>NC_045426.1:576017817-576716150 GCF_902635505.1 Sarcophilus harrisii | reverse complement strand
AGACCATTCAGTCTAATTAGAAGACTGGTGTGAAAGATACTTTATGGAAGGTGCCCCAGATTCAGTGCTCTCAGCAGCAGGGGACGGTAATTAGAAACTTTATGGAATTGGGGGTTGGGATATTGATTTGAAAAAGGCAAATGGTATTTTTTAGGTGGAATTGCCTCTTTCTATCCATGTTTGCCTCATCTCCTGTAATTTTGTTTCTGGTTATTTAATTCAAGGTCAGAACTTTATATTTACTCATATTAAATACCATTTAATTAATTATGACACATCAATCTGTATTATTTCCAAGATTATTTCAAGATCCCAGTCCTGTCATCCAATATATTAGCAATGCCATCAAAGCCTCCTGCTACCTGTTTATATGAACTACTATAAATCTATAGTACATCATGGATTCTTTTAATTTTTATTCCTTAATTGTAGATTTCACTATGAGAGTCAAAGTGTCCTGGAGTACTATGTTCAACAATAATTACCACATTTTCTAAAATACACTGAGAAACTGAAGCAATTCTAGAAGAGTGGGGGAAACAAGCATTTATATAGTGTCTTTTATATGGTGAATACTTTGCCAAGTGTTTTTTTTTTAATACAAATATTACCTCTTTTGTTCTTCACAACAGTCCTGTGAAGCAATGCTATTATCATTACTATTCCCATTTTATGTAATTCCCATTTTGTGAGGCAAACAGAGTTTAAGTGACTTGCCCAGGATCCCACAGCTAGAAAGTATCTGAAGGTAGATTTGAACATAGGTCTTGTTGACTAGAGACCCACTGGGTCATCCAGCTTCTAGCTGAGGAAAGTCACAGTTTGTGAGAGGACTAGAAACTAGAAAATTCAAGTATTAGCATGTAGAATTGTGGATGGCATAATTAGAGAGTTAAAGAAGCTGAAGTGGAGGCCTGAAAGCCTTTTGTTTTTTAAAAAGTATTTGAAATACTGTCAAGGGAAAAAAAAGATTAAACTTGTTCTACCTGGTTTTTGGAGGGCAGAATCAGAAACAGCACGTGGAAGAAAGACAAAGGCAGATTTTATTTGTGAGAAACATTTTTCTGACAGGACTCTCTGAAGGTAGAATGAACTTCCTTAAAAGATCAAAAATTCTATATTTCTGCAGGTCTCAAGGATAGGGCAGTTAGTCATTTGTTGGGAATATTACAGAGGAAATACTTTTTTGGAGGGAGAGATTGAATTAAGTGACCTGAATTATATGACCTCTGAACTCTCATTGTTTCTGAGAGAACTTTGATAAGGAAATTATGTTTTTAATCTATATTATCAATAAAGGTATTACACAAGACAGACTCAGTGACAGAGACCTGAGAAGCTTTATTAGACATCTTCCTTAAGTGTGATAATGGTGTTAATCACAATTTTCTGGATGTTAGTCAGTTCTGAATTCTTAGAACTTTGCCATCATCCAGGCTACATTTATCCATTTTGTCAATGAGGCTGGAGTGGGCTATAGCTAGTTGAAACTGGCTTATGAGGGCTGATTGTTAAATTTTCAGTTTGAGCTGGCAAATACTACAAATGATGGTTTGCTTTACTGTTTTGTTGATAGTATAGATTTAAGAAAATAATAGAGAAAATGTTAATAATGCATTTTGAACTTAAAAGTATGTCAAACATATATTTCCTATTCTGAGAGCTTATTGTTCAACAATGGGGCAGTTAGGTGGTTTAGTACATAGAACACTTTACTCTTCAAGTAAAGAAGATCTGAGTTCAAATGTGGTCTCGGATAATTCCTAGTTGTGTGACCCTAGGCAAAGTGATTTAGTCTCTGTCTCAGTTTCTTTATTTTTAAAATGGATATAATAATAACACCTATCGTTCAAGGTTCTTGTGAAGATCCAATGAAATAATAATTGTAAAGCACTTAAGTTCTATGTAAATGGTAGCTCATTGTTAGGTTTATTATTATTTACCAATGCACTTTTGCTATAAGACTAGGAATACTTGAAATCCAGTTATACAGTCCTTCTTGTACTAATTTATTAACCTGTCAAAAACCCAAATGCCTCTGGTTTAGTATAACTTATTCTTAATGAATTCATGCTATCTCATAATGATAGTTGCTTCTCTTAGTTCCCACAAAACATCTCTTTAGGAGTAAGTTATGAAATCAATCAGAAATCACTGATTTAGCCCACTAGTTGATTTTTAGAAGTCATTTATTGTCCTTGTTCATCATATATAAAATGTTTGGTTACTTCCAATTGTAAAAGTACTGTTTATCTATCTGGGACTTTGGGGATTAGCAGTGCAAGGATTTGGTAAGAGGATCATCCCTCCCCTCTCCCTTCACCTCCCCCTCCCACTATGGGGAACTGAGTGAGGAGAATAGATGTCTGTAAACTTAAGGATCTTGAAATTCTTTTTTCTGAGGTCTTAAATTCTGACACTTTTGGGATAACTAGGGCTTGCTCCCTTCATGTAGAAATGGATAGTTTCTGGGATAGGGTGGATGTAATTTCAAAAGACTGAAGTTAATTGAAAGGGATATAGCATTTTAAAGGTTCACAATCTTCTTGTATATATTAGTTCTTTTGAGTCTCTCAATTGATCCTGTAAGGTATAGGTTTTATTAGTCTCATTTTGCAGATAAGAAAATAAGTTCTGAATATTTAAGCAACTTTCTTAAATTTTCTGACTACTCTTTCCTACAATGTCCTCTTTCCTCCAGCATTTCTGCCAGCCAAATCTCAGTCTGGCTTATTAGCTTTCAAGAGAACAAGAAACTTCCAGTAAAATTCTTGTGACTGGCTGATTGTTGGAAATGAGAATTTTTTTTTTAAATTGACAAATTTGGTTTTGATATTTTATTTAAAATATCCCAATGTACCCCAAATTGAATGTCAGTTAAGAAAAAAAATTACTGAAAATAGTTGTCAAAACATTATGAAGGAATGATTTTGACTGATAGAACATACAACTCACACTTTAGTAGTTTTCTATTAAGCTAATAGGACAAATGGGTGTTGATAAACAAGTACCAATGTTACCTAATGCTTTTGTTCTTACTTTTTAGTAATTTTAATTAGTTGAATTATAAAAAAATAATATACATAACATATATATATATATATATATATATATATATATATATATATAGTTATTTTGATTCTGGTTTGTTCACTTGATTATTTCATACAAATCTTTTTTACATTTCTTTTAATTTTTTTACATTTACCTTTCTATTTAGCATGGCAATATTTTATTGTATTCATTTACCACTATTTAAAACCAATTATTCCCCTGGCCCTGAGGATATGGCCTAATTTTTTGCAATTAAAGTAATATTGCTATTAATATTTTCATACAGACAGGCATTTTCTTCTTTTTAATAACTTCCTTGGCAGTATAAATCTAATAATGGGATCACTTAAACAAAGAATATAAACAATTTTGTAAATTTTCTTCCATAATTTCCATAATTAGATTCCATAATTAGATTAATCCACAGCTCTATCAGCAATAAATTTCCCATATCCCTGCCATTTCTCTATCTTTTACCATATTTGTCAATTTGATGGGCATGAGGTGGTACATTTTAGAGTTCCTTTAATTTGGATTTTTTTGGACAGCAACCCTTTTGAATACTTTTAAAAGGAATCTGTTTATTGTTGGTCCTTCTCTTTGGGGAGTTGTCTAGTCATATGTTTTGACACATTTACTGGAAATGCCCTATAGATTTTAGATGGCAATTTTTATTATTATTTTTGTGTTTTCTCTTCTTGATCTGTTTTTTATAAGATGTTTCACATTCTCTTCTACTTTTTCATTCTTTATATTTTGTTTTGTTATTTCTTGATCTCTTATGCTTTCACTGGTTTCCCCTTGCGCAATGCTAATTTTCAGAGTTGTTTTCTTCTTTAAGACTGAGGATCTCAATGTAGAATGTTAGAGGGGATGTGGGAAAACTGGGACACTGATACATTGTTGGTGGAATTGTGAATACATCCAGCCATTCTAGAGAGCAATTTGGAACTATGCTCAAAAAGTTATCAAACTGTGCATACTCTTTGATCTAGCAGTGTTACTACTGGGCTTATATCCCAAAGAGATCTTAAATGAGGGAAAGGGACCTGTATGTGCAAGAATGTTTGTGGCAGCCCTCTTTGTAGTGGCCAGAAACTGGAAACTGAGTAGATGCCCATCAATTGGAGAATGGCTGAATAAACTGTGGTATTATGAATGTTATGGAATATTATTATTCTGTAAGAAATGACCAACCAGATGATTTCAGAAAGCCCTGGAGAGAACTTACATGAACCGATGCTGAGTGAAATGAGCAGGACCAGAAGATCATTATATACTTCAACAACAATACTATATGATGATCAATTCTGATGGATGTGGCCTTCTTTGACAATGAGATGAACCAAATCAGTTCCAAAAGAGCAGTAATGAACTGAACCAGCTACATCCAGTAGAAGAACTCTGGGAGTTGACTATGAACCACTACATAGAATTCCCAATCCCTCTATTTTTGTATGCCTGCATTTTTTATTTCCTTCACAGGCTAATCGTTTGCTATTTCAAAGTCCAATTCTTTCTGTACAGAAAAATAACTGTTTGTCTATGTATACATATATTGTATTTAACTTATACTTCAAAATATTTAACATGTATTGGTCAACCTGCCATCTGGGGGAAGGGGTAGGGGGAAGGAGGGGAAAAGTTGACATTCCCTGTCAACCAAAATTCCCTCAATATTCCCATTCTCAGACCTTAAACAAAAGGTTTTGCAATTGTCAATGCTGAAAAATTACCCATGCATATATCTTGTAAATAAAAAGCTATAATAATAATAATTTTAAAAGACTGTGGATCTCCTTTTTTAGTTAGTTGACTTTCTTTTCATAATCTTATTTTTCTTGGATGATTATCTGTCTATCTATCTATCTAATTGGATTTTCACTCAATTTCTCTCATTTGGTTTTTAAAGTATTTTTTGAGTTCTTCTAAAATTTTTTATGGGTAGGTAGCTAATTAATAATAATCTTTGGGGCAGGACAAGGATCTTTTTTTACTTTAAAGTCCTCCTCTGAAGAGGAACCCTCATTTTCCTTATTCTCACAGTAAGTTTCTATGGTTGGATTCTTCTTTCTTTGCTTGCTTATTATTTTTTTTTAATGAAAATTTATTAATGGAACAACCTCTAGTCCTAAAGTAGAGAAAATAGTGCCTCTGATTTCAATTCTTCTCTCTGGCCTGGAATCCCAAATGAAGAACTCTCCCCTCCCATAGGTTCCCACAGCCAGTAGTTTCCCTCCACACTGTGGTATGTTCTCTTCTCTTTCAGGACTATGTCTCTTTAGCATAGCTGGGTCTGGCATTCCCTGTCAACCAAAATTCCCGCAATATTCCCATTCTCAGACTTTAAATTCCCCACGCTTGGAGAGGTGAAAGTTCCTGTGCTTTTTGACTGAGACAATCTTTTAACCCAGCTAGCCCCAGGGCACCTTGCTTTCTGTTTCTGTGGAGCTATCCTGGAGGTATTTACATTTCACACTGGTTAAAGCTTAGTCAAAGTGTCTTTATTTAGATCTTATTTGATTGTCCCAAAAGGACCCCTGTTCTACCAGAGTTTTATTTTTATTTTTTTATTTTTTTATTTTTTTTGTTGTTGGCCTATGTTTGCCTTGAAGTGCAATTTTGTTTTGTTTGTGGGGGAAGTCTGGAGAGCTAGGAATTTTTTGACCAATTTTGCCATCTTCCTATAATCCTTCTCATGAATTTTTTTTTCTTGTTTTACACCTGTAGCTAGTATTTCTACTATGCCAAATAATATTTATAACAGGAAGCAACTTACTTCACTCCTGATCTTATAGGAAAAAGTTTAGAATTTTCCCTTTACAAAGAATACTAGCTCTTAGTATTAGGTATATGCATTATAGTATTTTGGAAAGGACTTGTAGTTTTTAATTTTTATTACAAAATGATTGCAGCAGCATTTTATTGAAAGTTTTTTAATGTCTTAACATTAAATGTGGTTTTATTATTTATATGATTTATAATTCCAATACCCCAATGGCTTTGTTACCTCAACAGTGTGAATATGCTTTTGGGGTGGTGATCACATCCCATTTATACCTGCTCACTTCTGAAACTCTAGTCTGTATCCTCCCATAAATTTTCAATGGTAGTGGCTTGATTTTTTGGGGTCTATCTTTTCATTCACTTGACATTTTCATGGATGCCAATAGAGCATGCAATGATTAGCAATATTATCCTGTAATCCTATTTTCTGATTATATATTTCTATGATAATATCCTTTAATACCATTCCTTTCACAGTTTTTGATTGGTACTCTTTTTTATGTCTTCAAGGAATTTATAACCTGCTCAGACAAACTGAGACCTATTAAAGACCTCTGCTTAAAAAGGCCAAGCTCTCACATTGCATCCAAGACCATCTCCAGTCATCTTGATCTATATCTTGCCCCTGGACCCAGATGACTCAGGAGGAAAAAAGTAAGGCAGATGACTTTACACAGCCCTCCTTCACTTAAATCCAATTCACTTTCATGTCATGGCATCACCTCCCTAATGTAATAGTCTTCTTCAAGAATTAAAGACAAACAATATTGATTAATAATGTATTCCACTTCTTTGGCATCTTCTCCTTCAGATACCTTTAGAATTGATACCTCAGTGCTTTCTAAATTATGACACCCCCAGCATAGACCTATATCATATATATATTTGGTCTACTCTACCTTTTCATATATTTGTTTTCTTCAATGTTATTCCCACCTTTACATGCAGCACATCTGATACTACATCTGATTCATTTTGGTATTGAATCTGTGTTTTCATTAGTACAAAAAAACACTTTTGAATGATGGAATTTACTCTACCAAGAAAAACTGATACTTGTACTGTATAACTTATAGTGTTAGAGCATTGCAAGGGGCATTAGAAAGTTGAGAGATTTGACCAGGATCATAGAGCTAGTATGGGTTAGGAGTAAATCTTGAACTCAAATCTTGATGACTTGCAAGTCAGTTCTTTCCATGCTTCTTCTCTTGAGATTGTATTAAAGTCCTAATTCACTGGAGTTCACTGTCTTTAATGGTAAAAATTATTACAAATCTTTTCTGCTTTTTATCTGTTTGTTCTCTTCTTTTCATTTCATTTTGGAAAGTCATTCTGGATGATTTTGCTTAGTTGAGCTTATTGTCAAGCATTGTTTAAGCTTGCTTTCTCCTCTCTTTCTCCCTTTTGCTTCTTGTTCAGGATATAATACTGTGTATAATCTACTACTACCCTTTCCCCATAAAAAGCTTTTTAAAAATAAGTTGATATTCTTAACCAGTGTTGCCCTTGGCTGCCATATTTTTCCTCTTGGCAAGGATATCATGTGTTTGCTGGCTGGCGTTCTATTGTTCTTCTCCTTATGTCAATTAATTAACATTCTTGAGGTTAAACTTCTTAAGCAAATGGTTATAATCTGTGTCCTTGTCAGTTCCCATTTTTAGGTGTCAATAGTTTATTTAAATATATCAGCATGGCATTGGTATAATTGCATACCATAACTTTTTCTCATTTTTATTCTTTAAGTTTGAATTATTTTGATCCTTGCTCTAACAAGTTGGTGGTCTGACTGTACACAGAAAGCTGATTCAGGAATGCCTGAATCCCACATCAGTAACAAGTAATTTCCTGTCTGTTAAAAATATAATCAATTTTATTTTGTGTGTGTGACGTTATTTGGTGTTTGCCATATCTAATGCCCGACAACTTTTTTTTCTTCAGTAAAGTGTTCAATTATATATGAGTCAAAATTCTGTGAAGTCCGTAATATGACCTCTGGCTTCTCTTGTTCTTTGATCCAGACCATGTTTTCTAACTTATTTTCAGCAATATACTCCTATGTCTAGTTCTGTAGTGAAGTCACTGAATATCAAAGTAAGTATGGATTAAATTTGGAGATCTTAATGAGTTCTTTGCAGAATTTTTTTTTTATCTCTTCATTCTCTGTAACAGATGTTGGTTCTATAAGCTGCCATTATTTTTATAGGTGATATTTTTGTGGATACTTATGATGATCCAACATCTCATGAAATGTTGTTTCTTGTTATCTTTGGTTATACAATAAAATCAACTCTATGAACTTTTTTATTCACCTCTCTGAGAAGGAGCTGTGAGCCATTTTTTATAGAGGACTGAAACTATTGAGTCAATGCACTGAAGTCAGAACTGCCGAGCACTTGAGGCTAACTACTGATTGGACAATACTCTATGGACATATGCTTGGAAAATGGCCCTTTCCACTGTCTGTGCTGGCTCAGTGATGATAGAAGGAGCAAGGAGCACTTCTGTCCTCAAGACAGATATCACAATTTCCTTTGGAGAAGAATGGGCTAGATTTTAGAAATAGCTATTTATTTTACCTGTGAGCAATATGTACATGTTTAAACTGCTCATGTGGACATATATAATCTATATGGATAACAAAGGGGTTGTCTTTTTGTTGTTGTTGTTGTTGTTGTTTGTTGTAATACATAATAAAATTAATTGTTTTTTTCCTGGTCTGGCCTCAGAAACTTATTAACTGAATGATCATTTAATCTCTGTGTGCCTCAGTTTACTCAACTACAAAATGGGGATAATAATAGTACATATCTCCCAGCATTCTTGTAAAGATATCTGGATAAAGATTAAATTAAATAATATTTGTAAAATGCTTAGCATGGTTCCTGGAACATAGTAGGTGCTTAATGTTTGCATCTTCAGCTTTCCTTTGAGTAGTTCTCTGATGCCCTTCATGCTACTTCTGTATTATATCATCTGTAATTTGTGTATAGCATGCTCATTCCCATTATGGCACTTCATGTGATCCTCAACTTCAATTTTTTCAGATACTTTAGTATTTTGTGATATGAAGCAATACAACATCACTAGAAGAGAAGTGGTATTAAAGAATTGGTCTTGGTTCTAGGGGAACACTTGAGGATATTAAAAAAATGTAATTAATAAAGGCAAAGCTACTTACTTTTCTTTTCTTATTCAATTATTGGCCAAGTTCATTGTCCATTTGTACAGTCTGTCCACATATTGATGGATAAACTATAGAGGCTATTATTCAACTACTTATTATAGGCATTCTTTACCCAAAGGGTTCATTCAGTGTGCTCTTTTAAGAAATTATATTTTTCTCATGGTAGACTCCAGTGTACTGGCGCTTGATATAATTATTAAAACAATGCCATCCTTAAAGAGGAGTATCAGGAGAAACTCATCATCTATAGGGACAACATCTATCTCTGAATGGATTATTGAGCTTAATTTTATCTGTCCCTCATTTGAAATATTTCTAGTCTAAGGATACAATAGGTTGAAAATGACATGTATTTCTCTGGCTGCTTTTAAGCAAAAGAGAGCCCTTAATTTATGATCTACAGTTTAGCCCTCTCCTACCAAAATCTCATTATGCAAAAGATTATCAAAAGAGGAAATAGAAAATAAAATCCTTTATCCAATCAGACAGGAAATGGAAATTAGAGGAGTTGTATAAAGTATAACATAAAAGAAAATATCCAAAAGAGAGTAAGCTCTCTTATTAAGTAGCAAAATAATATTTTAGCTCAAACTAAGAGAGAGGGTTTAACCTCACCCATGGAAATATCACTAAAATCTCTAGATAGGCAACCTGAATATCTAGAACATGCAGAAGAGGATAGTTTTTTCTCACCAGTGTTCTACAAAAAATATTCACTTTCCCTAAATAGGTAATACCTCCTCCCTACTCATATTGTTCTGAATCTTCATCAGTGAAGCAAATAGATCTTACAAGGACTTATTAATGCAATTTTTTAAACATCTAAGTGTTTATATAAATAGCTCTATCTTTACCAAAAAATATTTTCTTTCTAATCTCTCAAGACAGTGCCTACCCTGCTGTTACAGTTGTTAAAATGAAGTCTCTAGCTTTAAGAGTCTTTAAAAATATGGTTATTTCTGGGGGAAATGAAAGTGGGAAGTGTGAATGTCTATCTAGGGTCAGGTTAAGGTTAAAAGTATTAAGGGGAAAAGGAGTTTTATTTTATTTTTATATAAGTTAAAAAAATGACTAAGAACGACTAATTCTTAGATCTAGGGACCTCAGAGGCCATCTTTTTCAATGTTCTCATTCTGCAAATTAAGAAGAGATAAGGTCAAAAATGGGATTTAAAGCCAGGTCTTTTATTTCAGGAGTTAGGTAATTGTCACCTTGTACCACATTTCCTCTTTTATGTCTTTCCCTGTGTTCATTATGAGATTAATGGGGGAGCGGGGAAATCAGCAAATAAGGATTTGTGGATGTTTTGGTTGCTGTGGCCCTTTTGGAGTATTCTTTTGGAGGCAGCTAGATAGTTCATCGAATAGAGTGCTGGGCTTGGTTTTAGGAGGGCCTGAGTTCAAATGAGACCTCAGATACTTACTAGTTGTGTGACTCAGGGGAAGGAACTTTAAAAAATATCTTCTGTTTGCCTCAGTTTCCTTATCTTTGAAATGAATTGAAGAAGGAAATGGCAACCCACTCTATAAAAACTCTAGGGATGGTATGATCCATGGGATTATAAAAAGTTGGCCATGAATGAATGAATGACTGAATAATAACAAAAACAACCCCTTTCAGAATTAAATGTGAAAAATGCATCATGTTCTTTGGTACCAAATAATAGCTAGAAAAAAGAGGTGGGGAATAAACAGGCTCAGTGGCAGGAGAGACAAGCAAGAGAGAATTTCAGTTCCAAATTCATTCATTGCTTATTCACAAGCTACATACACTGCATTCAAAGAATATTATCATCTTGGGGGAAAATATAACTTTTCTGTTGTGTACTATTAATGTACCACTACCTGAAAGCATATAATTTGATAGGACTTGCAACATGAGATTTCTTTTAATTAACATTCTCATGAACTTATTATCAGGTTCAATGTGAATTCTTCCCAATATTATACTTATTCTGCTGCCTGAGGCTGCCTACAGGAGGCCATATCCCTGCTGTCCTGTAAAAATGACTTCCACATTCCACATCTCAATTACTCTGAAGGGCCTGCCTGAGCTCCCAATAAAATTCTGCTCTGGTCTACACTGACTTCTAAACAATATTCTACATGTGTTTCTGATCAAGAAATCTGATTTTCAAAGGTCAGAATGATTTTCCAAGTGGAATTTGAGTAATCATTTAAATCTTTGTGATCGGTGTACTTGGTTGAAAAAAAAAATGAAATTGTGATTTAACTGAACAATTCCTACAAATTACTGTATTCTCAGTGGAAGCAGAAAGTGATGAAGCCCCATTCCCATCTTCTTTAGCCAAGGTCATTCTTTGGTAAAGGACAGCACACCTATGACTTTCTTCTTTTGTTTCACCTTTCTTTTTCTATGATTTTTCCTTTCTTTATTTCTGAAGATTAGCTGGAAGGGATCTGAAAGTCTAACCCTTCTATTTTATAGATGAGAAAAATCTATTTGAGAGAGGTTAATTTATACAAGTTCAGGGTCACATACATAATAAGTGTCTGAGCCAGAATTTGAATTCACATCCTTTGATTACATATCTAGAAATTTTACTACTAGATATCTACCTCAAGGGTATGGTACATATCTTATGAAGTAATAATGTGGAAATATTTGAGAATGTTTAAAGACCATTTTGACATTGGGTGTTTAAAAATCCTTTTGCTTTTAAATGTCTTTTCTGCTCAAGTCATCCCTAGATGTGACCAACAAAGGTCTCAAGTCTCGGGTTTGTGTGTAGGGGTGTGTGTGTGTGTGTAAATAATGTGGAATAGAATATAGTCCTGGAGACTGGGTAGTAACTGAGGTAGAGATATCTAATCCTCTATATTATAGTGTGTCAACTAGAGCTCCAGTGAACAAAAAATCTAGCATTCTTTCTATTACAGTATATGTTGGAGTCTACTTATATTGATCATGCTTCTTTTCATTTTCTTTTGTGTTTCTTGACATTTTGAGTCTTCTAATATCTATCTAATATCTAATATCAAAGAGCTTTATGATTAACATCTTTTTCCTATATGCCTTTATTACTGAATGTGAAGTGTTCAGTGTCTACGATATAAAGGTGGCAACATTTTTGTTTGATTTTCTGAAATAAAACATTTTGAAAAGATTTTATATTCACTTTAGTTATTGCTTCATCTTTTAATAACCAGCATATAAACCTCCCAATAATTATTAAATCAACACATCCCTTCCTCTCCCCTCCCATCCCATCCAATTTCCACTTCCTGACTGTCCCAACTTCTTGTGATTTCTTTTCTTGTTCAAGGTTATTCTTGATTTCTACTTCTATTTTTCTTCATTTGGATAAAACTATTAAAATGAAAGCCTACTCAGGATGTGGGAGTAATCTGTAACTGTATGTAATATAAACACAAAATACACCAATAAAACAAAAAGGAAAACATACTGTGTGATTTAACCTGGGAACTCCTTTCTCCCCCCCAAGGGTAGATTCATTATTTTGGGTTTAAACATGGCCCCCAAGAATTCCTTTTTTATGTGTAAATACTTTTGGGAGGGGTAATACCATAAAATCTTATCAGTTATTAGCACCTTGGTGTGAATTAGTTTAATTGGGACTGTCAAGCTCCTCCCCTGGAGGAAGTAGCTTCTTGGTAGCTTACCATGATAGTAAAAGATTCTTGACAGTGCTAAGGTGAATTATTTTTATACTCTTAGCATCTCAGAAATCTGATTAGTGGGAGTTAGGGGTCAAATGGCAACCTTACATCAAAGAAATAAAAGCTTTTGGGGACAGGGTTGAAAGTGAGCTTGAAGCCAGTCATCTCCAGCCAAACCCTCAAGGTATCAAGTCATTGTTGGAAGTGACTTTAAGAAATCAAGTAGTCCAACTCCATTTTATTGAGAGATAATTGAGAATAAGTGGTTAGCCCAAGGTCATAAAGGCAAGTTATTCAGTTCTTGCTGAGATGATGCTAAGTTGAGGTAAAGCCAATTGGAGCTATCTTTTCTTAGAGATAGACAGGATCTTAAGTAAGTTGTCTAAACCCTTCATTTTCTTTAAGAGGAAACAAAGACCCAGAATTAATAATAGAACAGGTTTTCAGTGCCTTTCTTGTCAGATTGTTGACTTTGGAGCCCCTTGGGAATACTGGGGCCCAGAACCTTTCAGAGCAGTAATTCATAGTTTCATGATTCAGGAAAAGCAGGTGAGCAGGGAGGGAAAGAGGGGCCTTTGGTCCTTCCATATACACTGGTCATAAACTCAATCCTAGGCTCCATTTCACTCTGCAGGAAAGTTTAAGCATCTTGGTAGGCAAAAGTTTTAGGAAAAGAAAAGATTCTGAGAATTGAAGACAGGAATATGGTCAGGAAGACATGATGCTCTAGCAAAAGATGAGGGATGGTCTCTTTCTAAGAGAGACCTCTGAAGTCTCAGCCATCTGAAGTGACCTACGTGGAGCAGAGTGGGAAGATTACTAGTCCTAGAGTCAGGAACATCTTAATTTAAATCTACCCCTGTTGAGGTTCAAAAGGAGACCCCACAAAATTGGTTTCACATACTGGTGTTGCAAGTTGTCTCAAAAGAATTTGCAGGCTTGAACCCATCTCCAAGTCAAGGGACAAAGTTTATTGTAATTGTAACACCAATAGAAGTGGGTTGTGTCTGAAGGGATTTAGCAAAGAACCAGGAGAAAGAAGATAAATTTATAGGACAAAGTTAGAGAGACCAGAGCTTGATGTTACTTATTGACTAATTTTCACAGGTAGATTTGAGGAGTAGTCTATTCACTATAGTCTCAGGAACTTGATTATCATTGACCAACAGATTATCTATCTGACAGTTAGCAATGTTTATAGGACTATCATAATGCCAGAAGATTGTAGAATCATTGACAGACTTTTATTATTAGAACAACAGCACTCTAAGGTCAGGGGACTTTATAATTACTGCTATATTTCCCCTAGAAGAAGTACTCTATCACTCTCAGATACCTACTGGGCAAGTCACTTAATTTCTGTTTGCTTTAGCTTCCTCAACTGTAGAAAAGGAAAAACAATAGTATCTACCTTCTAGGAGTGGGTTGTAAAGAGATAATATGTGAAGTGATTTTGAGATAATATTTGTAAACTGTTTAGCATAGTGCTTGACACACAGTAGCACTTAATAGTAAGGGCTTCCTTTCTCTCCTTTGGTCATCGATGCTGAAAGACAGCCTCAGAGAGTGAAATTTGGAGAAGCTTTCAGCCCCTATTATGCCTTTGCAGAGTTTACAAGGATCCAGCATCCTTTCAACCCAGTCCTTCTGCCCACCCTCTTTATTTGAGAAGCTATAAATAACAAAAATTTGAGGGAATGAAAAGGCCTTAAGGATCTGGGAGTCAGAACATCCCCCAAAAACCAAAAGTCTGTAGAATGGATTAAGATGCAATCATCCTTTTCTTGTCTTTCACAACTTCAGTTTCCTCCCTTCTGTGGGCAGAAAATTGAGGAGGGTGCCACAATTTTTGATCTGAGACTAGGTCATGGACTGATCCAAAATTGTGCTGGTTTCTCTCCTCATGTATTTCCATTGTTGGCACTGAAAGGACTAGTTTGCTTGCTGAGAAAAGGCCACCTTCCCAACTCTAGGCTGGCTCAGGACTTGTTCTAAGAAGCCTTCGCACCTGTCTTTTCCCTAGTACCCCCTGCCCACCCTCTCATACTGAAAACTTTCTCCCTTCATGGAACTCTTTTGTCCTTACTCTTATTATCTCTCACTATCATACCACCTGCTGGTTTTATCCTATTCAATTCAATATACATTTATTAATTGTTGACTATGTGCCAGGTGGGCACTTAGGTAGTACACTGCATAGAGTTCTAGGCATGATCTTGGCGAGTCACTGAACCCAATTTGCCTCAGTTTCCTCATCTGTGAAATCAGGAGGAGAAGGGAATGATAAACTACTCAAATAACTTTGTCAAGAAAACTCTAAATGAGGTCACAGAGAGTTAGAAAAGACTGGACAACAAATGTGGCAGGCATTGTGCTAAGTTGGAGAAGGCTAGTCTTTGTGCCCTCCCCAGTTTGGCTCTGTCCCAGCCTACTTTTTTTTTCCTGAGGAGTAAAAAAGTCAATTGTTCTTTAAATTTCCTATCCTTGAGAAAATCCCTGTTCTGGTACAAAATCCAGACTATCATTTTGGCAATTAATATGTGTATAGTCTCTCAGTGTCTAATACAGTGCCATATACACATCCATTATTAAATAAAGTTAATAAATGAACTGAATTCAACTGAAAATAGAGCAAAAAACAGATTTAATGGATTTAGAGGAGTTCTTGAGCTTTGTGAATGTAAAATATGTAAGTATATGTATGTGTATGTATGTGAAATTTTTATAACTATATTTCAAAATAATTTCCTTTGTAATCCTAAGTATTTTATTTTATGCATTTAAAAACCTTGTTCTGAGAAGGGCTTCTTCAGATTGCTAAGGATTCCATGATCTCCAAAGCGTTAAGAACTTCTTGCCTTAGAGGAAGTTGTAGCATGATTATAGTGGAGAAAGAGCTGGTCTGGGAATCATAGATCCTGGGTTGAAATCCTTCAAAATTTCCTATGTGCCAAGCACTGTGATAAAAACTAGGGATACAAATAAAGGCAAAAAATATTGTTCCTATTCTAAAGGAACTCCAATTAATGGGGGAGATAATATGCAAATATCTAAATGCAAATAAAAACATATGTAATATAAATATCATAAATGGAAAGCGATATTAGAAAGGAAGTCTTTAATAGCTGATGGACCAGGAAAGCTTTTCTTCAAATGGTATGATTTGAGATGACTCTTGAAGGAACCCAGGGAAACTAAATGATGAAAGTGATAGGTACTGCTAAGGGCAAAGGCTAGGAGATGAGAGATTAGAATTTCCTATCTGCACCTTAGTTTCTTTATCTGTAAAATGAAGGTTTGGGTTAGATTAATCAACAAACACTTGCTTCATGCTAGGTACTGTGCTAGATGGTGGGGTTACAAAGGCAAAAATGAAATCATTGCAAGCCCTCACCTGTTAAGGTCCCTTAATCCTCAAATCTTTGATCGCATGGACTCTGAGGTGCTGTGATTCATTCTGTGAAGAAACATCACCCTCTTATGCTTCTGTTTCCCCAGAAGGGGCCTGGTAACTTTCATGCCATGAAGAATGTTTATTTGTCATATGCTGTGTCTCCCCTATTCCAAGTGAAGGGTAGAGTGGAGATATTTAGTGCCTTTCAACATGTATATTAATAGGAAAAGAGACTAATAAAAGAAACTTTTGAAGACTAGAATTTTTATTAAATAGATTATGAATCAGATCTCAAATTTGTTATTTTAGAGTCTGGACTTTTTCCCCCTAAGGGTTAACATGAAAGAAAGTAAGACATTCTTGTTTTTTTTTTTTTAACATTTCTTTAAAAAAAATTTATTATCATTATTTTAAAAAATGTATTAATGCCTTTTGAATTTATATCCCATTCATTTCCAAGCATATCCTTTCTCATGGTCCCTACATAGTGAACCTTCCTTTGTAAGAAAGATTTTTTTAAAAAATTAAAACCAAGCCCACTTAATGCAGAACCAATCAGAAGCAATTTAATCCTAGAAGGCATCAGAACAACGTTCTACACTCACAGAATCTCACCTCTTAACTGAAAGAATGGAGGTATATTTTCTTACCTTTTTTCTATGGTTAGGCTTGGTATTATGATTTTGTGTTTTTATGTTCTGTTTTGTTTTTAAGAAAAAACCTTCCAGCTCACAGATATAGAATCTCCTGTAAGCCCGGAATGGTTTCCTGATAGCACTCTCAAACCACTTAAAAGGGAAAAAATATTGATGAGCATATTTAAAAAAGTAAAATATTTTTAAAAGGTGCAGAATCCTTTAAGCAGCAATGCCCTATCGTCTGATTCCCAACTGGTGGCATGCCAAGCTTGTATTGGCTACTCAGGTTGAATTCTTGTAATATAAAACAGCTCCCAGCACCTCATCTCCATATTTTCTCCCACTTACAGTGACTTAACTAGGAGATGTCACTTCAAATCCCCCTCAACAGGAGAGAAAGATGACAGATTCCACAAGCCCCACATTTCAGAGTTAGCGGAAATGGATACTAAACCCAATTTCACCTCAGTTTGAAAGGAGAGGTCTTGCATGTACAGAGTTATTTGCAATAAATACATTCGATATAAACCGTAACCTACAACTGGAGGCCTATCTATCAAATTTAAATGAATGGCAACATGAAATATTTCCTCATTTCTGGCCCATTAATAATGGTCAGGCCCCAATTAACATTCCAGAACTCAGGTTTAACAAATGTATACACACAATTTGTAGGCTGTATGTGTTTTGGGGCAGCACCTACTTCCCTTATGTCTTTTGTCACATTACAATTTATACCACTTTTAGTTTTTTTTTTTTTTTTTTTTTCTTTTAACAGCAGTCGGGGGTGGAGGAGAGCAGGTAGGGAAGGAAACTCTAATTTCTCACTGTAATGTTAACCAGGGCCCTAATTATCTTTCAATCTGAAGATGTTCTTTTTCTGTATTATAATGTAAGGTGAAAATTCCTGATAAGAGCTGAAAAAGTGCTTATCTGTTGGTCAGTAAAGACTAAAAGGCAAACTAAACTGACTTCTAAGCTTGTACTTCCTGATAGGGAGACTTCTGATAGGGAAACTAAGGTCTTTTTATCCAGTCCTGTCTGGAAAGCACATCACGGCACACAAATACACTATACACACACACATACAAACACACACACACACACAATCCACTAAATGCTACATGCATATACATTTATTCTACACACATACTATACAATACACTCACTCAATATTCATATCATATACAATATAAATATACATTATATACATTCTTTACACACAAACACACATACATCCTACACATAACAATACAAACTACACACTCAACAAACACAATGTACCATATAATAATGTATGCTTAAACTACACAATGCTACACACACAAATATAATGAATACATGTATCTTTCCATATATACATACCACACACATATAAACATACATACATGATACAATTCTATATGCACATACTATTAAACACAAACTGTATACACATACAAATGCATAATATACAGTACAGACATTATGCCTTCATATATATAACACACACATAATTCCACAGTACACTATCTATAAACACACATGAATTATACACACATAGAAATATATTATATAGAGGCTACATACATTTATTCATGTAATAATAACACACACATACTAATGTAACATGTATACTAACATATACTAACTACCATTTCCATGTAGAGACACAAAATTATTACACATAGATACCCATATACAACACGGACACGACACATACTTACACATATACAGTACACATACACACAAACACACACTTGCATTTCCCCTTCCCTTCTAACCTGTTTGGGGCCCACTGCCAGCCACTATCAGGAAAAGCCAACAGGTTTCCCTCGACTGGCAGCTGGTCCCAAGGTGATAACGTCCAAATGGCTCTGATGAGAGACATCAAAAGAAGTCTAATACCCTATCCAGAAGGAATTGACAGGCGGGGTCATCACACCCAAGCTCTCACGGCCCAAACACTGTTAGAGTGGCTGCTGAATGCTTGGGTTGTGATGAGATATGTATCACGAGAGAGGCAGGAGCAAGGGAATTCACAGCACCACAAGGTTCTAGACAGTAATCTTCAGGGCAATTTAATAATCATCATTCCACTTCCTTCTCCAAGTAATGCATTTAAAAAACTAGAGATCAGGCTAGTTCCTTGTCTTCCTTCTTTCTCACCTAGAATATAACCCCATTTACTTTTTTCTTTACTGCTTAGATCCAAGTGCATTTGATTTCTGGACCTACTATGATGTGCTGACCCACATATGAGAAATATTTCCATGCTTTATCTCTTGGGAACTTCATTGGTATTGCAGGATCAAGCAATGGTTGCTATGGTTTCTTTCTCTTTTTCTTCTTGGATTTAGTTTGGCAGTATGATACACCAGTTAGCATGCTGGAGTTAACTTGAGGGGACTGGAGTTCAAATTCTGGCTCTATTACGAATCACTCATGTAAATTTGAAACAAGCATCTAATTTCACTGAGCATCACTTCTCACATCTATAAGGTGAGTGCATCATACTGAACCAAAGATTCTTAGCCTGAGTCTTTGAACTTGTTTCCTAAAATATATATTTTGATAATTTCACTAGAATTGTTTCCCTCTGTAATTCTATGTAAACTAAGGTTTGATTTGAATAAGCTAAGTTTGATATGCCTAAAAACATTCTTCTGAGAAGGGGTGCAAAGGTTATTATCAGACTGCCAAAGGGGTCCACAACGCAAAAAAGGCTAAGAACCTCTACTTTAGATCATGATTAAAGTCCCTTCTAATTCAATATCAACAATAACCTTTTCCATCAATGGTACCTGTGCCTTCTCAAAAGATCTGCCTTCTAATGAATTTAGAGAAAATCACAGCAGCGCATATCTTACCACAGGAAACAAAGGGGTGCTGTCAACCTCACGTGTTTGCCACCAGATCAGTTCTACACGATTTCTTTTCTCAAATCTGAGGAATGCGGAACTCCTCAAAGCCCAGGCAATTGTTTTGAAGACATTTTGGTGACACGGGAAAGTGACAAGGGACATCTAGCTAATGGGAAAGTGAAACCCAGGTCAATGATGCAGGCTTTAGAGTGAGTTGACCTGTCTTGGGGGAAAAAGGTCAGCTGGTCATGGAAGAGAAATGAAATAAAATTAAAGTAACAAAACTCCAATCTTGAGGATTTGGGGATTGAGTGCTTAACAGCCCCAGGGTCAGTGTATTTCTTTTGGTCTGCAAATGAAATAGAAATAGAATAGCAGGTGCCTTGCTATTTCTCATCATCATTATTCATTTTGGTTGTAGAATTCACTTATCTCTATCCTTATGGAGGTTGTACTATGTGAAAGTGTGTGTGTGAATGCATGACTGACTGTATAATGATCTTGCCTTGTGATTTGGTAGTGTGACATTGGAGAAGAACTTCTAGACTCTTCTGGAAAACTGTTCATTCTCTCTGATTTATACTCTCCCACTTCAAATACTCAAGGTGCCAGACTATGTTAGAAGAAGGAATTATGTGAGGTTTGAACTTGAATTGACTGAGACCTGTGAGGGAAGAGGAACATGGGATATTAGGAAATTTACCCACTCCTTCCTGCTCCTGAAAAATTTCAGATTTTTAATTTCAATTTTTAAAATTTCCTTTTTTATCTATTGATAGAAGGATAAATCTTTAATTTATTCAACAAACATTTATTAAGTGCTGAGCATTTTGTTCAGCTATGAGGATACAAAGGCAGAAATGAAACAGTTCCTTACTTATCAAGGAGCTTATGTTCTCCTTGGGGAAACCCATTGAAGTAGTTGTATTATGTCTTCATTTTATAGCTGGGACAACTAAGGCAGTGAGAGTTTAAATGACTTGCTGAAGGTTATACAACTAGGAAGTGTCTGGAACTGGATTTAAATTTTTCTGACTTCAGGTGCAGTGCTTTATATACTGTATCACTTACTTGGCAAATAAGTGCAAAGTGAAAGTATACAGAGGGTACTTGAGTGGTAGCTGAAAAGGAAAAAAAAAGGATTCTCGAATTTTCCCTCTGTAGACCAAAAACCAAGTGAATTACCAACCCTTAAAAGTGGGCAACTAGGTGGCTCAATAGATAGAATTCTGGAATGAGGAAGACTCATTTTTATAGATCCTGGAAAAGTCCCTTAACCCTGCTTCCCTCAGGTTCTTCATTTATAAAATGAGCTGAAGAAGGAAATGGCAAACCACTCCAGCAACTTTGTTAAGAAAATCCCAAATAAGGTCACAAAGGTATAGATATGGCTGAAAACAAATGAGTAGCTCTTGAGAAGTTAAATAAATGATTCTCAACAGGTAGAGAATTCTACTTAGAGGGTTTAAGAAATATTATCAGTCTCCATAGTGTCTTCTGAAGACATAAAGTTCTGCTAATTCCCTGACTCAATTAGCAAAACATTGACATATTATATTGAAAGTTACTGCTTTAGTCCCCATACATTGATCCAGGATTTATATTCAGAATATCTGGGTTTGAATTTCAACTCTACTACTTAGCAATGTGACACTGAATGAGTGCCTTAACTTTTGTTGGCCAAATTCTTCATTTGTAAAATATGAATAATCGTAGCTACACTACCTACTTTTAGATTTCTCTTGGACCTCAAATGAAATAATTCATGGAAAATATGTACACACACACACACACACACACACACACACACACAGTGTTGAGTGAGTTGATCTGACTTGAGAAGGTGGGGAAGGCAGCTGGTCGAGGACGAAAAATGAAATAAAAATAAAGCAACAAAACTCCAATCTTGGGGATTTGGGGATTAAGTGCTTAACAGCCCTAAGGTCAATTTGTTTCTTCTGGTATGCAAATGAAATAGAAATAGAATAGCAGATGCCAAACTATCTCATTTTCATATATATATGTGGGAGAGAGAGAGAGAGAGAGAGAGAGAGAGAGAGAGAGAGAGAGAGAGAGAGAGAGACTAGAAAGAAGCCTGAAGACATCTAATTTTATCATAGTTATTTACAGATGAAATTCAAGTTCAGAGATTATGAGTGATCTATACTAGGACAAATGTTCTGATTCCCAGTCTTTCCATTATAAACTGTATTGTTCCACTTGGTTCCATATAGGTATGTAGAATTCATACATAGATATGAATCTATGAAAGAAGCAGACCAAGGACAGCAGCCTAGAGTCTTACCTGGAATCGGGGTGCAGTGTGGGTTGGGTTAACAGATAATGTTAATAGCAATGAGAGACCAGAATCAAGGGGTGGATTACACAAAGCTTATGAATGCCTGTAGTAACATTTTTGTAGGGCAGTATAGACAGAAAGATACATGAAAAATACAGAAATCTGGGTTAGCAATTCAGGAGCATCAGTACTTAAGAGGGGAGAGAACCAGCAGGAATGGTCTAGTGTCAGGCAAGTGTCCAGAGAACCTGATATCCAAAATGAGGTTGAGCTCATCCAAAATGCATACTTTCCAATTTGACTCATTCAGTTTAGTGATTGTGCCATCACTTTTTTAAGCCCAAGTGTTTGGGGCTAACCCCACCCCCTTGATCTTCTGCCCAAGCTTTAGCTGTTGACAGCTCCCCGCCTCTGCTGGTGCTTCCTGTATTGGAAACAGCTGAGTTCCCGTGGTGCAGACATACACCATGAGGCTTCATTGTGACTTCCAGTTGGTCTCAGAGGCTCCTTTAGTCTCAGCTCCCCCAAACATTTTAAGGGGTCAGTGAATATTCCTATGATAGGAACTTTGAAGGTGGAGATAGGGAAGGGAATCTATAATACTAATTTAAGACTTTAAGAGAAAGAAGTTTTCAAGAATGAGAGCAGTGTTAGTACTCACACCTTGTCTGTACATACAGATTGGAAGAGCTAGTGGAGAGTTCCTCCCAAAGCCTCTATTTAGGTAGGATGCCCAGGCCAACAGTTTCATCATTTCCTGGCTTTGGAAGCACTACTTTGAACTTTTCTATCATGACACGCCTTCATCTAATCCCCTTTCATTTTCTTTTTGTGGGTTGTCTTCCCTTCATTAGATTATAAGCTCCTCAAGGGCAAGTATTGTCTTTATTTTTTTGTTCAGTGATCCTTTCCACAGTGCAGAGGTTGGGGATGTAGTGTCCCTCTTAATATGGAAAAGTGGTCCTCCTTTCACACCAGCATTTTTTCCCTTTTCTTTTAGGGGGTGTTTACAGTACTTTATTGTAAAATTTGGGTTAAATATTTGATCATAGGCTCTGTGTTGTCTGCTGGCCTTTATCTGCTGGCCATTATGTGTTGTTTGTGGCTTCTGCAAAACTCACTCTAAATTCCCATTTAATTTCTTATGTTAACCCTTGATATATCAAAACCTCCATGGGTAATATAAAAATGTGAAAGAATAACATTGCACCTCCTAGTGATTAGCATGGTGCCTGGAACATGGCACAAATAAATATTTGTTAATTGTCTGTTTCTCTGCCTAATCTTTTCTAATAGTCCTCACCCTATCATTCTTTATTTTTTTCTTATTTTTCTTTATCTTAGGGAAGAAAAGAAGAGTAATATTGCCATAATATCACAGATTTGGAGCTGCAAGGAGTCTTAGGGACTATGATTGAGCCCAACATATTTATCTTACAGATAAGATATTAGATCCAGAAGTTAAATGATTTGTCTCGGGTCACACAACTGAAAAATATCTAAGTTAGGATTTAAATTCAAATATTCCTGACTGCAAGAGCAAATCTCTATCCATTTTTCTGAGTATATATAGCTCCATCCAGAATAGCCTCAAAGGCCTCTAGTCTGGTGAAACAAGATCTAAGATTACTTGCAATGGTAGTGGGGAAGGTTAATTTCCAGAGACAGAATTATCTATCTCTGCCTTCCCTAAGTCCTTATGCTGCCCCATGTTGCTCTCTCCTATCTCCTATCTCTCTTATATCTCCTCCTAGGTTCTGCTAGGGACTGGGAAACAAGATAAGGAGTTGTTAATATTGGGAAAAAAGGCTTGAAGCTCTTACTGATGCTGTCAACTAATCAATCCGTCACTCCAGAATTTTTTCCTTGTCCAACTATTTCTATGATAAAGCCTCTATGTCTGTTTCTTTCCTAACCACAAAGACTTTTTATAATATTCTGCCATGGTTTCTTTTTCCTTTCGAAGCTTCTCTTCTAGATTGCAGGTTGGTTTGGGATCAGGGGTTGGAAGGCAGCTAGCTAACAATGGTGTGGTTTTCCCTGAGCCTTAATTTCCCTTTATTTGGTCTAGAGCTGTGGAAGTAGAGAAAGGAACAAGGCCATGAAATAGGGATATAAACTGTGACAGGCAGAAGCTGCTGAGGGACAGATAAGTGCATGGCAGCTCTGAAATAACTGATGTCTGAGAGCAGGATAGATTTAACATTCAACAAGACTTTCTGGAGAGGATGTACCATGGCAGATATAGGGCTAGACCTGAAAAATCTGGATTCAGATGTCTTTGACTTGTAGAAGTTGTGTGATCATGGGCAAGTCATTTAGATTGAGCCTTAAGCAAACATCTAAGATTGCTATTAAGCCATAAGTATATGGAAGTAGAGACCTTGAGTACTTCCTTAGGTGTTAGGTGATAGGGGTACTAAAATAGCACTTGGAAGTCCTTATCTATGAGTTCCTAGAAAGCTACCCCAGTATAAGGCACTTTTTTAGACATATTCAATAACCAGAACTCACCATTTTTGCTAGGCCAAAGCAGAAGGTATATATGCTCAAAGCAAAAGACATTTAATTACACATCATGGCAAATGAAGTGACAAGAAAGATTTGTCATAAACACAGGTACTTTGTAATTGCAGAGAATACTACCAATGGGGAGGGGTTATATTATATACAAGGAACATGTGAGAAGAGAACATGAATGAACACACATGGGGAATATGCTGCCTGTTCATATGTAAGACAAAGCATCACTCCTCGTGCTGTCAAAGTGTAGTGTCCTCTGGTTATATTTTAAGCCCCTTGGAGTTTTTTGTTTTTTTTTTTTCTATTTGGCTAAATACCTCTGCTGATCAGTTGCTGCTCTCTGCTGACCTCTGCTGGCAATCAGCTGCAATATGGATTCTTCCTTGCTTAGGAGGAGGAGTCTAGTTTTTCGGCTTGATGAGAGGTTATCGTTAGCTCTTTTGTGATGCAAACCCCAGCCAGTGACTCCCATCCAATTATCTTAGTAATTTTTAAAGTTTAAAATTTTAAGATTAAGTTTTCTTGAATTCCTCTTTTACTGCCTTTTTTTTTTTTTTTTTTTAGGTTGCTCATTCTAAACTTTTATCTAAGATAATATTTGGGAAAAAAAATTGACTCTTATCTTATCCTTGAGTGCCTAGCCTGCCACTTTTAAATTATCTTAGAGATTTTTTTTTTTAACAAAAGTGTTAAGTCGTAAGCCTACTAGATGGAAAGTAATAGTATAAGTAGTGTAGATTTAAATATAAAAAGTGACATTCCTTCAAATAACTAATAAGCTGATAGGAGGGATGTATGTGCACAAATATGATATACAAGGTAAAATATAGAAAGGGTAAAAGTGATATTTGAGAAAAGACCATTTGCACTGAGAGATTTAGAAAAGGATTTGATATGAGATACAAGATATGAAAGCTGAACCTTGAAGGAAAAGGATTTCCAAATTCTTCCAAAAGACAAATTTCAATTTCCAGTTGAAGAGATGTAGACAGAATCTATTCCTGGCAAGGAGAATGGCCTCTGTGAATGGAAAGGAGAAGAAAAGACAGAGAGACAGAGAGAGACGGAGAGAGACAAAGAGAGACAGAGAGAGACAAAGACAGAGAGAGGCAGCAAGACAGAGAGAGAGACAAAGACAGAGACAGAAAGACAGAGAGAGAGACACACACAGCCACAGAGAGACACACACACACCAAAAGAGAGACACAGAGAGACAGAGACAAAGAGACACAGAGAGAGACAGGCAGAGAGAGGAGGATAAGATCAGAAAGAAACTAACAGTCTAATTTGACTAGAATGTCAGGTATTTGTAAATAGAATGACATATTTGGAAAGTTAGGTTGGATTGATTTTAGAGGGTTAATTACTAGTTTAAAGAGTTTTTATTTTTACACATCATTTTGATTTTTTCCTTATCCTTATATATTCATTTTTTTTTTAAATCTTGGGAGAGACATGGTCAGATCCATATTTAGTAATAGTAATAATAATAATAATCATGAATGTAGCAATTGTTTTGATTTCCAAACACTATGAAAAAAATATGCTCCACATATTGCCCTCAAAGAGTGGGCAATTTAAGCTAAAGTTATAGTACCCCTCCACTACATTGCTTATTCAATGTTTTATCATATCATGGAGATCATGCTGGATATTTGAGGGCCCTGTTAGAGGAACATAAGAACTATGTTAAGAATACATCTAAGGGGTTCATTGGAAGGAGTACTGAACATGGAGTCAGGAAAAGGTGAGTTCAAGTCTTTCATCAATCACTTACTAGCTGTATGATGCTGGGCAGTTCACTTAACCTCTCTGAGCCTCAAGTTCCCCATCTTAAAATAAAGATAATAATGGTACCTTTGGATTGTTATTGGAATCAAATAAGATAATATCTGTAAAGGGTTTTGCAAACCTTAAAATTCTATGTAAATGCTAGCTATCTTTATTATTTACGAGATGGAAAAGCTATGAAGATGGTTCTGGTCATGGATTATCTGAGGACCAGAATAATTAATTATAATGAGCCTCAAGACCTAAGGGTTATCCTCTAATAATATATATACCCATGTATATATGTATGTATATAACTTGACCATGGCAATCTGTGAGACAAAAATTGAAAAAGCCACTCAATTCTGTGCAGCATCCATCTGCTTCTGAAGTAATGGTAGTAATGTTGGAAAATAGGGTAGAAGGTAACAAGAATCCCACAATTCTTAATCTATCTATGAATTTTATTTTAATTATGCATGCTCAATGTTGTCCAATGACAAATGAGCTTTCATAATACTAAAAGAAGTGAACTAATCCATAGTGACTGACATTTTGCTATGGTTTCCTACAATCAAAAGTAGAAGACATATAGAAATTGCAGCAAAATGAAAGGGTGACTCACAGGATCTCCTTGGAGAAGTGAGCAGGGGAAGAAGCAGAATTGATTTTTTTTTTACATATCTAAAAGAAATAAATATTCATGGACCAATATTTGTTTTAGAAAATAAATTAAATTGGTGTGATCCTCTAAGTCCATACATATATATTGATATTTTGACTTTAGTGAGAAGGTAGGCACAATAATAGTAATAAATCATAAAATGATAGAGGATCAAGGCTTATAGATTATTCAGAAATTTCATACCTGTTGTTCAGTTCTTTTCAGTCATGTCCAATTCTTTGTGACCCTGTTTGGGATTTTCTTGGCAAAGATATTGGAGTTGTTTGCCATATTCTCCAGCTCATTTTTCAGATGAGGAAACTGAGACAAATAGGGTCAAGTGACTTCTCCGGGGTTATATATCTCATAATGTCTGAGGCCATATTTGACCTCAGGAAGATGAATCTTCCTGACTTGAGGAGCAGTGAATTCATGGTATTTTCTATCTGCCCCTTCATACCTTAAGTCATGAATATGTTTTTTTCAAGAGAACTGGAAGGTACTGGGTATGGCAGCTCTAACATGGCCTGTTTATACAAGTGGTCATATCTGAAAAGTTGGATGTTATTTCTTATTTTTAATTTGTGAAATAAAACAAACATTTCCATAATGTACTACAATAAAGAATAATTGCATACAAAATGGAAAATTTGATATACAATTTCCTATTCCTTTCAAATATACAACATAATTATTTTATAAATTTCTTTTATTTCTTCTCCCCAGCTTTAGAGATGGCTACCATTAGACACAAATAAAGTTTTATGTATGTATATGTATGTGTATGTATGTGTGAAATTATTCTATACGTCTATTTATCAATTTTTTTCCCTTGATGCAGATGTCTTTCTTTATGTGACCTTTATAGTTAATTTGGGAATTTATAACAGCCAAAATAGTTTATTTGCCCCAAGTCATTTTTCTAGTCTGTCTTTCCTTTCACCCTGTCCCTCCTCAAAAGTCTTTTGCTTCTGACCAGCCCTTTCCTCATGTGCTCTCTCCATCACCTTCATCCCTTCTTCATCAAAATCATTTTAAAAATAATATTGCTATTTCTGTACAAAGTATTCTTTTGGTTCTGTTCATTTTGCTCTTTATTATTTTGTGCAAGTTTTTGTAAAGTCATTGAGGTCATCATTTTTTATATTACAGTACTATTCCACCACAATCATATAATACAACTTTAACCTTTTATTTATTTATTAACCTTTTATTTACAGGTTATATGCATGGGTAACTTTACAGCATTAACAATTGCCAAACCTCTTGTTCCAATTTTTCACCTCTTACCCCCCCCTCCCCAGATGGCAGGATGACCAGTAGATGTTAAATATATTAAAATATAAATTAGATACACAATAAGTATACAAGTCATTCCCCAATTGATGGGCATCCCTGCAATGTACAGTTTTTTGTCATCACAAAGAGAAATATTATAAATATTTTCAAACATATGGGTTCTTTTCTTTTTCCCCTATTCATTTTTTGAAATAGTCTAAGTAGTGATATTGCTAGGTCAAAGGGTATAGGTAATGTAATAACAATTTGGGCACAATTCTAGATTGCTCTTCAAAATGAATGTGATTTCCTAAAGTATTTTAAGTGATAACCAAACAGTTACTAAACCAAAGAGGCCAAAAGAACTCAGAATTTGCGTTAGTTGGCAGGCACTTAATTTCTTTGCCTAATGGAAAGACATAGAAGCCAAGGACAAAATCAGTTTAAAATATAAACTTATTTAAAAAAATACTATAGAAAAGAAGAATGAAAATCCTAAACAGTATCATAGGATGATAGCATTTGAAGCTGAAAAGGATAATCTGATCCTAGCTCATTTTTCAACTGAGGACCATAGAAATTAATAATATGCCCGAGTCACATTGACGATAAGTAGGAGAGTTAGAATTTGAATCAGGTGTTCTGACTACTATTTCACTGTTCCATTATTTTATAAAACAGCCAAAAATAATCATGGATAAAATGAATTTATAGAAGATTGATGTTAGATTTAGTTAAACCAGTCAATCTGAGAACATTTGTAAATGAAACTGGAAGGAGAGCAAGCAAATGTAACACAGGTTTCTATGATCATAGGGATCATAGGTGTAGGAGTTAAAGAAAATTCATAGGCTATATAATCTTGAACTCTATGAGACAGCTAAGTGACACAGTTGACAGAACTCTGGGCCAGGAGTCAGGAGTTCAGATTTCATTTCAGACATTTACTAGCTGTGTGACTCTGAACAAGTTTGCCTCAGTTTCCTCACTGTAAAATGAACTAGAGAAGGAAATGGCAAACCACTTAGATATCTTTGCCAAGAAAACCCCAAATGGGGTCACAAAGAGTCCCTCATTTTGAGGAAACTGATGGGGTTAGATTTGATGACCTTTCATATTTATTATAGTTCAAATGCTATAATTCTACATATGTCCATTTTTTATTCTTTCTATAAAATATGAGAATGATCTCTGCACTCATTACTAGTATCCCTGATGACAATATATTCAGGGGAAAGACAAGCTTTCACATATGATTTTCTATATTAATACTTATATAACTAGTTCTCAGAATTGTTGTGGAAAATTTGCTTTATGAAACTTAAAATATCATGCAGATGTAATTATTTCCATAATTATTCTAAAATATATTATATATGATAGTTATATAATAATATAGTTTTAGTGTTATAGTAGTGATTTAGAAATTTAGAGAAATTAAGATTGTTCTATGGCTACTGATTTTTTAAAAGCATTTGATTTTATAGAGCAAAAAGTATTTTAAAAGGCTTTCTTTAAACAAGGTAACTCTCATATATACTTTATAATAATATAAGATTCTATGAAAAATGAGACTATGGAGATCACTTTCTTCAATGGCCCAGTGAATATCAAGTGAAGCATAAAGCAGAGAGACATGTGCTTACCTAAAGTGTTCACCAGTGACATGAAGAATGTCCTTCCTATAGTATGAGAAGAAACAGGATTCCCTATAATGTCAAGATTATCCAGATGCTCCTATTTGCAGATGACATTGTACTCTTCAGTATCAAATGATGAAACATCATAAAACCTTCTCACTGAATTTTATAATTATTTAAAAGAGATAAACCATTCTGGAAAAACAGAGATTGTGAGACATTCAGATTCTCCAGATTATGATATTCAGGGGGAATGTGTGTGTGTGTGTGTGTGTGTGTGTGTGTGTGTGTGTGTGTGTGTGTATTGTGGGTGGAAAGGAATGGGGCCTATTTAAGCAGGTAGCAAAGAGGAACAATGATAGAAATCTAGAGTCAAGAAGGAGGAGGCTGAATGACATTTGAGAAAGTGAGAAGTATTTTTTTTAAAGATCCTAAACTGTTCATTATTACAAAAACCTGTATTTTTTTAAAGAGCCTATTTATGAAAAGCTTTTGTTTTGAGGCAGTGTGGTATAATAGTTAATGGGCTAGCCTGAAAGCCAGGAAAATCTTGGTTCAAATCCCACCTCTGAGATCTACTGGTTGTGTAACTTTAAGCAAATCATTTAATCTCTCAGTTCTCTGGGCAGCTCTATAAATCTGGATGGAGAGTTTCCTCATATGGAAATTTCCTATACTAAAGTAATCACAGGTCTACTCATAGTCCATTTCCTTTTCTCTTTAAATCATTTCACACCCCATTCCTCCCAAATGAACCTTATATGACAGAGAAAAACAAATAAATCTCTGATACAATGACTGTGTCTAGTAAGGTGAACAATATTTTTTGCAAATAGTAGGTGCTTAATAAACGCTGTTGCCTTGAAGTCTTATTTTGGTAGTTCCCATGGAGCCATGAGGGAGGAAGCATGTTTCATTGTGTGTATTCCAAGCCCTTGGCTGGTTTTCTAGGTCCTGAGATTTCTACTTCCTTTTAGAGAAATTTTTATTTGCCTTAATATAGTCACTGTGTATATTATTCTCTCGATTCTGCTTACCTTACTTGGTAATAAAAATCTGATCATATTTCCTCTGGTATCCTCATATTCAAGTTTTTTACTGAAATATTCTATTACTTTCATATTCCATAATTTTTTCAACTATTCACCAAATTATGACTTCTCTCTCTCTCTCTCTCTCTCCATGTTTTCTTCCCCATTACGTTATAAGCTCCTTGGGAGCAATAACTCTCTTTTGCTTCTTTTTGTATTCCTGCTTCTTAGCACAGTGCCACGTATATAGTAGGAACTTAATAAATGTTGATGGATTGTTTCAAGTTCTTTGTTTCTACAAAGAGGATCCCTATTAACAACTTTACTATATATTGGATAGTTGTTTCTATGTTTAAAACATTGCTGTTATTTTTGAATACCATATTACAAAGAAGTATAGCTAAGCCAAAGTGACAAATTTATTGACAATGTATGCTTTTGATTTCCTTGGGGCATGTGCCCACTCCTGGGATTTCTGGATCAAGAGGATAGTGTAGCCATTATTTTTTTCATTATTCCAAATTGATTATCTAGCTTAGCTGGATCACTTTACAACTCTACCAACCATGTATTAGGGAGTTTTTCTTCCTACTGTATTTCTAAAGTTTGACTGTTCTTATTTTTTTTTCACAGAAACACCAATTTCGAGAATTGGAAGAGATCTCAGTGGCAGTCTACACATTCATGAAAAGAGCCCCTCCATGTACCTAGTTATTTACATTCCATCTTCCCAATTTGAGAAGTCATTGAGGGTAGAGTTTGTTTTTGCTTTTCTTTTTTTATCTCTGGCACTTAGTAATGTGCATGACACAAAAAAAGTTCTTCACAAGTGCTTGTTGGTTGATGTACCCAACAAGTAGTCATTAAATCTCTTCCTGTAGACTTCCATAGATGAGGAACCCATTACCTTTTAGACAACTCTCATTGTTAGGAAGTATTTCCTGATGTTAAGCAAATTCCCATGGTGTTAAGTCAAATCTCACAATTTTTTTTAAAAAAAATTTAAATTAGACATGTACATTCATTTTTTATATATTTCCTTATGAGTTATGTTGGGAGAGAAAAATCAGAACAAAAGGGGGAAAAAAAACCATGAGAAAAAAAAAACAGAAGAAAAAATGGTAAAAACAGTATGTTCCAACCTGCATAGTCTCCACAATTCTCTTTCTTGATGGCATTTTCCATCCAAAGTTTATTGGAATTACCTTGATCATTGAATTGTCAAGAAGAGCTAAGTCCATCATATTGATCACCATACAATTTTGTTGTTGCTGTGTACAATGTTTTCCTGGTTCTATTGGCTTCACTTAGCATCAGTTTATGTAAATCTTTTCAGGCTTTTCTGAAATCAGCTTGTTCATCATTTTAGGATTATTTTAGTTCACATTTATGTTTCTATTAGTGATTTGGAGCATATTTCCATATGCCTCTTTATAGCTGACAATTCTTTGGAAAACTTCATATCATGTTACATCATATTTATTGAGAAATGGTTTTTAGTCTTAAAATTTTCTGTCAATTACTTATTTTTTAGGATGCAATTTTTTTACAGTTTGTCTTCTACTTCTAAAATCTCATCTCTATATAGTAATATTCTTCTTATGGTGCCAAATGCACCATGGAACATCAGTGTCAGAAGAATCAAAATAATTGAAGAATGAATCCAAAATCCAAAGTAGAATGAAAAAAAATTCAGAGACCATGTAAAAAGGCTGCCATCCCAATATGGAATGAGCTGTCTTAGGAGGCAGGGCATTTTCTCTCATTGCAGGCCTTCAAGCAAGGGTCAGATAACAATTTGCTGGGAATGTCCAAAGGTATGTGCCCTTTGATAAAATGAGTTTCTTATCAAGCTATGTTTCAGATTTGATGGCCTCAGAGGTCCCTTAAATCCTAAGACTATGTGAGACTCCATATTCAACTATATGTCAAAGTATATAGGTCATTCATTAGGAATACACAGACTATTACTTAGGGGTGAAGAAAGTGCAAATTAAAAATAAAAGACTTGGTCATAAAGCATATCATCTGATTTACTGAATTACTCTGAAGAACCTTAGGGATTTTCCATCTGCCCTAATATTGCTATCTACATCTGTCCTGTAGATTAATTTTTTTAAAAAAATACACTGTTTCTCTAATTAGGATATGAGTTCCTTGAAAGCAGGGATTATGTCTCTTTATGTTTTATTCCCAGGGTTTAGCAAAGAGCTTGTCACATAGGAAGGCTTTTTAATAAATACTTCTTCCTTTCCTTTCCTTTCTTACTTCGTAACTCAGTTATTCATTTGTTCTTCTCTACTTTTTCTCTGTTCTCCCTTCTCTCTCTCTTCCATCCCTCCTTCTTCCTTCTTTCCTTCCTTCCTCCCTTCTCTCCTTCTCTTTTGTACTTCCTTCCTTCCTTCCTTCCTTCCTTCCTTCCTTCCTTCCTTCCTTCCTTCCTTCCTTCCTTCCTTCCTTCCTTTTTCTTTTCTACCTAGACTAATTACTCTTCTTCAGCAGAATTCATGATCCTTGAAGGTCAGTTCTGTTTTATTTTTTGTTTTATCGTCAGAGGCCAGTGTACTACTTGGCATTGGTGTTTTCCCCTAGACTTGTCATTTTACATGAATAGGGAGCACCTGTTAAGGAAAGTCTTAATCAGGGCAGACTGATAGTTGTTCTGCAACTTAAGTTTCAGAGAGTTAAAGAGCTGAGAGGTTAAATGATTTGCCTCAGTCACAAAGCCAGTCTCCTCCTCTGCCTCTGTCATCACACATAACATCCATCTTCTGACAGCAAAATGATGCACTCATAATTCAGAAACATATGCTTGGATATGGCCAATATAGAGATTTGTTTTGCTTGCTGTACTATGAATATTTATTATGAGGTTTTTTTTTTCTTCTTAATGAGAGAGAAGTTGGAGAGAAAGAAAATAAATGCTTGTTAACTGAAAAAAATGTAATTGCAAATAGCACTAAAATTTTGCCAAGTATAAATAATTGTCATATGTACAACCAATGGTTTCTATATTTTAAAAACCATAAAATGCCCAAAACACATTGCTTTCCAATATTCTCTTATTAACTACATGACTTTTCTTTGTAAAAATGATACAATTAATCAAAAGAAAACAAACATATTGACTATTTCTGACAATATGTGCCTGATTCTAAATCTGCAATTCACCATCTCTCCATTGAGAGACATTGGATAGTATTTGATATAGATAGATTTTCTTCATGTGGAAGCCAATGCTATTTCTAAAATGGATATTCTATGGTTATGATGGGTGCCCTAATTTACATGACATGGTAAATGTGTTATATTATTCTTCTTTTTAAATTAAAGTTGCTGTGACTATGATCAAATTTTATCAGAGTTTGTTGTCTACAGCTCACCATCCTGACCTTCAGGAGGATTTGACTCCTAACAGTCAAGCTATAGGTCAACCCATCCATTACTGCTTCTCTCACTATTCAGGATTAAAGCCTATTCCCACAGATAGGTCTCCACTTGTCTTTCCCCTATCATAGGATGGTCAAAAATGAGACTAGAATTAAGTGGGATTTTGGTATTCTGGGATGTATGGGTCTCCATTCTATTGGTCCTTTTCTTTAATTACTGGTGTAGATTGGTGATGTGCTTTTCTCATTGCTATCATCCATGAAGTCTTGGTCCTGTCCCTTATGAAGGAATTTTCAAAATTTCTGATTAATTTCTTTCTTCTTCATATAAGCCTAACTGCCCCAGAAACCTCAAGAAACTCTTGAGTCTCTTTCCTAAATCTCTTCCTTTCGCTCTTTTCTTCCATTTCCTCCCTGTCCCTTCCACTTACTTTCTTCCTCTCCCACCCCTCTCCAACACAATCAAATTGATATAAATGGATTCTGCACAAGGAAGTTTAAAATGTTCAAGGTCCTAGAGCAGAGGGTGTTCTAAAAACAATATGTTTTAAAAGTTAACTATTTTCACTTGGCTAATTTGCAAACCATAATCATTACCATTTAGCCAGCAAATAAATCATTATGGAATGTGAATTAAGCACTTTTGATAATCAGATCTTGGCCCAGGTGCTAGAGGAAGGAGGATGGAGGAATGAGTATTAGTCTCAAAGAAAGGAACAACAGGAAGGAAAACAAGAAACATCATTAATATAAGTAATGATTTTTTTTATTTAAAAATGTCTCTGCACATCAGGCTATATAGGAACTATTTTCTCTGTTTGGCTATGTATGTATTGCAAAGATGAAGGGGAGGAAGAAGAGAAGAGGCATTTTTAAGTACCTACTATGTTACTGATATTGTGCTACTTTACAACTATTACATCATTTGATCCTCACAATATCCCTGGAAGATAGGTGTTATTATAATCCTCATTGTATAGTTGAGAAAACTTGGCAGAGGTTGTCATTTTCCCAGTATATCTGAACTGGTATTTGAACTCAGATCTTCCTGACTCTAAGTCCAGAATTCTGCCTATTGTCCATCAAAGATGAAAATGGAACAAGCCTTGAAAATGAAGAATAATTTAAAGTTTGTAGGTTTTCATATCTATTTGTAGGATCCTAGGATGTTTGACATAGAAAATTCTTACTTTCGAAAACTTTGAAATCCCCTCATTCAAACTACTCATTTTAAAGATAAGGAAACTGAGTCCCAGAAGAGTAACATGTCCAAAGTTACAAGTGGTAGCCAATTAGTCAGACTAACCCAGTTCTCCTGACTCCTACTCTAGCATAATTTCTTTTACATCACACTTCCATTGAGGAAGAGTTCCTTCTAAGACAACCCACATTAAACCAATTTGGTTATGCCCTAAAGTAGTGGAAACTTGTGCCCTCAAGCAGAACAACTCAATTCAATTAAAATCTGCTGTAACATAGAATGTAATTCAATTCAATTTGCATCAATTAATAAAAAAAACTTATTAAGAAGCACCTACCATATTTCAGTAGTATTGTAAACATTCATGATAACAAAGGGGAAAAAATGTCAAATCCCTTGCCCTCAAGAAGAAAGCATTCTTTAATTTTTTTTTAATTTTCAGCCTAATTCTCTTCTCCTCTTGCATTGAGAAAACAAATAAAACAAAACCTGTTTAATCATGTTAAACAAATTCCTGCAGTAGCTGTGTCCAATAAACAAACAAACACATGAATGAATGAAGTCTCAATCTGACCTCACCTCTCTTTGGAGTTGGGGGCATCATGAGTCCCCTGAAATCATGGTTAGTCATTATGTTGATCAGAACTCTTCTGTTTTTCAAAGCTATTCATTTTTACAATATTGCTGTTTTGAACAAATTGTTCTCCTGGTCCTATTCACTCCACTTTGTATTAGTTCATATAATTATTTCAAGATTTCCCTGAAACCAGACCGCTCATCATTTCTTACAGTACTATAGTCTTCTGTTACATTAATATGCTATAACTTGGTCAGTCTTTATCCAATTGATAGGTATCTCATCAGTTTCTAATTCTTGACCAGTATAAAAGAAGTTATTATAAATAATTTTATACATATGAGTCCTTTAAGAAGCTAACATTCTAGGCAAATATCCGTGCTGTCTTCCAAATGCAGCTTTTTAAAGGGATTTAGCAGTGTTTAGAAAACCACCCTAACTCTTATAAGTTCCTGTTTTCCCACCCACCAAGTGCCTGGATAGAAGAGTAATGAACAAAGACAAGGCTATACTTTGAGGCTATACTTTTGTGTTTCTGACTGTATTCTGAATTATAGACATGTTGGGTGTGAAACAGAAGTCAAGATATAAAACTAGCTATAAAACTAGAACTCTATCTAAAAGTTACTCTACTTAGGTAAAGATTCTCTGAAATTTCATATATTTAGAACATGTTAAAGAGTTCTCCAGATTTCCATTCCCAGAACTCCCACTTTTCAGACTAGGGGGCCATTGAGAAACTCTATGGAAGAATCTATGAGAAATAACTAGCAGCTGAAAGTTTTGCCTTCAGCCTGTAGTGCCTTCCAGTGTGGTTTGGGAAACAGAAAATGAATTTGGCTGCTGCCGACAATCATACAGTTTTCATGTAATTCAATAATTTATCACAAAGAATATTCATTTGTAAACAATGACTTGTTCTGGAATGATAGCAGCTGTCATTTTGGAGGCCTCATTTCCCTCCACTGGGACATGAGTCTGGACTTACCCATCATTAAATCACGCAGCATTTGCTGGGGTTGGAATCTGAGGCCGAATACACTTTACAATGTGTTTATGTTTTGGTATGTGCATTATTTCATTTTTACTTCACAGTCATGGAACTCCTGCTGCCAGATGTGGAAAGTGCCTCTAAGAAGCTCCCTTCTGAGGGTTCTTTGGGTGGATGGGGAAAATAATCATTTTCTGAATCGATAGCCAAAAGAACTCTCTTCTATACATGTAAATATGATTGGGCCCAAAAGGAGTATAACTGTACCTATTGTCTACCAGTATGGTTACCATATTTTTCCCGTTCTACTCAGGAATAACATTTGGGCTTGCTTGGAAATAAATAAATGCCTGAACCTGTTGCCCTTTGGGAAACCTGCTGCCAGAATGAGACACAGATCTGAGAATTGCTATTGTTTCCCTCTGGGTTCTTGGGAAATTCTGTAGTTTGAATCCAATGTGAGATCCAAAGAGAAAAAAAGTGTGTGGGGGCCTGGGATAAAGTATCATATGAATGCCACGTGAAGATGTGCTATTTGTTCAAAACTTCACATCAGAATCACAAAAACCTTAATGAGAGTCAAAGGTCCTTGACTTAAATTAAACTCTTTCCCAGAGCTACTTGAGAATGTGAAGAGCTATTGAGAAAGAGCGCTACTTCCCAATGGGCTGGAGGCTTTCGTCCTTAAATATGTATAAAGGGATTCTATGTACTCAGTCACTTCTGTCATCAGGGTGGCTACATGCACAGACTTATAGGAATAAGTAACGCCTATCATAGGTACAACTCTTGCCATGATCTTTCTCTTATTCTTAGCTCTACTTTCAATAGTTGCTTTGCCTGTCTGTTGAAATGGAACTGGAAACAAAGGTTAGTGAATATGTCAGGATAGAGGGGAAGAAGGATCAAACAATTCCTATTCTTAATGTGTGAGGTTTTTGTCATTGCTAACCCTGAATAGATTTTTTTGGGGGGGTGTCTGGATCTTTGATTTGCTCAGTATAAGGAATGTCCAATGTGGAAACTACTTCCATGAAAACATATGAACAACTACCTGTAATTTACAATTTTAGAAACACAGACCATACAAATGGACAATGAGTTTGGCCCTAAATTAAACAGAAGTAGGAGAGCATTTCTGAATTGCCCTTAGGAAACTGTAAAACTCCTCTAATGACCTCAACGTTGTTCTAACATATTGTTGAATGTCTATATGAGAGAAATGGAACACAACAGTTTCCAAAAGATTGAAAAAAAATGACTTGTTACTTAGAGAGAATTGGAGAAATGAATGCTAAGTATAATTTCCATGTTATCTCAAAAAATGTATGATTGATGCAGAAAACATTGCCAATTTACTCCGGGTTTGTGTGGCACCAGGCAGAGGGTAAGAAGTTGAAAACTGAATGAGAAGAGGCAAAGTAGAGTCAATGAATGTAGATCACTTTTCATAGGCTATGAGAGGAGCAAACTTTTCCTGAGGGAAATTTGAATTTATCCTTCCCTCAAATTAAATAGGGGATGGTAGATGCAAGGGAAAATAGTTAATTTATTTTACTTTCAATTATTTTTTTTAGAATGAATAGATCTGGTCATGTACTTACTACTTTGAAGGCAGTAGAGAAGGAGCTATGGAAAAAGGAGAGATTGAAAATTGGGGAGAGTGCAATTTTTGTGACCACATGTGGCCCAGGAAAAGAGCTGAGAAAATGCATTAATCTCTTTTTTTTTTTTACAGAGGTGGATAACAATGGATGAAAAATATTGCATATATTGACAAGCATGATTGATGTACAGGTTCACTTCACTGAATGATTTTTCTCATTCTTTTAAACCTTTGTAACAAAAGATTGGTCTCTGGATAAGTAGTGTGTTGGAGAGTGTTATCTCTGAAAATGAAAGTGCCCCCAAAAGAAAATGCATCAAAAATAATATTTTTAAAAATCCAAAATTGAAACAGAGAAGTAGTAAAGAAGAAATGGTTAAAATGATAAATTCCTAGAAGGGGAGGGGATTAATGAAACAAGTAGAGGTATTGGGCTTGGTAAGGAGAAGGAATGCTTTATCCTGACATTGGAACAAAGTGAGGAATATGCAGAATGATACTCAGCCAAATATATTTTTTATGAACCTTTGTTAGGTATACTTCATTCACCAACCTTTGTTAGGTATACTTCATTCCTGACCAGGGGCTGGTCATTATGACTTCTTATCCTCCTCTTCTTTTTTCTCTTCCTTCTTTTCCTCCTTCTCCTCCTCCTCTTCTTTCTCCTCCTTTCCTTCTTCCTCCTCTTCCTTCTTCTCCTGTTCCTTCTGTTCCTCCTCCTCCTTCTCTTCCTCCTCTTCTTCCTCCTCCTCCTCCCCCCTCCTCCTCTTCCTCTCCTTCTTCTTCTTGTATTTCTTTCTTCTTTTCTCTTTTTTGCAGGGGATGGGTGAGGCAGTTAGGATTAAGTGACTCACTCAGTGTCACAGAGTTAGCAAATTTCAAGTATCAAGTGTTTGGGGCTGGATTTGAGCTCAAACATTTGAGGCTGAATTTGAGTTCAGGTTCTCCTGACTCCAGGGCCAGTGCACTAGCTGCTCTAAGCCATGGCTTCATAAAAGCCTTCAACTTTTAGCCCCAATGCATTAATTAGCTAACCATTAACTATTCCAGATAATAAATCAATCAATATATCTAGCACCTACTATGTGTCAATCATTGTGCTAAGCACTGGAGATAGAAATACAAAGGTGAAATTGTCCTTTCCCTCCAGGAACTGACATGGAGGGACATTCTCATAATGTCTTCATGCAGTAAAACATGTCTCTTTGCATTGATTCTCAGTTATATTGGTAGGCCAGTGGAAGAAAAAGATTTATTGTGAGTATAGGAGTATATCTATTCTTTTGAATTCTACTAGAGAGGCAGTATCCATTATTTTATTTGCCCTTTGTTCTTGAAGAGGATCATGCCATCAGGGAGGTAATTGGATTTCGGTGAGAGAGAACTGTACAAGGTCACCTGCCTCCTTTCCAGAGCCATTTGGATTCAGTAACAAGGAGGTTAGTGGTCAACTTTGTCTTTCAAACAAAGGGAGTTCTATCATATAATTGTATACATTTCACAGAATTAAAATAGAAAAATTAGTGACTTATTTCAAACTATCCTTCTGGTGGTTGGAGTCTGTTTGCTTCAGTTTCCTTATCTGTAAAATGGGGATAATAATAATATGTGTGTACCAAAATTGTTGTGAGAATCAAATGATATAATAAATATAAAGCACTTAGCACACTGCCTGGCACATAGTAAACACTATACAAATCCTAGCAAATATTATTCTTAGTAAAAGGGGTTCTTTTTTTGTCAACCAAAGACTATATTTGTATTAAAGTCAATAGGCTATTTCAAGAGTTAAATTTCTACTAACAGGATATATATTCCACATTGATAACTATACACTACTCCTTCCATAATCTTGAGGCATGTGATAAATTGGTGATGATATTAAACCAGCCCTTCTCATTACCTTTCTTTCCTCTACATTATAGATTATCTTTTCAGTATTCATCATAACTATCCTCATATCTGGGATGAACAGTCCATGAAAACCATACCACACAATTAGGCATGTAGTAAGTTTCTACCACTGTTTCTTCTTAAATATAAACTTTGAGTCATGTCCCCTCCCCCAGTTCCCAATCTACTCATCTTTATTCAACTTTATTTCAAGACTCTGAGATGAAATGATTGACTTGGAGTTGTTTGGGTTGGGTGGAAGATACAGACAGAAACAGAAATAAAATGGAGAAAATGGATTAGAAGAATGATAGCAGATGAATTGAGAAGAAAGAGATAGAAAAGAAAGAAAAGCTGGAGGAAGGCAATATATTTAAAAATCTAATGACTGCTTATGTAATTGAAACTCCCAGTTTTTAGTAGTCAGAAAGTATGTTAAAGATATCTACCATCCCTCCTACATTTGCATATATACATTCATAGGTATATGAGTTATTTTATTTTTTTTAACTTCAGTTCTTGGATGATAAATAAAGGTAAAAACATAGTCACTGTCCCTCAAGAAATTATAAATTTCTAACGAGAAAGACAAAAGGAAAAATGCTTTGCAAACTTTAAAGTTGTAAAATATATAGAGATATACCAGACAGGCATTTCAATGATTCTGTGCTTTATAATTGTCTTCATTCTTATAAAAGTCTCTGTAATGAAATACAGAGATCTACTTACTATATTAAAGGGAAGGGAAGAATATTGAATCTATTGTTATCAAGAGATCAACTTGAAATTATTGTTCAATATTTATGTATAATTTTTTCCTTTTGTCTTTCTCGTTAGAAATTTATAATTTCTTGAGGGACAGTGACTATGTTTTTACCTTTATTTATCATCCAAGAACTTAGCAGAATGTCTGGAATGTAAACACTTAAATGTCTATTGATTTACTACTCCTTAGAAAAAAGGTAGTTCAGGTTGATATGGATGGACAAGATGACTTGATGATCATGGTCCTTGTGATATTCTCTCAAAATTAAAAGAATATTGTCAGCCAGTTATTCATGTGAATGTGTTCTTGTAGAATTCTAATCTAGAATTTTAGTTATATGGGATTTGCCTTTAAAAGAGAGTTGATGGGAGCATGAATGGACTTGAAGTATTTTTGGAAGGATGAGTATGGGAGGGAGTAGAGTAAAGAAGGTTAGCTATATTTAAGGCTGGAAGAACCTGTAGGCTGTCCTGAGATTCTCTTTATATTGGATTCTCTGTGGTGAAGTTCAGTGGTTTATGGGTGTGACTGAGGTGAGTTGGTGGATGGATTACTCTGTAACTCACATAGGGTGAACATAAGGAGTGAATTAACCAAGTTAGGGAAACTCTGAACCAGCTGGTGCCAAGGGATCAATGATAACCATCTTGAGCTTAATTTTTCCTTGGCTTGGAGGGAACTGCTACGTCTATGAATTAATTCCTCAACCTCAGGCCCCCCTTTTTTGAATCCCAAATGTGACTGTGGACAGGGTGCCACTGAAGTTTGATTCCAGAGGGTTGGCTCACACATGCCAAACTGAGGATGACCAACCACTTTGGCGTTTGGAAAGAGTCAAGCCGTGTCATTCATAAGTAAATATGCCTGGCTCCCCAGCAGCTGATGATTGAGGAGATGGAAAAAGTATCATGGGCAGGAAAATGTGAGCTGTTTGCCCCCATCCAGTTGGACAGTCATTCCCAACTACAGAACTGCTAGCCCTTTGTAATGCCGAAAGTGGGAAGTTTGCATGCAGGAGATTGGTGCTATTTCTCTTAAAAAAAAAAAAGGAGAATGTGGACTGGGTTACTTCTCTCCAGCAGGCATTGAGGTCTGGATAGATTTGCTTTCCCAGCTCAGATTCCAAAGAAGTCATCAGTAGGTCAAGAATTGGATTCTATATTTTCTTTTATTTGGGACAAGAGAAGAGAGAATTTCCCACTGCTGGCATGTGATAAAAGTCATTTAGTTGTGGTAATGTTGGGTACTGCTGGACTGCTAAACTTGAGGCCAGGAGATTGGATTTAAATTACTCCTCTGACTGTTAGCTCTGTGGTCACCATCAAGTCACTAACCTCTTTGAGCTGAAGCTTTCTCATCTGCAAAGTAGGGATTCTGTTTCCTGTGGTACCTACCTCACTGAGTTGTGTCAAAGTTTAAGTGAGAAAATTTGCATATGCAAAGAACTTTACAAGTTTTAAAATGCTGCAAAAGTGTAATTTAGTGATGGTTACCTGTTAAATTGGTGTATTATCTTCCATTTAAAAGGACATAATATATAAAATGTAATTTTGAATACATTTAATTTCATTAAAAATAGGAGGAAGGACACAAGAAAGGCCTGATGGATATTTATTTAGCCAAAGGAAAAAGCAACTATGTAGGACTTAAAATCCCAACTCTAAATCTGTTACCTATGAGTTTTTAAAGTCACTTAACCTTTATTTGTTCCCTAGACCTTTATTCATTTGTGAAATGAAGAAGTTGGATTAGTTGATTTTTGAGGTCCATTACAGTCTAGATCCACAAATCCATGATATACAAATAAGAAGAGATTTTAAAATGTTAAAGCAAATTCAATTATGTTGAATCAATCAATCAGTTAATCAAACAGCATTTCTTAAGCACCTGCTAGTGCTAAACTTAGAGTACAGAGACAAAAGGAGAGACAAAAAAAATCTCACATGCTAAATTAAGGGATTCTAGAAGCTGTCTTGGAGAGTTAGGTCTTAATATAAGGCTTGGGAAAGTTAGCAGGTTAAAGAAAGTATCATTCCCAGGTTTTTTCTCCTGAGGGTGTCACTAACTGCAAGAGAGAGGAGGAGGTGATAGAATCTACTCTTGCCTTGGTGGATCCTGAGAGATTTATTTGACTCCAAAAGCATGGCAATGCTGTGGCCCATGATAAGATTTATGTACTGGATGTGGAAATTGAATCCAATTAAATTTAATAAAGATTTATTAAGCACCTGCTGTGGGAAAGCACTGGGGATACAGGAAGAAACCAAAGCAATTCCTTCTCTTTTAGTTTACATTCCACTAAAGGATACAACAATTCATAAATATACCCATTTTGTATTGGCTTAAGAACAGTTTATGAAGAGCTAGATGAAACAGTACATAGAGTACTGTCCTGGAGTCAGGAGAACCTGAGTTCAAAGCTGGGTTCAGATACTTAATGCATATTAGCTACGTGATGCTGGACAAATCACTTAAACCTAAATGCCCAAGAAAATAAATAAATAATCATAACATTTTGTGATTCACTGATTTAATTGGATAAACTCCTCAATTTATATTCCAACAGAAATCTACATTTTAGGAAAGGGTTTCTTAAACTTTTCCCACTCATCACCCTTTTTCACCTGAGAAATTTTTACATGACCCTGGGTATATAAGTACATAAATAGGTATGAAAATCAAACATTTAATGGTAGTAAATCATAATTTTGTAACCTGTGCATTCAGTTGTGAGGCCCCATATGGGGTAATCTGGTGATTACAAGACCCTATGGCACATTTCAATTCAATTCATTTCAAAAGCATTTTTGAAGTGTCAACTATATGCAGGATGGTAGAATGTAAAAAGCAAGAATCTTTGAATCAGGAAGATATTGGTTCAGGTGCTACCTCTGATACATCCTGGCTCTATGACCCTGGCCAAGATATTTAATTAACCCTTCAGTGTCCTGGAAAACTAATAAAGAATTTAAATTCTCAAAAGGGTGCAGATTTTCATTGTAGAAAGAGTTCATTCACTGAGGGTTCCCTGTAATTGTGAATTCACAGTTATGGCCCACATGCTCTTGCCTTCCCTATTCCCCTAACCAAAATGTGCGGATCTCTGCCAGGTGCTGGGGAAGAGATAAGGATAAAATGACATAGGTCTTGTCCTCATGGGGCCTATACTTTAGTAGCAGGATTAGACAACTATACTGATAACTGTCTGCCATTATAATTGTCTAAGACAATCAAAAGTACATGTGAGGTCTGAATCAAGAAAAGATGGACATTATAGATGTGATGAAAATTTTTCTAGTCATTAGAGTTGAACCAAAATGGAAGGAGTTGCATTCTCTATCCCTTCCAAAAGGGCTTGAATGACCACTTCTCTGGGACATTGGATTTGAGATTCATGCTTTAGGTCAGGATGGATTAGTTGACCTTAAGAACTCTCTCCTACAAGTTTTGAGATTCTGAGTGCATTTTAATGTTTTCCTCTGAGCTTGCTCCAGCATGAGACAAAGCCTAGTAATACTGTTCTGGATGTTGAAGCTCAAATCATTCAAACATCCTTTTTCTGAAAGTCATTTAGTTATATGTGAGATCCTGTAAGGAAAAAAAAACACACACAGAACTCCTCTGTGGCATTAATAAGGGTTAAAAATAATGTACTTTTTATCACTGATGTAATGAAATCTCTATGATGTACTATGCTGAGGCATTTCTAATTGTTTTCCTGATGTAACCTGAATTCTTATTTCTGTGGTCAGTGTTGCACTTGATGAGAAGCTCTTTCCCCAGGGGCACCAGCATATGAAGCCAAGTATCCCAGAGTGCCCCATGAATCCAACTTCATGCCAGATTCCAGGTCTTACTCCAAAGCATGGGAATAAATAGGGAACATCTGAGCCTTTTATAAGCAAGATTCAACAATTTGTGTCATTACCATGAGCAACAAGAGATATCAGTGCTTAGGAGAATTTTAATGTCCTGTTTTTTAGCAATAAACAGACAATTAATTCCTGTATTTATAGTTCCTATCTATATCTATATCTGCAATTCCTATATCTCTTACTTATTTCCAGAAAGTATTTGAGGCAGCTTATGACTATCACAGATTACAGGGATATGAACTGGACATATAAATGATATCATTCACATAGCGGGACTCTGGTAATGAGAAAATTCCCTCACCACAGTAAATTGTCATATTTTTTATAAATTATAATCTTAGGAAGTTGCCTAGGGTACTGACATGTTAAGAAAGTGGCCTGTGGTCCCACAGCCAGTATGTATTGTAGGAAGAATATTAGTCAGATCTTAGAAATGGGGACCACCAAATCATACATAAGTATGCTGAAGACTGCATAATGATTTAGAAAACCACATGAGTTTATGTATTTTTTTTTAAAAAGAATACATCCATGTGTTAAATTGAGATAGGAACTACATTTTAATCTAGCTCAGACTATACTTGGAGGTAATGGAGATATATACAGCCTACAACAGCCTGCGGCTATGTATTTGAAATCTCTATATCATGCTACAGAGTGAAAACCTGTCAAAAGGGAGCTATAAATCTATGCACCTGGCATTTGGCACCTAGTGTGAGTTAGATGCTGCATCTGGACCCTAAATTTAATTGGGAACTTCCTAGCAGCTTTTAAAAACTGCTTGGATTTGGTGAGTCTCCTCTATCAAAAAGAATTATCTTTTGTAAATCCAACTGGAGAGACACCTTTTTTCTGCTAACTACTTAAAAAAGAATTTATCTTTTAGATCCTTACATGGAAGACAAAAATAGTCACAAAATAGACATCTTCAACTATAATTTTTCAAAAGACAGAAAAAAAACTTTTCTCAAATAAATGAATGAAGGTTACAAAAATTAGCTAATGTCTTCAACTATAGTTTGGAATGTCACAAAACAGATAATGTATTTAACTAAGGTTTGGCAAAAGACAGAAAACCTTTCTTTTTGGATAAAATTTCCTCAGTCTGGGCACATAAGTTCCTAACTTCATATGAATGTAAAACTTGGAGAAGTCAAAGGTATGGTGGATTAACAAGTACTATGAAGATAGATATCAAGGGAAGAGATATAGGGAATTGTCTAATACAGTTCCCTTATTTTATTGATGAGGAAATTACACATCTAGGCAGTTACAAGCAAAGCATATCATATGTCATAAATAAGTTCTTGATTATATAATTACATGGCTAAGTTCTTTGATCACCCAATCTAGGGAATTTCCATTTTCATCCACTGGGGATGGTAGGACTCACCACTTGATACCCAAAATCTCTAGGCTTGGGTGAACCCTGCACCCTCTATTGACCTTTCTTGGAGGATCCAGGTGACCTGGTTTGACATGAACATCTGTCCTGACATCACTCAGCTGATAGGATGCCAGCGAGGTGGAAATTCTTTCCCTTTTTCAGCTGCCTCAGATGAGAGCATGTGGTCTGCTTGTGGTTATGCTGGCATTCCCCCTTCCACCTGGCTTAAGCCTGTGGGGAGAGAGGGGGTGTGGGAAAACTGCAATAACACAGAGCTTAAATTTTCCCTTTTGTGTCCAGGAGCCTGAGATTGCCATTCATTTAGCTCTATTTTATAGGCGGTCAAGGCAGAACATTTACTGAAGGCCATTCATTTTTGTACCACCAGATCCTTGTGTGTGAGGAGGGAGGTGTGCATAGGAGTAAAAACCCACAAGAAGTTTGAATTAGTCCCATGAAATAATTTTAACCACAAGCAAGCTAATACATATATACACATACATGGAGACGCACATACTAACAATAACATCTCAATCAAGTGGCCTGTCAACAGCAAGGATAGGGAGAGAGATCTGCCAGGACTGGAGAGAGCTTAAAGACTGTGGTTTTGGAATTTGGAGCTCACTGGAACCCTCCATCTTCACCACCTCTTACGGTAAGACCTGGAACATCTTTTTATCTGGCTACACAGGACTTCCTCTTGCTTAGAGAAGGATTAAAAAATGGCACCTATTGTAGGTATCCTTAGATCTGCTTTAGCCCAACAACAGGAGATTTTGATGAGTTGAGTGTAAATGAATGAGAAACAGATGTATTTAATTTCCACTGAAATACACATGGGTTTGAAAATTAAATGGGGGGAAGAATGAAAAAAAAAGTTTGGTGAAAATGCCTCAGGCCCTGCCGGAACCCATATGAGCTGGTCAGTGAACCCAGAACATGAACGGGGTTCAGCCCTTCCTCCTTAATGGATACCATACAGCTGTTAACTCTGTACCAGCCATAGAGCAGATATAATCCTAATAAATATGGTCATGCATTGGCAGGATTTTAAACTTGAAATTGGAATAAAATTACAATGTTTGTGCTAGGTCACCCAAGACTCTAGTGACACAAACAAATGGCTGTTCTGTTGGTTTTGTATAGGGTAAAGGTGCAAGAGTAGTATGAGATTTTGAATAAGAAGACCTGGATTTGAAGCCTGGTTTTGCCACTCACTTACCTTTATGATCTTGTTCAGAGGAAGCTAAGTGACAGTTGGATAGATTGCTAAGCCAAGAGTTAGAAAGAGTCATCTTTGGGATTGCACATCCAGTCTCAAACACTTATTAGCTTTGTGATCATGGAAAAGTCACTTATCCCTGATTGCCTCAGTTTCCTCATCTGTAAAAGGGGCTGGATAAGGAAGTAACAAACTACTACAATATCTCTGCCAAGAAAACCTCAAATGGAATCACAAAAAGTCAGATTTGACTGGAAAATAACTAAACAAATAGAAAAAAAGCCTAGAGTAAGGAAAATCTGAGTTCAAATCTGGCCTGAGATACTAGTTCTGTGAACCTAGGCAAATCACTTAATTTCTGTGTGCCTCAGTTTCCTCAATTGTAAATTAGGAATAATAATTTCATCTATCTAAGAGGGATTTTATGGGGATTAAATGAGGTTCCTTCCTTCCTTCCTTCCTTCCTTCCTTCCTTCCTTCCTTCCTTCCTTCCTTCCTTCCTTCCTTCCTTCCTTCTTTCCTTCCTTCCTCCATGCCTCTAAAGGCTCAGGTTTCTCATGTCTAAAATGAGAGAATATTTTCTAGCTTTTAGCTCATTTCATAGTCATTTCTAGACCATATTTATTCCCTCAATCATCTTTTTCAAACCCCTGCTATTAATCTCCTTGGACTGTATCTTAATCTCTAGGCTGTGAAACTTGAAACTTTTGCCTTATTTTTTCCTTAAACCAAAGCTACTTCTCTTTTCCCAGACATTGCTAAATTATGTTGCCCCTATAAACTCTTTCTCTCCTTTGTAGCTCCCTTTTATGGGTTGTCTTGTTCCAAAATAATGTAAGCTTCTTGACGATAGGGATTTTCTTTTATCTATGTCCTAATGCTTGACATAGTGCCTAAAACATAATAAGCACTTAATAAATGATTTCTCATTCATTTATCCTATTCATTTTTTTCATTCTTACTCTAGAGAATCATCTTGTGCTATTCCTCTTTCCAATGTTAGAAACTTAGCAGCAGAGCCCTGAAATTGAGCATCTATGCATTCCTGGGCAGTAGGAAATTGGAGAAGTAAGATTTTTTGTTTCTCTCTTTTCAAGGTGAACTTTGACAATGAAAATACCTTCACTATGAAAATATAGGAGAGACAGTATATGCTAGTGGTTAGGGGACTGACCTGGGAGTCAGATAAACTTCAGTTGAAATTCTGTTTTTGTCATATATTAGCTATTATCAATATACACATGTCAATTAGTATCCTAGTGTCTCTGGACAACTCCAACTCTCTAAGATTTTTACTCAACATTCACAAAAGTTTCCTTTTCTTTACCCATTAGCATCACTCTAATTCAGACCCTCAGAACTCAACACTTCTCTTTTTTTTTTTTTTTCTGGGTGGGAATTCAGTGATAACTTATTCTTTTTTTTATTTAATAGCCTTTTATTTACAGGTTATATGCATGGGTAACTTTATAGCATTAACAATTGCCAAACCTCTTGTTCCAATTTTTCACTTCTTACCCCCCACCCCCTCCCCCAGATGGCAGGATGCAGTAGATGTTAAATATATTAAAATATAAATTAGATACACAATAAGTATACATGACCAAACCGTTATTTTGCTGTACAAAAAGAATCAGATTCTGAAATATTGTACAATTAGCTTGTGAAGGAAATAAAAATTCAGGTGGGATAAATATAGGGATTGGGAGTTCAATGTAATAGTTTTTAGTTATCACCCAGAGTTCTTTCTCTGGGCGTAGCTGGTTCAGTTCATTACTGCTCCATTGGAAATGATTTGGTTGATCTCGTTGCTGAGGATGGCCAGGTCCATCAGAACTGGTCATCATATAGTATTGTTGTTGAAGTATATAATACTCTCCTGGTCCTGCTCATTTCACTCAGCATCAGTTCGGAACTCATCACTTCACATCTGCACTTTTGCAATAATCTCTGAAATGGTCTTTTTATCTCAGGTTATTTCTATTACACTCTATCCTCTATAACTGCTAAAATGATTTCTTTAAAGCATAGCTTTGACTATGTCATTCTTGTATTCAATAAAACCCCAGGGACTCCCAAGTACCTTCAGGATTGAATTTAAAGCCCTCTATTTGGCATTTAAGAATCTAGAACTTGTTCTCTTCCTGTTTTTCCTTTCTTCTTATGCCCTGATCCCACCTGTGCACTTTTAAAAATTATTATTATAGCTTTTTATTTATAAAATATATGCTTGGGTAATTTTTCAACATTGACTCTTGCAAAACCTTCTGTTCCAACTTTTCCCCTTCTTCCTCCCATCCATTCCCCTAGATGGCAGATAGTTTAATACATGTTAAATATGTTAAGGTATATGTTAAATACAATATATGTATACTAATACAATTATCTTGCTGCACAACAAAAATCAGATTTAGAAAGAAGGTAAAAATAACCCTAGAAGGAAAACAAAAATGTAAGCAGACAATAACAGAAGGAGTATAAATGCTATGTTGTGGTCCAAACTCATTTCCCATAGTTTTTTTTGCTGGGTGTAGCTGGTTCTCTTCATTACTGAATAATTGGAACTTATTTAGATCCTCTCATTGTTGAAGAGAGCCACATCCACAATTGGTCATCATATAATCTTGTTGTTGAAGTGTATAATGATCTCCTGGTTCTGCTCATTTCACTTAGCATCAGTTCATGTAAGTCTCTCCAGGCCTCTCTGAAATCATTCTGATGGTCATTTCTTAGAAAACAATAATACTTTATAACATTCATATATCACAATTTATTCAGCCATTCTCCAATTGATGGGCATCCATTCAATTTCCAGTTTCTAGCCACTACAAAAAGGGCTGCCACAAACATTTTTGCACATGTGGGTATCTTTCCCTTCTTTAAGATCTCTTTGGGACATAAGCCCAGTAGTAACACTGCACAGTTTGGTAACTCTTTGAGCATATTTTCAAATTGCTCTCCAGAATGGTTGGATTCATTCACAATTCCACCAACAATGTATCAGTGTCCCAGTTTTCCCACATCCTCTCCAACATTTGTCATTTTATCTTTTCCTGTCATCTTAGCCAATCTGAGATGTGTGTAGTAGTGTTTCAGAGTTGTCTTAATTTGCATTTCTCTGATCAATAATGATTTGGAGCATCTTTTCATATGACTGCAAATAGTTTCTATTTCTTCATCTGAAAATTGTTTGTTCATATCCTTTGATATTTTATCACCTGGAGAATGGTTTGATATCTTATAAATTTGAGTCAATTATATATTTTAGAAATGAGGCCTTTATCAGAACCTTTGACTGTAAAAATGTTTTCCCAAGTTATTGCTTCCCTTCTAATCTTATCTGCATTAGCTTTGTTTGTACAAAACCTTTTTAATTTAATATTATAAAAATTTTCTATTTTGTGATCAATAATGATCTCTAGTTCTTCTTTGGTCACAAATTCCTTCCTCCTCCACAAGTCTGAGAGGCAAACTATCCTATGTTCTTCTAGTTTATCTAAAATCGCATTTTTTATGTCTAGACCATGAAACCATTTTGACCTTATCTTGGTATATGGTTTTAAATGTGGAACAATGCCTACTTTCTGCCATACTAATTTCCAATTTTCCCAGCAGTTTTTGTTAAATAGTGAATTCTTATCCCAAAAGCTAGTTTTTTGAGTTTGTCAAATACCATTTATGTACTTTAGTAAAATAGTACTGGATGATGCTACTTACTATTCTACACAGCTCCATGCATTTGTACTGGCTATCTCTCAAGCCCGTGATGCTTTACCTTCTTATTTCTACCTCCATAATTCCTGGATTCCTTTGAAACTCAAAAATACCATCTCTTATAAGAGACCTCTCTAGGTTTTCTCAGCTGCTAGTGTGATCCCCGTCTAAGGTTACTTTCTATAGTATATTTTTCTATAGCATTTATATTGTTTGTATATTTGTATTATTATGCACACATATATAGATATATTCATATAAATATATACATACATATTATTTTTCTCTGTTTATATGTATATGTGTATTGTATATGTATATTTACATGTATTTCATCTTTGTTCTTGAAGAGGATCAGTGATATCACAGGGTGATGTTTGTCTTGCATTTGAATTGGATTTCTGTGGGCCAAAGTTGTGCAAAGTCGTCAACTTCAATCCCTCTTACAGACTCATTGAAGATCAGTTGCAAGAAAAAAGTGAAGATGACTGGAGATAGTCTGGTATGGAGGATGACCTTGGATTCTGACCAAACTCTATGTATTCCATAGTGCTTGCTTCAGTTTCCCTCTTGACCAATGCAACAAATAGTTCTCATCTGTCCTTCTTTCCAGGGAAGTCTTCACATGCTTGGGGTAGACACTGTCCTAAATATGGATTTGAGGTCTGTTAGTTCCCTTTAACCTGGTTTTGCCCATCTTCAAACACACACACATGGATGTATTATGTATATGCATATGTATCTATATCTATACACACATAAGCATGTATCTATATGGAACCTTCTTATAAGTATGTGTATATACACACATGTATTCATATATTAACACATGTATATACCTACACAGTTAATGAATATAGATATGTATATATGTACACATGTGAATACATACTCATATACACATGTATGTATATGTGCATATGTGTATTTATATATACATATTATACTGGATGCACTCTTTCAAGTCCATGAATCTACCTGGTTAATTCAGAAACTGAGGTATTTGAATTTTTCATAACGAGAATGTTTTTTCTAACAGCTGTATTTCATCTACTCAGTAAACATAATCTAGGGCACTTGGGATTTCCTTCTTGTATTTTAGTGTCATTAAGCTACATACAAATAGTATCCCTAATACAGATGGCTGAAGCAAATTACCAGGTAGAGTGACCTCTCATATGTAACACCTGGGAACTAGGATGTTCTTATTCTGAATCATGTTATTTTCAAAGAGCTGTAGTACAATAAAATTACTAAAATTACACTGAATATAACTTAATATCAAGTTCAGAAGACTTTCTTAAGTGTCTCAGGGAAATTATGAATGTTATCATTATTGAACTGTAATAATATGTATGTGTTATATAGACATATGTACACACAATTGATATGTATATATGTGTGTATATACATGTGTATATTGGTACACACATACATATACGTATTTGTATATGTATAATACATTATGTAATATATACAATACAAATGTACATACACATATGCATGTGTGTGTGTGTGTGTCTATCCAGTGTGATATAGGTCTTAAATATTTTAAAGTCTCAGTGATTGTTTGGAAAGGCAAGTACTAAAGACATCTGGCCTTGATGAACTGATGTCTGGCCAGTTTGTGTGTATCCATACTTACACTTCTCTGTAGGCTTATTGAAATACAATAGAACCTGGATACATTTGCTCCCTTGGGTTGAGACAACTGCCAATCTTTAATCACTGAAGGTCACAGGCATTACTGGCAATTCTTGCAGCAAAAGAATCATTCCTCTGAGCATTTGTTTTTGAGCAGTTTAATATGTGGAGGGATGCTTTAATTATCCATATAGATTAGCAATAATATATAGCCAATTTATTAGCAGTAATATATTAGCAATAAAAATGGCACAGGATATTTAATGAGAAAGGCAAAGGAGAAAGGTTATTGGTTTTCTAGGCTAGGTTCATCCATCCATCTATTCATTTACTCAATGAGTATTTATTTTATGCCTACTATATGCCAGACACTGTGATAGACCTTGGGGATACAAAGACATAAATGAAATGGAAAGAAAACTTACATTCTATTGTTGGGGGTATGTCTAGGGAATATTTATATATATGCTTGTGGTACACATCCCCCTAACTCACTGACAAGTTTGAAGCCTGTCAGTTACTCTCAACTGGTTTAGACTGTCTGCTGAGATGGTTTACTAGAGTTCAGGACTGCACATGCTTCATTTCTTGGAGTCACAGATGAGGGTTGGGTAAGTTAGACACCAAAGATGGGTCAGCTCTGAGAAGTAGTTCTCCTGAATACCCCTAAACTCCTATAATATACTAGATAGGTCTCAAAAGAAGTCCACAGGGACCCTAAATAATTTTTTTTCCTGACCATTTTTCTCAGCCAGACAATTCAATTTAATTCAGCAAATATTTATTAAATGAATACTAAGATGAAAGATGTGAAGAATAGCACAGTGGAGTGGATAAAGAGCTGACTTTAGAGCCAAGAGGGTCTGAATTGAAATTCCACCTTTGCTGTGTGACCCTGGGACAGTCAAATAATTTTTCAATTACCCACAGATAATATTCTTTTTTATTTTCTTTCTTTCTTTCTTTCTTTCTTTCTTTCTTTCTTTCTTTCTTTCTTTCTTTCTTTCTTTCTTTCTTTCTTCCTTCCTTCCTTCCTTCCTTCCTTCCTTCCTTCCTTCCTTCCTTCCTTCCTTCCTTCCTTCCTTCCTTCCTTCCTTCCTTCCTTCCTTCCTTCCTTCCTTCTTTCTTTCTTTCTTTCCTTTCTTAGCAATTGGGGTTAACTGACTTGCCCAGGATCACACAGCTAGGAAGCGTTAATTGTCTGAGGTCCTCCTGACTTCAGGGCTGATGCTCTCTCTCTCCATTACACCATCTAGCTCCCCCCTCCCCCCAGGTAACATTCTAAGACTACAAGTTGCAGAGAACATGCTAGTTTGCATTGATAAAGGGAAATTTCTCAGAGTGAATTTCTTATACTAATGAAATCATAAGTCCTTCCTTAAATCCAGTATTCAAGGCTCTCTGTTAGATGCACAGACAGAAACAAAATGGTCCCATTTCTTATTCTGTTAATTTGATGAAGGCAGGGTTTTTTGGGTTTGTTTGTTTTTTGTTTTGTTTTGGCAGCTCTTCTGATGGGGCAGCAAGGTGGTATAGTGGATAAAGCAGTGCCCTTGGAACTCATCTTCATGAATTAAATCAGAACTCAGATTAGCTGTGTGGCTCTGGGCAAATCTCTTAACTTTGTTTGCCTCAGTTTCCTTATCTGTCAAATGAACAGGAGGATGAATTGGCAAACCTCTCCTGTATCTTTGCCAAAAAAATTTCAAATCCAGTTATGAAGAGTCACACATGACTGAAACAACTCAACAAGAACAATAAAGTTCTTTCTTACATAATAGCTTTTTATTTTTCAAAATACATGTAAATATAGTTTTCAACATTCATCCTGGCAAAACCTTATCTTCCATATTTTTCTCTTCCTTTCTATCTCCCCCTTCCCTTAGACAGCAAGTAATTCAATATAAGGTAAACATGTACAATTCTAATTATATTTCCATATTTATTATGTTGCACAAGGGAAATCAAATAGAAAGGAGGAAAATAAGAGAAAAAATACAAGCAAGCAAACAGCAATGACAATTGTTCACAAAAGATAAAAATACTGTATTGTGATCCACATTTAGTTCCCATAACTCTCTCCATGACAAGTCTTTTGGAATTGGTCTGAATTATCTTATCACCAAAGTTCTTCTAATGAAATAAACCATACTTGGGAGTTGCTTCCTGGGCTATCCTTCTAATGTGGCAATTTTCAAGAAGGGCATCCTGAGGTAATGTCTTAATCTGAAAAGTGATCCTAATTGGCATTTTATAAACTGTGGTAAGTTGATTTGGACCTTTGTTGCTTTTCAGGTCACACAGAGAGGTGATCTATATACTCTGTTTATTGATTTTCCCTGATTCAATGGGAGCCTACTCATTAATTATCAAAGATATATCTAAAGAGAATTCATAAGTATGTCATCTTTCCTCTAATACTGTCTGCTACTTCTCCACTTCATCATCTGTTGCTCAGACTAAAAACAATTGATCAACCAGCAGCCAAAGTGAAGATGGATTGTTCTAATTTAGCCAAGGTCCTCCTTAGACAATAATCATACAGTGCATTGCCAGATTCATACAAAGAGTCTTTCCCACTGTATAAGACCTGCCGGACCTTGTGGTACTCTGAGAACTTTGAGAACTCAGGGTCAATTTTATACCTTGATGAATCATCTAGGGAGGACTTTAATAGTGGGAATGAACTTTTATACATTGGGTCAAATAAGCCTTAGTCTTCCAGTCCTTATCAGGCATAGTTTTGCTTCCCAACAACTATCCTAATCACCTTTCTTGGGACATAGCTTGTTATTACCTTCTTAAAATGAACTGAATATGAGACTTCAGAATGGTCTAATTAAGAAAGAGTACAGTCAGCAAATAGTGTCTCTTGCTGTGGACCTTATGACTCTACTAGAGCAGCTAAAGATTTTGTTAGTTGTTGTTATTTTGCCTGCCTTGTTATATTATTATCTCACATTGCACTATAGAATTCACTAAAAATCCTCAAGTATGATAGACTTAGCTCTTCTCAGCAATACACTGATCTAAGACAATTTCAATAGATTTGGAATAAAAAATATCATTTGCATTCAGAAAAAGAATTATCAAGAATGAACGTAGCATACTTGAAAGCATACTTCAAAGTTTGAAGGAACTTAAAATGAAGGCATAGTTGGGAAATGTGCCAAATTTATTGACTATGCAGATCTGGAAATGATAGATACTACAAAAGAACGTGAAAGTTAATAGAAATGCAAAGTTCTACATGTGGGTTTAAAAGATTAGGGTTTGATCCCTAAGTACAAAATGGAAGAGATATACCTAAAGAGATGCCCTTTGGGCATAGTTTTAAATAGCTCTCCAGAATGGTTAGATCAGTTTACAACTCTACCAACGATATATTAGTGTTCTAGTTTTTCACATCCTCTCCAACATTTATCATTATCTTGTCATCTTAGCCAATCTGATAGGTGTGAGGTAATAACATATTTCTTTTAATTTGCAATTTTCCAATCAATAGTGACTTAGAGCACTTCATATGACTAACTATAGATGGCTTTAATTTCTTCATCTGAAAATTGCTCTTTTATTAAGTGGAGAATGGCTTGTGTTTGACTTAGTTCTTTATATATTTTAGAAATGAAACCTTTATTAGGAACACTGGCTGTAAAAATTGTTTCCTCACTTTCTGCTAAGTCAGTGATTCTTAAAGTTTTTTGTGTATGTGCCATGGGCCCTTTTGGCAGCTTGATAAAGCCTATGGCCCCCACCTCAAGTCAAATTAAAAAAGTTTTTAGTAGGTATCTGTTATGTGGAAAGCACTTCTAAAAGCATAAACTAAAATAATTAGATTTACAAAGGAAATCGATTATATGGAAGTAAATTTACAAAATGTTAAAAAAAAAAGTTCATTAGACCCCATATTAAGATTCCCGATGTTGTTGACAAAATGTTTAATAGAATAGTGCCAAAGACACTTAGTCTTTGAAATATTCCTTCTTCCACACTGACATTGTGGAAGATAGTATTGGTACTCTTTGGGAATGGTCCTTTAAACCACTTTCAGAGCTACTTTAACTTTTTTATCTAGCTCACATTTTTCCTCAGTCCACAGAAATGTTATGGAAGACTTTTTGTCAAATGTCTTGTTGAGATTCAGGTACATATTGAACATTCTCCTGATCTGTTATTTTAATAATGCTCTCAGAAAGGGAACTGACACTAATCTGACATGACTTGTTCTTTTTCAATCTATGATGTGCCTTAATAATCACTGTTTCTTTTTCAAAGTGCTTTAATAATGTGTTTTAGAATTTTGCCAGGAATTTAAGTTAGTAGTTGAAGGCCAAGTAGTTGGATGAATATAATCTTTCTCTGTTTGAATACTAGGACAACATCTGCCTGCCTTTAGTGCCATTGTTCTATTTTTAATCTTCATGTCTTAATAATGTCTCAGAAATAACATTTGCAGGTCTTTCTAGTGGAATGGGATATAGTTCATCTAGAGTTATGATGACTTGATAACTTTATGAAGGGCCCCTATGTTCTGTGTTAACTTTTTTCCTATTCATTGTTGGTTCAGTTCTTTGTAACCAGCTTTATCTTATTTTTCCTGGATTGAATATCTTACTCCTAAGCAGGGCAAAATAGAAGCCTATTAATTATGTTTATAATTATTAATTATCATTAGTTCATCTGTCACAAACAAGAATCATGTCTATTTGTTGAATACCCTTTCTCCTAAAGTCCATATTAGATATCTGATGATAAATGTCATTCCTTTTTTTATGTAAAATTTAAGATGTCATGATTATTTCCTCCCAATATTCTTGTGATTTCTAAATATCTTACAAATTGTAGCAAAAATCACAGAAGATTAATGTATGCTGTATAATTATTCCATCATGTTTCCTTCTTTTAGTTTATGAGTATTCACATAGGAATATATTTTATTGACATGTAATATCCTTGCAGGTAGTTGGTAAACAAGCATTTTTTAAACTCTTACTACATTCTAGATACTAGCACAGTATCGGGGCATTTAGAGAAAGGTAAAAACAGACTCTTCTCTCAAGTTCATATCCTAATATGATTATATACATACATATATATATGTATATATACACACATATTATAAATGAGAAATAATCTTAGGGGAAATTCACTAGGAAGAGGGGAAGAAAGGCACTGTAGAAGGTAGAATTTAATTCTTGAAGGAAGACAGAGAAGCTACGAGATGGTGATGAGGAGTAAGAGCACTCCAGGAATGGAGGACAACTAGTAAAAAACATGGAAACAGGAACCAAGTAAAATAAGCAGGACCAGTATATATGGATTATAGAATATGGAGAAAACCCCAAATAGGGTCTAAAAGAATCAGACACATACAGCTGAAAAATGGTTAAAGGAAAACAAAAGTTCCTAGTAAACCTCTGGACTTTATTGAGTAGAATAGTTCCATGAATAAGTTTACACTGTAGAAAAATCACTTTGACACTTAAATTCAATATTGATTATAGAGAGACACAAGGCAGGGAACCAACAATGAGTTTTTGCAATAGTATAAAGAGAAGAGATGTTGAAGACCAGTATTAGAGTGTGGCTTTGAATGGAAAGGAGGGTGTGTGTGTGTGTGTGTGTGTGTGTGTGAATACAGACAGACATATGTATATGTACACACACATACGAGGGGATACTGTGAAAGTAGATATGACAACTTTGGGCACCACATTGTATAGACAGGATGAGAAAAGGTGAAGAGTCCAAGATGACACTAAGATGGCCAGTGAGGATGACGAGGCAGATGGTAGTAACCTCAATAGTAGTAGGAAGTTTAGAAGAGGTGAAAGTTTGGAGAGGAGGATGGTTTCACTTTTTCTATTCACTTAATTTTGAGTAACATAAATTTTGGGTTTTAAATTATAGCTAAGGTTGATATCCTAAAAAGTCTGTGTTTCTGTGCAGTTAAAAGTTTCTCCTTATGTTAAATTTGTTACTGTTGTTCAGTCATTTCAATCATGTCCAATTCTTTATGAGTTTGGGGTTTTCTTGGCAAAGATTGGAGTGGTTTGCCTTTTTCTTCTCCAGCTCATTTTACAGATGAGAAAACTGTAAATTTATGCAGGATTAAGTGACTTGTTCAGGATCACATAACTAATAAGTGTTTGAGGTTAGATTTTGAACTCAGAAAAATAAGTTTTCCTGACTCCAGATCTGACATTCTATCTACTATGTTATTTAGTCATTCTTTTACATGTTATATATTATATGTGTTGGAAGTTGCTTAATCCTCAGGAGGACCAGTAGTAGGCTCCATTGCAAGGATTCTATTATAGACCACTCTTGTGGTCTCAAGTTTATCAGATGAGAGGATTTGGACCACCTAATCTCTAAGATCATATGAAAGCCATACTATGAAATGATAGTGATTTATTGGGATGGGGGAAAGAACAGTGGATAATGCATAGGCTTGGAAAAAGGGAGACCTGAGTAGAAATGTGACCTTAGACATGTAAGGCAAGTCACTTAATTGTCTTGACTATAAAAAATGTGGATAATAATATTCCCAGAGTAGTTGTGGGGATCAAATGAGATAGTATTTATAAAACATTAGCACAATGCTTGGCATATAGATGTACTTAATAAATGCTTAAGACCCTGTAGCATAGTGTTCTGGGTCTGGAGATTTGAAGAGTCATCTTCCTGTATTCAAATTCAGTCTCATTTCGTAGCTGTGTGACCCTGGTCAAGTCACTTAACTCTGTTTGCCTCAGTCTCCTCATATGTAAAATGAGCTGGAGAAGGAAATGGCAAACCATTCTAGTATTTTTGCCAAGAAAACTCCAAATCTGATTATAAAGAGTTAGACAAGACTCAAAATTGACTAAGCACCCACAAAAATAAAAGCTTGTTTACTTCCTTCTTTCCTTGGCATCCAAAGACTTATTCAGGTTCTTCCTGTGGCAGTTCCTAGTCACTTGAATTCATTGAGTCTCTGGTCCTTCATAATAATATTAAGAATAATATAATTTGTACTACAAATAAGTGTTGTTATGAGACAAATGTTTCATAATCCTTTATACACATAAGTTTTCATTATCATTAATAATAAAGGTAACAGTATTCAACTAACATTTACTATGTGCTTGCAATGTACAAAATATTGTGGAGAATGTAAGAATGAGTAAGACATGCAACCTACGTTTCTATCCTAGTGGAAGGAGATAAAATATGTCTACTAATATGTATTCCCAATGCTTAATACAGTGTTTTACACATTATAAACGCTTAATGGATTATTTTTCATTTATTCATCCATTCATACAAGTATATATAAAAGAAAGACATAATAATTTCTGTAGAAAAAGAACAGAGTATCACAGGAATTTAAAAGGAGAAAAATTCGTAATGGATGGGACATGGGGATCAGAGAAAATTTCATGGAAAAGGGTCAGGAAGGATGTATATGATTTTAATAGAAGGATAATTACTAAAATAATTAGAGCAGCTCTTTTTCCACTAACAAAGAACTAGACACTAAAGGAATCCTCATCAATGGGAGATGAACAAGTTATAGCACAAAAATGTGATGAAAAATGATTAAACTATAAGAAATATGGAAAGGATAGTTTCAAAGAAACCTAGAAAGACTTCTATGAATAGATGAAGAATGAAAGTGAACAGAACTAAATGAATAATTTTCATGATAATGATAATGTTAAAATTGAGTAGCTTTGAGAGATATGACTTTTGATCAATTTGATGACCAACAGTGATTCCAGAAGACCAGTGATGAAACATGACACCCACTTCCTAACAGAGTGATAGACTAAAATGTTGAATGAGACAAATATAGACATAACTAATTTGGGAATTTGTTTTGTTTTACTACACATATTTATTATAAAAGTTTTCTTTTTGTTTTTCCTTTTCCAGTGGGTTGCTTGGAAATGGGAACAAGGGAAAATAAATACTTATTAATTAAAAAAAATAATTATAATATTTCTTTGAGAATAGATCTCCTATATAACTATTTATAGGACAAATAATTTCTTTGATTAGTTGTGCATTTTGGATATCAATTATTTCCTTTCTCTTCTGAACAATTTTTGTGGTATGATTTTGAGAACTGGTCATTCTCATAGCTAATTACATATGTCCTAGCTATTGGCCCAATTTTTGAGCTTTTTTTTGAGGGAGAGGGTGAAAGAGATAATAAAGTCATCACCCCCTTTTTTTAGCTCATCTGAGGCAGGGTATATTTCTGTTTTTACTTTGGTATCCCCAGTTGCCAGCTCAGTGCTTGTCATAGAGTAGGCATAAATAAATGCTTCTGATTGATTAATTGATATAGTTGCTACTACCCCCTACATGTTTCACCTCTTGAATCTCTCCTCTGGAGAAGCCCTTAGTAGGGTATTGCTCAGGAGAAAATTTTTTGAGTGAGTGAAGGAGATAGACATGGTGGGCCTAAAGCATGGATTTTAAAGGCTCATTCTCTAGAGTTTGAATCTCTAGTGAGCAGCTCAGCACCATTCTAATAAATATCAAACCCTTCAACATGAAAATAAATTATCCCACAACTGCTAGGCAAAACAGTCTTGATAAATTGTCGTTTTAGCTAACAGTGTTTAAAGTAAAATCAGTAAAGTGTGAGTAATGATGGATGAGTCAAAAGTCTTGTATTAAATACAATAGTCTGAGGAGAGTGGGGGTTGTGTTCAGAGAAAAGTGAATGTAAGTTTAACTAAAACAACTCTTGTTTAGAGAGAAAAAAAGAGTTGGGATTTATTATCCTATTAGTTTTTTTCTGTAGGAGCAGCTCTCAGGGTGTCCCGGGCACAAAGTCAAAATCTCCATTTACCAGAGATGTTTAAAAAACATGCTCTTAAAAGTAGAAACTACCAAGTTTTTGACTGGACAACATAAATATGGCTGAATTCTTTTCAGGACAAATGAGGTATCCTGAAAAAGTAGGACAGCTTTAGAGAAATCTTCCTTAGATCAGCTCCCTTATGGACTGGCTAGGAGCTCTGGGTTAATAAAAGCTTATTACAGGGAAGATTTTACTAAATAATTGGGAGAGAATTTGTCATTTGTGTGAGTCCATATATCAGTGCTTAGCTAGATTTTTTTTTGGTGTGTGTGTGTGTGTGTGTGTGTGTGTGTGTGTGTGTAGATCATTCAGCCAAATCCCTCATTTAATGTGGACCGTTAGTGCAAAGTGTGAATTATGGCAGGTTGAGAGGTTTGGACCAGATGATCTCTCTCTAAAGTCCTTTCCAATTCTGACATTTTGTGATCTATGATCTATAAACATGGGCTTATTATTTTCAAGTACATACAGTAACTTACTGTTAACAGTGTATGACAAATTGAGGGCCTGCCAAGCCTGTTTTAATGTTAAGATAAGGCTCACTTATAATTAATTTGAACATTAATTATTGACATGCAACAGTCTACAAAGGTGTGGAGTGGACCATAATATAGGGACTACTAACATGAATGAAATCATGAATCCTTGGAGCATTAGAATATGCATAGTGCTAAATCGTGCTAAAGTGCCTGAAAATGGTATATTCTTAAATAAACATTCTCTTTGCACTTTTGTTCACCATAAATATTCTTTTATAATAGTTATTTTCTTTAAAGGTTGGTTATAAAATGAATCATATTTTAACTATACTGGGGACCTCTAAAATTTTACAGATCTAGTACAAACTCCTGGTTTTACAGATAAAAAAATCTAGATGGAAAAGAATGAACTGAGTTGCTGAAGATATTATGCATGGTTATTAGCAAAGCTGAAACTGGAACTCAGTTCTTTTGTCAATCAACCTAATGGCTTTTCTACTATACCACATTGTCTTTGCTGACATTTATTTGTTTGCTTGTTTATTTACTTGATTTTTAAAATTCATTTTGAACTTAAATACGAAAAAGACAAAAAAAATTTCCATAAATATAGCACAACACAGAGAAGATTCAAAATTAAAGCATGAATTTCCATTTCACACTGCTTTTTTTTTTGGGGGGGGGGAACATAATAAAACAAAAACCTATACCTTGTTTTCAAAACTATCCTGCTTTATTGTGCTTCCTTCTGAGTTTTCTATTGTACTTTTTCTCTTTCCTTCCCCCTCCCAGAGATGGCTATTACTAGACGCAAATATGCAATCTGTTTTCATGTAATCTTCCCGCATATATGTAAATATATATGTAAATATATATATATATATATATATATATATATATATAAAATCATAGCATACATACTTTTATTTATACTTTCTGGGGATAAATGGCATCTTCCTTCAAGGTCCTTTGCAGTTGATCTGAGTATTTATAATATTCAAGCTAACTTAGTCATTCAACAGTTGTTCTTTGACTAATATTGTGGTTGTTCATATGCAACATTCTTTTGGTTCTGCTCATTTCACTCTTCATTTCATGCAAGTTTTTCACGCTTTTCTAATATCAACCCAACTCATTATTTCTTATAGCACAATAGTATTCCATCACAATAGTATACTACAACTTGTTTAGCCATTCCTCAATTTTGCCATTATTTGAAGAATTCCATGACAAATTCTCAAATAGTAAATAATTAATAATTAATTAATTTAGGAAGTAGGAAGTAGAAAGCATAGGAGACAATGAATCAGAAATCTGATGATTTTATTTCCTATCATGCACCTTGCTAAAAACTTTATAAATAAGGTCTAATTTAATAATAATAATAATAATAATATATATATATATATATAATACAAATTTCATTATTGACACTTAAAGTCCTAGTTTCCTATGGCTCAAATATCATGTATATGCAATCTGTTTTCATGTAATCTTCCTGTAAATATTTATATGTAAATATTGAAGTTTTCAAATCAAGTGATGTTCAGGCTAATTTTTGGTATGCTATTAAAAGCTCAATAACTAACTAACCATAACAACAGCCCTAATAATCAACCAAAAAGCATTTATTAGGTACCTGTTATATGCTAGTGATACAAAGATAAAAGCAAAACAGTACTTGTCTCAAGGATCTTTTATTTGACCAAGATAGATAATAGATAGAAGTATAGACAAAATATAGATTAAAAACAATGATAAGGTAATTTCTCTCTGTGTGTGAGTGTGTGTGTGTGTGTGTGTGTGTGTGTGTGTGTGTGTGTATTACCAGATAAGGGCATCAGGAAGACCTCATGTTTGAGATTAACTTAAAAAGAAACTAGGAATTCTTAGGGTAAATTTGAATGGGGAGTACATCTCAGGAATGGGGGACAGCCTAACAAAAGGCACAGAGGCAGGAAAAATGCTATAATCTCAAATAAATATTCTCTCTGCACTTCAGTTTAACATAGATATTTTATACCTTATGTAATAGCTATGTTCCTAAAAAGTTGGGTGTAAATTAAATAATGTTTTAGCTCTACTGGGGACCTCTATAATTTTGCAGATCTAGTCCAAACTTCTCATTTTACAGATGAGGAAATTTAAGTTGTAAAATATGAATTAAGTTGCTGTATACTGTAGCATATGTGAAAGGGAGTGATGAGTAATAAAGTTAGAAAAGTAGATTGGAACCAGATTGTGAAGAACTTTAAATGTCAATAATGGAGTTTGTAGTTGATCAAATGAGATAATATTTGTAAAGCACTTAAGTATAGTGCCTGGCACATATGCTTAAAAATGCTTATTCCCTCATTTCCCTGATATTACAAGTAATTGGGAGCCACATGAATTTTAGGGGGAAGGGACTGATGGTCAGAATTACACTTTAACAAAATCATTTTGGCAGTTATATGGAAGGTAGTTTGGAAATAGGAGAGCCCTGGATCAGGCAGACTGATCAAGAAGTTAGTTATACCTCTAGGCATCATGACCATGAGACATGTCATAGAAGTAGATTCAATAAACTTTGGCAATACTTGGATATCTGGGATGAATTGGAGTGAAGAATTGTAGATAAACCTGAGTTTTTTAAGTTCATTGATTAGATGAAGAATGGTAAGCTTTATAGAAGTAAGGAAATTTGGGAGATAGGAAATTTTGAGAAGAAAGATAATGTGTTCCATTTTGAATATGTAGAGTTTCAGAAACCCATGGGATAGGTATCTAGTTGGTAATGTTCAATAGTCCATTGATGGAGGACTGGAGCTTAGGAGAGAGTCTAGAGTTTGAATATATAGGTCTGGGGAATCATCTATAGAAAACAAATAAAACCCCTGGAAACTGATGCAGCAGCCAAGAGAGGGTTTGTAAGAAGTGGGGATCCAGGATAAAATCCTGTTATATCTACTCTTAGTAAGTGACATATGAATAATGATCCAAAAAAGTATAAGTAGTCATATCCTGGCTCCTACTCCTCCTTCCTAAAGTGACTTGTCCAAGTTTACATAGCTAAGTGGTGGTAGAGGTGGAAACAGATTTCCTAAGCAATGCACTTTCCATAATTCTTCCTAATATAACCTAGTTCCTCATTATTGCCTTTAATTTACCTCATGGCTGTGCTTCTGGCTTTCTAGACTTCAACATCATGTCTCAGCTGCAGTCTCACTTTGGAACCTCCCATAGTGTCTGGAGCATCCTTATCTTTATCTTCTATTAATGATTTCCTTATGGGTTATCTTTATTAGAAGGACCCAAGATGATTTACCCTTTATTCCACTTCTGTCTATGCTTCTGACATTATAGATTTCAACACTTTCCCTAGTACTTAGTACAATGCCTAACACCTAGTAAGAGCTTAATGGTTAGCCTTATGTCCAAAGTAAACCATCATGTGATTCCGTTACATAGTGACAGAGGTAGTGTGGTATGGTATAATTGGATTGAATCATAAATATCAGGGAAGAATACATAGACATTGGAATTAGCAATTAAGAAAAAAATGATAGCCTTAGAGAGACCTTGAAAGGAATGAGTTCATCAAGACTAAAAAAAAAAACCCAACCCCACAACCCACTTTTTCCTGTGAAATCATACATGCAGAATTTTAAAGTAATTATCAATGAAAAGGAGTCAACAATTCAGGAAGGTTTAACACTTTTTAAAAAAAGTCATTATCTTACACACACATTCACGTGAAAAACTGAAAGTGAATTATGCAAGTTCCTGGAGGAGAAAGAAATGCCACAAGAAAAAGAACGTAACATCTATTTTATTTTTAGTATTTGAATTTGATTTAGAATTTTTCCTTTAGTCACAGCTCTAAAAGATAATTGACAGAACCAATGCAACCAAGATTAGAAGGAAATCAGAAAGCTGGAAAAAATATTTTTACAGCAAGTGTCTCTGACAAAATTTTTATTTCCCAAATAATAAAGATTGGAGTAAAATTTATAAGAATATAAAATTATTCCCTAATTGATCAAAAGATCTGAACAGGCATTTTTCAGATAAATCGAATCTATCAATAGTTGTTTGAAAAAAATGCTCTATATAACTATTGACTAGAAAAATGAAAATTAAAAGAACCAGTATCTTCTCACACCTATCAGATAGGCTAATATGACACAAAAGAGAAAAGATAAATATTGAAGGGGATGTGGGAACCATCTGGAGAGTAATTTGGAACTATGCCCCAAAAGCTAGGAAAATGTGCATATTTTAAATTTATAATTAAATGCCGCTCTTAACTCTATATACAAAGAGACAAAAAATGGGAAAAGAGCCTACACATACAAAAGTATTTATAGCAACTCTTTTTATGTGGACAAAGAACTAGAAATTGGGGAGACATTCATCAATTGAGGAATGGCTAAATAAGTTGTATTATATGATTATAATGGGATACTATTGTGCTATAAGAAATGATGAGCAAGATGATTTCAGAAAAATCTGGAAAGACTTACATGAGCTGATGCAAAGTGAAGTGATCAGAACCAAGAGAATATTGTACACAGTGTCATCAACATTGTATGATGGCTGTTATGTTGTATGTTGAATGATTTATGTTGAATGACTTAGCTATTCTTAGCAATACAATGATCTAAGACAATTACAAAAGGCTTATAATGAAAAATGTTATCCACCTCCAGAGAAAGAACTAGAGAACTGGGAGTTCAAATGAAAGTATACTGTTTTTTTACTTTATTATTATAATTATTTTTTTTATGGGAGGAGAGTATATCTTCTCTTGCTATGTGACTAATATAGAAATATGTTTTGTGTGATTGCACATGTATAACATATCAAATTGCTTACTGTCTAAGGGAAGAGAAATATAAGGGAGAAAAAGAAAGAATTTGGAACCCCAAATTTAAAAAAAATGAAGGCTAAATTTGTTCTTATATGTAATTAGGAAAGAATAAAATATTTTAAACAAAAAATAAATATAATTGACTTTTTTCTTTAAAACTTTTTTAATAGTCCAATTCTAATTAGGTCATGCTTTCATTTTGAGTTTACTATGATATATGGTATATAGAACATTAGTCAAATCATAATTTCTGCAATCCTGTTTTCCCATTTTCCAGTTCTTGTGAAATTGTGAATTCTCTGCCAAGGAACATATTCTTTTTATTGAATTGTTATTAGTTATTGAATTCTAGTGTTTCTCATTCTTCCTTATCTATTCTGTTCTATTATTCTACTTTTATAGTTCAATAAATTAAATTAAAATTATTAATTAGTATTAGTAATTAATTAGAATTAAAATATTAATTAGTAATTAACATTAATAAGTAAATGAAATGTTATTGATTAAAAAATCTTTGGGGTTATTTTTCAATGTGATTGTTATAATATTCTAATTCATTTTATATCATGTATAAGAAGATGAATCAGATGACTAAGAAGATATATTTAGTCTTTAGTTCCACCTTTTCTGCATCTATTGATATTTTTCATTTGTTGAATAATTATATAGTTGCCATTGTTCCTATGAGAGTTTATGATTCATTTGCATATCAATTGCAATTAGGCCCAGGGGAATGATATTTTGATTTCAAAATTTATTTCTATTCAGCAATTTCCCCTTTTTATATTTCTATTTCAAAAACTGATTTTCCTCTATTCAACAGACACAACAGAACTAAATCTGACATATTTTAGTTCGATACTTCAAATATTTTGACCAATCACAAAGAAAGACCCTTGAATATGGATTTACTTGGAAATTTCACTCAAAGTACAAAGTATAGGAGAGCACAAAGTGTGGTTGTTCAGAAATTCATTTATTTAGAATATGATTTTGATAGACATTATAAAATAGAAGCAGGTATGGGGTCCTTTACTTGAACTGGAGCAGTGTATTGATCAAAGAAAATGAGACTTAAAGAATGTCGTCTGGCAGCCTATCAAATTCTTAGTCCTGTTCTCAATCTCACATGTTCCCTTTCTTATAGTCTATACTTTGCTGGGTATCATCAGTATCTCAGTTTTATGAGGAAATCCATGAAATTGGGCCTCATTTGCCCACTACAACTGGTGAGTGGTTACATTCATGAAGTGATACTTTTCCAAATATTTAACATAAATTAAGTATAATACTTTCCCTAGTGGAAAAATAATGACTCAGACCTGAATAGACTTCTGGGATTTGGAGTTTTGTGCTCATCTTTTGAGGCAAGGACATATCACATACTTTGAAGACTAAAAGAATAGCTTGCTTAAGAGAAAGAAAAAGAACACATGAAGATATTTGAAATAATAGGGATTTACCCAAAACATATGGCCAGCAACATGGCAACCCTGGAAACTTCCCTCTTCAAACCCAAACCTCCTCAAACACCTGGGGAAGCAAAAAATAAAGGGGCAAGCTGAAAATTATACATACACACATATGTATATATACAAATATGCATGTGTATAAATGTAAGTATACATATATACACATATATGTATATGTATATATTTAATCATAGATGCTTGCTTCCTTTGGTAACTGTAACACTGGAGGGGAATGTAGAGTAACTAGTAGTCCTTATCCCCACATTCTTCCTTGCTTAAGCTTGGTGTGGCTGTATCTTATTTTTTTAATTCTGTTAAAGACTACATCTGATTGATCTAGTCTCATTTCTCCCAAACACCTGTGATTGGCCTATCTTTTATACTTCTTTTTATGTTTTTCTTGAAATCTGTCTTTGTGTTTCAAAGTTTCTATGCAGCTCTGGCCTTTTCATTAAAAAAACTTGGAAGTTTGTGATTTCATTAAAATTTTATTTCCCTTCCCCATGTAGGATTATATTTTATTTTCCTGGGTAAGATAATTTTGCTTGTAAATCTATATCTTTATGTACTAAAATATTATATTCCAAGCCAGGAACTTGCTTTCTGATGCAAGAAGATAACAATTAAGAGAAGATGGAAAGAGAGGTTGGGGTTGAATGGCCTCTGGTCAGTGTCAAGACAGCTGGTAAGGATATAGAAAAGTTCAGAGCAGAGAAAATGAAATAATCATAGCTGGGGACCATGAATAAAAGTAGTGTTCTAACTTAAAGAGACACCAGTTATTTAAGTGGATTTTAGGGTGAAGATTTCTCAAAAGTAACAACATTTAAATTACAAATATTCTTATGACCACGGACTACTTCTAATTCTGAGCAAAGACAAAAGGGTCTGTAAACTCTAATAATGTTTATTTCCCAAAGTACAAGCTCATCATTCATTATGAGGGCAGCCCTCCATGAGTGAAGTCTCTGTTTAAGAGGTGCAAAATAAGAGTGGAGCCACGATGGTGGAGAATACACAGAACTTTGCCTAACTCTTCCTAGCTTCTCTTAGAATCAACACCAGATCAAACCTCTGAAGGGGTTTTGGAGTTACACAAATGTTTAGAGTGTTACACATTTCCAGCCAAAGATTTCTTGGAAGTCATTCAGCAAAGGTCTGTCTCAATCTGGCAGGGGCAGATGTGGCTGATGGCAGGTGCATTGCAGGGAGGCCTAGGGTGAAGATGTACCTCCTTCTCCCACAACTAATATAATGCTGCCAAAGTACAGCAGTGTTGGCTACTCTGTCCAGGTTCAGAAGTGAGTGGATCAGCAGACTACTTGTGAGACCCCCAACACAACTACAGAAGGCAAATAGTGAGCCCTTAAGCCCCAGTGTAACAGGCAGTTCTTGACCAGGCCCATCTAGCCCAAGTAGGAAGCCAGGAACACTATTGGCCCCAGGACAGTATAAAACCTCGTCTCCCTGTAGAGGAAGCCTAGGAAAATCTCTGGGGCAATTTCTTCTGTGCCCTAGAAGCAGACCTTAACTTTTAAAAAAGGAGCAAAAAAAAGAAAAGGAGCTCTGATCATAGATAGCTATTATAGAGACAGGGAAGAACAGAACTCAAGCCCTGAGGACACTAAATCCAGATAAAGCTTCAGAAGAACTGATCTCCAACTTAAAAGGCTCTCTTGGAAGAATTTAAAAAGGATCTTAAAAGAAGAAAAATGGGAAAAGGAAATGAAAGCTTTGCAGAAGAGTTTGGTAAAGGAAGTACAGAAATTGTCTGAAGAAAACAACTCCTTAAAAATGGAATTGGTAAAATTAAAAAATATATATACTGAAAAGAATAACATCATTTTAAGGTTTATTTTTAATACACATTATTTTATGAATTATGTTGGGAGAGAAAAATCAGAGAAAAGGGAAAAACCATGGGGGAGATAAAAAACAGAAAAAAGAAGCAAACATTGCATGTTTTGATTTACATTCAGTCTCCTTAGTTCTTTTTCTGTTTGCAGATGACATTTTCTGTCCAAAGTCTATTGGGATTGCTTCGCATCACTGAACTGCTAAGAAAAATCAAATCTTTCATAGTTGATCATCGCACATCCTTGCTGTTATTATGTACAATGTATTTCTGGTTTTGCTTGTTTCACTTAGCATCAGTTACATGTAAATCTTTCCAGGTCTTTCTATAATCAGCTTTTTCATCATTTTATATATTTTGAACAAGTTGTGATACATTTTTGCACATGTGGGTCCTTTCCCCTCCTTGTTTTGCTCAACATTAATTCATGTAAATATTTCCAGGCCTTTTTTATAATCAGCTTGTTCATTTTTTATAGAACAATAATATTCCATTACCTTCGTGTAAGACAACTTGTTCAGCCATTCCCCAATTAATGGCCATCCACCTCTTTTCCAATTCTTTGCTACCACAAAAAAACTGCTACAAACATTTTTGCACATATGGGTCCTTTCCTCTCCTTTATGATTTCCTTGTGATACAGATCCAGTAATGGCACTGCTGGGTCAAAAGGTATGCACAGTGTTATAGCTCTTTGGACATTGCTCTCCTGAATGATTGAATCATTTCACAACTCTACCAACAATGAATTATTTCCCCAGTTTTCCCATATCCCCTACGACATTTATTGTTATCCTTTACTGTCATTTTAGCCAATCTGAGAGGTATGAGGTGGTACTTTAAAATTATTTTAACTTGCATTTCTCTAAGCAATAGTGATTTAGAGCATTTTTTCATATAAATATAAATGACTTTAACTTCATCATCTGAAAATTGTCTGTTCATATACTTTGACCATTTATCAATTGGGGAATGACATGTATTCTTATAAATGTGACACAGTTCTTTATATATTTTAGAAATTAGATCTTTATCAGAAATACTGTTGTAAAGATTTTCCCCCAGATTTGTACTTCCCTTTTAATCTTGTTTCTGTTGGTTTTGTTTGTGAAAATCTTTTTAATTTGTCCATTTTGCCATTTATGTTCTCTAGTTCTTCTTTGGTCATAAATTCTTCCCTTCTCCAAAGATCTGATAGGTATATTATCCCTTGTTCCCCTAATGTGTTTATGGTATTGTCCTTTGCACCCAAATCATGTATCCAATTTGACTTTGTTTTGGTATGGGGTATGAGATGTAGTCAAGCCAAGTTTCGGGCATATTATTTTCCAGTTTTCCCAGCAATTTTTTCAAATAGTGAGTTCTCATTCCAGAAGCTGGAGTCTGAGGATTTATCAAATACTAGATTGCTATAGGCCTTGTTTGTTGTGTCATATATGTCTAACCTATTCCACTGATTCACCACTCTATTTCTTAGCCAGTAACAAATAATTTTGATGAGTGCTGCTTTATAATAGAGTTTTAGATTTGGTGTTGCTAAACCAGTATCCTTTGTATTTCTTTTCATTAATTTCCTTGATATTCCTGATCTTTTGTTCTTCCATTTGAATTTTGTTATTATTTTTTCTAGTTTTATAAAATAATGTTTTGGCCGAGCCATTTTTGTTATATTAGCTTGGTCTAACCACGAACAATTTATAATTTTCTAATTATTTAAATCTGATTTCATTTGTGTGAGAAGTATTTTGTAATTGTGTTCATATAATTCTTGGGTTTGTCTTGGTAGGTAGACCCCAAAGTAAATTATTTTGTCTAATGTCCATGTCTAAATGGAATTTCTCTTTCAATTTCTTGCTGATGGGCTTTTTCAGTAATATATAGATATTCTGATGATTTTTGTTGGTTATTTTATATCCTGCAACTTTGCTAAAGCTGTAAATTGTTTTCAATAGATTTTTGGATGATTTTCTCAGATTCTTTAAACATATCATTATATCATCTGCAAAGAGTAATAGTTATACTTCCTCATTGCCTATTCTAATTCCTTTGATTCCTTTTTCTTTTCTTATTGTTAAAGCCAACATTTCTAGTACAATGTTGAATAATAGTGATGATAATGGGCATCCCTGTTTCACCCCTGATCTTATTGGGAATGCATAAGAAAATAAGTTCCTAAAAATAGATTTTGCAAAATGAACAAAGAAAACAACTCCTTGGAAAATAGAACTGGTGAAATGGGAAAAGAGAACAACTCCTTAAAAATAGAAGTTAAGTGGACAAAAATACAATGAACAAAACTCCTTTAAAAGTTCAATTGGCCATATGTAAAAGGAGGTTTAAAAAAAGCTAACTGAAGAAAATAATTCACTAAAAATTAGAATTGGACAAATAGAAGTGACTTACTCAATGAGATATCAAACAAAATCAAAAAATGAAAAAAAAATAGAAGAAAATGTAAAATACCTCATTGGTAATTGACTTGGAAAATAAATAAAAAAAGAGACAATCTAAGAATTATTGGACTACTTGAAAATCATGATGAAAAATAGAAGCTGGACAAGTTCTTTCAAGAAATCATCAAGGAAAATTGCTCTGATATCATAGAACTAGAGGGTAAAATAGCCATTGAAAGAATCTACTGCTCACCTCTCTAAAGAAATACCAAAATAAAAACTGAGGAATATTATAGCTAAATTTCAGAATTATCAGATCAAGGAGAAAATACTGTAAGCAGACAGAAAGAGACAACTCAAATATTGAGGAGACACAATCAGGATTACTCAGGACCTAGCAGATTCTATTTTAAAAGGATTGAAGAGCTTGGAATATGATATTTCAGAGGGCAAAGAAGCTTAGACTGCAATCAAGAATCAACTACTCAGCAAAACTAAGCATTATTTTTCAGGAGAAAGGATAAATACTCAACGAAATAAAAGATTTTCAGTTATTTTTGATGAAAAAAAACTGGAGTTGAACAGAAAATTTGCTCTTTTCTTTATAGAACTTATAGAGAACTTAAGAGAAGCATAAGAAGGTAAAAAGGGAAAGGGAAAAAAATCTTTTTTTTAAAGGATAAAATATTTATATTCCTACATGGGGAAATGATATGTGTAAGTCATGATAATTGTATTTTTTAGGGAGTGTAGAAAGAGTAGTAGGTATGAGTTGTGTAGAGAAAGTGTAGGTATGAGTTGAATTCAATATGATTATATAAAAAGAAACTAGGGGTAGAAAAGGAATTGTATTGGGAAAAGGGGAAAGCTGACATAAAATGGAGTAAATCATATCACATGATGAGGCAAAAAAGACCTGTTAGAGTTGAGGGAAAGAAGGGAAGGGGATGAGTATTGTTTGAACCTTAATCTCATTGCATTTGGCTCAAAGAGGGAGTATCATACATATTTAACTTGATATAGAAACTTGTCTCACCATATAGGGAAATAAGAAGGAAAGGGGGGAAAAGAAAGGGGAGGCTAATAGAAGGGAGAACAGAAGTAAAAGGAAAAGGGATAAGAAAGGAGAAGGGGCTGAAAAAAGGGAGGGCAGATTGAGGAGGTGGTGATCAGAAGCAAAATACTGGTAAACAGGGAAAGGGAGAAAGGAGAGAGAAACATATAACTTGGGGAAAACAGGATGGTGGGAAATACAAAGTTTATCATTTTAACTGTGAATGTGAGTGGGATGAATTTTCCCATAAAAAAGAATTGAATAGCAGACTGGATTAAAAGCTAGAATCCTACAATATGTTGTTTACAAGAAGCACATTTGAAGCAGAGGGATATATATAGAGAAAAGGGAAAAGACTAGAACAGAATCTATTATGCTTCAGCTGAAGTAAAAAAAAATAAGCTGGGGTAGTAGTTCTGATCTCAGATCAAGCAAAAGCAAAAATAGATCTAATTAACAGATATAAGGAAGAAAATTACATCTTGGTGAATGGTATCAAACCTAATGAAGTAATTTCAGTACTAAACATATATGCACCAAATGGTATAGCATCCAAATTCCTAGAGAAGAAGTTAAGAGAGTTGCAAGAATAAATAGATAGCAAAAGTATACTAGTGGGGGATCTCAAACTTGCTCCATCAAAACTAGATAAGTCAAACCACAAAATCAACAAGAAAGAAATTAAGGAGGTAAATAGAATTTTAGAAAAGTTAAGTATGACAGACGTTTGAAAACATGTCAAAACATGTGCTTATGCCTTCCAAAGGAAGATATTTTGAGTCTTAAACAAAAGCTCATCACACTGCAAATTCATTGTCATTGATCGACTCTATGTATATGTTCCATTAAAATCCAATTTTAGCAGATGCCTCATCATGTGATGGAAGTAATTGCACTCTTAAAGGCCATGTCATCAGAGAACAAACTTTGGCATGTTGTATCAAGTTGAAAAGTTTTCAGATATACAACTTATGACCAAAGGTATACCTGTTTTCTGAGAAGCAGAATAGTTAAGTTCAGAAAGGTTTATTATTAGCAATTTGACGTCTAAGTGGATGAATTTTATCAGTTGCAGAGAAGAACAAAGACTATTTCTTGTAGCTTAGAGTAGGTTTGATTTGTGTCATAAGAGCATATTCACCAACACAATCATGATTCTTTGAATTATCAGTGTTGAATTATGTATACTTTTATATCTATCTGTGTTCTTAAAGTTCTATTATACTGCCCCATTGTTCAATGGATAGAGTGCTATGCATGGAGTCAAAAAGATTTAACTAAAATCTGGTCTCAGAAATTACTAGCTATATGACTTCAGGCAAGTCATTTAATCTCTGCTTCAATTTCAAACTCTGTTAGGTTCTCTCATATATGAAAATCTTCATATATGGTTCATGCAATGGACTCTGCATCCTTTCGAAAGACCAGCATTATTAAGTACAGAGGAGCTAGCACTAGCCATAGGACAGTACGTAACAAATTATTTGGCCATAATAACTCAACAAATGAAGATAAAGTAGACATAAATTGGTTAGTTTGACTACTTCTGCTTCTGTGGGCATGGTAGCAGAGAATGGGCAAATGAGGGAAAGAGAAAGCTACAAATCAGAGAGCCTTTTATATTTCCCACAAACATTAATTTGCTATTGTTGCTATAAAATGGAGATCCCGTGAGTAATAAATGCAATTTTTAAATTATAAAATTATGTTAACAGAGGAATTGAGTCATAATAATCTACACATTCTCACTATAAGAATGAACCTAAAAGATAAAAGGGAGTTATAACTAAAATGGAAGAATGATTTGCAAGTTGTCCTTGGAGATTTAAATAAAGGAGTTGTTGAATGTTTTTTGTGTGTCTAAACATAGCAAGAAACATCATTTAATGTAATATTTTATTAGTATATAATGCCAGTGTTCATGATAAGTATTTCAAGAATACTATCAAGAAAATAACTAAGCACTAGGTGCCAATATCTATTACACTATGTGAGAAAGTAGAGAAATTTCTGAAAAGAACTGGATAAGATGCTCAAAATTAAATCAACATATATTTTGATACTTTAATATCAAGGTGAGCATAGCAGTAGATGAAAAAAACATAATGGAAAACATGATTCAGGAATAAGAAAGGGGAGAGATCAAAGATTTATAGATTATATAGAAATCCCATGCTTATATTTTATGAATGTTTTCTTCCCGATAACCCAGAAAGCACTGTGTTATCACTGTAACACTACATACTAAAACTGATTATATGAACATTCCATGTATTGCATTGGTGTTTGCATAATATTAAGAAAACAAGAGGAATTGGCACACTAGATGAATCCATGAGGCAGATTTATGTGATAATATGAACAAGATTTGTATAGGACAGTCATGAATGAATTGCCATAGACTTTGAGGAAGGGAATATATACATCCATGATAAAAGAAATCATTAAAATGTTTAATATTGAATTATCTGTACGAATATAGGCTTATATGTAATAAATGTCCATAATATATAAATACATAATTTTCCTTTTATTAAAAGATGGTGTTTTTTGAAATGATTTATGCATGATCTATGTATGGTTAAGGAGACTTAGGCAAGGTCTATAGTTCCTTCTCTGTTGGAGACATGTAAAGTAACTTTTTCTCTGTTCAATCACAATAAACTGTTGTTCTAGTATTTTCGATAACCTGTCATGAATAATCCACACTTTCTTATAATTTCTTGGAATCTGGAGCACACATTGTGAATTAGTTATCTAGTGTTCAAGTGACAGGATTTATTTAAAATCACCAGAAAATTTTTAGTGTTGGTCATCAAGGGAAACTGAAAGAACAAGGAATATAGGGAAGGGAAAGAGATGAGTAAAGTGCTTGGTCTTAAGCAATGAGGAAGGCAAGATTAGCTTCCTCTTTGATTCCTTACATTCTTAGCCTAACACAAGAGAGAATAAAACAAGATAAAAACACATTTCTTTATTTCTCCAAATCCATGCTTATGTTAATCTAGAAAAGGATAGGTTATATTCCCAAAGGATGCAGGGAAAAATATATTTCTCTCATGCTTAACTTCTTATATAGCTCAGATTGCTATTCTTGAAATAGTCACTAGTCTGCTCACTCAGGGCTTACCATCCATTTTCTGTCAGAGTTACTTCTCAAGGGAATGTGAGATATTTAGAAAAGGGGAAAAAACTGCTTAATTAAAAGTTGATAATTATTCACAAGATTTTCCACTTTAGAATATTTGTTGAATGTCTATCTGCATTGGTGGGATCAGGGGAATCTACATTTTATAAACTGGGAATCCATATCTATTTCTAATATTTCTATAATAGAAAAAGATAGGCTTTTACATTATTACTGTCATTACAAGATTTTCAGTTGATATTAAATATACAGTTTGAGAAAAGTATCATTCTATTTATCTAATATTTTGGGAAGTTACAAGGATATTTTCTGAATACAGTCCAGCAGTGCCATAACATTATTGAGTTCCTTAGACAATTTTGGGAAGTAAATGACCAAGGATAATGGGGTTAAAATTTTACAAGAGTATGACAAAAACAATCTTAGGAGCTCCTGGGGCCTTGACATAATAGTATCCATTGATCTGAAATGTAAAGACATTCAAACAGTATTTAGCAGAAGAAACAAAAATAATAACAAATTTATATGAAGCTTTATGGCTTATAAAGTGTTCTTTTTAAATGTATCATTTATCTCATTTGATGCCCACAGCAACTATGTAAGTAAATGTTTAGAAAAACTAAAACTGTTTTTACATTGTTATCCATCTCATCTGATGTTCATAGTAGTCATATGAAGTAAATGTCACAAATGTTACCTTCCTTCTACACATGAAGAAACTCAGTCTGTGACAGATGAAGTGACTTATCCATTGACATGGCAATTAAACATTTGACCTAAGATTTATATTCAGACCTCCTTTACTCTACTTTCAAGGTTCATATTACTAAGTCACAATGCTTTTTAATAATCTCCCTTTGCAAATCTGCCCCTGATGGTAAGGAAAAGATCTGGAGGTGATGTAGAGTTTCCTGGATGGAGATCTCAATTTTTTATTGTATAAAATACAGAACACAGATAAATTTCAAAGGGTGTTGACAGGAACATTGCCTGAAACCGGTGGAAAGCCATAGAGACTAGGGGCTACTGTAACTTTATGAAAATTTAATGTGAAATTAGGGGATTTCCATCCTTAGTTTTCAAAGATGTTATCAGTAGATAGAAGATGATTTGGTAGGAAGCAGACAGGACCTCAAGGCTTACTGTGTGGTAATGATAAAAAAAAAAAGCTGTCTTCCTGATGCTTCTGGCTGAAGATTATCTTTCTGTTTTCTTCCTAGGCTTTTCTGTGTCTCGGTATGTTTTTCTGTCTGTATGTCTATCTCTCTAACTCTCAGTCTCTCCCTTCTCTGTCCCTGACTCTCTGTGTTTGTCTCTCTGTTTCTCTCTGTAGGTCTCTTTATGTCTCTGTCTCTGTTTCTCTGTGTCTCTGTCTCTAACTCTCTCTCTCTCTCTCTCTCTCTCTCTCTCTCTCTCTCTCTCTCTCTCTCTCTCTTTAAATCCTGGGATTAGAGAAACATCTTGAGGTGTAAAAAGCTACTGCAAACTTTTACTATGGTGTTGCAGCCCCAATGGGAGGGCTGGCTTCCTGCCAGTGGTACTATTAGCTTCCCAGTCACCTGCTCTTCCTGCTGGGTTAGTGCTACTTCTTTTGGGATTCAGATGTTTTAAAAGAGCAGTGTTCCCTCACTCAGTACATTGAGTCAGAAAAGGGGGGGGAAGAATAAAGGGGAAAAAGAAACAAACCCTTCAGTTTCATTTCTGGGGAAGCAGTTCAGAGAACTTGAGTAAGGTCTCTTGAGTCCTGCCAGCAGATGTCTCTCATGCGTCTCAAGTCTCAAATAATGTCTAATTTTGCTTTTTTTATCTTTGGCCAATTTGTGTCTTTAGCCAATCTGACCAGCTCACCAAATCGTGGTTAAAGCTTCAGGGATTTGAGGCTTATTCAAAGAGTTAAGGGAGCACTTAAAATCTTTTTAATTTAGAGCAAGAAAACTTTCTTGACTTTTTAGAAACACAATTAAATGTACTTAATTTCAAATACTTAACAGAGAAAATAGGGAAATAAACATTTATTAAGTAACAACTATGTGCTAGATGATATGCTGTGTTCTTTACAAATAGTATCTCACATTCTCACAACAATCCTGGGAGATAGTGCTATTATTATCTTCACTTTATAGTTGGCAAAACTGAGGCATGGAACAGTTAAATGACTTGCCTAGAGTCACACAGCTAGTCATAAGCATTTGAGGCCAAATTTAAAATGAGATCTTCTTAACTCCAGGCCCAGCAAGCTATGTACTATACCACCCACTTAGTTGCTGATGGAGACATCATAGGAAAAAGAGTCTTGTCCTTTGACCACTAATTTACTCTGTGAATTCCATTAAGACAATGAATTTCTAACTATTGTTAAAGTTTGTTCACTTCTCAAATGGAGGTTGTATAATGCTTTATATTTTTCAAAGTCATAGAGTTATCCTAAGGAGCTACAGTGAAATAAACAATGTCAATCGAGAAGCATTATTAAGTTTGTGCATAACAGGCTAGGTGGTACTATAGATAGAGTGTGGGATGTGGCATCAGAAAATTTCATTCCTGTCTCAGACATTTGCTAACTATGTTTCTGGGCAAGCCATTTAATTTTTCTCAGTTTCAGTTTTTTCATCTGAAAAATGGAAACAATAATAGCATCTACATTACAGAGTTGTTGGGAGGGCAAAAGGAGTTATATGCAAAGTACTTTGCAAACCTAAAAAAAACTATTAGAATTGTTTAAATTCTAGCTGTTAATAAACACTCACAATATGTCAGGTATTTGTAGATTATAACAGTGTTTTGCAAATAGTACTACAGAAAAGTGATGATTTCTTTTTTGGTGTGCCTATGTACAACTACATTTTAAGAAAGAGAATGTCCAGATCTTAATAATAATAATAATACTTAAAAAATAACAAGAAGAATACCATTTGTATAGTGCTTATTTTACAAAGTGTCTTAAAAATGCATTTTCATATTTGACCTTCACAAACAACTTATGAGTATAGATGTTATTATTACTACTTTTTCTAATTATCTAATGACTTTTTAGGTAGATGAAGAGTGGAATATTTCATTTATGAGTGAAACAAAAGTTTAATATTAACAAACAAACAAACCAACATTATGGTATCAAAATGCCATGATTTGAAAAAAAAAGATCCACCAAATTCATATATGCATTTTTAAAAATACAGATCCTAGAACATTTTTCTTTATACTAGGCCTATGATTTCATTGCCATAGACAACACTTGTTTTGATTTATTGTAAAATTCTTTAAAATATTTATTTAGTATGTTATTTTTCCCAATTACATGTAAAAACTATTTTTAATATTCACTTTCAAAATTTCGAGTTCCAAATTCTTTCCCTTCCTTCTTAACCCTCCTCTTTGAGAAGGCAAGCACTTTGACATAGGTCATATTTATAGTCATGTAAAACTTCCATGGAAGTCATGCTGTGAAAGATACACAGACCAAAAAACCCCAATAAAAATAAAGGTTAAAAAAGGTATACTTAATTAAGATTTATTAAGAAGTTATTGTAAGTCTTTCATTTTAGTGATTACACCCCTAGTATGTGGCACATTGTACACATTGTAGGCACTTGATAAATATTTATTAGATTAAATTGGATATCCCTAATTGTTTTTCAGAATGGTTGGACCATTTCACAACTTCAGCAATACATGTATGTATTTGTAACTATATATCTTTATTAATAAAGAGATTAATAAAGAGATATCTTTATTAACATATTTCTATTATCTGTTTATGTCTATCTATGTGGCTTTTCCCCCACAGTTGCACAATCTATTATCCTTTGCTATTTTTAGAATATGTGAAATGATACTTGAGAATTGCTCCAATTTACATTTCTCATATGTTGTTTTGAATACTTTTTTTCACATTTTATAGGAAGTATTTTCTTTTTAAAACTATTCATATCTTTTTACCACCTAGCTATCAGTGATAGCTTTTAGTTTTAAATGTTTGTGTCAATTATCATCATGTCTTTGATGTTAGGCTTTAACCAATGATTCTTGACATATCTCTTATATATTCTCTACCCCACATCCAAAAGACAGGTTCTTTTCTAGGTGTAATGATTTTGTTTATTTAAAACCGTTTAATTTAATTAATCAAAATGGGTTTAATTTGTCTTTTGTTGCCATTTGTATTGGCTATGAATTCTTCTCTGATTAGAATTATAAAAGCTATTTCTTTCCATTCATTTTAATATGACCTTTTATAATAGTTGGAATATTTATATTCTACTTTTATATTTAGATAGCATTTGGAGATTAGAACGTTCTATATGGCATAAACAGATGATTTAAACTTTTTTTCCTGACAATATGCTTTCCAGTGTTCTCAATACTGCTTGATAAATAAGGAGACATACCCCTAGTGATTTGTGTTTTTTGGTTTGGCAAGCAAGCCCTGAGCTATTGTCTTGTTTACTTCAGTTCAATTATCTGATTTGTTTCACTGATCTCTTTTTCCATTTTATAACAATTATCAAGTAGTTTTGATGATTTTTAATATATACAATATAATCGGAGATCTATTAATATTAGATTTCCTTCATTCCTACTTATAAAAATAATTTCCCTTGAGATTTTTGACCTTTTACTCTTCCAAACAAATTGTATCATTTTTTTTTTTGAATTAGACAAAGTGACCACTTTGCAGTTTTTTTTTTTTTTGCATAGTACTTTCACCTAGAGATTGTTTTCAGCATCATCATCAACATAATTACAATATTGGCACAGCCTAGTCATGCATAATAGACATATTTTTAGTTGTTTAGATCCTCTTTTATTTCCATAAATGTTGTTTTGTAGATATATAAGTTCTTTGTGTGCCTTGGAAGATACTTTGTGCATGTGGTAGTTATTTTGAATGGAATCACTTTTGTTTTTTCCTCTTGGTTTTTGTAAGCAGTATTGATTCATTCAACAAGTGTTTTATTAAGTATCTAATTATATGCTAGATAAAAATTAAATAGTTTTTGCTTTCAAAGAGTTTGCCATTATATTGGGGTAACAACATGAACACAGGCAAATATGACAAAATAGGCTCAAAATCATTGCAAAATAACTTTTAAAGTAGAAGATACTGGTAACAAGAGGAATCAGGAGAGGTTTTGTGTCAGAATAAGTTGTTTAGCTAAGCCTTGACAGAAGCTATGAACTTTATGAGGCTAAGTAAGATGGTGAGGAGGAAACAAATCCCTAGCATGAAGGACAAGTTTCTGCAGAGGCATGGAAGTGGGAGATACAATATTATGTACAAGACAGAGTATGTAGTCCAGTTTGTCAGGAGTATAGAGTGTATACAGGAATATTAAATGTAATAAGAGTCCAAAGGCCGATTAAATACAAGGTGTGATGGTTCTTAAATACCAGATTGAAAAGTTTTCATGTTGCCCTAGGAGGCTGAACTTCTTGAATAGCAGAGTGACATGTTCTGATGTGCTTTAGGAATATTTATTTAGCACTTATGTGAAGGATAGATGAGAACAGGGAGAGACAAGAGACAAAGAACAATTAACCAGTCAAAAGTGGTTGAAAAAATGTGGCATATAAGTGGAATATAATATGAAAAATGACAAACATGAAGAATTAGACCTCATACAAAAGAATTCTAACCAAAGAAATGAAAGAATAGTCACACTAATTAAATTTGTAAAAAAGGAAAACAATATGCATAAACAAAGGAATTATTAGGACACAATTAGAATACTATTCAAAGAATAAATGATAATTTTATTTATTAGTCTGCAAATTCTAGGCCAGTGATCTTGACTTTAACAGTTGGAAAAAATCTTGAATGGATTATTAAAGAGATGATTGATGAATATTGAAAGGGAAGTGGTGATTCCAAAGAGTCAGCATGATTTTGTCAAGAAAAAGTCATATTAGACTATTCTAATTTTCTCCTTTGACAGAATTAACAATGTGGTAGATGAGGAGATTGTGAAGATATAGTTTATTTAGCTTTATGAAAGCTTTTAATAAAACATCTCATTCAATTTGTCTGCAGAAGATAAAAAGAAATGGATTAGATAATAATACAATCACATGGTTTCAGATCTGGTTAAATGGCCAGATTCAGAGTAGTTGTCAATGATTTCATGTTAAAATGTGAGAAATTCCCAGAGATTAATTTACTAACAATCTTGTACTGACTTTGAGCCTGTTTAGCATTTTTACCAGTGACTGAAACAATGACAGGTATTGAATATTCATCCAATTTGCAGATAGCACAAATCTTGAAGGGATAGTTGAAATGTAAATTCAGAGTCTAGATTCAAAAGGATCCACTCGCTAGAGGCTTGGGCTTAATCTAATAAGGTGAAATTAAAGTTGTTGTTGTTCATTTTAGTCAAGTCTTACTCCTTCTGATCCCCTTTGAGATTTTCTTGGCAAAGATACTGGAGTTGCTTGCCATTTCTTTTTCCAGCTCATTTTACAGATAAGGAACTGATACAAACAGGCTTAAGTGACTAGTCCAGAGTCATACAGACCTATTGTCTCAGGTCAAATTTGAATTCATAAAGATAAATCTTCTTGACTTTAGGCTTGGCACTCTCTCCCCTGTCCCACCTGACTGCCTTGGAATAAAATAGGAATAAGTATAAAGTTTTACACATGGGTTAAAAAACCAACTCAAAGATATGACATGAGGAAGGCATGAATAGATAATAGTTATTTTGAAAAGAAAAGATCTGAGTGTTTTATTGAACTACAGGCCCAACATGAGTTTGCAGTGGTTGTGACAAAAAAATATCTAATGCTATTTTGAGCTGCATTAAGTGAATCTTAGCTTATGGAAATAAGCAAGTCCTCTGCTCTTATTAAATCTCACCTGAAGTTTTGTGTTTCAGTTCTGAATTCCATAGTTTACAAAGAACATAAATATCCTGGAAGATATCCAAAAGAGAGCAAGCACGATATTAAAGGGCCTTGATTTCAAGACATATAAGGACTGATGGAAGGAAGTGGTCATATCTAGCTTGGAGAACAGAAGACTCCCAGGGAGATTGATAACTATCTCAATATTTGAAGGATATTGTGGAGGATAGAGTAGATTTACTTCACTTGCCCTTGAGAGGCAAACTAGGAGCAAAAGATTGAAGTTATAAAGAGATAAATAGAGGGTTGATGTCTAGAGAATGTCCTGAGTTTTAAAGTGAACTACATTGCCAAAAGTGAATTAGGATGCCGAGAGAAGTGGTTGATTCTCTATTTGTAGATGTCTTCAAGTAAAGTGATGATCACCGATCAGGTATATTATAATGGGGATTCATTTTGGATTGAGAGTCATTCTAACTGACCATTGACATTTTTTTCACCTCCCAAATTCTATGATTAAATACTGAAATTCTTATTTTATATGAGCCATTTTAAAGTATGTCTAATCAGGCTTTTTGACATTTAAAGTTTATAATAAACTATTTAGAATGAAAAACATTAAAATGATATGTCATTGATATTTATGTAGTACTTTAGGGTTTGCAAAGTACTTATATATGTATATGTGTAACAGGCACTATAAATATTTTTAAAATGTGAAAAATGCATTTTAAACTAAAATAGATTTGATTTTAATTTTAACATCTATCTAGATATGTCTGATAAATCAAATTCCCTTCACCACATAACAACATTGGGATTTGGAAAATGTATATTCTTACTTTATTTACATTAATTAATTTACATTAAATAAATCTGGTGACCCAATAATGAACACAATTTCTAAACAAAATCTTTGTCCAACATTCTTAACTTTGTCTCAATAAGGTTTAATTTTTTTATATGGATGTCATGTAATATTATTATTTACCTGATCAATGATTACTCTCAATATCAAAAAAAGAAAACCTACAAAGTGTAGTTTCTAGGAAGCTGGATGGCAACAAAACTTGGTGAAAATTCATTTCTTTTTTAAAAAGTGCAATATTAAAAGTAACATGCACAGGGGCTTATGAAAACCTCAATCTAAGTAAAACAGAATTATTTATAAAACTTTTTTTTAAGTACACATAGGAACACAGATCTAACTAGAAAGGACTTCAGAGTCATATAGTCTAATTTCTTCATTTTAAGAAGGAAACTGAGGACTAGGCAGGTTAAATAACTTGCTAAAGGTCACAAAGAAAGTAGCTCTTTCCAATGTGCAATGTGAACAGAAATCTAGACTATTCTTAATTGTTTTTAGTGCAGCCTAAGGATAATATCTATATTCCCTTTCTTCTTTCTCTATGTAGGTCTCATTTGTTTGTTTTTTCCCCAGACCAGGCTGGTCTCAGTCCTCACTATGGTGTTACAATTCAAACTGTTCCATGGTGCTAGGGACAACTCTGATGGGAAGGGTATACTCCTACTATTCTTAACCAGAGCTCATTATTCCCCTCCTTCCTTCTCATTTACACAAAATCAGTCACAATAATGACATTAATTCTTCAACATAAAAATATTAAAATGAGAATTCAAAAGCAGAAATAATCATAACATTTACACAATAGGAGGCAAAAGCAGGAATAAAGTATAAAAATTAACATAAACCTTGGTCATGTTTTCTCATGTATCTGTGGAGAAGATTGGGCACATGTTTGTGGAAATCCAGCAGGAATGCACATAAGGAGGGAAAACTAGGTGCTTAGAACATTTTACAACTTTTGATGACAGGCTTTTAAGCCCTTTGCCCCCTTATTGTTTTATTTAAAATTTTTATTTTTAATAAGTATTTGATTTCTTTCATTCAATCTCTTTTCAACTGAACAATAATAAAAAACTAAAAATGGAACCCTGCTAACAAAAATAAGCTTAGACATGCAAAATATTCACATTTAAATTCATCACCTCTTTGACAGAAAGTGGTTAGCATTAAGCAGCTTTATTCTTCTGGAATTTTGTTTGGTTGTTAGAGTTCTAAAGTCTTTCATAGTTGCTTTTCTTTGTATTGTCATTATTGAATAAATTATTCTCCTATTTATCACTTTACTCAGCATCAGTTCATAGAAGTTTTCCTGGTATCCTCTGAAACAATACATTTTGTCATTTCTTATGGTGCAATAATATTCCATTACATTCATGTAAAATAATTTATTTAGCCATTTCCCAATAGGGGGTCATCCTATGAGTTTCTAGTCCCTTGTCTCTACAAAAAGTGCTACTACAAATATTTCTCTTCCTCTTTCTTTCATCTCTTACAGGATCTATGGCTGGTAGTGATATCACTGACTCAAAAGGTATGGATCATTTTGTGACTTTTGGGATATAATTCCACACTGCTTTCCAGAATGGCTTCAGTACATGTAGAGAATAGTCTACCACAATCCATCACTTGCTAGGTAAGACCATTTTTCTGCTGGGCTGCAATTTTCTGCAACTCTCAAGCTGCTGAAGTACTAGAAAGCTATTTTAGCACACAGTTGCCTTTTGTGCTTATACTTTTTGTGATTTAGATTCATAATTATATGCTATAATTATATTCTGTCTCTGACCCCTCCTGTGATCAGCCTTTTCTCCTGATTTTATCTGTATCTGGTCATATCTTATATAGCATTCACTGCCTTAAATCAGAATCTCCTCATGGTCAGTGATACTCCTCTAAAATTAATGATGTCCTAGAAGGGGATCTGATCAAGGAGAGTTCAACTCTTGGCTATGAGAAGCATATTCAACTTGATGTGATCTATCAATGCACTTTATGATTATTTCTGGTCTGTTAACCACAAGGCAAAGAGCAGATTTTTGATGTGCTGTGCAATCAGAGATGAGTATGCATTTAAAAGGCATCATTACCAAAGTAAGCTCCTTTCTCTTTCTTGCCTGATTTCAGTAACTATCACAAACCTTTTGGTGGAGAGAGAAAGCCAGCACCACTAACCCACTCTCCTAATCCTAACTAACATGAAACCATATGCACATAATTCTGTTGTTGCTTCTGCCTCTAGTGTATCTATTCTTTGTTATTTTAGGTGAACATCTATTGATTTGAAATGGATGAGTTTGTGATCTTGTGAACTTCAAAAAGTTGGGATGTGTGAGTTCCAAGATTCACCTAAGTTTACTGGACTACATGAAATCCTGAACAATAATGACCCAGCATAGCGGTGAATGATCAAAGCAATGGAACTAAGGAGGGAGGAATAATTTGTCTATTTTGGCTAATAATATCTTCAGAAATCAAATTAGTGGGACAAATCCCTTGGAGTAACTATGTAAAGTTTGAACTCATGCTACAGAGAGATTGAAATGGTATTGGAAGAATGTCACCCCAGATGTTGGGGGAAATGTTTTATTACTGTTCTTGCTGAATTTCCCTAGCAAAATCTAATTGATGCTGTTTACAAGATTATCTGGACACAAATAACTGGTAATTTATAAAGAGGAGAATGAATGAAAATTGGGGTTTAAGCAGATAATCTTAGAGAAAACATAGAGCCCTTCAGAGGTACTCTTAGAGTCCTGAAAGGAGATAATGTAGATAGCTAGAGACCTAACATCAAAATGAGTGGGATTTATGGTAAGGACCCTATAAGGCAAAAAATACTATAAATTAAATTCAAAGAATTCATTATTTGTCAAATATAATCTTATTAATTCTTATATAATCTCACAAAATTACTCAAATGGATTTTTATTAGAATTTCTAATAAACTTAAAAATCAGAAAAGTCATGTATAAATGAACTGATGAATCACAATGTTATGTACTATTTTTACCTCAGTAAGTTCTCTGTTTCCAAAAAGTTTTCTCTGTCCATTTTACGTGAGGAGTTATTTTCTTCCAAGTTGACAAAACAGTCCATCTCTCTTCAACATTTTTATCTGAGGGTTTACATTTTTACTCAAGCTGATTTTTATCAATTCTATTTACTCAAATATTCATTTTCTTTCCTTTACATCACCCCAAATGTAGCATCCCAATCCATTGTTTCTTCTGAATAACTATACTAGCCTATGCTATATTTCACATGATGTCCTAAAAATCTTGGTATAGTTTTTCGCTTTAATAACGTCAGGGGTCTACATATTGTAATTTTGCAAAATACTCATTTGAAAAGTTAATTACTTAAAATTTTTTCACACAGTTTTGGGAATTTAGCATTTTAATAGTATTGAATTAACATTTAATTTCAATTTTAACAAGACAGGAGTGCTGTTTTAATGTATTATATATGAAGTCTCTTCTACCTATTGATTTCTTAAACCAGTTAATTGGTAGAAAAGGTCTTCTTGTTTGGCCACCTTAGTCATCTATCCTTTCTCCAACAGATTTATTTTTGTGAAGTCTTTTCAGAACTGTCATATAAGCATTAAAAGTATCATTATTTGGGTGATCTTAAAAGGTTAGAATAAAAAATGCAATCTTTTATTCATTGAACAGTTAATGCAAGTTTTTTTTTAACAAAGTTCAAAAATTGACTAGAATAATTTATGGCAGAAAGCTGTAGATATGTTGAATTTTAATAATGGGAATATTTAATAATGGGAATGGGAAATGGGAATAAAATGTAAAACAATTAACCTTCCAAATTTTCTAAGTTTCTAATGTTTATATTTCTGAGTTATTAAAACTTAAAACTGAACTAAAGCTTCAAGGACATCTTTTATATAAGTCAATGATTATCATAAAAAATTCTCATCCATGAGATTAGGATCACAACATAAAAGATTTGGAGCTGAATGGAACTTCATAACAAAGAAACAATGAAATATCAATGAAGCTACTTTTTCACTTACCTTATAGAGATCGAGAATAGTAGTTTGAGGATGTAGATTTTTTTTAAATTAATATTTCTTCAAGATAGAGCAAAACAACACTTTAAAAGATGAGTCTTAGATGAGACATTCCACTGAAACCTGATTAACCTTTTACTGGGTTTTGAAATCTCATGGATATTGTTGCATCAATATTTGCATGCATAATATATTGGCAAGCTGATGATTTTAGAGTATTTATTTTCCAATTTAAAAGACAAATTATTATTTTCAGAGAATCTCTTAATTTTCTAAGTAAACCACAATAATCTTACATCAGTTACATACTCTTTTCTTACCTTCTTCCTTACCATATGTTCCTTATATTCTTTTAAATTGCAGTTTAGGTTTCACCTTCAGATGTTTTTCAATCATTCAATCATGTCCAACTCTTTGTGACCCCACTGTATAATGTTCTCTCTAAAATGTAATGTTCTCTGTTGAGGTTTTCTTGAGGTCTCTGGGAGCAGCCTTCATTTCAGTTCAGTAACCATCACCAGTGCAGCCAGGTGTTAAAGTCCAAATCCTTTATTATCTCTTTCAAAGTCTTATCTCCTTCACTTGGGACTTGGCTAGTTTTCTGGAGGTCTTCCAGAGTCTTGGTTTCAGTGGAAAAGTGGAAGAGAACCTGCCACCAAGGTGGTGTGAGATGGGATAAATCTGTCTAAATCCAAGGGCTTGTACTCCAGCCTTCAGCCTCCAACCTCCAGCCTTCTGTTTGCTTGTCTCTCTGAATCTCTGAATCTCCCTGGCTGAGGCTTCTAGCTTATATGCTACACACTGAGTACAAACCAATCATTATATCCCAAGGAAACATTATTTGTTGTAGGATTAAATCAATCATACTGAACCATACTAAATTAGATAACTATTGTCTCTATCAATTCCACTGACTTAGTACCTTGTAAGAATTCTTTGTTTCAAGTTCAGAGTTCTGGCCCATAATACCATTGCATGGCAATACTTCATTGGCTCTTTTATCCTCTACTATCTCTCCAAGTCTGGACAAATTCATGTTTATTGTTTGCATGATCCTGTCTATATGTATCATCTTCTGCTGTTCCTCTTCCTTTTGCCTTCTATATTTCTCAATACCAGGGGCTTTTCCATTGAGTCCCATCTTCTCATTATGTGACTAAAATATTTAAGCTTCAGCTTCAAAATTTGACTATCAACTGAATATCCTGAACTAATTTCATTTAAGTATTGACTGATTTGATTTCCTTGTTGTCCAAAGGATCTTAAAAGTCTTCTCCAGCACCACAATTCAAAAGTATCTTCCCCAATTTTCTCTTTCACATCCAAAAGTATAAACCTTCCTCAAAATTATCTCATTTTATTTTTCATATACTTTTTGTTTAATTATTTAAATACATGCTGTATTTCTCTGACAGAATGAAAGATCCACAAAGAAAATGGCTGTTTTGATTTTTTTCTTTGACACCTCAGCACCAAGAACAGTTGTCTTTTATATAGTACAGGTTTAATATACATGTAAAATTGGATTATTGATATGATCTACAAATGGAAATATTTTTGCATCCTCTTTGTTCATCCCTTAATTCTTTCTTTTGCTTTATTGTGTTAAGTATCATTTCAGTGGTATATTAAATAATAGTGGTGAAAGTATACATCCTTGTTTTACCCATAAACTTATTGGGAAACTTGAATTGCAAATGAGTTTTCTCTTCTTTTTAGAGAAATACTTATAATTCTATTAAGGGTCGGGCCCCTACCCTTGCTAATGGAGTAGAGATTAAACATATCAATGATTTTTACAGTTTTTAACATAAAAGAGTGCCGTATTTTATTGAAGGCTTCCATATTTTTGTTATTTTTATGGCAAACTATCTTTACCTGACTGGTATAACTACAAATTGGTCATAATGAATAGTTTTTTGGATGTACTGAAATTAGTCTCCCTGCTAAAATTGTTTTTAAAAAATCAATAGTCTATGAGAGGTCATGTGAGTAGTAGATTGAGAATGAATTTTAGACTCTTCAAGACCTGGGTTCATATCTCCTTGCTGGTATATATTGGCTACAATAAAGCTTCTAAAACATATGGGGTTGCAACCCCACATGCAGTCATGTAACTGAATGTGGAGGTCATAAAAATTTGTCAACATAAAAGATGTCAAATATTCTGCCAAGATTTAATTCTTTATGTAAAAATAAGCCATTCATTTTATTAGTATACAAATTTGTTTTTCTGTTTAATAAATGGTAAAATTATAAGTATACCAAAGAATTGTTTAAAATAATTTTTTGTGTGATATATTATCAGTAAATGATGGATTTGTAATGCCTATTTTATATACCTATATATCTGGGGTCAGATAAAAATTTCTCAGGTGAAAAGGAGTCATGAGAGGGAAAAGTTTAAGAAGCCTTGGGTTACATGATTGGATAAATAATTTATCTTAGTTTCCCAGGCAACTCTCTATTATAATAAGTTATAGAACAATTGATCTATATAGGTAAGGTGATTTTCCTCTATACTAATAAAATTACAGATCTGGAGTAAAAACAAAAAAAATTATTTCTCCTATGCTTTATCTATCCTAGATTTGACTATAAAATCATATTTATTGTATAAAAGGAGTTAGAGGGAATTTCTCCCTTCACTATTTTTGAGAACAATAACATAGTATAGATGTTGAATTGCTCATTAAATATTTGATAGAATTAAGTTACAAATTCCTTTGGTAGTTCAATTATAGCTTGCTTTATTTTTCTTCATGAGATTATATTAAGATATTTGGATAGGGTTACTGGCACATGCCTATAGCCCCTGCTATAGAAGAAACCGAATCTAATGGAATTGTTTGAGTAATGGAGTTCTGAGCTGCGTTAGGCCATAGCCAACAGGGTGTCCTCACTAGGTCTGATATTAATATGGTGATTTCTTGGAATTGGTGGACCTTTGCCTAAATAGGGGACAACTAGTCCAGGTCAGAAACAGAACAAGTATATTTATGTGAATCAGCAGTGAGTTTGGATCCACAAGTTGTCACTGCACTTCCATTTTAGGTGAAATAGTGAGACTTAATTTCCAAAAAGAGCCCCCAAAACTCTGTTCCATTAATTTGGGTGTTTGATATTTTTATAGGTTCTCATTCATTTTCTTTACTGTGACACCATAAAGTTTTGGACTTGGCCTCAAAGAAACCTGGTTCACTTTTGAAATTTGTTAGCAAATCCAGAATATTTATCCTCTGACTTTGTTTCCCCTTCTGTAAAATTAAATTAATGATTCCTGTAGTAGAGACTTCACAGAGTTGTCGTGAGGATAAAATGGGACAATTTGATTTATAAATATAGAAAGCAAATGCCTAAAATCTATGTCTATTTTATTAATAATAATCTTCAGTTAGGCTGGCAAATTTTAGATTCAATAGAATCTGACCTTTGTATTTCCTCTCTTGTGAATTCATCTTTTGTTGTTGTGAAAATTTGATCAAACTAGTTAATGACTTATACATTTTGTTGCTCTTAAAAAACTTTTGTTTTAGTTTCATAGTTTTTACAAAGTATATGATGATTCCAATCCTCAATTTTCTCATCTTAAAATGGGCATAATAATAACTAATACCTCACAAACTCCTGTGAGGTAGGTGTATTTATCATTCCCACTTAATAATTGAGGAAACTGAGGTAGTGTCTAAAAAACTTGCTCAGGATCACATAACCATTAAACATCTGAAGTTAGATTTGAACTCAGGTCTTCTGCACTCTGATCCTAGTCTTTATTCATTACACCATCTATGTGCCTCACATTGCTTTTTTAAACTAGAAAAGCTCAGTCTAATGACTGTCTTGGCTCAATTTATAAAACTATTGCTAACATCTAAACAGTCTCTTTCACTCTCATCTTCTAGGAAGGTATCTTTTCTAGTAACTTAGTTTGTAAACTTTAAAGTAGCATGTATTTTGCTGAGGATTGTGGAATCGTTCCATCTGACTTACAACTGAAACTTATTCTCTATGTTGCCTTTCCTTGTTAGAATATGAGTTCCTTGAGAACAGGGACTGTCTTTCTTTTCTATTTATATCTCTAGTGTTTAGCACAGTACTTTGCATGGAGTAAGTACTTATAAAAATGCTTGTTCATTCTTTCATTTGAAATGTCTGGATTTTCTTATTTCCTTCCATTTTCTCTTTATTCTTCTGATCTCTAATACTATGTCAGTCAATTCTTCTGTGCCCAACAGTCATTTCAGCTCCTGGATTCATTTTCTCCTAGTTTCATCCCTTGTCCCCTTTGGACAAATGTTTGCATATGGAGTTTCTTCCATACAGCTGTTTTCATAGGACTTTGTGCACCTGTCCCATTTCCCACTGATCATTCTGCTCTGATCCTCTTCACCCAGTTGTCTAATGTCTAGTCTTTGGTCTCATTGCTCCCATGGCCCTTTGGTTTCTGCTATTCTTGCTCACTGGTCAATTTTGTCTCCACCCTAGCAGGTGCCTTGTAATTTATTGGCCATTCTTCCATGTTTTGTCTTTCTCCACAAATCCTCTCTTCTGGATCTGAACTCTGCTCTTATCGACTGCTTAGACTTTTTTTTTGCAGCTGGTGAGGTCTCCTCCTCTGCTGAATATTGGACACAGTCACATCTGTTCTTCTCCCTCCTGCTGGACATTGGGTCTTTGCACATCTGGTTTTCTTCTAGCTAGATATTGGACCACTTCACATCTGGTCTCCCTCCTGCTGGCTGCTAAGCTTCCTTCTCTCTACTCTACTCTCCTGCTGCCTGCTTGACCCGAATGCATGTGGTCTCTATTCCAGATGCTCTGGCCCCCTGGATCTCTTTTTTTTTTGCTTTTAAAAATAAATATACATAAAAAAGAAAAATCCCTATTCTAACCAGTTGCTGACAAGCTTACAAATAAACTATTAATATTCTTCATTGTAATAAGCAGACCATGGCAGAAAACAGAGTAGTTATTTTTCTGGAAGTTACTTCAGAGAAGGCAGGAATGTACCAATTCATATATCCTATTTTCTAGGGCCCAATTGAACCAAATCAAGGACATTTGACATTAGCTTCATTTAATTGGCTTCTCTCTTCAAACCAAGCTGGGCACACTCAAAAATGTCTTGTTCCCAGATTAGAAAACAATTCAATATTGATCAGAGATTTAGAGCTGGATGAACATTTTGCAAATGAGGAAATAGGCCCAATGAGATTACATGACTGCAAGGTCATACAACTAGGAAGTTTCTGAGAAGTTCAACTTCGTCCTTCTTGACCACAAGATCAGGGCTCTATCCACCGGTCCATTTGCAGCTTTGTCCCCCAGTAGTATTAAACTTTTGTACTCTGCTCTATATTCTTTTAGTAAAGAAAATACAACTTGCAGTTCAGCTTTTAGTTTAGGAGTTCAATCCTTTTTTTTTTGAAGGATGGAGTCTTATTCAAAGACATCAGGTGCTACCTAGCTGCTCCCATCTTCCTAATTTCAAATCTGCTCTCAGACACTGTATGACCTTGGGTAAGACAGTTAACCATGTTTGCTTTACCTTCCTCATCTGTGAAATGAGCTGGAGGACAAAATGGCAAACAACTACAGCATCTTTACCAAGACAAACACAATTGGAGTCACAAAGAATAGAACATGACCGAAAATGACTAAATTCTCAACAAAATGTCCAAGGGGACAAAATATACAAAACACAATTACAATGTATTGTAGTGGAGAAAGTATAGGGATTAAATTCAGGAAAACCTGTGTTGGAATCCTAAGTCTGACACTTTCTAGTTATATGATCCTGGACTAGTTATTTAAACTGGGGATTCAGTTTCTTCATTTGTAAAATATGGACAAGTGTCTATACAGGGTTGTTGTGAGCACCAGATGAGATCATGGATCATGGCACAAAGGATAATGAGACATGAGTTCATACTAGCTCTCTTGCCTATTACCCATATGACTTTGGACAACTCACTTCTCTGAGCTTCAAAGTCTTCATCTATAAGGTAAGGAGGTTGGACAAAATGGCCTTTAAAGTCCTTATTAGTTCTATGATCATCATCCTTTTATCCAAAGTGCTTCACTAAACTTAAAGTGTTCTATTTGTAAACTATTAACATAGTACTACTAACGACTGAGAAACACAGGACAAGAATCCAGAATTCTCAATTACCTAGTACATGTGAAAGAAATTTTAAACCAAGCGATCAATTTCCATTTCCATTCATTTCCACAAGAATTTACTTAGCATCTATAACTGACAAGGCATGATATTTGGTGCTATTATGTAAAACAATATATTCTCTGCCCTCAAAAAGCTTATCATATAATGGAGGGGAATCTGACAAATATAGATAGATAAGGGAAAGGCAAAAGAAGAGTTTGGAGTCCCAAGATGATAAGATGGAAAAACTATGACTTTTAGCTCACTTTCAGCTATGTGTATCAGGGAAGTTTTTGTGAAATAGGTGCTCCTTCAATTAGACTTAAAAAAAGAAAGATTATGAAAGTTCAGATTTTAAAGTTGGTTGAAGGGACTTCAGAGGCTATTTAGCTCAACTATCTAATTTCAATAAGTTAAGAGACTTATTCAATGATATATAGGTAGTAAGCAGCAAAGAGAATATTTGAACCCTTGTCTTTTGACTCCAAAATCAATGTTTTTTCCATTAAACAGTGATTCCTCTCAATAGGGAAGCAATATGGAGGCAGGTGAAATTGTGAAAGGGACAAGAGGTCAGATACACCCTATATGTTTACTCTCTAGAAGACAGATACAATGGAGGGGGAAATGAAGACCAGGTTTCCATAGTGATTTAAGGTATGAGAAAAGTAAGATGAGCCAGTGAAGGAATATAAGAGAATGATGAGACCTTGAGAAAGAAAATATGGAGATAATAGCACAAAGAAACCAAGAAGGAAAGAGTATCAAGAAGAGTAATATGGCCATATATTAGGAAATTAGTGTTGAAAGGAACCAGAGGGGCCATATTGTTTAATCTCTATTCCATTAGCAAACCTTATAGGTGACCATACATCTTTGTTTTTGCTTTGAATTTTGTTTGCTGGTTTGAAAATGGGTCTCTCTATCTTTCTTAGGATCTTTGACCTAGACTTTTTCATAACTAAGCTTATTTAATTTTTCTTAAGTATCCTGGTAGTCCTCTGCTCCTGGGTTATTATTGTCCAGTCATTTCAGTCAGATCTGACTCTTTAAGATTTATTTGGAGTTTACTTGGAAAAAAATAATGAAGTGGTTTGCCATTTCATTCTTTATTATGATTTTATAGATGAGAAAATTGAAGCAAACAGAGTTAAGTGATTTGCTCAGAGTCACACAGGTAATAAGAGATTGAGGCCATATTTGAATTCAAACCATGAGTCTTCCTAATTTTAGGCTTGGTCCTCCACCTGTTGTGCTACCTACTAGCCCTCCTCTGCTCCTGGGAGTTCTTCACATTGTTGCCAGCCTTAGTGTTAGACATTCAACTGGTTCAGTCCTACTTTAACTCAGAACTCTGGAACTCAAATGATACCCCCATCCTTAACTTTCCCACAGAGCAGGGATTATAGCAGCATCCAGGCCAACTAATCTTTATTTGCTATCATCAAGTCACTTGCTACCTTCCTAGACAGCAAAATAGCCAAGGAGGATGAATTCTGAGAAAAAAGCCCTTGAATTTGGAGATTAAAAAGTCAATGGAGAATGTCGAGAGCAAGTTCAGTAGAGTGATATGAATCAAAATCAATTTCAATAAGATTGAAGAATAAGGAGACAGAAGCAGCAAGTAAATATTACTTATTCTAGAAATATATCAGTAAGAAGGAGTAGAAGTGTAGGATGATCACTTAAGAGTCAAGGGAACAATTTTTCAAGGATAGGGGAGACCTGATCGTGTTTGTAGAAGGGAAATATATCAGTTGAATGGGAGACACGGGAGCTTAGAGAACAAAGTTAATTAATAGGTCGAATAATGCTGGGATTGTTGAATCTAAGGAGGTGGGGAGGCGTAATAGAACAATTAGACAACCTCAATCTTCTTGATAAAGTAGTCCAAAATCAGTAGCTGAGGAAAAATGTTGATGGGAATGTTGAGGATATAATTGGAAGACTAAGGAAAAAAGAAAGAGTAATGTTAGAGAGTCAGCCTAAGGGAAAAGAAAATTTTCATTGAGGGTCAAATTTAGATTAGAGAATGAATTTCTAGTGAATCCAGACAGAACATTTTCAGGATTTTTTCTAATAGTGGTATTCTCTGGAATTGGTACAGAGAGGTTCTAAGACAGAAGTCAATGGAAGTTAAGAATTTGGAAGGTGTGAGCATTAGGAGGACAAGGAAACAAAAAGACTCAAGGATTAAGGATGGTTGTTATCTTACCTTATCCAGGTCTGTGAAGGAAAGGAAAAGGAGTCAAAGTACCTTGAATCTAGTTCTTCAGTCATCTATCTAAAATTATTAAATTAAATTCACAGCACTAAGTCTGTTGTCTAAAGTTAGTTCCAATTGGGTTCTGCTGATGGGCTGTGTGCTCTTAAGATGAATAAAGGAACAGAATTGCTGGAACACACCAGTGTTCCCTGATTGAAGGTTGTGGCTCTTGCCAGAATTTCTTTGCCAAATTTTAACAGCCAGTGGTCCATGAAGTTCAGGAGCCTGAATCCAATAGGAACTATGGCCAGATGTTTCAGAAAAAGGGGACAATGTGTTCTTTCCTTTACCATCTGGTGAATTGTGCATGTACGTCCTGAGGCTGAAGCATTGGCATCCTGGCTGATTCTCTGGAAGATGACATGGCCTGGTCAGAAGCTGGAAATCTTCACATTCCTATGTCCTCATTCCCTTTGGGATCTTGCTGAGGTATTCATCTCAGTAATTACTCATTAGAAGGATACCCAGAAGAGCCTTTTCTTTGGCCTCCTTAAGTGGTGAATTTTCTACATTATCATTGTGGGGATATACCTAAATTGAGGACCAATGAAAATTTGGTGAACTAAAAGATATTCCAGGTTCAGAGGCTCTTTGAATTCCTCTTTAGAACTATTCTATCATTTAATTTGTTTTAAAATATTTTATTGAAAAATTAATATTGACCATCAATTCAGCTAGATAAACTTGCTTAGTAAATGTATAATTAATTAATTTTAATGCATATATATATATATATATATATACATGTACATATACATACACACACATACATACACACATATATATTTCTCCAAGGTTTACTGTTAGGGAGAAATCTACCTTTTCCCTTTACCCCAAGTAGAAGCAATACTTTTACACCAAATAATTATAGCCAGACAAAATAAATTAAACACATTGTCTATATCTAAGAATGCATGTTGGCTTTTGTGCCTTTAGGTTCACCACTTCTCTGCCAAGGAGTAGAAGGCATGCCTTATCCTCTGCCTTTTGAAATTCTATTTGGTCTCTACTTTGGTCAGAGTTCTGAGGTATTTCATAGCCATTTTATCTCATCTTCTTATGGTGATCTTCCTGTTAATTATCTCTTGCTTCTACTAACATCTCTGCATGAATTCTTACAAATCTCTTCATACTTCTGGGTTTTACCTGGTCTCAATCTATTCTCTGATGATATGATTTCTCTGCATTTTCTCTTCTTTTTTTGAACTATTCAGTCATGTGAAAATAAAATCATAGCCAGGATATTCTTCACAAGGAAGAAAAGTGTATATTTATATGAATGTTTTCTTTCTTCAAATGGTTACAATGGATTTTTGGCAGGGGAATGGGAGTAGATGTTTTTACTGAATTGAAAGGTAGGTTCCTTTTCATAAGAGGTCATAGTTCAAGGGAAAAGGTAAATTTATTAGAAGGCATTGTGGTCAAGTGGGAAGAGTGAATGTTAATTAAAGTCAGAGGATCTGAGTATAAATTCCAGCTTTGCAACTTACTATTTTGGCCAAGACACATTTTGGAATTTATTTTCTTTATCTGTAAAATAAGGTGTTCTTTGACTAAGTGATATCTAAAGTTTCTTTCAAGTTCTAATCCTATGACCTTAAGACCCTATACCTTCTTCTAGTTGGGAAGAGTTGCATGGCTCAACAAAAAATGTGCTGGTATTAGAGGCAGGAAATCCAAGTTTGTGTTCTCAGAGATTTGCTAAAAGGAGGTCATGTAGTGTAGTAAAAAAGATGGATTTTGGAGTTGAAGGATTTGGGTTTGAATCTTGGCTGTGTTAGTTATTCTATTGCTATACCTCCCTGATCCTCAGTTTTCTTATTGGCCCATGGGGGTTTGAATGACCTGGCCTCTGAGATCACTTTCAGTGCTAGATCTGTGGTTCTGTGTTATATATGTACCCTTTCTACTAAGTATTATGATCTTGGTTGAAAAGTGAGATTGTAGGCCAGTCCCTTTACCACACTGAAAATTAGTCTTCTGACCTCAAAAATATCTGCACTCTCACAAACTTCTTGTGTGGAAAGTCCTTTGTAAATCATTTGGTCATATAAGTCTGAGTAATCTTCATGAATACTGGAAATTCTATGGGGAAACTTAGAAGTGATTGGAAAAGCCTGAAGATTGATGAATAGACTAGGGACCTTTAAATAAAGAGTTTGTTAGTAATTTGTAATTGTCCCTCCTAGTATACATTATTGTATGCTAGGCTAATGCTGAGTTTTATCCATTAGCATGTTTCCCAGTGGCCTAATTTTATTAGGTTCCTCAGGAGTTCCTTTCATGCTTCTCAAGTCTTGAACAATCCAAAATGTGGTGTCTTCAGCAAATCTGGCCACCTCATTATACTGTTATCCTTCTTCTAGGCCATTAGCCCTTCTCCAGGCTCCTAATAAATAAACACTGGTTCTAGGACTAAAACCCAAGAGGCCTCATGTTTAATTGCTTTCCATGCTGAGAAGCAGCCATTTATTAGCACTGTGCAAAAGTTGTGTTTTAAAACCCCAAACCACATGAAACACCACTAGTTTTGGGCCTGAGCCTAGCTGTGAAAGCAGCCAAGTTGCATCTGAACCTTGTTAGGCCCCTGACCTTTCATGAAACCTCAAAGCAAACATGTCGGAGTCTCTGGATAGACTCAAACTTTCAGGACTGAGTGTTGTTTGTTTGGTTTTGTAGTTGCACTTTTGGGGCAGCTCCTTACATCATGACTCTCCACTTCCGGTTTCCAAGAACTTCATGAAGTTGCCTTAAACACCCACTAAGATGTGGATTTTCCTTTCTGTTGAGATTGATCATTAACCTGAAGAAGTATGGGGGTGTGTTGGAAAGAGTACTTGGAGAGATGATAAAATGCTAAAATCTTTTAGCAGTCTATGCACTCAGACAGCCAATGAGCATTTATTAAACACCAACAGTGAGTGCTAGGGATATAAAGAAATGCAATAACAGTTCCTGTTCTCAAGGAGTTGTATTTGGAACTGGAGAACACAAGGTCAGATTCCATACTTGTTTAGGTGACTAAGCAAGTCCCTTTCCTTGACTGGCCCCTAATTTATTCATCTACAAAATAAAGGCACTTGAATTAGATGCTTATACCTTTTTTTTCCAGATCTATGTCAGTTTTCTATTTGGGGAGCTAAGTAGGCACTCCAGCTAGATCATGGAATGAAAGGATCTAGAGAAAGAAGGGATAACACTGTTTTATAGTCTCTTTTTTTTTTTAACAGCTAAGGAAACTGACACTCAGAAAAGTAACTTGTTGAAAGTTAAACAAATAATAAGAAGCAAAGTTGGGATTTGAATTTTAGGTTTGATGATGTTAAGTCCATTAATCTTTCCAGCATTTTATGTTATTTCTAGATTGGAGGTTGCTTAGAATTGAAATTCCAAGGTGGAGAAAACCCCATGCAAATGGATCTAGCTGAAATATTGAGAGACTGAAAAGATAAGTTGGAAGCAAGAGGTTTTAGGTAAAATGAAATTTTTAAGAAAAGGAAGTCCACAGTTGTTTCCATGCTTTCTCCCTCATTTCACCATAAGCTCCTTGAGAACAGGGACTGTTTCTGGTCTTAGTACAGTGCTACATAGTTGATATTTAATAAATGCTAATTGAGTGGGTGGATTATTCAAAGACTTTTAGCATTTCATTATTTCTCCAACATTTATTAAGATATAATTATGTTTTGAACTATATACTTTCTGTGTTAAGAACATTCAGGCCTTAGTTTTCAGCAAGCTTCTAGTTAGCTATAACTTCTAGAAAGAGATTTCAGAAGTCTCAGTAACAAGGATATACATATTTGTAGTTTCAAAAGTTTTTCTGTATCATATTTAATTTGACCATCACTATAGTTCTATGAATGACAGATGAAAGAAGGGATATTTAAGGCAAGTGATTAATTTTAACCCAGGTCTTCTTATTTTAAGTCTAGCTTTGTACATTCAGTACCTTTTAGTCTCTTAAATTGTATGCACACACCTGAACTTGTTGGTCTTCCAGGGGAAACAGTGATTTTAGGCTAAGTTCACTTGTTATGTATTGTTGTTTAGTAAATTAGTCAATCTGATTTTTTGTGATCTCATTTGCATTTTTCTTGGCAAAGATATAGGAGTGGTTTGACATTTCTTTCTCTAATTCATATTACAGATGGGGAAACTGAGGCAAACAGGGTTAAGTGACTTGTCCAGGGTCATAAAGTTAATAAATGTCTGAGGACAGATTTGAGCTTAGATCCTCCTGACTCCAAGATCAGTGCTCTATCCACTGTGCTACCTAGATATTCTTGTGCTATATACTGCTCTAAAAAGCAGGGTTGACTTAAGGCAAAATTGCAAAATAAGGCAATTGTCATCTTTCATTCATAATCCTCTTTTTGTCTTCTTCCCCCCTCCCACACCAAATGTGATGCTCAATGTTCTCTTTTGTCATTTGAATGTTTATATGGGTCATTAACATGTGGGATCTTTTATTCTTAGATTAAAACAAATTAGAAATGCTTGAAAATGAAGGAATCTTGGAAAAGATCTGGTCCAACATTATTATTTTAAAGATGAGGAGAAATGAGGTCTAGATAATTGAAATAATTTATCTATATCTCTTTTCCATAAAAATATCTGTTTGGTGTCACATTCTGGGGTTCTTGCTAGATGGCATTCATGGCTAAAGTATGGCAATGGAAAGATATGCCTATATAAAAGAGGAAACTGTAGGATTGTATGTATCTAGAAGATATAGTCATGTGTGGAAATGGCTTGAATCAAAGATGGAAATTGTAATAGAAAACATTTGGGAAAAAATGAATGAAAGAGATGCTATAGAACATATATTACTGAGTGTGTTTCCAGAGGAAGAACATGGATGGTGAGTTCTGAAGTAGAGAACAAAACTGACATAGAAACAGGATAGAGTACTGATAGGGGTTTCAAGATATCTGGGCACTTTTTGGAGGCTCTCTGTATGCTAAAAACAGAAAAAACAATAATTTCCTATTTGCTTTAGAAAATGGAGGAAACAATGCAAAAGCTATGATTAAGAATTTAATTTTGATCTATAAAGAACTGGTTGATGAAGTTTAAATTGTGGGAAACTTGAAAGGAAGTAATTGCATCATCTTAGAGTTTCTGATTTATGTGGAGTATAACTCTTGGCATCGTTGCATCTGGAGGTTAAACTTTGGGGCCTTGGTTTGGAAACTGTTCAGAGAAAAGACCAGAAAGATTCCATGGTAAAAAGCTTATTGGAAAATTAGCTTATGAATGAAATTCTGATGACACAAACAAACAATTTGGATGGAGAAGAAAAAGGGAAGCTGTCCAAAAAGATCTATGAGGCTGCATATGAAGTAACAACACCTACAATAATGCCAGAGGTACTTATATAAGGCAAATGTAAGAATAATAAATACATTATAATCCATGCATAAGCCTGGATTGTACACACCAACCAATGTACCCAACACCTCTGGGATAGCCACCACACATTTCCAGAAACTTGTTAAGGATACACATGAGTGTAAAAAATCCATGTGCTCAAGATAATTAAAAATAATATTAATAATATTATTAATATTTATAAAGTACGTGGCACATAGTAAGTACTTTATACTCACTAGAAGTTATTATTATTATTAGTTAATATTAGTACTATTAGTATCATGTTGTTATTATCTCATTTGATAATTTACAACTCTAGAATGATGAGTTACTGCTTTTTTTCTACCTCAAGAACTCTTCATAAAAAGTCGTTTGTTGAATTTAACTTTCTGCATTGAGCAGATATAACGCCTGTTAAGGTGCATTGACAGTGCTTAAAAAACCACCTCATTAGATGAGATGTCTCAGCCAAATTAGTCACTGGGTGATTTCTCTTGATTTTTTGTTTCCAAGATTTTTCTCTCCTCATCTATGTGTCCTCTTCCTTTGCATCTGCATTATCTATCACTCCCAACTTCAAACTTAGTTGTTACAATTCTGATATTTTTCTTTCACTTCTCTTTCTCTTTTGTGTCTCTGCTTCTTTGTTTCTGTCTCTCTCTTTCTCTGTCACTGTCCTTTGTCTTATCTTTCAGGGCTTCTGATAGTAAATAAATTCTCATATTCTCTCTATTATCAGATAAACTACATTTTTCTTACTATCATTGAAGATCATTCTGACTCAGAGACCTACCACTCTGCAAAAGAATTATGGTGGGAGGATTTGGTAAATAAAGTGTAAGACAGTAAAGAGTTGTTTCAAGCAAGAATACATCTTTAGGTGATTTTATTAGAAATATTTTATGTCTTACTCATTTTCTGGTTTCTAGGGGAAATGAAAACATCTTGATCACACACACATATAGGTCATATCAATCATCTATATTAAGAAAAATATAGTGGTACCTCTGCACCCAGATGCTTTGAAATTAATTGAATATGGTTTTTGATGAATTTCCATGAGAAAAAAAATCCTATAGCACTTAATGATTGCTCAGCATTTGTCTCATTTGGTTGTTTTCTTGGTTGAGGAGTAGGGATGTAAACTTAACCAGGTATACTGGCCAGTCCCCACAACTGCTGCTATTGCCCTTGCCTATGGGCAGCTCCTCCCCAACTAAGGCAGCAGTGTGCAGGATTGTCAAGTTGGAGCCCACAATGCTGATGTTGGGCATGTTGGTGGGCAGGTCACAGGGAAGTTTTGCAGGATGATGTGGCTGCAGTGTATAGTCTCCTGACTCCCAAATCAATAGTATTGGAAAGGATATAGAACAGCTGGTGGGTTTAGCAGGAGGAGAAGCAGCAGGAATAGGACACAGTGGTGGCAGCTGAGCAGTAGCTAAGACCTCATGAGGTGGGGGGAAGATCTTGATTTCTCTCAGAAAATGAATTGGGTAAAGAAGGGAAGAGCTCTGTTTGGTTGGGATGGATTGGGCTGGCTTGTTTCTCTGCAGCTGGATGCTCCAGTGGGGAGGGATGGTTAGGATTTAGACTAGATATACTCCTTATGGGAAAAATTTGTTTGCTATTAATTTTTGCCACTTATTGTGCCTTCTGGAACCAATTAATGATGAGTTTTGAGATACCATTATCTATTTAATGAGCCATAGTTTATGCTCACTATTGTTAGGTACAACAATACAAGGGAAGAATTAATATTAATAATACGCAAATAGATGTATAAATAAATAAAAAGTTGCCTTAAATATGATGTGGGATGAAGCAGTCAGGGAAGACTTCATGGAAGAGAAAGAATTAGCAATATAGGCAAAGAGAATAATGAAGTTTATCCTAAAACCGAAGAATAATGTAGAAATATGGAAGGAAAAAAGGGAATGGGTGTGGTATGTGAAGAGAGCATTATAGCTATTGGTTATAAGAGCCATAACTGCACTATAAATCTGTGGCTCATTCAAAACCTAATTCAGTCTAATCCAACAAGCATTTAATAAGTACTTACCATGTGTAGGGCATTGTGTTAGGTTCTGAGGATATAAACACACAAAAATACCCCCAAACAACAAAAATTCAGTCTCTTGCATCAAGGAATGCCATACTGAATGGACAAAACATAGAATTAATGGCATGCTGATTTGAGAATGAGGTGGAAGAAAGCATGAATACCTAAGGGGATAAGGAAGGTTTTCTAAAGAGGATATAACAGAAGTTGGGCATGAAAGTATTTGTGTTTTTGAGAGCAAGTTAGGGCAGGCATAGAGTACATGCCTAGAATGGAGGTCAGCATGTGTGAGAGTACAGAGGTATATATAGTATATAATTGTATATAATATATCGTAGGTTAGAGCAAGATTATGAAACACTTTATTTTTTAAATTGGTTTTTATTTATATCTTCTGTTTTTGTCACCTACATTTCTCCCTGTATCTCTTTCCCTGTCACACCTCTGAAGATATTCCTTAAAATTTTTTTTAAAAGAATGAAAAAAAGAAGAAGAAAAGAAAAAACAATTCAGCAAAACCAATCAACACATCAAAAATATCTGGCAAAAATGTATAGACTTCCATCTCTGCAAAAGCACGAGGGGGAGGTATCTTCTCATACCATTTCTTTGCTGCCAAGCTTGATCTCATAAAGAATTTTGCATACCAATTCTAGGGAGATGGGGCTTGTATTTTATTTCAAAATTATAAGGAGTCGTTGAAGTTTCTTAACCAAGGAAATGACATCATCATACTTAGGGTTTTGGAAGGAAATTTTGTCAGATGCCTCTGTGCACAGAACATGGATTGAAGAGGGAAAAAATTTGAAGACAAGCTGTAGAGGTAGGAGGCTATTTTAATGATATAATGAGAGTAGATAAGCACTAATTAGAATAGAGGTTGTAGGAGTGGAGAGTAGAGAATGGATATAGAAGATGTAAAAAGCTAAAACAATAATACTTAGCACCTTATTTGATAGGAAGAGTGAAGCCTCAAGAATGACATTGAAGTTACAAAGCTGAGTGACAGGAAGGATGGAGGTTATGTTCATAGAAATATGAACATTTAGTTGTGACATAAATTTAAGGAAAAGGGTGAGAAAATAAAGAGTTCTATTTTGGCCCTTTTGAATTTGAGATGCACATGGATAATTTAGGTGGAAGGTAACCAGTGGTGATGGAGCCCAGAAGAGGCACTAAGGATGGTTATATAGATTTCTTTTTCCTTTCCCCATTTATTTATTTATTTTATTCTTAATATATGGACCAAAACAAGGTTTCTATTACATGGTACAATTTTTAAAAAATGATTGCACATAGAACTGAAAATCTACTACTATTCCTTTTAAATATATAATAAAATTATCATGTAAATTTCTTTTTTACTCCTTTTTTTTCTTTTCTTTCCCCTGTCTATCTTTCTCTCTCTCTTTCTCTCCTTTTCTTTCTTCTCTTCTCCCTCCTTCTTCCTTCCCTCCCTCCCCATTATTCTCTCTTTTTCTTTCTTTCTTTTGTTTTCTTTCTTTCCTTCCTCCCTCCCTGTCTTTTTTCTTCCCTTTCTCTCTCTCTCCTTTGTTCCTTTTTCCCTTCTCTCCTCTCTCTCTCTCTCTTTTTCCTTCCTTCCTTGCTTTCCTTGTCTTCTTGTTCAAAATGACTAATATGGAAATGTTTTATGTTATTGTACATGTATAATCTATATCATATTGCTTACTGCCTCAGGGAGGACTCCCCTGGAAGAAGAGATAGAGGTTAGACTTCAAAATGAAAAAAAAATGCTAAAAATTCTTTTTTGTGTACAATTAGGGGGAAATAAAGTATTAATTTTTTTTAAAAAAAAGATTGATTAGAGAAAGAGAAGGATCAGTAGCTCAAAGGGCTTTCTTCTCTTATACAGGCGTAAGCCAGGAAGAAATTAGAAAGCATTTTGAGAAAAGATAGCATTTCTGGAGGCTACAGTGGAGCTTGCACTTAACTCTTGTATTTCTACTTACAGTAGAATTTGGGGAAGTAGGAAAACAGGTGGGTATCTGTCAATTTATTAAGTCCTGTATTTCTGGTCAATTGATCTGTCAATCAAAAGTAAGTCAATCAATGTTAGTTTGCCGACATGATGATTGACAGGTAAAATGAATTTGGAGAAAGTAGTCACCTCCTATAGTTTTTTATGCATCAAAATTATTTCTGGAGCTTCATTCATTTAGAAATTACAATAATTATGGGAGGGTATCTAAGAAGACTTGCAAACCTGTTGTGCAAGACTAAGCAAACAATGGAAACTGTTTCACTCCATTCTTTCTCACTTCCTAAACCTATCAACCACTTCTCTTCATACCTTGAAAATTCATGAACTATTCTGACATGATTTATGGCTTCTGGAGTGATTGGCATGCATGAAATAAAGAAGGCATTCCATGGATTTCAGATTTCTCTCTAGGTTTTGGTGAAATTGAAATGGGGGCTAGAAATGTTAGATTTCTTGGGGGAAGCCCTGGGAAAATTTCCCAAACTGGCTGAAGAAGAGGGCTAATAATCCTTTAGTATGTATTGGTTGGACCAGAAAAGAGAAACATGGGGAATAGGTAATAGGAGGGGATATGTTGGTGATGGGGATGATAAAACCCACAATATGGGCCAGGTTCTACCTAATCATTTTCCCTTTTGTTGCTAGGAGGTAAATAGTGCCAGAAAAGGAAGTAGTTACGAAAACATATTAAGAGGAAAGGTTGACAGCTTTTGGTACTTAAAGTAAAACAATGGAGAAGTCAAAATTCTTGTGTTTATAGCTTTTAATCAAGTTCATCAAGTTATAAGGAACCAGGAATGACTCTAGTCAGTCCACAATAATTTGCAGCCCTGAAAACACTTCAAAAACATTCATCTCTGCAGTAGAAATGGCTCCATGCCAGTAACTTTTGGGGGGTAGCATTGAAACTCTTTCAAACAAGCTTCCTTTCATATTAGGTGATTCGGGAAGAATTCACATCTCCCCACTCCTGCAGTTCTCTCTGGCAATAAAGATGGTAATTTTTGGCTGAGGTGTATAAATCAGTTGTCATTTGAATCTCTTTTAAAAAGGCCAAGCTAAGCATGAAACTGGATGCTTCACTTTCATATATACTACAAAATAGACACTTCACAGATTTCTCTTGGGTACAGTGGTTTCAGAGATATGTACATTGTGTACAAAGTGAAATATAACAAACTATATCCTGATCCTACCCCTCCTCCCAAAAACTTCATTATGCTAAAATCAATCACACAGTCTATAATATTTTATCAAGTTCCATAATTTCCCCTTTATAAATTTAATAAAGTATCTTATGTGCCTTTTTATGTCAGAGAACCACTATAAAAAAGGGTGATAGAGTGATTGCCCCTATAATACAAATAACTATGGTTCCAAGAAAGAGATTTAACTGAAATAAATACAGAAAATCAGTATTGGAAGGAACACAGAGGATGTCTCATACCTGGACAAGATTTTCCTTTACAATATTCCTAACAAGCTGTCGATTAGGCCTTACTTGAAAATCTACAGTGGAGCAGGTATAGGGGGAGAGGAGAAGTACCACTGTTAAGTAGTGCATTACATTTTTAATCAGTTGTAATTTGGAGCAAACTTTTCTTTGTTTTAAATAAAAGCTTTCTTCTTTGAAATTTATACTCATTACTTGTAATTCTGTTTTTTTGGACCAAACAGAGCCAGTCTAATCACTCTGCAACTATGTTTATCTGTGCCTAGTATGATTTATAGTGGCTCTACATATCCAGCCTCAGTCTCTCCCCAACCTTTTGTTGCACATCACCAATTGCCCCTTTGATATTTTAAATGAATTATCCCAAGGATATCTTAAACAACCTATCTGAAATTTAATTCATTATCTTTCCTCCCAAATCCCCCCTTTTTTCAAAATTCCTTAATTTGTAAAAATCATTATCATCCTTTCAGTTACTCAAGTTATAATCTCAGAAGTATCCTTGACTCTTTATTCTTTCTTATCTAACCTATCCAGTCAGCTTGTCAACACTTCACATTTCTATCTTTACAACGTCTGTTTCATATTCCTCCCCTCCTCTCCATTTAAATAATTATATTTTTAGTTAAGAATTCCATTTCTTCTCATGTAGATTGTTGCAATAATCTCTTAATTTGTTCTTTCTGTCTCTGTTCTCTGATAAATCCTACACATTGTTGCCAAATAAATTTTTCTTACATGGATAATTGATCATGTGACTGCCCTACTCAAAAACTCTAGTGACTTCCTATTGTCTCTAGGCAATATAAAATAAATTCTTCTATTTGGCTCTTAAAGTCTTTTATAATCTATCTTTCTAGCCTCACTAGACACCAGATAACATTCAACCCCAATGTCATTCTGACTCCCCATTGACACTTACTACATGTATCCAGAGAGTTGTCAAATATGGTCATTTCAGTCTTCTTAATATCTCTTGCATATGTGCCTTGATCTCTATCCACAAAGCCACAACTTTGGTACTGCTCTTCAGTCCTTTACATCCTAGCTACCCAGCAATTAGCTTCTGGATTATCTTGTTTGAATTACCTTTTCATATTAGTTCATCTTCCACTCACTTGTCATATTGATTTTCCTAAAAAGTAGGTCTGAATATGTCACTCCTCTGCTCAGTAAATTCCAGTGAGTCCCTATTGACTCTGGAAACTAATATATGATCTTCAATTTGGCTTTTAAAGTTCCTTATCACTTATTATCTTCCATGTTCTCCATTATCCAGCACACTACACTTCACTCCCTCCCCCAATGCTATACTTTTTCTCCCTTTCTAGATTTATTTATTTTAATTAATGGAATAAAACAAGCATTTCCATAACTTAATCTAATAAAAAACATGACTGAACATGAAATAACAAATCCATCATGTACAACAACTTGCTGTTCCTTTTAAATATACAATAAAATATATACGATGAAGCTTTTTACTTTTTTCTTTGTTCCCCTACCCTGAAGACTACTATTAAATATAAATAGGCATGCAATATATATATAATTATTCTATATATATATGACTATTTCTCAGTTTTTTTGTCTGGATGCAGATAGCATTTTTCTTAATCTGTCCTTTACAGTTAGTTTGGATATTTATGATAGCCATAATGATTTATTTGCTCAAAGTTGTTCATAAAACAATATTATTATAACAATATAAAATGCTTTCTTGGTTCTGTTCAACTTTGCTTCCTTATCTGTCTTTCTTTCAAGATAACTCAAATTCCACCTTTTGGAAAAAACTTTTTCTGTTAGCTTCACTTGCACTTCCACCCTAGTGTCTTCCCTGTCAAATTATCTTCCATTTAAATGGCATATGTTTGTGTGTATGTATAAAAATGATTTGCATATTGTCTTCCATGTTTGAATGTGAACTTCTTGAGGGTAAGAATATGTATAGTACCTGGCACATTGATAAATTTTTGTTGTCTCACGAAATTACTGACTAGTACTTTGCAATCCAGTAAAACTAATCTTGTCTTTATTTCTCACATATGACACTCTATCTCTGGTCTTTATACCTTTGCACTAAATATCATCCATGCCTGAAATGTACTTCCTGCCTCAGAGTCTCTCTTTTACTTTAAGACACTGCTTAAGTAGAACCTACTAAATGTAGTCTTTCCCAGTCCCTTCTTCACACTTACTGTGTCATTTGGTACCCTCCAAAATTTCTTTGTATCAAACTACTTTATATGTGTTTGCATTTTTCACTTTATATTTAGTTGCATGTATTTTTATATGTACTTGCTGTATTCTCCCTGAGGAAGTAAACTCTTTGAGAGTAGAAAAATTTTCATTCTTTGTACTTGTAGTCCATTGACTAGAACTTAAGAATTTGTTGATTGGTTGATTGATTGGTATGACCATGGTTGAAAACCATGATTTTTTTTTTGTTATTTCTCATTCCTTATCTATATTTTCTCCAACTATTTCTTTAATGAACCATTTTAGAATTTTCCTAGGAATTGGAGTCATGCTCACTGGACTATGGTATACAAACTCTATTCTCTTCTATCTTGTGAAAATTGGGACATTTGCTTCTTTTCATCATTATAGCACCTCTCAGGAGATTCATACTCCAACTGGAGGAGATAGTCCATCTTCAAAAGAGATTTCATTTATAGGGCAGAAGCTAAGGGCCAGGAATATTAGAATATATCAAGACATGTATCCAATACAGTGGGAACCATGGAATAAAGTGGCCTACCACCACTGGTAAAAGGAGAGTGAATCTAGATAATTATTAGAACAGAGATTCTTTCCCTTCTTCAGGGATGCAGTTAGAGAGAGGTCAGTGAAATTGGGGAAAAATTTATTATCTTCCCCAATTATAATGTAAGCTTCTTGAGGACAGGGATTGCCTTTTTGCTTTTCTGTGTATTCTTAGCACCTAACACATTAATTGGAAAGAGTAAGCGCTTTATAAAGGTTTGTTAATTGACAGAAAAAAAGGAAAGAGGCATTGACCAAAAGCTTGGGGATATGCTTTGGAATTGCCTGAAGCAGGGAAGAGGGCTCTCATTGGATGCCAGCTCTTGATGAGGTTCTTCCATGTGTTCTTTCAATAATATATGGGGTATCCTCATGACAGTGGGAAAGCTATTCTCATTTAGAACTAGTTCTAACTAAAAAGCCTATCTTTAGAATTGGAAGGGCATCTAGTCCCAAGCTTCAGTTTTATAAATGAGAAAACTGAGACCTTAGAGAGAACAAGTGATTTTCTCAAGGTCATAGAGGTAGTAAATTAGAGTAATATTTGAACCCAGGTCCTCTAACTTCAAGTCCAAATTTTCTATGAAATCACACTGCCTTCCAAACTCATCCATGGATTGTTTATGGGTACATCACTTAGAATTCTTAAATTTCTATTGAAAAAGTAGAAGAGGATTATTGCGTTCCAAACTACCTTATAGTTCAATACTATTGAATACATTGTAAGAGAGGTCATAGAGAGGCTGGTTTTAGGGTCAGGAAGAGCTTCCTAATTCATTGTTATGTGGCCATATGCAGGTCAGCACCTTGGACAGCATTCTAAGATAAGTTACAGATGAGTGCTGATTTATATTTGTGGAAGGCGGTTCTCTATACCAGTAGTCTGTTCCTGATATCTGGACCTTCACCACCCCCAACACCACCACCAACTCTCAGATAGTCATTTATCAAATATTAAGAGAAACATACATGAAATTAATTTTTAACTGAACTAAGTAAGCAGTGTTTTGGAAATAAAAGAAATAGAATAACTTTTATTTTATAAAAGAGGAACTGAAGTTCAGGGAATTTGTGACTTTTTCTTGTATTTTTATTATGAACTTGAAAATTATTTATTAACTTGAATATTTCCATATACAAAGGTCAGAACAATAGGATTGTACATGACACCATAAAGCTACTGTTTTAAAAAGCTATTAAATCTAGTATGGTAGTACCAAGACTGCCTTACTTTCTGGGTTCCCTTTTAATTTTTTTCTACTCTCTTATGTTGGTTTTTTGAAATGTTTCATTGACAATGCTTTCATCTTTTTTTTTTTTTTTGGTATTACTATCACTGTTCTTTACTCTCTCCACTTACGACATTCCTCCTCCATAAATAAATGTTTCCCCAATGTCATAAGAAATAAGCATTGTCAAGCAAAACAAATTTGTAGTATATTGATTGTGCTTGAAAATTCACATCTCATTCTGAAGTCATGCCATGGGAAACAATTCATCATCAGTCTTCTGGAGTTATGGTTGCTCATTGCACTGATAAGAGTTCTGAAGTCTTTCAAAGTTGTTTTTCTTTTCTTGGTGGTCCTCAGATAAATCATTCTCCCCAATTATGCTAATTCCACTCATCATCAGTTAATATATGTTTTCCTGAGATTTTTCTAAATTCATTCCTTTCATCTATTCTTAGAAATCAACAATAATCCATTACATTCATCAAACATAATTTCTCTATACATTCTTAAATTGTTATTTTTGATTCCCTCCTCACTAGTTGCCATGCTATTATTTGGATGCACTCTCTGTTTTTTCCTCCTTTCATTGATGTTGTTTTTCCTTTTCTGGAATCATAGTCAAATGAACTCTGTCACTTCTCTAAGAGAGGGTATTTTAATGCCCTGTGACTTCATTCATCATCCTTTTCACTTAACAAACCAGTATATTCCTTCTTGGCCACCACTTATTCAAATTCATTTTTCTCCCATTAGAATATTAAATTCTCAAGTGCAGAAAATGCTTTCTCCAGAACTTATCATAATATTTGGTTCATAATAAGGGTTAAATATGATTTTTATTCATCCATGTATTCATTTATTTATCCATATAGGTCCCTCTCTTTTTTCTCCCTCACTTTTGCTCTTTTTAGGGAATATGCTTTGCTTTTATTATAATTTTAGCTACATTGGTTTTGTTACTGAAGAATTAATTTTATATAATCAAAATTACCTATTTTACCACTTGTGAACCCCTGTGTCTATCTCTTATTTGGTCACACACTTTTCCTATCCATGGATATGATGGTAATTTCTTCCCTGTTCCATTAATTTACTTATTATTTCACCCTTTAAGTTTAGATCATGTACTTGTTTTGATCATATCTTGGTGTACAATAAGAGATGATGATCTGTGTCTAGTTTCTCTTGGACTGTTTTTCAGTTTCTCAATAATTTTTGTGAAATAGTAAGTTCTTGCCATAACAACTGGGATTTATCAAATACTATTATTATGCATTACTATGGTCATTTGATTTTGTATATTGTGCACCTAATCTTTTCTACTGACTAAGCTCACTATTTTTTTTTACCTAGTAACAAATAGTTTTTGATGATTATAGCTTTGTAGTATAGTTTAAGATCTGATATCACTAGACCCCATTACTTCCCATTTTTCCATGAGTTCCTTTATATTCTTGAACTTTTATTCCATCAGATGTCCTATATGATCGCAGTTGCTAAATCTTATGAGATCCTGTTCGTAGCTTCTTGGTTTTTGAATTATTTTTTTTAATACTTGCAGCACTTTTTTCTTGATTTGACAGTTCTAGATTTTGGCTACAATACTACTGGGAATTTTAATTTGAATTTTTTCAGGAGGTACATGGTGTATTCTTTCAACTTCTACTTTACCATCTGGTTCTTCTTTGTCAGATGGACACTTTTCTTTTATGTTGTCTTGGAATGTAATGGCTAGATGTTGTTTTTGTTTGCTCATTGCTTTCAGGTAATCCAATGATTTTTAAATGATCTCCTCTAGCTCTGTTTTCCAGATCAATTATTTTTCCTATTACATGTTTCATATTTATTTTTCCAGTATTTTGATTTTATTTTAACATTTCTTAAAGTCTCATTCAGTCATTAGCTTCCATTTGGCCAATTATAATTTTTAAGCATTCATTTTTTTCACTAAGATCTTTTTTCCTCTTTTATAAAGCTGTTAATTCTTTTTTCATAATTTTCTTGAGTAACTCTCATTTCTTTTGTCATTTACCCCCTCTATCACTCTTAATTGGTCTTTAAAATCCCCTTTTCAAAACTCCTTGGAAGTCTCTTTCTTTAACTCTTCTAAGAAATTCTTGGGCTTTTGTCCAATTTTCATTTTTATCACTTTTTTTGTTTGTTTCTTGAGCTTTCTTATCACCACAGTAACTCTTTATGAAGTATTCTCTATTTTCTATTTTTTCATTCTTTTGAATTTGTTTGATTGATTCTTGATGTCTTATAGAGTCATTAACTTCCACTAGCCCAATTCCAATTTTTCAGGAATTATTTTTTTTAATTTGTATTTTATTCTTCCATGTGGCCAATTCTACTTTTTTAAGGGGTTGTTTTCTTCACTGAACTTTTGCACATCTTTTCCCATTTTTAGTGCTTTGTTTACTAAATGGTGGACTGTTTTCCATAATTCTATCCCATTATTCTAATTTATTTTCCCAATTTTTCTGCTACTTCTCATTTGATTTTTACAATTCTTGTCAACCTCTTTTGGGAAGAATGTGTGAACTTGAAGCCAATTAATATTTCTCTTTGAGGCTTCACATATACATGCTTTGACATTGTTATTCTCTTTTGAGTTTGTGTTTTGATCTTCCCTGTCATCATAGTACTTTTCTATGATTAAGGATTTTGTTTATTGCTTATTTTCCAGCCTACATTGTGACTTTTAAAATTGACCTCTTCTCCTGGGGCATAGAGGGAATTGTCCTAATCTTCTCACATCAGAGGCCAGGGGTCTGGACACTGACTTGTTGAGCTTTACTGTACTGGGATCTCCAGAGCTAGTGGCTTACCTATTGAGCTAGGGTCACCTAGCCTAGCCACACCTGTTGTATTGGGTCCTCCAGCTTTGCCGGGTCTAGTTGTTAGCCTACTGCATTGGGACTGATAGCTTCACTGAGGGTCTGCTGGGCTGGGACCACACAGCATCAGCTTTTGATCTATGCTGGGGCATGGCCCTTCCACTAGCTTGCTCACACACCACTTGCTCTGTGCTATGTTCCCCTTTTGCCAAAGTAAGACAGACATTTCATTTCCTGCATCCTTTCTAAGTTATTATGGACTTGAAAATTGTTTCACCTTGTCCTTTTGTGTTTTTTTTACTCCCAAATTCATTTTGAGGCTTGATTCCCCTTTGGTGATGGTTTCTTTCCCTAGTTATTTAACTGTAGATTTACGTGTGGGGCTGAAAATTTAAAACAAGTCTCCTCTCTGCTCTTGGGCTTAGTTTTTGAAATTTGTTCTTTGATCTGTACTAGGAGGTCTCTCTCTCTGTCTCTGTCTAGCCATCTCTCTGCTTTTTTGTCTCTCTCTCTTGACCAGTGCCTCTTTGCCCAGGAATTAGGTAGTAGATAACAGAGAAGCTAAGTTGCTTGCACTTCTCTTCCCAGTGTTGATTCAGGAGTTCCTTGGGATCTCTTTCTGCCTTGTGTAACCCTTGTGATTCATCACTTTCCTGTACAATCTCTGGCTGCTAGTGTGCTCTCCATCACTATTGCTGGTAGTGACTATTGTCTTCCTTGCACTATGCTACTGACTAGCTTCTGCCTTAGTGTCCACAAAGCTCTCTATCTTTGTAAGATTCCTGGGCTTTAAAATTATTCTGTGACTTTTTCTTGATTTTTCTTAATCAGACTTTGATATAGCACATTTCCTAGATTATTGTGGAGAAAGTGTTTTAGGTGAGCCGGTTGCTGATTATCACTCTTCTATCTTTATTCCTTTGTCCCCTTCCTAATATCTTTCATGAGTTATCTTGTATGATTGTCTCTATGTGATCAGTGTTTAGAAAAGTTGTTGGTTTATACTAAGTGCTATATAAATGATTATTTGATTTCAGTTTTTTTTACAAGTTGCACATAGTATTTCCTTGTTGGAATCTTTACAAACTGTTGTCATTAGAGTTGATAGAGACAACAATTATCTAATTTAGCATGGTTCATGCTTGAACAGCAAGGTTCACCTTGAAACAAGGTACTAAGTACAATTGATAGACAATAATGCTTATGTTCACACCTTTAGAGAGCTCTTATAATCAAGAAGTATTTAAGTACTCATTGGAGTTCACACATTTGGGAGATTTCAGGGTTTAGTATGAGATATCTGAATTCACACCTCCCTTGAAGCTCTTAGGGCCAGAGAGCATGCTGGGAGATATCCCACAATCCCACTCTTGGAGAAGCAGCATAAATAGAGCTTCAGTGAGCCACTTGAGAGTTTTTTACTTGGGAACATTCCCAGGGGTTGGAGATTCAGCACTCTGAGAGATTGAGATCCAGAAGCCCTTTCTCAGAGACAAGAGAAATTCATTCCATCTGGACGCTGAAGAAAGCAGAGGCAAAGGACAAAGCTGCAAGAGCTCTTAGAACCAAGGAGAGAGAGCAGAGGTAGAAGCAAGGGACAATCTGCAAGAGCTCTTGGAACCAAGCAGAGAGATAGGCCTCTAAGAATCTAGCTATCCAGGCCCAAGGAAAGAGATAAGACTTGAAAGGAGAAAATAAACGTTTGCATTTTATCAGCTGGCTGCATTTTGGGTGATTATTTACTTGTAACTGAAACTAAGGCTGCCTCCAGAAAACCTCCCCAAGAAACCTGCTCCCAGAGAGAACCATATTATTATTATTATATTTAAAGAAGAAAAACACCACATTTCCTGATATGTATGGGAAACCTATGTAGGTCCTTTTGTGATAAGAATAACTTCCCCTCTAGTTCACCAGATTTTTAATTTGGGTTTTTCACATTCAGGGTATGTATGTGTGTGTGTGTGTGTGTGTGTGTGTGTGTGTGTGTTTTGTCCAAATCTGAGATGACATTTATAGAAGGAATGACTTGATTTAGAAATTCCTTCCACCAATACAGATCTATAAGCTGTCTATAATGTAGTCTTATATAATTGTCTTGGATACTGGAAGATTAAATGACTTGTCAGTTGTTGTTAATTGGAATGTGAAGGGATGAAATATTAAAAAAATTAAAAGATAAGAGAGGAATATATTTGGAGAAATGGAAAGGGAGATGTAGAATAGGGTAAATTTTCACACATGAAAGGGACAAGAAAAAACTTTTACAGTAGAGCAGAAGAAGGGGGCATCTTATCAGAATTGGCTTAAAGGGGGGAATAACATATACACTCAATTGGGTATAGAAATCTATCTTACTATTTAGAAAAATAGGAAGTGAACAAAGGAGGTGATAGAAGACAAAGATTACTTAGAAGCAAAAGACTTGTGAATGGAAGCAGGGTGAAAAGAGAGAAAATAAATAGGGAGTAGGGCGATAAAGTTAGATAAAGATAATTGCGGGGAGATACTTATTGTATCTCAAACACGTAGAAAACTGAGTTAAATTTGTAAAAAATGAGACTCCTTCCCCAATTGATTTAATGATCCACCACTATGAAGTTTTCATATGAAGTAATCATTTTCTATAGCCATCTGAAAAGAAATGCTCTAAGTCACTATTGATTGGAGAAAGACAAATTCAAACAATTCTGAAATAGTACCACATACCTATTAGATTGACTAATAGGACAACAAAGGAAAATGACAAATGTTGGAAGAGATGTGGAAAAATTGAGACATTAATGTACTGTAGGTAGGATTGTGAACTGATTCAATCATTCTGTAGAGTAGTTTGGAACTATGCCCAAAAGACTATAAAACCATGCATATTCTTTAATCAAGCAATGAAGCTACTTGTTCTATATCTCAAAAGACATCAAAAACAAAAAGGAAAAGCACCAATATATACAAAAATATTGATAGCAGCTCTTTTCTGAGGGCAGAAATTGGAAATTGAAAGATAACTATAAATTGGGTAATGATTGAATAAATTATGGTATATAATTATGATGGAATACTTTTGTGCTTTAAGAAATAATGACCAGAATGCTCTCAGAAAAACATGGAAGGACTTCCATGAGCTGATGCAAAGTGAGGTGTACTATATACAAAGTAAAAGCAATATTATAAGACAATCAGTTGTGAATGACATAAATATTTTCATGAATACAATGATCTAAGACAACTCTAGAGTCTATGATGACAACCACATTCAGAGAAAGAGCTATTGTGTCTGAATGAAAATTGAAGCATACTTTTTTTTTACCTTTTTGTGAGGGTTTTTTAATCTATATTTTCTTTCACAACATGACTATTATGCAAATGTTTTGTATGACTAAACATTTATAATCTATATTAAATTGCTTGCATTATTAATGGTGGGGGCAAGGGGAGACAGTGAGGGAGAGAATTTGGAACTCAAAGTTTTAAAAACAGTTGTTAAAATTGTTTTTACACGCAACTGGGGAAAATAAAATAAATAATAAAATAGAAATAAAATAAAAAAAGTTTTTTTTTAAATGACTTGCAATTAAGATAACACTGAAACATCACCTCACACCTCCAGATTGGCTAAGAAGACAGGAAAAGAAAATGATAAAAGTTGGAGGGAATGCAAGAAAACTGGAACACTAATAGACTGGTGGTAGAGTTGTGAAATGATTCAATCATTCTGGAGAGCAATTTGGAATTATTCCCAAAGGATATAAAACTGTTCATAACTTTTGATCTAGCAGTCTCACTACTGGGGTCTGTAATCCAAAGAGACAATTAAAAAAGGGAAAGGACTTATATGTGCAAAAATGTTTGTAGCAGTTCTTTTTTATTGGGACAAGGAACAAGAAATTGAATGGATGCCCATTCGTTGAGGAATGACTGAATAAGTTGTGGTATATAAAAATAAAGGAATATTATCATTCTATAAGAAATGATGAGCAAGCTGGTTTCAGAAAAGCCTAGAAAAACCTGTATGAACTGATGCTGAGTGAAGTGAGAAGAGCCAGAAGAACGTAGTACATAGTAACAACAAGATTATATGATGACCACCTGTGATAGACTTGGCTTTTCTCAACATTGCAGTAATTCAAAGTAATTCTAATAGATTTGAGATGGAAAATGCTGATCATATCCAATCACAAACTATGAAGACTGATTATGGATCTCAGCATAACATTTTCACCTTTTTGTTTGTTTTTTTTTTCATGTGTTTTTTTTCCTTTCGATCTGATTTATCTTGTATAACATGATAAATATGGAAATATTTAAAAAAAATTTAAATGACTTGCTAGTGATTACACAATTGTCAGAAGTAGTACTTGACCCATATCTATCAGATCCTGAGCCTGGTTTTTTTTTATTTTGTCATACTGCCTCTCAGGCCCTTTAAGGTGTGATAAACTAGTTTCGATGAATAGTCAAGGCCATGATAGTTCATTTAGAATGGAATCCTAATTCTTTATGGACGGTCTGGATTTGTGGTGCAAAGTGAACTTTTGTAACTTTCAACTGTGTGTAACATTTGATCTTGTCATTTTGACCAGTGGGGGCATCTGTTATGTAATTTGACAATTTTTTCCCCCAAATTACATACTTTAAGGCTATGAAAGAATTTTAAATTGGGAAGTAAATTACTTATCATGTGAACAGGACCCTCCCTATCACCAACTATTTTGGAGATGATCACTTGGAAAGGAATGAGAACAATCTTTGCTGGAAAGGAAATCAACTGGGGTGGGATGGAAAGACAGGAAGCCTACCATCTGGTAACTTCTTGTTATAACTAAATATTATTGCACCTACCTAAGCTTTTTCCTCATTACTGAAAGAGTGTGAGAGCTGTCAGCGCTCTCTAAATTTTAGTCCCTTGGGATATAGCCTAATCATCCTTCCTTAGTAATAGCTCTAGGTAGGGTAAAGATTTCCACATCTGTGCTTCCCTGGCTGCTACAATTTGACCTTCTCTAGTGCATTCACTATGACTCTGATAATTAAAATCCCTGAATGAAGTGATCAAAGAATCTAGAAAAGTAATGCTTACTTGCCACAGACATTAGCTTAAAGTCATCTCTTTGGGATGGTTTATTTTCAGTACTGCTTAGAGTCAAAGGCAGTGACTAGCTTCTCTCTGAAATTTTCTTCCAGTCCTGTGGTTCTATGGAGGTGCCTACAGATTTGTCCTCTCTTCTACACCATATGTATAAAAGAGTGTTAGGGCACTTCTTCTTTGGGATTAATGATAGCTTTTGCCAAATACTCTGGGGTTCCAGATCACTTCCCATCACTGTGGAATTGCCTCTTTTCAAAGTCTGGTTTTAGGATTTCTTCTACTGAAAATAATTGGAAAGGAAGAGAAACTAAAACAAATGCAGAAAATTTGTTTGTTTTGACCAATTTTGCTGATTAATTAATTCCATGTGTTTGTAGCTACAATCAACATTTGTGGCAACAGCAGCATCTTCTGGATGAAAGGAAGAAATGAAAATAGGAGGATTAAATGATATGATGCATTTGATCTATGTTCTTTCTGGGTATCTCTGGGCTTTGATTGATTTGTTCTCCTTGAATGTCCTTAAACAAATCTCTTTATATTGTTATTTTTGTTTTATGATCTTTTTCCTTTTTCTCACTGTAATTTCCCAATGACTTCCCCTTACTCCACCTCTGTAGCAGAACTCTTTCCTGTAACAAATAAGCTTAGTTGAAGAAAAAAAATTAATACATTGGCCTTGGCTGAAACTGTATCAATCCAAGGTCAAAAATCACTTTCTGAGGCGGTCTCTGTGCAAAGAAACATCTTATTTCATGCCCCAACAAAAAACAGGTTAGAACTTAAAAGTTCTGACAGAGAATTTGGCACCTACTTTGCTTTTGTACATCTGTAGGAGTCTAGAACGGGACACTGAACAATCACACATTAGATCACTTCTCACTAAGCCTTTTAAATGAATCTTACTTCAGGTAGAAGATCCTTTGAATATGAATGGGTTCTGAATAATGATCTTTCCTCCTCTCATCACAATTGATATACACACAATAAATATACATATCTATCTATATCTATATCTTAGATATATTCTCAGACACACAAATAGAAATAAGTGGATGGATAAATAGATAAATAGATGGGTAAGAGATAGTCCAGACCCTTGATTTCAGTGGTGTAGGGAATATACACATAAGCTAACTTCTTCTACCAATGCAGATTAGCAACATTCTTGAACTCAAGGTCTTAGAATTGTCTTCAGAGGCTGAATTTGAATCTAATTCTCTCTGATTGCTGTTATCTTCTACTGTCATTCTCCATTCCTTTTTTTCTCTCACCCTCTTTTTCTTTCCCTTTTTCTGTCCCTCTCTCCTTCTCCTTCTTCCTCTCCCTTTCTTTCTCTCTCTTTCTTTCCCCCCTTCCCCATCCCAGCCACACACACACACACACAAGCATGCACACAAACACACCCATATAAACTATTTGCAGAATGGAGTATAGCACTTTAATAAATAGAGAACTGGATTTTTTTTTTTAACAAAACCTAATTTATTATCTTTCCATCAATTTCATCTCTACCTATTAAGCTTATTTTTGTCAATGGTATCAATATTTATATAGTTATATATGCTCAAAAACTCATGAACCTACCTTCTCTTCATCTACCATATTCAATCAATATCTAATTCTTATCAATTCAGCCTCTTCGATTTCTCTGTCCCTTCCTTTTCTATATATATTATTAAATCATATTAATACACATTTTCATTACTGCCTGCTGAGATCATTATTATACCTTTTTATCTAATCTGTTCATTCTTTACCCTGTACCCTGTACCCTTCCCTTTTCAATGGATCCTTTATACTTCCTCCAGATTCTTTCTTCAAAAGACATGACAGTCTTCTACTGGAAATCTTTCACTGGATTCCTATTACTTACTGAATAAATTTTAAGTTCATTGGGTGGTCAAAATGCTAGCACCTTATTTTTTCTAGTTTTACCTTATATTCCTTTCTTTTCTGTATTCCATATTTCAGATAAACTGAATAGATTGCCTATACTTAATCCTTCATGTTTATCCTTCATGTATCTTTTTCTATCCTTCATTTTTTTTTTGCTCAGACTATTCTCTAGGCTTGAAATATATTTATCTATTTCTACCTGTTCTATTCTTTCCTATTGTTCTAGATTCAGGCAAAATACCTCCATGAAGTTTTCTGACTTGGAAATAAAACTATTCTTGTACTGACCTTGTATAGCATATCATGGCACCTCTCATGAATTTATCATGTACAATTTTGTATTCAATGGGTATATATCTTTCCCAGCTTAACTAGACTGAAACTTATAAGAGTGGGACTGTGTCTAATTTAGAGCTATAACTAGCAGTTTTTATGTATGTAACAAGTAATAATTCATTCCCCCTTATTCTTTATTTTCTTCCCCTTTCACTTCTTTTCCCCATTTCTTTTCTCCTTCTCTTATCCCTTCTCTTCCCCCTTTCCTTGCTTTCCCTTTCTCCTACTCCCTTTACCCCCTCTTTTATTTTCCTTCCTCCTTTCTGTTTCCCCTTCTCTCTTCCCTTTCTTTCCCCTCAGATTGCATTTCGTGGTCTCATTGGCCAACCAATGTGCTTAGTCACCAGAACAATACAGGGAGAAAGAATGAGAATATTACACCCTCTCTTTAACAAGATTCTGTATTCAGTCTTTTCTCTTACATCGATTAGTTCAGGACCTCTGCATAAATACCACCCACCTCATTTTAAAGTTTCATAACCAAATTCTTATCTTTTGTTTACTTCTATATTTGTCCCATGATCATAATCAGTTTGTGATTTGGAGTACATAATTATTTTATGTACTCCCAATTTCTTCTAGTTTTCTCTAGTTTTTCATATGCAAATCACTGAAACATACTGTCCTTTCTGGATGTATCAGTATTCAGTAGCTTGTCACACTGAAATGAGCATCTAATGTTTCAGAATTCCAAGTTAGATAATTTTAATAATTTCTTCTCTTAGAATTCTAAGCAAACCTCTGTCTCAGACAAGGGAATTGTCAGTGTAGAATTATCTCAATAACTGATTTTTACAGAAGCAGATTTATTCCCCAGATAAGTGAACTCTTAAGGATCATGCTCTTAAAAAGTCACTCATCTAAAGCATAATTCCCTTGCAATAGTTAAGGATGGAGAAGAGTTGCACGTGATTGAAAGTACTAGGAATGGAACCAATAGATAGAAAGAAATTAGAGAAAAGGAGGAATGATTGAGAGAGCCATCTACTGGAGAAAATGGGAAGAGATGGGATGAAGGACACATCTAGAAGGACTGGTTTGGGTAAATGGAAGAGCTACAATATTATCAGAGTATGAAAGAAACAAAAGTGATAAAGGTATCACATTAAGATAGCTGGGACTAGATATAATGGTGATATGCATCTCTCGCCTGTTTTCATGTATCATGTCCTCCCATATCCCATGTTAATCATTCCCTTACATATTACTTGATAGATTTTGTAGTATTTTAGACTTCTCCTTCCACATCTCCCTCAACATCCCATGACAGAACAGACATTGGAATCTTGACATTCAAATTCTGAAAGATTGATAATACTTGGTCAAGGAAGTCAAAGCCTGTGACTTAGAACTTCCTCTGGGAAGCAATATGTCAGAGTGGGAAAAGAGCTAAATTTAGAGCCAGAGGACATGGGTAACAAACTGAACTCTGCCAAATCCATGTTGTCTTGGATAAGTCCACTGACTTCTCTATACTTCAGTTTCTTCATCTAAAAAAGGAAAGTGCTGGACTTGATGACTCCAGATAGGAGAGATCTATTTATTTTTAACTTCCAGCCCTATTTTTTTAAAATGATACTATGAGTATTGCAAAGGCAGATCTCCTCTCCCTCCCCCTGCCCCTTCTGCCACTTCTTTACTGTTTGTTGGCTTTGGGAAAGTATTCATTCTTTGGCCTTTTTTGCCTCTTCTGTGGATTTGGATGAAAATACTAACATAGCTTAATTCCATATGGGAAACCACTTTTTGAAAATTTGGTAAGGAGGCAGACTTTGCAGTGACCCTTTAAAAATTAATTTCTAGAGAAAGAAGTGGTTATGGTGAGTGTGTAGGCCACACAGAACAAAAGAGAAGGAAGGAGTTGGAGCCTGCTTTCAATGTCACTACCTTTTTCTAAAGCCTTTCAATAATAAGAGGGAAATCAAGAACAGAAGCTCATGCAGGTCCTGAGGCTCTCTTGAGGCAAAGCCTTTCATTCAACCAGTTTCCCTGGTAAGTATTCCCAGTTCTCTGAGATGCCCTTGATCCCTGGTTTCTTCGATCCTATGAAGGTATGTGTGGACTGTTCATATTGGAGCCAAGTAACCATGACTTCTTTGACATTTTTATTTTTCTTTCATTTATTCAATTTCCTATTTTCCTTCTGAAATGAACACAATCTTGGCATGATCCAGAGTCCTCCCCCAAAAAAGACATATTGCTTTCTATTTAGAGGGCAGTTTTGGCAGCATGGATACATAAGTGCTGAATATTTTATTGAGTTTATCAATTGAGCATTGTATATATGGAAAAAAGGCTTCTAGATAAAGCCTCAGACTGACTTTTGCTCAAAAAGATGCAAGCACTAAAAGAAGAAAGATTTGTTAATAATGAGTCAAGCATAAAAAATATGCCCATGGAATGGGAAAGGGAATATCAATGACAAGTAAAGGATGGATCCTCTTTTCTAATTTTTTCTGATTGATAATGATTATTGACCAACTATAAGTAAACCAAAAGAACACTGCTTAGCAAACTCCCAAATTGAAAGTGATTGAAGTAAAATATTTCTACATTTGTTATTAGGTATTCTCAACCCAATATAACATCCATAGAATAAAACCATTCTCAATATTACTTCTTTACCCTGAAAGGTTGAACTGCCTAGCTGAACCAATTAAGAAAATAAATATATTTTATGTAACTCATTCGCATCAATTTATCTCGTTTTCTTGATCTAGAGCTATAGAACAAGAATCACAAGATATTTCAATGGCCATGAAAGTCACTTCCTTTATTTATTGATAAGGAAATGAAGAGTTATGGAGTATGAATGACTTCCTCAAGTCCTCACTGGTAGTAATCACAAAAGATAGGCTTTTTATCTAGGTTCCCTGATACCTGAGTCAGTGCTCTTTACTTTGTACTATTCAGGGCCAAGTCAGTCTTTTTATTTTATCTGAGAGAGTCATAATTATATATAGTTGCTTTCCCCCATCTTTTCAGTCATTGTCTCAGTTATTTAACTAATCTTTCTTGTAAAGACTAGATGTTAGGCCATTGAACACTCAAAAATAAGATGTGAGAAGTAAATCTATATATTTGAAAGTTTAACAGAATGGTCATTGCTGAAAAATATTAGATCTGATGTCAGATCCTAGGCTGAATTCACCAGCTGGGTCTCTTCAACTTCCTGGTCCTCACTTCTTATCTTTAAAATGAGAGAGATGATGACTTCTGAGATTTTCTCCAATTTTAACAGTCTGTGTACCTATAAGCAAGTGTTTTGGCTGTTAAAACTTAAACAACTTATATTAAGTAAAACAAGCTGATTTTAAAAATTAAATATTGGCTTAATTAAATGGAGTTGATGAGTCATAAATGAAGCAAGAGATTTGCAAAGACTGGAGATCAAAATTAACTTGACTTACCCTTGGAAAAAGTAAAACTGTTAAGGCCAAATGAGAATAATATAATTTTTAGCATTATAAATCTCAACAAAACATAACTTTGGTCTCTGGTTTTTGCACTACCTCCACTACTCTAGAAGTGATTGTTACAGAATTCAACTTAAATCCAGGTTTGCTCAACTAACTCTCTTGCCTCATTTATGACTCACAAACTACATATATTTGTTGATTTTTATTTTTTTAAGTTGGCTTGTATGTTTAAAAACTTTAATTTGTCTACATAGTCCCATCTTAACAATCAAAACATTTGTTTATAAACTTATTGACTGTTAGAGCTAAAAAAGAACATGAGAATTGCTCTCAAGGATGTTTGGGAGCAGAAATTATGATAATTTGGAGAAAAAATTATTGTCAAAACAAGGACTTGTTCAGTTTGGGAAGTGTCCTACCTCTTGCTGAGAAGGCAGAGCAGAGCCAGTTTTTAAACACCATTTGAAAAACACACAGAGTTAGGGGGAGGAGGAATAGAGAAAAGTTATATAGCTATTTCCTGATATACCCTAGCCCCCAACATTCTTAAGCCAGTAGCCTATAAATGGCACTCAAAGCTGAGGCTCAAGGTTGATTGTTCTGACCTATTCATTTTCTTCCTGGGACAATTATTGTGAGATTGGCACAGCTCTTGAAAATAATACTCACAAGAAATGATCAGCAGGCTGATTTCAGAGAGGCCTGGAGAGACTTACATGAACTGATGCTAAAAGAAATGAGCAGAACCAGGAGATCAATGTACATGGCAACAACAAGATTATACGATGATCAGTTCTAATGGACATGGCTCTCTTTAACATTGAGATAATTCAAACTAGTTTCAATGATCTTGTGATGAAGAAAGCCATCTATACTCAGAGTCCTCTCTATGGGAACTGAGTGTAGATTACAACATAGTATTTTCACTCTTTTTGTTGTTGTTTGCTTGCATTTTATTTTCTTTCTCATTTTTTTGATCTGATTTTTCTTATGCAGCAAGATATATGTATGACATATTGGATTGAACATTTTTTTTTACCATGTTTAACATATATTTAATTACTTGCCATCTTGGGTAGGGGATGGAGAGAAGGGAGAGAAATGGAACACAAGGTTTTGCAAGGGTTAATGTTGAGAAATGATTCATGCATGTGTTTTGAAAATAAAAAGCTTTAATTAAAAAAAAAAAGAAAACAATACTCACAAAAACTGTGTAGGCCAGGGAACATTTTTTATTTGCAGTGCTGAGCAATTTTCTCTTCTTTCCAGAAGTGAGTTCTACATATTTAAACTGTCCATTTAAGTTATTGGAAGAATGCCTTATCTTTCTGTCCTTTTAGAGATCAGGATCTTGCGTCAGGAAACTGTTTTGCTAGCATTTTTTTCTGTAGATAGCAGAGGAAACTAGTTTTATTTGTTTACATTTATAGGGAGAATACTTACTGAGAGCTCCTAACTCCTTTCAAAGAGTTCAAATTATCAGGTCCAAATCAAGTACATTCTAAGTAATGAAAGTAATGAAAGTAGCTGTTAATGCTGAGCTGATGTCCCTTATCTTTGAAAAATTATGGAGAATGGGAGAAGTAATATAGGGCATCAATATTTTGATGGCAGTATTCTTACCAGCAGTGTAGTTCAAAGATCATGTATACCTTCTCATTCAGTATGATTCTTGTCCCCCAATTCCCCCAGTATTCTCCATTAGAGGTCCACTAATCTGACTGACATTCATCCCTTAAATCTTTTGACTTTGCTGGGTTGAGTAAGCAGATGTGTTCACTAGATCCACTAAGAACATCAACAAACAAAAGAAGCAAAAATAACAGGAATGTGAAAAAATTCATTTTACACACACACAAATCCATATATTCATGCATTCATATACACATACATACAATATAATATATAATAATGAGCACAATGAAAAATCAGCTAGACTGAAAAAATGAGTAAACAATAAAACATAAGACCCAGTACACATTTAGGTGCTGATTTCTTTTGTTTTCTGATTTTATACATAACAACATCAAGATTAAAATGATTCTATTCATTCATCACTATGTTTATTTGTTTGTCATTGGACACAGTCTAAAAATATATGATTCCTCTGTTCCTTTCTCCATTATGCTGTCACTATTATTGCAAAAATATAAAGTAGCCTTGCAGATCCCAGGGCCATTTTTTGTTTGCCTGTTTCATGGGTAATAATATCAAAGAATTAATCATTAAATGGACAATCTGCTTCTTATTAACTTTTCCTAGTTTAGTCTACAGGAAGCTGACATTATCTGTTGTCAATACATTACATAGCCACAGGACCAGAGACAAACCAATGACCTAATTTTCAAAAAGGGAACTAAGGTAGATTCATGAAACTGTATTCTAGAGTGCCTGAATTAAATTTATGGAAAATTCTAAAATACATATTTTTCTATTAAAACTTTTTTATTTACAAAGCATATGCATGGGTAATTTTCCCAATATTGACTCTTGCAAAATCTTTTGTCCCAAATTTCCCCTCCTTCCTCCCACCTCTCCTCTAACTGGCAGATATTGCTATACATGTTAAATATGTTGAAATACATGTTAAATCCAAATTATGCATACATATTTATACAGTTATCTTGCTGCACAAGAATAATCAGATCAAGAAGTAAGAAAAAGAAAAACTGAGAAAGAAAACAAAATGCAAGCAAATAACAACAGAGAGAGTGAGAATACTACATTGTGTTCCACACTCTGTTCCCATGGTTCCCTCTCTGGGTGTAGATGGCTCTCTTTATCACTGAACAATTGGAACTGATTTGAATCAGTTCAATGTTGAAGAGAGCCACATCCATCAGAATTGATCATTGTATAGTCTTGTTGCCATGTATAATCATCTCCTGCTTCTACTCATTTCACTTAGCATCAGTTCATGTAAGTCTCTCCAGGCCTCTCTGAAATCATTCTGCTGGTCGTTTCTTACAGAACAATAGTATTCCATAGCATTCATATACCCTAATTTTTTTCAGCTACTCTCCAATTGATGGGCAGCCACTCAGTTTCCAGTTCCTTGCCATTAAAAAGAGGGCTTCCACAAACATAAATATATTTCTTAAAGGATGTTTTACCAACTATTTGAAAGGAAAGTAATTATCACTAAGACCTAACTTGGGTTAATCAAAAGGAAGCTCAGTTTTGGTTGATAATGTTTCTAGAATAGCATATGAGGAAAATGTTGTAGAAAAAATATATTGATTATACCCATGCATTTGACAAAGTCTTCATATTTATATTATATTATATACATTCACTGGACAATGTCTTTAACAGCACCTGAACATTCTTTTAGCTTGTGATGTTTCCCATAGGAAGCTATATCTGAGCTAGATGCTAATCTCTATTATAGTCACATTCTAAGATATGCTCAATCAGGTTATGAAATTTTGACTTTATAAGTTTGATTTAATGTCTCTTAATATTTATGAGAACTGATTTTTAGTTTACAGCATTGTGAAAATATGAATGCTGTGAAATGAGAACTACCAGGTATGCAATAATTTTCACAGTTGTAAAGTGACTAATCTAGTCACTAAACTAGAAAATTAGTTTATAGAATTGACAATCTTGTGTATTGTGTAAACTAAAATGAAGAAAAGATGAAAGTAACTCTTTTTATAACATTCCCATCTGTCTTATCTCTTTTCTATACTTTTTTGTGATACTGATATTTCTTTTGTTTTAATTGTTTTCTTTTGTCTTTACTACTGTTGTTTACATTTGAGCAAAATGGGAAACTGAGGACTTCTCAGAATAATCACTTGACAATTCCAGACTTTGCACTAAGTGTCTGTTAATCTTTAGACTCTGGGAAGAAGAACAAAGATTTTCCAAGAGAGAACATTTAAGAGATAACTGCTCAGAGAAGAATGTGACTAACTATTTAATGACCTGGAGATATTAGAGAAGTCTACAAACTGGCTAATCTCTATTTGTTGATTGAGAAAAGTCTGAGGTAAAACCAAATCTTTCTTTTGAAACAAGTCTTGTATAACAAAGACCCTAGTGCCACAAAAGCCCACCCATATTCCAGAGACAAAAAAAGGAATAAAGGTTGAGTTTGCCAATTAGTTTAGGAGGATTAACAGGAATGGGTGGGAAAATATTTCTGTAAATTTTTTTTTTCTCACTGACCATTTTAATTATTTCACAGCCTTTGTGAAACCGACCCTCCTCCCTCTGGGACTCCAGTGAGAGGACTGTCTGTCTCAGGAGATCCTAATAAAGCTTCTGTTCTTCACTTTGAGATATCTCTGAGTATTTTTGAATTGAGGTTTACCATCCCACATACATTCAATGTTCAATTATATCAGGTATCAATGAATGTTAAATATATGCTAATTTTGGGACTCAGGAATACTTAAGAATTCATCTCCTTGAAATTAGTGGTAATTACACTTTCATTATAGAAGAATTTGTCCCTTGAGTAGCTTTTCAGGATTTAATTATCATCACAAGTCAAGAAAAGATCATATATAGATTCAGAAATGATAGAATGACTGTACTTTTAAGAATAATGATTTATGGGTCAACGTCAACCTAGAGAGAGATCTTCAGTAAAGAAGTACAATGATCTATTCTTCTCTTTATGTACTGTATAATATTTTTCATTATTGTCTTAGATCAATAAATCAACTTGTATCTATTAAGAACATATTAAGTGCTAAACACTATCTTAGGCATGGGAGATATAAAAGCAACAAAAATGAAAGAGTTCCTTCCCTTGAGGAACTTACATTATAAGGTGGCTAGAAATACATCATTTATTGGGGAAGGTAGATATCTCAGTAAACAGAGCTTTGGAACTGGAGTCCTTCAGTCTAGATGAACTGAGTTCAAAACTGGTTTCATACACTTACAACCTATGTGGCTCTGGGCAAATCACTTAATCCTGTTTGCTTCAGGCTCCTCATATATAGAATGAAGGAGAAGGAAATGGCAAACTGCTCCAGTATCTTTGCCATGAAAATCCCAAAAGGGTTCACAAAGAGTCAAACATGACTGAAACAATTAAATAATAATAACAAACAATACTTTTTAAAGTAATTAACAAGATGTTCTGCATTCTGTTAAGTGTATCAAGTGAAAAAACCTATACTGAATTACTCAATGTAGTTTAAGACACTGAAGTAGATGTGAAATTTGGAAAGTGAAACCTATAGAAAGGGGAAGATGTGAAAATTCTCTAAAGAGTTAGACATTCTCCATGGAGCTTGGGTTAAAAACAATGTGCAATTCCAATATCGGGCTTGCTTAGTTGATGCAGCAGTTCCCCCTAAGATTACCCTCAGAGGGAATTGCTTGGATTGCTAGGGGGAGAAGTTCGTTGTCTCCTTTTCCTTCCATCCAGACCAGAGGATGTCCTTGCAAATTCCAAAAGTTTGGAAGATTTTAACTTCTCTTAAGCACCTTTAACATCCCATAGACATAGATATCCCAAAGACATGCTCTTCCCTTGAATAGCAATGGTTAATGGCATATCTGAAGTGAGAACTCAGACCAAAATGGACAACCTTAGGAGAGATGGTTTTAAGTCTCTACAAGAATTCTGAAAGATAGATTATACGGTGCATAAAGGAAACTTCATTAGGATCTCACAAAGGAAAGAAAAGTCTTTTACAACCCTGGAGCTGTGGGTTACTCTTTTGCCCCTTGTGTTTTCAAGGTAGAACTTGCTTTTCCTTGTATTCTATATGTGCTTCTAGGAGAATGTATCCCCATATTGGGAGGATGCTTAATATCAATTCTTACTATACTACTTCAGCAAATAGAGTGCAGGCTTTGAATTCTAAAAATATATTGGGCTTTCAAGCCAGTGTCACAAGATATCTCAAAATAATTTGTAGGCTTAGACCTTCTCCAAATCAAGAAGCAAAGTTTTTTTTTTTCATGCCATTGACTGGCAAACTAAGTTCCCAAAGAGAGTTAGCAATAAACAAGGGAAAAGATGAGAGCTAAGTTCCTCACTGTCATTAATAAGAGGGCATATGCCATAAGGCAAACTAAGTGAAGAAGTGGGGGTTCTAGTAGTTTCTTTTATAGGAGAAAAATAACTTCAGAGGTTGATATCTGTAACTTGGACTTCTGATTGAATACAGTAACTGTGGTTTGGGAGATAATTTTGTCAGGTGCAAACACAAAATTTAACTGGGGTGCACTGCCACAAAGGCCCACTTAAGGATGAGATAATCCTGTCAATCCTCCTCCCTGCTTGTCTCAGAAGTAACTTGTTCTTCTGATTGCATACTGGTATTCAGGCTCTTTTCTCTTGATACCCTTCCCTAAGATCCACCTAGTTACCTGGAATCTTTTTGCTGATATTTTATTTATTCCATCATATCCAGTTCTAAATGCTAATTAAACCTAGCTGTCAATTGATAAGTCAATGTAGGGATCATACCAAAGGGGCTCATGAACAATAACATCAGAAATACATTCTTATTCCCCTACAACTTTAGGAGAAAGGTGTCCAGACATCTTCTGGAGACCCTTAATGCCAGAGTTCAGGGGGTTGCTGAGATTGAGCCCAGAACTGGCACTTCATCTTCATTTTTAATTTCAAGCTTCCATGATTTCATCCAAAAATATACTCCTTCTATTAATTTATACGGTAACCACTTTACCCTTAGGAAGCAGTTTAATGAATTATTATGGCCAAAAAATAATTCAGAGACCAATACTCTAGTTATAAACATCTGTAAATGTGGTTGGGCTGCTACTAGGATTCCAAATATCTAATGTGTCACTAGACTCACCCTTAAAGACTTCTCGGCTTGATAGAATCTATCAGAAAGTGAACTCTACTGCTTCATTACTAAGAATCACCAAGATGAGGTACCAGAGTAGGGCTGAAACAAGAATCTAAAGAAACAACCTATACAAAATTAGAGATTAATTTATTAATTCTTCTGTATTTTGTATTGATCATATAAAATTTGGAATGTCCGTAATTCAGGGCACCACATTTTAAGAAGTATATTTATAAGCTGAATTGTATCCAGAGGACGGTGACCAACATGGCAAGGAGACTAGAAACCCTGCCATTAAGAGGATTAGTCAAAGGATCTGGGAATGTTTATCCTGGAGAAAGGAAGAGTTGGTGGTGGTGGTAGGGGAGAGGTCAGCATGGCTGTTTTCATCTATTTGCAAGGCTGTCATGTAGAAGAAGGATTACACTTGCTTTTCTTGGCCCCAGAGGGCAAAATTAGGAACTGTGGGTGGAAGTTTCAATGAAGCAGCTTTTGGTTCAATAGAAGGAAAGAATTCCTCATAATTAGAATTGTCCCAAAGTGGAATGGGCTGCTTTGGAAGTGGGGGGTTCTGACTACTTAGTGGGGAAGTTGTAGAGTAGATTCTTGTTTGGGGTCAGTTGGGACTAAATGACCTATGAGGCCCCTTGCAACTTTGGAAAGTTAATGATTCTGTGATTCCATCCTGGTTGACAGATTTTTTTTCTTTTTCTTTCTTTTTTTTCTTTTTTTATGATTTTGATGTTAGCTGGCTGAGTCTGCATGATCTGCATTTTTGGTAGTTTTTCATATTGGGCAGAGAGTAGCAATGGCCTGATGCCCTTGGAGGATCAGCATTATATCCTAGTTTCTTCTGAATTTGTCCCAATTTGGTGGAAGCAGTTTGGACTCGGTCCTCAGCCTTATAGACTGGCTAGAGCTACCCTTAGCAATGTTCTTAATCCCTAACTTCTCTGCAAATTTTAATGATTAATGAGGGAGATAAAATGTTACAACTAGAATGAAGGTGATGATGTAAATTGACTTAGTTGTGTCCTACCTGGAGATAGGGAAATGGTTTAGAAGATCCCTGGAAATAACTTTAGTGCTATTCCTGAGATTGCCTGGAATATGGAATGCATTGAGTTACATAGGAAAGTGTTGAGAAAGCAAAGTTTTGCTTAGAGTTCTGCTCAAAAGAGTTATTTTTAATTCTTTTTAGGAAAAGCTGCTTTTCTTGTCATCATCTTCGAACAATTGTCTAGAACTCAATGAACGTTGCTAATCAACCCCAAAAGAGATAACTTTTACTAGTAGTTGTGATACCTATGCTAAATTTACTTTTGGGAAAGTGATAACAGCATAGGGGGAGAATTTAATTATCAGTATGAATGTGATGGAAGTGGGTGGACTGTTCCTCAAGAAACTTGGCTTGTACCCTATGGGTGAGGAGAAAAGGTAGATTCTGGGAAAGATATGTCATGGCAACCATAGCCAGAAATAATAGTGTAGGCTGTGAGGATGGTGGTCACCACTAGAAGGGATCATCTGTCTGGATACATATAGAATTGGAAAAGAACAAAAGAAATGGAAAAGTGCATAAAGAAATTGAAAAGATAATAATAGGTGAAAATTGAGATAAATAATCTAATGGAAAGAATGCTGAGTTTAAAGTCAGGAAGATCTGCATTCAAATTTGACTTTAGAAAATTAGCTGAGGAATCCTAAGCAAGTCATTCAGTCTCTGTCTGCCTCAGTTTCCTCAGTTGCAAAATGGGGGTTCAAAATAACATCTATGTCCCAGGGTTGTCTTGAGGATCAAATAAGATAATATGCATGAAAGGCACAGTACAGTATCTGTTTTACAGAATTGTTCCTTCTCAACCCCTCTTTTCTTCAACTTCTTCCTGGAATCAAAGCCAGTTTTCTGTCCATTCAATTAGGCTGACTCTCAGAGTTCAAATCTGTTTTTGACAGAGTGTTGGTTTTTTAAAAAAATTCTTTATTAATTGTTTCATTTTTTCTGATTATATATGTATATTAACTTGAATCATGTTTGGAGAGAAAAATCAGAACAAAAAGGAAAAACCATGGGAGAGAAAAGAAACAAAAAATAAATGAACTTAGTAGGTATTGATTACATTTAATCTCCATAGTTCTCTTTCTGGATGCAAATGATGTTTTTTATCCAAAATTTATTGGGATTTCCTTGGATCACTGAACTGCTGTGAAGAACAGAGTCTTTCATAGAAGATCATCACACAATCTTGCTATTACTGTGTACAATGTATTCCTGGTTCTGCTTGTTTCTCTCAGCATCAGTTCATGTAAATCTTTCCAGGCCTTTCTATAATCAGCTTGTTCATCACTTTTTATAGAACAATAATAGTCCATTTCCTTTATATTCTACAACTTATTCAGCCATTCCCCAGTTGGTGGGCATTTACTCATTTTCCAATTCTTTGCTTCTGACAGAGTGTTGTTATTCAGTCATATTTGATTCTTAATGACTTCATGGACTATATAAGATGATCAGGATGCTAGAGTGATTTGTCATTTCCTTCTATTAAGAGATTTGCCTAGGGTTACACAGCTAATAAGTGTCTGAGACCAGTTTTTTTTTCTGAGGCAATTGGGTTCAAGTGACTTGCCCAGGGTCACACATCTAGGAAGTGTTAAATATCTGAGGCCAGATTTGAACTCAGATTCTCCTGACTTCAGGGCTGGTGCTCTATCTACTGTACCAACTAACTGCTCCCTGAGACCAAATTTAAACTTAGGTTTTCCTAACTCCAGGTCCAGTGCTCTATCTACCGAGTCACCTAAATGCCTCCTTAATACTTACTATACAAATCACTTCTCTCTGAGCTTCAGTTTTCTCATTTCTAAATTACCAAACGAGGAGATTGGCCTAGCTGACCAAGATGGCCCCTTTTCACCCTAAATACATGATCCTAGTGTGCCTGCATTTCTAAACATTTTAGAAACAACACAAATATATGTTTCTCTTCTTTCTACATTTTAGTCTGTGATTTAGAATTAGGAAGAACTATCTAGGTCACCTAGGCCAATCTCTTTATTTTTTTTTAAGTACTCAGGGATTCTTGAAACTAATTGTAATTAAATTTTCAACTTATAAGAATTTATACATTGAAATTACCTCATCCCTAAAGTCCCCCCTCCCAATGAATTACTCCCCTCAAGCAAAGAAGACTAGATGGATTCAAAACTGTTAGACTGACTAGACCTTTTTTTAAAATTAAAGCTTTTTATTTTCAAAACATATGCATGGATAATTCTCAACATGAACCCTTGCAAAACTTTGTGTTTTGCTCAAATTTTTACCTCCTTACCCCCTACCCTTCCCCTAGACAGCAAGTAATCCAATATATATTAAACATGTGCAATTCTTCTATACATAGTTCCACAATTATCATGCTGCACAAGAAAAATCAGATCAAAAAGGGAAAAAATTGGGAAAGAAAACAAAATGCAAGGGAACAACAACAAAAAGAGTGAAAATACATTCAGTTTCCACAATCATCTCTATGCATGCAGATGGCTCTCTTCATCACAAGACCACTGGACCTGCCTGAATCATCTCATTGTTGAAAAGAGCTATGTCTATTAGAATTGATCATCATACAATCTTGATGTTGCCATGTACAATGATCTCCTGGCTCTACTTACTTCGCTTAGCATCAGTTCATGTAAATCCAGGCCTCTCTGAAATCATCCTGCTGCTCATTTCTTATAGAATAATAATATTTCATAACATTTATATACCATAACTTATTCAGTCATTTTCCAACTGATGGGCATCCACTTAGTTTCCAGTTTCTTGCCACTATGTAAAGGGGTGCCACAAATATTTTTGCACATGTGCATCCCTTTCCCTCCTTTATGATCTCTTTGGGACATAAGCTCAGTAGAAACACTGATGGATGAAAAAGTATGCTGAGTTTGATAGCCCTTTGGGCATAGTTCCAAATTTCTTTCCAGAATACTTGAATCAGGTCACAATTCCAACAGTAATGTATTAGTGTCCCAGTGAATGATTAGATTTTTAAGAATGGTGATTGATTGATCTGAGATAATGAGAAAAACCTTTACATCTTTCTTTACAGACCAAGTTCCCTCAAAGTGGGATGCAAGGCCATATGAGCCCTGAGTTTGGGCTCTTTTGTAGAAGACCCTTGCACCTTTTAGTCCTATTACATTTGGAACAGTAGTTAACTACATGGAGTAAGGAGTTGCTAGAATCACTGCTAGAAGCATCTCCTGTGACTCAGCTGTAAGGTCTAATTTCCATGTGCCATTTAGCAGAAGGTCTCCATACCCAACAGGCTCTTAGCAGCCAGAGGGAAGAGGAAATCATGGAGACGATTTCTCCTAATACAGTATGTAGTTTTACCAGAAAAAGGATGATCATATCAGAAACCATTCCACCAGAAAATCTCCCCCTGTCAACTTGACACAGCAGAAAACAAATACACTTTATGTTCAGAGGATATTGGCTTCCAAAGACTGATACATCATGTGAAGGCAGGCCTCCTCCCTCACAAGTAGAAGAATCTTCTCTATTCTCACAGTGCACCATTCTCCTGGCAGCTTTCCTATTCAGGGCCAAGAAAATTTAAAGGAAGGAAGGAGAAGAGGGGGAAGATGGATACTTTTCCTTCCTCAGGTCTTCTACCCTTCTCTGTTCTGGACTGTAGGTCTGGAAACCCAGCCCATCTTTGATTCTATGGGCACCATGTCAGGGGCAGCAGCTGCATTCTCCCTGGCATAGCTTCCTCAGGCTCAGCAGCCTGCAGTCCTGGAAGTGGCCTGGTTCCAAATATCCCATTTCACGCCACCACATATCCAACTGAGAACATTCAAAAGCAGCTGGGGCATCTGGTTAGCGTTTGGATCACATTGAAGCTCTTTTGTTGAAGACCCTGGGAGCCCCTAAACTAAATGTTCAGTCTGAGACTCAGAGTATGTTGATAACTGCAGTTGTGCCCACTGTTTGACTCTGGCTGTGGTGGGGTCTCTTTTGGGTGAGCAGCAGGTGACAGATGGGTGAAGGGTGGCAGGCTAATTGTGCAACCTTTGGATGAGCTCCAGGTTCAGAGCATGAACTGGGAAAGGGAAAAGAACAATAACAAAATAGTTTCTCTTCCAATTCTGATTACCCCTTTCCCTTCAACTCAGACCATGTCCATCCATATTTGAGAGCTTTAGGAAGAGGAAATTAGCAAGAGTCATGGAAAAAGAATAGATGGAAGAGAAAAACTTCTAAACAATTAGAGCTATCCAAATGCAGAGTGATTGTCTTATGAGGAAGTTGGTATAGTTATCCCTCCCTCTAGCTTCTCTGAGAAGATCTTCTTGGATAGTCTATACGACTGGTTCTCAGGGATGTTCAGGTATGGTTTGAAAAGATGGCCCCAAAGCTTCCATCCAAGCCGAAAGTTTATAATTCTGTCATTCTCTGATTAGATTAAGAGTAAAGGAGAAAGAGGAGAAAGGAAATAAATAGACCCCTGCAAGTGGTCTACATTCACTTGGAAGCAGATGTGAAACCAGGAACTACCCCCTTGCTACTCTTACCTTCCATTCCTTTCTACCTATTTCTAGGACTGGAGAAACTTTCTACTGTAGCCACATATTTATGATGGGAACTCAGCCTATAATATAAGAATAGCATTCCAGTATGCAAATATGCAGTCACTGTATATATCCTGTCGACAATAGAAGTTTTGTGACAGTGAAAAGTGCATTAGATTTGTAATCAAAGTACTTGTGTTTTAATCTAGCCCTGTTATTTATTAGCCATATGGATTGACCAAGTCACTTTATTTCTGGTCTTCAGTTTCTTTATCTGTAAAAAGGAAGGTATTGGACTAGATGAGCTCTACAAAATCACATTCTTACTAAGTTGTGTGACCCTGGGCAAGTTACTTAACCCTGTTTACTTCAGTTTCCTTATCTGTCAAAAAGAACTGAAGAAGGAAAGGGTGAATCACCCCACTACCTTTGTCATTTGTGGTTGTTGTTGTTGGGGCTTATTGGTTTTTCTGACTCTTCCTGACCGAAGATACTGATAAGGAAAGTTAGGCAAACTTAGCTAAGTGACCTGCCAACCACTAATAAGTGTCTGAGGATGGATTTAAAGTCTAGAAGATGAATCTTTCTGATTTCAGGTCTAACATTCTATTTACTGCATCACCTACCTGCTCTCTAAGACCAAGAAAACCCCAAAGGGAGTGATAGAAATGACTGTTCAACAACATGGCTTATACAATTTAAAATCTATAATCCTCCGATAACTGCATTCATAAATGACGAAAATTACTCAGTGTTCTTCTAGGGAAAGTAGAGCACAGTGTAGTAGAAATTCTCCTAGGTTGTAAGTTCTAACTAGGTTTAGTCTCAGCTTTATTCCTAATTATTTGTGTGTTTTTTTCATCTATTGTTAATAAAATTAAGAGACTGGGGTGGGAGGGAATAGAAGGCACGACAGAAAGTAGAGATATTACAGGACTGAAAAAAGGATTCCACCAAGATATTTTACATATCTCATTCCACTCCCTCCCACTCCATTTTTTTTCTAGAAACCATGTCTTAACACATACCCCCCTTCCCCCCCCAAAAAAAAGCATGTTGTAGTCATTGTCTTTGGACAAACTTGTCAAATAAGGGCTTGGATGAATTGTACAAGAAATACTGGGAAACTTAATTTTGGAGGAGTTTAAAAGTTGGTTGAAGAGAAAAATCAAAAGAGAAAATATATTAAGAATAAAGTAGCGAATCAACATATATTTATTCGGGCCTACATGTTGGGCACTGTCTTAAGCACTGGGGATGTGGAGGAAAATAATTAGCAAAACAAAAAAGCCAATAGAACTCCTAGAAATATACATATATAATTCAGTTTCATTCAATAAATTTCAACATCTATCATGTTCAAGTTCTAAGTTTGCTTCATGGCTAAGGAATATTGCAAAATTAAGTAATTATAAAGAAAATTTATGTAAATTTAGTTCAGTCTTCCTATATATTTATACTATGGATGTGAATTCTTAGAAAACATTTTTTCCATATTTTCTTTGTAGGATAGCTCATTTTTCCTGGACAACATTTACTTAATTCTGGGTTTTCTTCTTTGCATTTGACCACCCCACTAGGGTCTAGGTTTTTAACCCCAAGACCCAGGCCTAGGAAAACTTGTCAGGTAAATAGAGTTTGCTTTTCAGTCTTTTTTAAGTTTTTTCCATCCTGAGAATCCTTCCATTCCTAGCTTCAAAACAATGTTTTCTTACATTTCTTTTTGTACTACCCATTTCCATTAAAACCTATCTTCAGTGAAGTTCTGAAAAACTTCTTCACATTGACATATAAGTGTCTAATAAGGCTTCTGCTTAAGAAATAGTGTTCTGATTGTGGAATTCTAGGCATGGAGAAGGTAGATTTGAAGAAAGGAGAGGGAAAGAGAAAGAATGAACCTTAAACTTCTACTTTCCCACAAAATTATACCACCTTGTTTTTGACAGTGCCCTATCACCAGACTGGCAAGAACTCAGAACCAACCATATATATCATATCTTCTCTATCCCCTTCTCCAAGAGCCACTGTTTCCCAGCCATTAGAAAAAAAAGGGTAGTTTATAAAAGATTCAGAAGTGAACAGTACTTCTGACCAATATTCTAACACATTTTCTTTCCTTCCCACCTCAGGAATGGGCAGCTCATTGAGGATGAGCCTGAAGATCTATTAGATGACCTGTATAGCTCTTTTCACAATTTCTATCTGCCTAGTTCAGACCCAGGCACTTTAGTTTCCCATTATGAATAAATTGCTTTTCTTCACTTTAGTTATCCTCTAATCCCTTGTAGGCATATGATAGTTTTGGAACTCTTGTGCAGCGTCTCTGGTTAGTGTACTTTCTGAGAAGTAAGATAAGGCCAAGCCTTATTTAGGCTACACACAGCCGAATGACATGGAGCTATTTTTGGCCCCGTGCCCCTTTAATTTTCCAAGTTCTCAAATGGAGTCATTTAAAGTATAAAATGTATGAACATCTTTCCTCTGAACTAAATAGTTCTCTTTTCCTTGGCTCAGTTTCCTCCGGACATAAAAGTTAGGCCTCTTTCACCAGTCCCAGCGATCAGTAATGCTATCCATGTTGCCAAACTTGCAGATTAGATAAGTATTTGGATTTCCAGTAGTGTTTTCATGGAATTATCTTTATGCAGGTCAAATTCTATTTTGAGAACTCCAGCTGATTCAACAGCCCACAATTTGTACTTTTGGTCTCAAAGTAAATACTTGATTCGACTCAAGCCGAAAGACTTCACTTCTATTGGAGTCCTGACCCATGTAATTTTAATATCCATTAGTCCTCACTAGGGGATGTAATTGGGTGGATCAGATGCCTTGTAGGTTAAAGCAAACAGTGGGAAAAGCATCTGGGTGTTTTCTTTCCAAATGAAATACTGGGAACTTGTTGGTCTAGGATGGAGTTGCCAATTAGAACTTCCTTCCTCTTTCATGCTCTTCCTTCCGCTTTGTGTTAACAATTTGTTCACAAACATAGAGGGCTGAAAGAAAAACTTATTTAAGAGAAAATGGACATGTTTTCTAGCATTCAGCCTAATTAAATTCAATTGAATGCTTTATTAAGGATCTCCTTTGTACCAGACACTGCAGTGAGCCCTGGAGATTCCAAGACAAAAAAAAAAAAAAAAAAAAAGAGGCTGGGTCCTCGTTTTGGGGAAGAATACTTCTCTCATCATCTGTATTTAGTAGTGTGCTAGTGTTGTTTTTATCAGGCTATTAGAAACTATTGACATGAAGATAATAACTCACACACTTGTTATACAGGGATCCTCAAGCTTTTTAAATAGAGGGTCAGTTCACTGTCCCTCAGACTGTTGGAGGGCTGGACTATAGTAAAAACAAAAACTTTGTTTTGCAGGCCTTTAAATAAAGAAACTTCATAGCCCTGGGTGAGGGGGATAATCGTCCTCAGCTGCCACATCTGGTCCGTGGGCTGTAGTTTGAGGACCCCTGCATAAGATTTGCAAAATGCTTTAAAATATTATTTCATTTTTATCTTCACAACAAACTGGAGGAGTTGGTACTGTATTGTTCTGATTTTTACAGATGAGGAAATTGAAGAAAATAGTCATTAAGTAACTTGTCTAGGTTCTCACCCAGAAAATATCTGAGGTCAAATTTGGACTCATATCTTTCTGATTTCATGCCCCCTGTTTCAGTGTTTTACAGGACCACAGTGTTTCTTTCTAGTCCAACACAAAGCAAAAGAAATTCCTCTAAAATCTTCAGGGTAGAGTAGGGAACTCACTTCCTTCTAAGGCAGAATATTTCCCTTTGGGATAGCTAATAGTAAGATATTTCTACTTCTCATCAAGTCTAAAATTTTCTCCCTGCAGTTTCCTTGTTCTATCCTCTGAAGTCAAATAGAAGTAGTCAGATCTTTCCCTTATGTGGTGGTGTTGTTATTTAGTCATTTTTATGTTGAGTCTGACTCTTCCTGATTTCTTTTTTAGAGTTTTCTTGGCAAAGTCACTGGATTGGTTTTCTATTTTTTCTCAAGTTAATTTTACAGATGAGGAAACTGAGGCAAATCTAGGGTTAAGTGGCTTGCCCAGGGTCACACAACTAATAAGTGTCTGAGACCAGATTTGAACTCATGAAAATGAATCCTAGCCTGCAAGCCTGGTGCTCTATTTGTTGTAACCTAGCTACTCTCTCATGTGAATTCTTGAAGACTGCTATCATTCTCAGAATTTCTTCTTCAGATTAAACATCTTCAGTTCCTTCAAGTTATCCTGAATTTAAGACCCTTCACTATTCTGATTACTCACTCCTGGCCACTTCCCAGTGAATCAGTGGATATTTTTTTTCACCTAAAATATGGTACCTGGAAGTAACATGAGAATCCAGATGTGGTCTGAGTAGGCCTAGGCTTTTCAGTGTGTTTATATACTTTTCCCCCATGGTCTTTCTCCTTCTAACCATTTAGATGGGAGCAGGGTTCTCCTTTGCTTGCAAGCAAGGAAGGCGGTATTTCTCCTTGACCTTGATTTGAGGATGAGGTATTTCCCACTATAGAACTGAGTCACTAAAGACCTTATCTCCTAATATAAAGGGATGAAAGGGGTTTTTACCCAATAGTCTAGCTTCCTGGTCATGGTAGGGCTGGTTACAAGATAGAAATAGAAGTCTATCAGAATATTCAATCAGGATACTACAGCATGGAGTAAAATGGTGGTAGGGAGAAAGATTGAGAAGGGCAGCTAAAATTTTTCCATAACAAATTAAACTGTCTCACAAACCAAAGATATAAGTGAAGCCCTAACTAGTTAGATAATGTTTAGAAGACATTTAAAAAATCATGCAGTTTAAGAAACATTAAAGGATCATACAGAGAAACATTTTTTATCACAAGCTGGTATAGTATTCTTGGAGATATGAAATGGTCTAGTTATTCTAAAAAGCAATTCAGAATTATATTCAAAAAGTTATTAAGGTATGGATACCCTCTGACACAGTCATACCAATAGGCACGTACCTCAAAGCAATAAAATAGTGGAAGATTCCTATATAAACAGAAAATATTTATAGCAGCTCTTTTCATAATAGCCAAAAAGGTGTCCTCCTTTCTAGAAATAGTAAAAAATTACAGCAAATTGATGTAATTGAATTATGATGTCATAAGAAATTATGAAATGGTCATTTTCAGAAGAAACTGGGAAAATTTCTGTGAACTAATATAGAGTGAAATGTTCAGAACCAGAAGAAAAATTTATATAATGATAACATTACCAAGAAAAACAACTTTGAAAGACTTTAGAACTGTGAACAACAATGATTAACCATCAAATCAAAAGAATAACAATGAAACATCATTATTTGAACATTTCTTATCAGAGAGGGGAAGACTAATTACTGAGACACATTTTTGGATATAATAAAATGTGGTGATCTTTTTGTTTCACTATATATTTATGTTTTGAGAGCTTTACTTTTCATTTAAAATTTTCTCAGCGAGGGTAATGAGAGGGAGAGATTAAAATAAAGAAAAAAGATTTAATGGATATATCTCTAGGAAGAAGCACATGTGGAAATTTAGGTGACATAAAAACAAAGCATATCCAAAATATTTTATTTGAAATTTAAAAAAATTTTCAGCAATGACTATGAACTGTGACCACCTAGGAGGTATCTTGTTATCTGGACATCCAATTAGGACAGCAGCAGAAACAAAATGTGCAGCAGAGATCACCAATTTAAAATATAAGATAGGGTTAGAGCTGTATTTTAATGTCATTGGAATAGAAAACTCCCAAGTGAAAAAACTCCTTAAACCTGTGTAGGTCAATACCCTCTGTCATTGATAATCTTAGTGAATTATCTAGAGCATGAAGAGTTTAAATAACTTCTTCAGATCACATAAATGTTGGATATATTTGCACACAGATATTTCTGGCTTATAAAGCTAGCTCTCCAATTTATTACATCATATTGCCTTTATATACCATGCTGCATTTAAATAGTAGCTACTGATATGCCCAAGAAGGCATAACTGAGGAATACATTCATCTTGGAATCACTCTAAAGAGAATCTCATCTTGGCTTTGTTTAGGAATTGCAAAGCAGAGTAGCTCCTAGAAAACTTTACATGAAAAACTTGGCAATGAGATTTAACGGGAGTGTTTTTTGTAAACTTCAACAGAGTTACAAATCATTGCTATTAGGTTGTTTTTTTTTTTCAGAGCCATTTTGGGACTGAAACGTGTTTGGGAGTAATGTTCAAAGTGTCATTTTCATTGGGGAGTGGAATATCAGGGAAGTACTTCCGTAAAGGGTGTCTAACTTTCCATTGCTTTTTTCCAGTATTTGCTATTGTGAACAATGCCAAATCTCCCTGTCCTCCTCCAACTTCTATAGCCCAGAACCAAAAGCAATGTCAATTGATATTGTTAAGCTCTAGAAAGGTCATAGCTTATGCCTGTATGTCATTTAAAAACCACTTCGAATCCCAAGGATTTCATGTCTGAATCAGTCAGATCCAGAGATACTACTATTACTCAAGACTTGGGTCATTTACCAAATAGTGGCATCCATGGATGTATGGAACAGTTCTGAATTCCCTTTGAAGAAATACACAGTTCTGCTCATACAGGCCGCCAAACCACCCTAGAATTCTGAGATACTGCATGTTGAAGTGTTCTATTCAATAAATTCCAGTGTCTATATCCTTCAGAATAAAATATAAAATCTTTTGACTTTTAAAGCCCTTCACAATCTGACCTCTCCTGCTCTTCTAGTCTTCTTGTATTTTAGACCTGTCCATGTATTCTATGATCAAGATACTGGCCTTGAACATGACACTACATTTCCCAACCCCCATACCTTTTCACTGGCTGTTCTCCATGCCTGACTTTCTTTCTTTATCATCACACTCTTGTCTTCTCTTTTTTTTCTTTAAGCCACTACTAAAATGTAGCTACAAAAGCTTATCCCCTAGAGCTCAAATCAGGAGTTCCCCTGCCAGTGAGAAGGAAAGTTTTGAGGTTTAGCCTCAAAGGAAGTGTTAGAAACAAACTGGTTCCCACCTATTTCCATCTTATTTCACATTATTCCTCTTCATATAACTTCAGTTCCAACCAAAGGAGTCTTCTTACTATGTCCTATAAACATTTTTTTTTGTCTCTTGGCATTAATGTTCTCTGGCATCTGAAATATATTCTTTCATATCCTATGCCTTCTACAATCCCTAATTTCCTTTAGAATTGAGCAGATGTCACAATTTCTTTCCTGATTCCCCAATTTTTCCCCTCCCTCTTGAATTGACTAAGTTTTATTTGTATAGTCATTGAATTCTCTAAATGTATAGATATATCTTCCTAGTAAAATACAAGCTCCTTGAGGTCAGGGTCCATTTTATCTTTTTCTTTGTATTTCCAGTCTAGAACAGTGTTTTGAAAAAAAGTAATTTTAAAAAATTATTATAGCTTTTTATTGACAAAACAAATGCATGGGTAATTTTTTGACATTGACCCTTGCAAAAACTTCTGTTCCAACTTTTGCCCTCCTTCCCTCCACACCCTCCCCTAGATGGCAGGCAGTCCCATACATGTTAAACATGTTAAAGTATATGTTATATACAATATATGTATACATATTTATGTAGTTATCTTGTTGCACAAGAAAAATCAGATTTAGAAAGAAGTTAAAAATAACCTGAGAAGAAAAACAAAAATGCAAGCAAACATCAATAGAAAGAGTGCAGATGCTATGTTGTGGTCCACACACATTTCCCATTGTTCTTTCACTGGGTGTAACTGGTTCTGTTCATCACTGATCAACTGGAACTGATTTGGATCCTCTCATCGTCGAAGATAGTCACTTCCATCAGAATTGATCTTCATATAGTATTGTTGTTGAAGTGTATAATGATCTCCCAGTTCTGCTCATTTCACTTGGCATCAGTTCACAGTCTCTCCAAGCCTCTCTATTCATCCTGCTAGTCATTTCTTACAGAACAATAATATTCCATAACATTCATATACCACAATTTACTCAGCCATTCTCCAATTGATGGGCATCCATTCAATTTGTTTGTAGCCACTATGAAAAGGACTGCCACAAACATTTTTGCACACACAGGTCCCTTTCCCTTCTTTAATATCTCTTTGGGATATAAGCCCATAGTAACACTTCTGGATCAAAGGGTATGCACAGTTTGATAACTTTTTGAGTGTAGTTCCAAATTTCTCTTGGATCTGTTCACAACTCCACCAACAATGCATCACTGTCCTAGTTTTTCCACATCCCCTCCAACATTTATCATTATCTTTTCCTGTCATCCTAGCCAATTTGACAGGTATATAGTAATATCTCATAGTTGTCTTAATTTGCATTTCTCTGATCAAAAATGATTTGTAATGCCTTTTCATATGAATAAAAATTGTTTCAATTTCATCATCTGAAAATTGTCTGTTCATATCCTTTGACCATTTTTATCAATTGGCTTGATTTCTTATAAATTAGAGTCAATTCTGTATATATTTTGGAAATGAGGTTTTTAATCACAACTTTTAACTGTAAACATGTTTTCCCAGTTTATTGTTTTCTTTCTAATCTTGTCTGTATTAGTTTTGTTTGTACAAAAGCTGAAAAAAAGTAATTTATTGATAAATGTTATTGAATTTATCTTAGCTCTTCAGTTTCTAAAACCAGTATTCTTTCCACTGAACTATGTTTATGGAAAATTTGATATTTTTCTTTTTTGCATCTTAGCAAACAAACAGTTGGTCCTCTATCCAGGATTTAAATACTATTTAGGAGAACCTATGTAGGGTTTATTAATTAGGTAACTAGATCATGAAAAAAACTGAACTTTTTTTTTCTTGAACCATGTCTTTGTCTCTATATTTTTCTCTTCTTATCCCCATCCCTCTGTTTAATGACATAATCCTGGAATATTTTAGGTTTATTCTAAAATCTCATAGTCATTTCTTTTGGGGGATTGGAAAGCTGAAGAGTATTTAGAGTGTCAGAGAATTAATGTGGAAAAATAGAGAAGTGGGTAACTTAAAACAATAAATAAAACCAAAAAAATTAAATGAGTTTTAAATATACAGAAGCAACATTTCATTTTTTCAAACGGCCACAACACATTTTTAATGGAAACCAAATCCAGGCAGGATTGGCTACAATCCATGTACTATTTATGAGCTCAAGCACCTCCATTTGATTTTCCTTGTTCCTGGAGTTGTGTATAAGAGAAAAAAATTCTTATTGTCATCATGCTCCCTATGGGTTTTTCATCTAAAGGGATAAGAGAAAAGCTATGGTTTCTTTTGGGAATGATGCCATGGAAAGTGATTCTGCTCAAAAACTTTTGTCATGGTAGAATTTGAGGACATTATGCTTATTTAATCACCTTTATCATCTGCTCTCTGCTCCCAGTTTCTTCCATTCTCTCTTGCCAATCCATGTCACCCTTTCAAAAGTTCCCATTAGAGTCACATTTCTGAGGTTCATCAGTGTACATGGATGTGTATGCCATTCTCTAGGTCTTTTACTTTTTGTTTTACAATCTTGGCAAAATACTTAATTGGCAAGATTCTCAGCTTTGGTCATTCATATCCCCTGAAGTAGTTCTGCAGGGAGATCTTGGCTTGAGGCTTCTGGGAAATATGGATCATGAATTTTTAGTAGATGGTATGGAGAGATTGGGAGTTTTGAGAGCTCTGTACCAAATGAACTTTAATAATTCTTTATATGAGGAATGTAGGAATAGGAATAAGGTATGTATGTGGAGGGGGGGAATGGAATTTGCTTTACCTAACTGTCATCAAATGCCATAAAGTCAGTTTTTCATCATTGTTCAAATGGCATAGGATTTATACACTATGGACTTATTGGTAGAAGGAATCTTAGATATCACCTAATTTAAAGTCCTTATTTTATAGATGAAAAAATGAGGTAAAGTTACTTGTCCAGGTTATATGAGCATAGGATCATTGATTTAGGTGAGCAAAAGGACCTTTGAGATCACCTAGTCTAATCCCTCATTAAGATGAAAAAACTGAGACCCATTGAGATTAAATGGCTTCCTGGGATCTTACAAGTAATCAGTAGCATAATCAGGTTTTAAAACTACATCCTAACAAAACCCAAAAACTCCTACATTCTCTCATTCCAAATCTTGAGTTCTTTCCTCCATCAGTCACATGCCAGAAAACTGATCAATGCTTCTGCTACATATCTAGAGTTACTGAGAGATACTTCCAGATGTGCATCAAGAAGACTACACTTATCTGGCTAAAAGTGGGCCTAAGGGTGGTTCATCAACCTAGTTTGTAACCATAGACTGGGTTGAATGATTTTATGTATTTCCTTGCTTATTAAATTTCTCTGATACACTTCAAGACTGAGCTGGTGATTGATGGGTCTCACTATTGACTGCTCTGGCAAAAGAGTGGTCTGATTTGGGAAGCAAATTCAATACAATGGGCATTTATTAAATATTAGCTATAGGAAAGTATGTAAAACATTAGGCTCACCTTCTTTATAGTTTCTTATTCTCATGTGTTATATAGCATGTTCACATCCAACATGATCATCTCCATTGTCTTCTGGGGGTACTATTTATTAGAGGCAGTGATGTTTCATATTCCTATATCAGCACTGGTAAAATGTAAGTGGTGAAAAAAATCAGCCTTTTCTTATGGAAGCGTGGGTTTCAGCAAAAGAACTTCACCTGAAAGTAACCCAGCCCTCTCTGCTCCTCCTATTCAATTCTGGGCCACACTCTTTGCCTATCCCTACCATCTATCTCAGATAAACATGGTTCTGGATGAGTTGAGCATCAGACATTTGTTATCCATTTGCTTTTTCCTGTGTGGATGAGGAGGATAAAACACCTTTGAGCGGTTTTAGATTTCTTCCAGGAGGCACTTAAATCTTCTTGAAAAAGCCTAAATTAGCACAAACATCTGGAGGACCTAACCAATCACAGGGAATCTTTCATTGACCCGGATTCTTTATTAGATTTCTTTCTTTTACAATAACCTATCTTTTTGTAATATATATGCATATACATAAGTGTGTATACATATACATGTATTATGTAAATATGTGTGTATATCTCCCCAATATATATGTATGTGTATGTGTGTATATATATGTATTTATGTGTGTGTATATATGTATGTGTGTGTGTGTGTGTGTGTGTGTTTATCTCCCTTTTTTGTGCTTCCTGATGATATTTGACATTAAAAGTGTTTTTTCCCTATTATATTTTTTCAAGGAATTTTTGTTGCAATTTACAGTGCAATCAAAGAGTATATAAAGAAGCAAAATGATTTTCTCTAACAAATCATTCAGACAATGGTATTTTATAATTCCATCATGAATTGATAAAGATATCTATTATTGAATACTAGTTATGGAGTCTGTTTATTCCCTACTAATGATCTCATTGATGATGCTTTTAATTACTGTGTATATATGGGAAAGTTGACATAGATGAATAATTATATATTTTCTTGGTCACCTTTTTGATATTAATAAAGTCTGAGATTTTTTACATATCTTTGATATCTTCCTTCCTGCAAATCAATTGTATACCAGTCCATCAGTACACTTACAGTAGTATCATTACCAGTATGTATCTCCTTTATATATATTTGGTCTAATTCAGATACCTTTATATCTTTTCTTCTTTTTTTGTACCCCTTATAACTCCTTTAAAACACATTAGGATAAAGTAATTAGACTTGTCCAGAGTAAGTGATCCTAAATTTTCTAAACGATACTAATACTAAAATATATCAGACCTAGCTTGGTTAGTCTGAATAGCCTTGGACTCGAATGGTGTCCCCTTCTATCATGGCCTTGACTTCCTTTTAGAATATATGAAAGTTGGACTTGGCATTTAAGGTCTAAAATAGGAATTCTTAACCTTGTCGTTGTTTTTATGGATCCCTTTGGTGAACTGGTGAAGCTTATGAACACTTCTTTGAATAATGGCTGAAAGCGGGGCCTAAACAACAACAGTAACAGCAAACAACATTAATGGGGTTACAAAGGAAACTGATTACATTGAAATTCAGTTATCAAAATATGAAAAAAAAAGTCCCAAGTTAGAGCAACTTTTATGTCTACAGATTGGTTAATTCCATAATGAAATAGCCACTACTGGAATTCAGCATTTTTGAATACTTGTTTTTCTTAGAAATAATTATTAAGCATGTCTTAATCCAAAGAGGTAATTTAAGGTTTGCCTGTTTCTTTCTTCTCTTTCAATTTCTCAAAGGGAATGAGTTTTCTTCATGGTTCCTGCTGCCTACGGTCTGTGAAATGAGAAGGTTGGACTAGATAAATCAAATCAATTAAACTCGACAGTATATTTTGTTTGTTTTTAGAACTTACTTTATTTTTATTTCTTATTATAGGCAAGGTACTATTATGCCTGGGAGTGAACAGAATGAGAAATGGACTTATGACTTCAATTTATAGTGTTAAGAATATTGCCTAAAGCACTGACTTCCTTGATGTTACACACCTAGTATATTTCACAGTTCTCCAGGCTCCAAGGCTGGTTTTTAATTCACTTTGCCATGCTTTTAAAAGAGCTACTAGGACGCTGAAAGTCTCTCCTAGCTCTAACATTCAAGAATTCGACCATAAGTATTGGCTTTAGCTAGGATATGACTTTTCACTGCTTGTGAGGCAGTGTTTACAATGAGGCAAAGAGACTGGTGTTGTGGGGCACAGAACCAAAACACAAAGTCTTTTAGAGGCTCTATACTAGGCAGCTGCCCCTGACAATATCAATCAACAGGCATTTGTTCTGAACAGGCTACATTCTCAAACTTAAAATATAACTTTTTATTGCCTAGTTGTAAAAGCATTTTTTCCTTAGAAAAAAGCAATATAAAGGTTATATGTTGTTTCTAGGAACCAGGACAAGGATAAAAGAAAAGACTTATGTCCTCTTCTTCAGGTTACAATTAGTGGTCACAACACAGCATGGAGAGAAGTGGGAGCAGTGAACTAAGTCTCAGGGCCTGATGGTGGAAAACAAGAGAGGTCATGTGGTATACAGTCCATTTTCTTAAAGATTTTAATTTTTATACATTTCCCTAAATTCAGGTTCATCTACAGTTAACATATACCAAATGCATATATTTTTTGGATAGTAGAATATCAAAGATTGCCTCTTCTAATCATCTTATTTTGTAAGTGAAGAAAACAAAACTCAGAGAACAGACTTCAGTAGGCAATATGTTTAACTTCCAAGATGTATTATAATTTTATGGGTATTCCCACATCACTTGTCTATGTTATTTGTAAAGTTAATTAAATTCAATAAATATGTGTCAAGTTCTTAACATGTATTTGACAATATTCTCAGTTCTTTGAAATGTACAAAAGACATAAAACTCACTGTTCCTGTTCTTGAGGAGGGATAATAATGTCTATAAGCACAAATCCATATAAAGTGCCATGATGATATTTGGAGGGGCTGTAAAAAGAAGGTGGTTCTAGAGTGAGTCCCAGAAGTCATAATAGTCACACTCAGGGCCTTCCTTGTTCTCAGTGGCTATACCTTCCCCTCTTATATTACTTTCCATCTACTCTGTATAAACATTATATTTGCCTAATTGGATATATGTAGCTAAATATGTATGTAGCTGTATGTGCTGTTTCTTTCCTATTAGAATGTAAGCTAAGAAAAATTCTTGGTTACATGAAATGGCTTTCTGGAAGGTGGAAAATAAAGAGATATAGGGGTAGATTTAGACTATGGAAACACAAAAAAGATCAATAAAAATGTATTTCTTTTAAAAGACTATATTTGAGGGAAAATAATATTTGTCTTTCTTTGTATTTCCAGTACTTAGCATAATATCTGCACTGAGGAAGCACTTTCCAAAAACATATATTGATTGACTAATTTACACATGTAAAAATGTGGACTGGCACCAAGAGGATTCCTACAAGAATAATTATTACAACTGGATATTTTTACTCTGCTTAATTGGAATTACTACCATATATAAGATATCTCACATAATTATGAGAATAAAGAAGGATTTGTCATTTATATTCCCTTAACATATACAGATTAACATCCTTTTTAAAAAAAAAATCTAGAATTGATTCAATTAAATTTTAATTCCCATAGCATAATCAGAATATCTACATAAAGACATATGTAATAGAACCCAAATCAGACAAACACCAACATAATAATATGGCAATTAATTGCATGTGCAACAATTAATCCTTGATTTTAAAATAATGCCCTGCTAACTCAATAAGAAAGCAACTAGTAATATTCAGAATACAGATTCTGCTAAAGTTTTCAATGCATGAGATCATACAGAATTAAAGAAAATCTGCCTTCATGACAATAAAAAAAAAAATTTGAAAATTTCCTATTCAAAGAAAGCAATTTAAATTTGTTTAATAACTGTTCTGCTTTGTTCAATGCATCCCAGAAATCAAACAAAAATTTTTAAAGATACATCTGCCCTCCCTGTTTGTAGTGGCTAGAAGCTGGAAAATGAATGGATGCCCATCAATTGAAGAATGGTTGAGTAAATTGTGGTATATGAATGTTATGGAATATTATTGTTCTGTAAGAAATGACCAGCAAGATGAATACAGAGAAGATTGGCAAGACTTACATGAACTGATGCTGAGTGAAATGAGCAGAACCAGGAAATTATTATATACCTCAACAACGATACTGTATGAGGATGTATTCTGATGGAAATGGATTTCTTTGACAAAGAGAAGATCTAACTCAGTTTCAATTGATCAAGGATGGACAGAAGTAGCTACACCCAAAGAAAGAACACTAGGAAATGAATGTAAACTGCTTGCATTTTTGTTTTTCTTCCCGGGTTATTTATACCTTCTGAATCCAATTCTCCCTGAGCAACAAGAGAACTGTTCAGTTCTGCACACATATATTGTATCTAAGATATACTGTAACCTCTTTAACATGTATAGGACTGCTTGCCATCTGGGGGAGGGGGTGGAGGGAGGGAGAAGGAAAATCAGAACAGAAGTGAGTGCAAGGGATAATGTAAAAAATTACCCTGGCATGGGTTCTGGCAATAAAAAGTTATTAAAAAAAAAGAATGAATGTTGAAAATTATTCATGCCTAAGTTTTGAAAATAAAAAGCTTTAATAAAAAATCTAAATTTGTCTCAAAAAAAGAGACACATCTGCCCTTTACTAGGGGAAACTAAGGTTTTTGCTCTCCTTTTCCCAGAAAAGTCCTACCCTAGTCAACCAAGGAAATGTCTCTGAAGCGAAACTTTGAATTCAATTTCTATTCCATTTCTTCTAAGATGATTCCATGCAATTAGAAGTAGCCTGGAAAAGGAAAAACCTGAATTCAAAGCTTACCTCAGACACTTACTAGGTTTGTGGTCCTAGGAGAGTCACTTAGTCTGTCTGCCTCAGTTTCCTCAACTATATGTAACAGAGCACATATCTCTCAGGTTGGTTGTAAAGATCAAGATAAGATGATATTTGAACAGTACTTAGCACAGTGTCTGGCACATAGTAGATGGTTAAATATAGGCTCCCTTTCCATTAAACATTTGTTAAGTGTTAGAATCCTTACAAAGTGATGCCAGTTGCCTAATTAGCATGGTATTTAGCAAATCTCTAGCTTACTAATGTATTTAAGTACTCATTGGAGTTCACACTTTTGGGAGATTCACAAGTCAGTATTCAGTATGAGATTCACAAACCAGAAACCCATAATCCTACTCTCTCAGAGGAGGAGTCAACCTTTGGGAGATCATATATAAGAAGCTGACAGAGGCTTAGTCCCAGAGTTGAGTTGAAAAGATTGAGAGGGGAGTGTCAGTCAGTTCAGAAGAAGCCCACGCTTAGAGGCGGAACCAGATTCATTCATCCCATCTCACACCACCGTGGTGGCTAGCCTCCTGCACTTCCCCCACTGAGACCAAGGCTGGTCTGAAAGGCTCTCCAGAAAGCTGTGCAGCCCCAGGCAAGGAGACAAGACTCAGAATGAGAAAATAAACATTTGGATTTTATCAGCTGGCTGTATTTGAGGTGATTATTACTCTGAACTGAAACTAAGGCTGCCTTCAGAGAACCTCCCCAAGAAACCTGCTCCCAGAGAAACATATTATATTAAAGAAGAAGAACACCACAGTTAAGTATCTACCAATGATGGTTTTTAAGAAATCTAGCCAGCATAGAGTCCTGTGGAAGGCATAGGAGAGACAAATTTACATAAGTAACAGCCCTAGCCCTTATGTAGATTAGTGTCCAGTATGGAGATAGAATATACATGCATAAATAGCTACAGTACCAAATAATACATGCTAAGATCATACAAAATTGTATGTATATGAATTTGAAGTTAGGGGAAATAAGGTAATTATTATCTTAGGTTTTCATTCAGGGCATCCAGAGACTCCAAATTGGGCAAAGGTCTCCAAAGGTGAGACTTCTAATTGTATAACAAGAAAGGTCTTTTCCTACCATTAAGCCACTATTTACCCAATCATTTATTTCTTTTTGAATCTGAGTGATGGGATCAAAATTCTACTCAATAAGATGGGGCACATGTAGAGACAAGACAAGTTTCAACCCTAGTGACTGGAAAGCTTCATGAATGATGCCTCCTATCAATTAAAATATACATATCCACACAATCCAAGGTGAAAGGGAAAATTGAAGTGTTAATTTGACAGTTATAGATTATCATGTGGAGAAATCAGATTCTCCAGAAAGTTCTAGGTACCCTCTATCAATCCAGTATTCTAGAAAACCTTAATCAGTAAATGGATTTCCACTTATAATGACAGATTTAGAGCCATAAAATACCTAAGAGGTCATCTAATTCAATTTCTTCATTTTACAGATGAGAAAACTTAGACCAAGATCACACAAAGATATAAGTAAGTAGAAAAGTTCAGATTTGAGTCCAGGTGTCTAGACTTTGGCTTTAGCATTTTTTCCTTAGCACCACAGTAGTTGACTCTACATTTGATTTTGTGTTGTTTAAATTTAGTCATTAAATAATTGTTTCCTATAGTTTAAAATTAAGATAGAAGACTTCTGGGTGCTGAACCAAGATTGCAGAGTAGAGACACATTCAGTCAAGCTCTCCCAGAACCCCACCCTCCAAACAACTTCAATAATACCTCAAATTGAATTGTGGATTGGTACAGCCAACAAAAGGTAAGGGTGAAATTCACATCCAGACCAAGACAACATAGGAGGTCCAAAAGAGAGATCTGTGACGTGGAAGAAGGAAGCTGGTCTGGAGCTCATGTGGATAAAAAATTAGTTATGGGATTAAGTAGTGGTGATGAAAGCAGTAGCAGCCTTAGGAACTCTCAAGCCAGAAATGATAAGGGAAACTGGCAAATGGTCAGAAAGAGGTCGGAGAATACTCCTGTGATAATACTGGATACAGGACCTGACATTGTTTGGCAAACCCATGGCCTTTACTCACTTCAAGGTCATAGTTCAAGAGTAGAGAGGAGCACTTTCAGGCAGGAGTGAATGGGAGTTCTGAATGGTAACTATTTGGCAACTCCAATGTTTATGTCTACTTCTAAGATACAGTTTAAAGGTGAAGAATTACACTTTGAGACAAGAAGGAATATAAATTCGGTGGGATACTAACAGTGGCTTGGCAGTTCTAGATTTTAAACTTATTACAAAACAGTAACTATTGAAGTAATTTCATACAGACTAAGAAATAGAGTGGTAGATCAGTGGGATACATTAGGCATAAAGTACATGGTAGTAAATAAATATAATAAACCCAAAGACCTATAAACATCTGACAAAAATTACTGGAAAAATTTAAAAGCAGTTTGGCAAAAACTAGGCAAAACATTTCATATTATATACAAAGATAAGGTCAAAATAGATAAATGATTTAGATATAAAGGGTAATGTCATAAATAAATTATAAGAATATGGAAAAATGTACCCATCATATCTATAATTTAGGGAAGAATTTATGTCCAAGCAAGAGATGGAGGAAATTATAGGAAGCGCAACAGATAATTCTGACTATTCTAAATTAAAAAGCTTTTGCACAAATAAATGCAGCCAAAATTAACAGGAAAACAAGATGCTAGGGGATAATTTTGTAACAAATTTCTCTGATAAAAGCCTAATTTTTCAAATATATAAAGTATTGAGCCAAATTTATAAAAATAAAAATTATTTCCCAGTTGAAAAATGATCAAAGAATATGAATGGGTAATATTCAGGAGAAATGAAAGCTATCAATTGTTCCATTTTAAAATGGTCTAAATAACTATTTTTAGAAAAATGTGAATTAAAGCTTCTCTGAGATATCACCTCACAACATCAAATTGGTTAACTTGATAGAAAAGAAAGAAAACATAGACTGGAGGGGATGTAGGAAAATTGGGACACTAATGCATTTTAATGGAGTTGTGAACTAATTCAATCATTCTGAAGAGCAATTTGGAATATGTCCAAAGGGATATAAAAATGCACACATCTCTTAACCCAGAAATATCTAGTAATACTAGGTCTACCTCCCAAAGATATCAAAGAAAAGGGGAAAGGACCTATTCATACAAAATATTTATTGCAGCTCTTTTTATGGTGGTAAAGAATTGGAAATTCAAGAACTGACCATCAATTGAGGAATCTTGATCAAGTTGTGATACATAACTGTGTTGTAATACTATAGTGTGATAAGAAATGATGAGCAGGTTGTTTTCAGAAAAACCTGTGAAGACTTGTATTAATTTATGCAAAGTGAATTGAGCAGAACCAGAAGAATATTGTACACAGTAACAGAAATAGCATAAAGATGATCATCTATGAAAAAATTAGCTACTCTAATTAAGGCAATAATTCAAAACAATTCCAAAAGACCTATGATGAAAAATGTTTTCCATTTCCTTATAGAAAAGTGATAAATTATGAATGTAGATTGAAACATACTTTTAAAAAATTCTTTATTTTTATTGTTCTATTTTGTTCATGTTTTCTTTTATAATAAGACTAAGATGGAACTATGTTTTATATGACCTCACAGGTATAATCAAAATCAAATTACTTGTCTTCTCAAGGTGTGTGTGTGTGTGTGTGTGTGTGTGTGTGAAAATATAGAACTCAAAGTTTTAAAAATTATTAAATATTTTACGTGTAATTGAGATATTTAATGAAATCAAAATAAATTTTAAAAAGCAAAAAAAAATTAAGAAAGAAATGATCTTACTATTTTGATTTGAAGAAGGTTGAAGACAGATAGGTTTCATGTATATAGGGGTGTGCTGGAGTCAGCTTCAACTGGTCAAATTTTCATTGTAAGTATTTATACCTTAGGAAATAAGTACAAATCAAGGCTTAATTTATTGGTTTCTTGATTTTTCTAGACTTAATAAAGTGATGGGAAAATGTGGAAAATTCAAATTAAACTTTAAAATGTTTCTTTCATACATTTGACTTTATTTTAGAGTCAGTTATTACACATTTATATCACAGCACTGTATATATGCCAGAATATTAATGGCAACATTTTTGTGGTAGCAAAAAGCTAGAAACAATATGTGTGTCCATTACTTAGGGAATGGCTAACTGTGGTCTATAAATCTAATGGAATATTTTTAAACCAAAGAAAGTACAATTATATAAGGAATTTAGAAAAAATATGGGCAGTCCTTTCTGAATTTTTTGACAACAATAATGTAAATTAAAATGACATTTTAAAAAAACTGAACTCACATTAATTACAATAAATAGAGTTCCAGAGAACAAAGAATGTAATACACATCTTTCCTCTCCATAGACATGTGGAGGATTATAGGTACCGAACATATCATACTGTTTATTTTCTTTATTATAAGGGGAGATTCAATGTCAGAAGATAGTAAATTAGGAAAAGATTGTGAAATTTTTTTAAAGCCCCAATTTTTTTTCTTAAAGTCAAGAAAAATCTAACTGTTTTCCTTTAGTGATCTTCACTATGGGAGTTCAGTCCCCCTCCTCCTTTTTTTAAAATTCCCACTTTTTCACCTCCATTAGAACCGAAGAACTTTGTAGGACACCAATATATTAGTTTGGGTGATTTGGAAGACCAAATTCTCTATCTCTAAATAAGATGGTGATTCTACCATTCTTTAACTCCTGGAGAATGTTTTGCAGCTGTCCAATGAGGACAGATCATTAGTGGTTCTGGCAGGGCTTCATTGGAAGCACAATGCAAAAGATGAAAGGTCAGTTTTATTTAACTGATGAAAACAATGAGTAGCAGATTAAACCAGCTCTGTGGTAAACAGTACTATTACTTTCCAGTAAATAGTGTTAGGGTTCCTTGATGAATAACATGCCTGGAGATAAAGAAGACCATGGAGGAGGGATGGAAAATTAGGTATCCTCATAAACTCAAATATGCCTTTAGTTTTCTTCTCTCTATGATCTGTTCCCTCAAACATTTACCAACAGGTCATTTGGTTTTACTAATGGAAAAAATGAATTATGTTCTGCTGGAGATACAAGTCTGCAGAGACTTGCTAGTTTAAGGACTGTTCTTTTCATCCGCCTGAAGTGTTAAGACACAAAAACAAAGCAATATATTCCATACTACTTCAGTGTTGCTGCCCAATCTCCCATTCAAGTCACAAGAGCAGTTGGAATGAAGTAAGAGAGGATCAGCTAATAAAAGTAGATGCAACATAGCCGGCAAACTTCAAAGATGTGGTTTCTGTTTCCTAGCATACAGTTAGGAAACACACATAACTCTACTGCTTGAACTGTGAGATAGGATCACTGAATATCATGGAACCAATAAGAAACAACTATAGATTTACCACCCAAATAGTCAGAATCTTTCAGGGCTGTTTGACACTTTTTTTCTTTCTTTCCTCTCTTCCTCTTCCCTCCCTTCTTTTCTTCCTTCCATTCTTCCTTCCCTCCCTCCCTCATATTTTCTCCCTCCCTCTCTTTCTTTTCTCCCTCCCTTTCTCTTCTTTTCTCCCTCCCTCTCTCCCTTCCTTTCTCCCTCCATTCCTCCCTCCTTCCTTCTTCCCATCCTCCTTCCTCCCTCTCTCCCTCCCTCCCTTCCTTCCTTCCTCCCTCCTTGTTTCCCTTTTTTCCTTCCTCTTCCTCTCTCCTTCCCTTTCTCCCTCCCTCATTTTCTTCTTCTCTTTCTTCCTCCTTTTCTTCCTCTCTCTCTCTCCCTCATCTTTCCTCTCTTCCTCCCTCCCTCCTTTCCTTTTTCCCTTTTCCCTCCCTCCATCCTCTCCTTTTTTCTTTTTTCCTTTCCCTTCCTTACTGTCTCCCTTCCTCCCTTTCTTCCTTCCTCCTTTCCTCCTTCCCTCTTCCTTCTCTCCCTCTCTCTCATTTTCTTCCTCCTGTTCTGTCTTCCCTCCTGCCCTGTCTTCCCTTCTTCCCTCCTTCCCTCCCTCCCTCCTTTTCTTTCTTTCTTTCTTTCTTTCTTTCTTTCTTTCTTTCTTTCTTTCTTTCTTTCTTTCTTCCTTCCTTCCTTCCTTCCTTCCTTCCTTCCTTCCTTCCCTCCCTCCTTCCTTCCTTTCCTCTTTCTGTTCTCTTTTTTAAAACACATTTTCATGTGGTAATAACAATCGTTCACATTTTTGTGATGTTTTACCATTATAAATACTTTGCATATATAATTTCATTTGACTTTTACAATAATTATCTAATAAGTATTGTAAGTATTATTATCATCTCCCTTTTTTGTGGATAAAAATACTGAGGCTGACCCAAGATAAGACAGACAGAAATCTGGTGGAATCAAGACTCAAACTCACATCTTTTGACTGATCTCTCAATTAAGCCACCAAATGGCTAACTTTCAAAACAGAGGGAATTCTGAAAGAATACAATTTACTCATCCACATAGTAGATAAAATCTTCTTCCAACAGAGGAAATTAAAGCAGAGACAATATTTGCCAGCAAGGTAAAGCTCCATTTGCAAGTAGTAAAGTTTTTTTTTGAATACAATAATCAGGACTTCCCTAAAGTCAGTTATTTTGAGATTCAGTCTATAGTGTTTCCATCTTCTTTCTGAAAGTCTCCTGCTCTTTAGTGGCTAAAAAGTCATTCTTACCAATAAATGGCATATTTATTAAATTTACAGATGACACAAATTGAGGAGAGATGGCTAATCTGAGACTTGACAGAACTAAGACCCAAAAAGTTTTAGAAAAGTTAGATTGGGCATCATCTATAAAGTAATATTTGATAGAGATAAATGAAAAGTCTTCTATTTGCTTTCAAATAATCACTTTAGAGGAATAAGATGAAGAGAAACATTATTAGGCAGTACTTCATTTAAAAAAAATTAAGTATTTTGTCAGTCAGTAAATGAATGTTCTAGCATGGCAGAAAAGTTGATGAGAACTTGGCCAGCATTACAAGATGTTGAATGACCAGGACTAGAGAAGTTAGAAATCTTCTAATCTGGTATAGCCAGATATTATATATTTGATAAGTTCTCAGGACCAAACTTTAGGAGGGATGTTGATAAGTTGGACAAAGTCTAAACAAGAGGGTCAGGAGGGTAAAATGTCTCAAGATGATGCCATCAGCAGATCCATTGAAGAAAAAGGCTGGCTACTTTCTAGAGCTGGATGGACTATCATTATGCAGAAGAATGAATATTGATTTAACTTATTTGATTTAACCTCAGAGAACTCTGAAAAAGTTATTGGTAAATTTAACTTCCAAGAATGAAATAGGCTGCCTTAGGAAGCAGTGGATTATCCCCTTGCTGGAAATCTTGAAGCAGAGATTCAATGTCCACTTGTCAGTGAGATCTTGGACTAGATGACCTCTGATATCTTTTCAAACAGTGAGATTCTGTAATACATTTTAACTTACACCTTGAGCCAGGGTGACAAGGAATCACACACAAAAGTGTATTTCTAAACATAGTTTTCATGGAAAATAACCTAAGCCCAGAGACTGAGAAAATCCCTGCCAACCAGATGCTGATCTTCTGTCATTATTTAGAATACTTTTTCTTTTCTTTCTTTTCTTTTTATAGTTAGTTTTTATTAAAGAGATGCAGAACACTAACAGGAAAAATGATACAGCAGTCACCTCTTGCCCAAACTCTTAATCTCCAATTTTCCATGTAAGAAGATACATTTTCCTTCCCCATCTCTTGGCTTTGGTATATGAGTAAGGCTTTACAACAATCCCTGCCCTCTTTCCCTTATGAGGCAATTCTTCTCTGCCCTCTCTGGATGAAACAATGAATTTCAAACACAAGACCACATAGCAAAACTTCAGTGTTCTGTACATGGTGAAAATGATAGGATGAAATAGAAATGTAGGATCCTAGGATTTCTGGTATTGATATTTAAAGTTATCTGGTATTCAACTTTAAAGCATATTCTGCTGGAGATGGATTGTTGGTGCTTATGCCAAAGGGGCGGAGGAGTTTGGGATTTTAGGAGTTATTACAATAATTTGAAAAGAGTCAGTTTGTCTGGTTGGGGTCAAATCTGTGAAATGAATCATGAAAAATGTCTATGATGTAGTGTAATATTGGATGAATAGTACATAGGAATATATTTTTATATATTATATATATTATAATATGTGCTAAGTACTTATGTGTACATATTACACATACATGGACACATACCTGTGATGCCTCTGTCGGAGGGAATAAACATTTATATAGTTCCTACTATATGTCAGGAATTGTGCTAAGTGCTTTATCTCATTTGATTCCCATAACCTCCCTTTTAGGTAGGTGCTATTATTATCCCCATGTTCTAGCAGAGGAAATTGAGGCAAACAGAGATTAAGTGACTTGACCAAAATCACACAGCTAGTATCTGAGGTGAAATTTGAACTCAGGTCTTCCTTACCTCAAGTGCAGTACTCTATCCATGAAACTACCTAGTTGTGGGTATAGAGAACTCTAAGTGAGGCAATTTCTTTTACCAGTATAACTGTAATTATTTTGTACCTTATAGCCTTAGAGAGTTGCTGGGGTCACTGAAAGGTTGATATCGCCTGTGACTGACAGATGCTAAACTGGAAATCAGGTTTTTCTGTCTTACAGGAAAGTTCTCTGACCATTATATTATGTGGACTCATATTCCTCCTTCTATCTATCTATCTGCCTGTCTCTCTAGCTATCCATGTATCTATCCATCAATTTGTTTCTATCTTTTGTTTGTCTACTGCTTGCATTTTTTTTCTTCTTCCCGGGTTATTTATACCTTCTAAATTCTATTCTCCCTGAGCAACAAGAGAACTGTTCAGTTCTGCACACATATATTGTATCCAAGATCTACTGTAACCTATTTAATATGTTTGTCTATCTATCCATCTATCTTCCATCTATCTATCTGTTTACTTATCTATCTGTTCATTTATCTATCTGTCTCTCTGATTCTGTCTTTCATCTGTCTATCCATCTATTTCTATCTATCCATCCATCTATTAATCATTCATTCATCCATCCATCCATCTATTTACTATCATCTATCATCAATCAATCAATCAATCAATCTATCCTTTATCTGTGTCTGTCTGTCTAATTATCATTCTATCTATCTATCCATCTGTTTATTTTTATCTATCTATCTATGTTAGGGGGCATTTAGGTAGGCAGTGGATACAATGTTGGGCCAGGAATCAGGAAGACTCATTTTCATGACTTCAAATCTGGCCTCAGACACTTACTAGTTGTGTGTTCCTGAACAAGTCACTTATTAATCCTATTTGCCCCAGTTCTTCATCTGCAAAATGAATTGGAAAAGGAAATGGAAAATCAAGAAAACCCTAAATATGGTCATGAAAACTTGGACATGACTGAAAATGACTGAACAATAACAATCAATCTATGGTTAAAGCTGAGATTTCATTGGCATAGGTAACTCTTACTATAGAAACTTCCTCTACCAATATGGATTGATTAGTATCTACTCTGAAAACTCATAGTCTTAAAGAGTTGCCTTGAGCCTTGAGATGCTATACCATATATTTGTGCGTAGTAGTAGTAGTAGTAGTAGTAGTAGTAGAGATAATGCAGAAGGTATAACATGAGTATGGAACCTACATATTCTCTCTATGTGTCTTTGTCTTCTTTCTCTCTGTTTTCCTCTCTCTCTCTCTCTCTCTCTCTCTCTCTCTCTCTGTATATATATATATATATATATATATATATATATATATACATACATACACACACATTTTTGTGTACATGTGTGTGTATTTACACACACACACAAATCATTAATACAGGGGAATTCAGATGGAAACAGCAGCCTAAATAGAGAAAACTAACAAACTTTATTGCTATTTATAAGAGGAGACCAATTGCTAGCAAGGACATTCTTAGTGGAAAACCTTCATGCCTTCAGTCGACAGCACATGGAGTGGATAAGAGGAGTTTACTATTCATAATCTGGTTGAAGATCTAGAAAATCTCAGGACTTAAATTTATATACCATTTGAGACAAAGAGACAATATGATACCAATAAGAGGTTACCTTGTTATCTACAAGACTAGTAAAATGAAGGTATATTTACAATTACTCAATAAAGAGTAAGCAACAAGGACCAAAAGTGGTTATTTATCTCCCTAAACTGCCCCAGGCAGGAAAATGATTCACTGTCACTTTTTCTTGCTTTTCTTGATCAGAATTAGGTCTGGCACATTTTTTGTTAGGTCATTGCAAATGAAATATTCTCAGTAAGCTAGACAAAAATACTTCTCACTCTACCATCTTGACTTCACTCTCAACCATTATTTGAGAAAAAAAAGTGACAATGGGCTGCCCTATTATCTATGGGATCAATAAAGGGAGAATATTTTCTAAATTATCTAATGATTAAGGAAAAAGGAAAAGGAAAATAAGAAAACCAATTCTAATTGTGTCAAATCCAAAAGGAGGATGAAAAAGATGACTGCCCAGTTTCTGAGTTTATTAGCCTTAGCATACCTGCTTCCTTTGGGACTGGGGCCATCAAACCAGTTTTTATTGGTTGTAATCTCCGAGAAGAATTAGGAACAATTTTTTTTTAATTTCTGAGAGTATATTTTAGGAGGTAAAGAGCTTACCATCATTAGAGGCCTTCAATTAGAAACTAGGTCACATGTCAGAGATAAAGATCATGTCTCAGCTGTGATTTGACTACTTGATGTCTGAATTCCTTTGCAACTCTTAAATGATTTGTTCTATGATTTGAATGAATTTGTTCTATGACTGAATGTTCTCTGATTTGTTATTTGCATGACTCATTCATGATATACTATTTGCACATCTACCTAGCATAGTGCTTTACATAGAGCAAGGACTAAATAAATATTTCTTGATTGAGTAATTGTATGAGAACAGAGAGTGGCAACAACATGGTGAGGTAGAAAGTTTCCTGGACTGGAATCAATCAAGACCTGAAGTTGAGTCATAGGATATGACTTAGATTTAGAGCTGGGAAGGATGTTAGAAGCATTCAAGTATAACATCCTCATTTTACAGATGAGGTCATTCTTCTTGCACCTGCAAGGGATTAAATAACTTACCCAGAACCACACAGTTCTCAAGAGTGTGAGTTAGGATTTGAACTCAGATCTTCCTCATTCCAAGTCCAGTGATACCACACTCTCTGGCTCCGCTTCCTAAATGTTGTATGATTTGGACAAGTAAATCATCTTATTTCTTTAAGATTCACTCTTTTATGCAGAGAATATTGTTCCTCCAGCTCACAATATTTGGGGAGAATCAAAGGAAAAAATGGATGTAAAGTACTTTGTTACCATAAATTCTTCATAAATGAGAGCTATAAACTTAACTGTCTACACACTGAGGGCAAGGTCTACATCTACATTTCCCTCAGTGCTTAGCATAGTGTCTGGCAAAGCCAGTCCTTCATAAAAAAGTGTTGATTGATTGAAAACTCCATTAATCCATACAGCTGTTTCATTCAAACAGGAATAAATAAACACATTGCTAAGTGCTATTATGAATAAGCCACATTCAACAAATCAGTATTAAAATTTTCATGCTTCATTACATCTGGAGTTATTTATTAACTGAACCCTTTCTGTTTTTCTCTTGATAAATAAAGAACATATTTGTAGGGGATGCGTGAATTTGAAATTACTTTCATCCATATTTCAGTCTTATTTCCATGAGGAAGATTGGTTTTACTACTATGGGCCTACCTCAAAGAGGGAACACTTCCCATTCTGGATAAGTGGCATATTTACCTCACTGTGTCCAAAGGGAACATGCTGGGATCCTATTGAAAATTCCATGCTGCATTGATTACTAATCTCAATAAACACATTATGGAGGTTTTTATAGTTACTGGTGTGTACAAGTTATTAGGAAATATGATAAAGTGAATAATATTTAATATTGCCCTGTGATTGGCCCTTCCATGTGTTTTTAAAGAGTGAGTTAAACTGTTAATGCTCACCTCTAAAAACCTTAACATACTGTGATAATCGTAAAACTAAGAGACACACACACTTTAAAGAGTAGACTGGCAGTCCAAGCTTGATGTGTTCCAGATGTCCAAGAATCATGCATCGTGATCTCTCCCTCAAAAGGTGATGAGATGCCCAGAATTATCTATGACACTAGACAATGTGATAGTTCCATTGTGCAAAGCATCACAGCTTCAATCAGTTATAAATTAGATAGCAATAATATGAAGCTTTAATTCGTGGGGTTATACTCATGACCAGGTAGCATAGTGATAAGAAGAACTGGTTCTGAACTCAGAGAATCAAAGTTCAATCCTATTTCTTTTTACCCACTATTTCAAATATTTATTTTTTTCCAATTACATATAAAATCATTTTAACATTCATTTTAAACGAATTACAAATTCTCTACTTCCTTCATTCTCCCATTTCAATGAGAATGCAAGCAATTTGATATAGAGTATACTTGCACAATCATGCACAAACATATTTGAGTATTACTCATATTGTGAAAGAAAATGCAAAGGGGAAAAAAAAAACAAGAAAAATAAAGTTTTAAAAAGCATGATTCAATTTTCATCCAGACCCCATCAGTTCTTTTTTGGAGGTAGATAGTATTTTTTCATCGTAAGTCCTTCAAAATTGCCTTGGATCATTATATTGCTTTGAATAACTAAGTTATTTATGGTTGATAAACATACAATATTGTTGTTACTATGTACAATATTTTTTGGTATTGTTTACTTTGCTTTGCATCAGTTCATGCAAGTCTTTCCCAGGTTTTTGTAAAAGCATCTTGTTTATTATTTCTTATAGCAGAATAGTATTCCATCACATTCCCATACTATAACTTGTTTGGCCACTCCCCAATTAATGAACATCCTCTCAATTTCTGATTCTTTGCCATCATAAAAAGAGCTGCTGGAAATATTTTTGTAATATAAATCTTTTTCCTTTGTTTAAATTTTTGTGGAATATGGATATATTAGTTGTATTGCAAGGTCAGGGGAGTATGTATAGTTTTATAGCCCTTTGGGCATGGTTCCAAATTGCTCTCCAAAATGGTTGGATCAGTTCACAATTCCACCAATAATGCATTAATGTCTCAAGTTTTTAAATTCCACTTTTGACACTTACCCATAAATATGTGACTTTGTGAGTTGGGCTTCTTTGGGCCTCAGTTTCCTTATCCATAAAATGAGGGAGTTGTACGTGATGTACTCTGAGGTTCCTCAAAACTCTAGAATTACAATCCTATTAATGACATATTGGTATATTTATGTGTCTATAAGAGCTGAGATGTGGAGAGGCTGTTTTATGAAGTCTATTTACTCTTTAACAATTCTTCAGAACATTTTTTTTTCTAATAAAACTAGCAAAGTCCTCTGACCATCACACATTTATTGAAAATTATAAATGTAATATAGCCATATGTGTGTATATCCATATATATATATATATATATATATATGCCCATATGTATATAGATATATGTGATGTGAAGATATATATGCATCTGTTCAGTAAATGTGCTTATGAAGAAAAAAGTTTTTATTATAAGGCTTTCTAAGAGTATAAGGAAATTCATACTGGAAAAAAAGCAGTAATTGATGATGATTTAAAAAGGTCATATATGATAGGTTGTACTAGCAACTTATGAATGAAGGTTGTTAGATTAAGGTTGTGTGAAACAAATCCCTTAAAAATATGCAAAAAACCCAACAACATAATATGGTTTCTTATATAGTGGGTAATATATCTCTTACTTTAGTGGCTTTTAAAAGGTCATTGTAGACAAGTACAAGTAGACAAGTACTACGGGGAGGAGGGCTGGATTTGGTGGGATTACTGAAATTGAGGAGTTTTGTATTGTAGGGAGGTTAACTGACTCTGATGCCTATGGAGTAAGCTTTTTGGAGGCAGAAGCCTCCAGGCTAACTAAGATAGGACAAATTTGCCCAGATCAGAAATAGAGTAATTCAAAGTTTCTGTGATGATAATCAGTGGGGTAAGGTAAGCGAATTGCTACTACATGTTGAGCATGGGTGAGAGAGGGAGACATTAAAAACAAAATTTTGCAAGATTTTTCAAAATCCTCATTTACCATTTCCCCCCCTATGCTCTTTCCCTTACACACAACTGGTCCCTCTCTATTGGCTGATTTTTGTTACATAGCTTAAAAGGAGATTATAGTTGAAGGATTGACATGTTGAAACAACAAATTTATTTGCTTAATGGAATTATATAGAAGGTAAGTTGTTGTAAAGGCTAGATGTCTGGCATTAGAATCAGGTAGACCTTGCTTGAGTTTAATTTTTATCTCTAACTCATGCTAGCTGTGTATCTCCAGGTAAGCTCATTGTTCCAGGAAGCTCTCTAAGGAGCCAGTGAAGGGTCTTTCTATGTCAGAGTTTCCCCACAAAAATAAAAGTCTAGTTTAAAAAGACAAGAATCAAAAAAACAAATATATCCAATTTTGACAAACCCAGAATAGCTTTTCCAGTGCTGCATATTTGGTTTGGATTTTGGAAATCAAATTATGTTTAGTCTTTTACATGAAAAATTGGCTCCATCTCCAAATGACTATTTTTTTTTTTTCACTTTGGTCTGAAGCACTGAGGGCAGGGCACAGTTGGATGTAGGATAGCAGATTTGATGACCTGGCCTGTCAACTCCTAGGTTACCTCATTACTCAGAAGGAGTAGCAATTGAAACTTTGCTGATAGATTGGCTTATGCACATATGAACTTGGAGAATCCAGCTTTCTCTTCCAGATTCACATTTGCTCAGTGGAATTAACAGTAGCAAAACATAACTTTTGAGTGGAATAGTTAGTACCTTTAAAAACCCACAGAGAACAGATCTGTTCAACTCTACAGAAATGTTTCTGTGTACCAAAGCAATTAGTCAATTCTTTTGTTTTTCAGCCAAGGCCAGAAGGTACATTGGACTTAGATTTACCTGGAATCTCCAAGAAGGCAGCCAATAATATAGAACCAGGGATATATGCTAGAATTTTACACAAATACACCATCAAAGGGAAGATAAAAATATAATTAAATGGGGGAGGAGGGCAGGCAGGGGAAAAGGAAGGCACTGATAGCTGGGGTCTAAGCAGCCCTAAATGGGAAAATTTCCTAACTGTTGCAAAGTGGTTATGTCCCTGGCTAAGAACTAAAATTGAGTTTTTAAATTAGAGGTTGTGGGAGATTGCAATGAGAGAGGACAGAAAAGACTTTCTTATTTACTGTAGGAGGAAGTTGCTCATGCTTCCCTCTCTTCCATTCTCAGACTTAATTCATGGTAAGAGCAGGGGAAGGCAGAAGAGAGCAGTTATTACTATTTTGCAGATATCAATGACCAAAACATGCCAAACACTAGAGGATATCAGAGCTCACACCAGAACACCTCTCTGCCTCTGTACTTTAGGAAAGAACAGATTATAAGAAGGTTATTTGGGTTCTTTTGATCCTTTGGCTATAATCCAGTTTCATTGCTGGGATAATAAATTATAAAAAAAATGTTCTTTGATTTTTTTTAAATGGGGAGATTGCACACTCTTATCTTCTTAGACCAAAGGCATCATTAGATAGAGGGATGAAGTAGCCAGTTCAACTCTTCTTTGGCAAAAAAAAAAATGAGCACAAATTCCAGACCACGTGATTCCAGGGAAATATTTTAAATGCTTTGTTGCTTAGAGAGTACATTTTATGCTCAGCGCTAAAACTGTCATGGCTTATTCCATTGAGGGGTATGTGGAAAGGGAAGCCAATTCTGTAGTTTGTTCTCAGTGAGCCAGCCGATTAGGTTAGATTGGGTTCACTTCCAAGCATGACCCTTTCTGTATTTTATTAACATTCTCTCCATGTTTTCATTGATAAGGAAGCAAAATTGATATGAAAATCCTCAGCCCATAGTTATGCTGTAGTTTTTCAAGTTCCATTTATCTATTTCAAATTAACAAGAACAAGGAGAGTATATTGAAGCATAGGATTTATTCTTAGATCTGGGCTTCCATGGGCTTCCTCTCTCTGCTTCCCTCATTTTCCCTCAAGGTCTTTTCTCCAATCCTTCCCTGGATTCACCTCCCCCTTCAATCAAAGTCTTTTCTCAAGAAAACATAATTTTTGTCCACTTGATAGAATTTTAAGAGCCAGAGTAGTTCTAAAAAAGGTAGGATCCCTAATTAATGCTTGTTGAACTGAATGGAATGGAATGTGTATTGACTTTTGATTTTACTTAGAATTATAGCATGTTAGAGTTGGAAGGTACTTTAAAGGTGCTCTGATATAATCCCTAAGAAAATTTAGGCAAAAAATAAGTCTCATAAAAGCTCATATTGGGGGTGGGTAGGAAATTCCTAATCATTAAAAAACAACCTTAAAACTGCAAAAAGTTGTCAGGGGATGCTGAGTTTCCTCTCACTGAAAATCTTAAAACCAAGGCTGCAAAATGACTTATTAGGTAAATAATAGAGGGACTTCTTTTCTAGGTATAGGTTGAACTAGATGGCTTCTGAGGTTTCTTTAAACAAGAGACAATGTTGTAAAAATTACCCATGCATATGTTCTGTCAATAAAAAGCTACAATTTAAAAAAAGAGTTAATGAACATCTAGTGAAGAAAAAGATGATAATAAAAATTCAGTATGGCTTCCCCTCTCCCCCCCAAAAAAAGTTTAGTTCAAGATGCTCTGAATGCAGGAAGGTGCAGCGTTCTAAAATTTATATATTCAGAGTAAGAATAAGTGCTAGCTATAGTCATCAAAAGATGTCTCCACCACTTGCTAGTTTGGTCTTGCCTGATACGTGATTCTCATGAAGTTGGTTGAAATGAGAAGAAAATGTAAATATCAGAACAAGGATTTAGCAATCTGACAAATGATTTCATTTATTCCTTGCTTAACTCAAATGCAATTATTATAAATTTAAAATTTTAAAATAAAGACAAGTCAACAATTCAATACAAGTAAGGCAACTCTTTAGATTTATATAATCTGAGGGTCCTATACCCATTTTCAATTGCTATGCTATTTCTACTTCTTGTAGAGAAGCTCCTGGAGGTTGCTGTCCCCCACAGAAAGGGTACCATCACCCACTAACATCATAATGGATATTTTAGAGAGCTGGTTTTGGACTTAGGAAGACCTGAGTTCAATATCTGATATAAAGAGTCTGTGTGACCCTGGGCAAATGATTTGATTTCTCAGTGTTCCAAATAATTTTCTTATACTATAAGTTGCAGAGAGATTCTTGATCTGCATTGGTAGAAGGGGTTTCCTCATGAATACACTTCATTAATAAAATCATAGCTCTGGTCCAAAAGAAAAAAAATTCAAGATTATTTTAAAATATTTCCCAGGTTTGCTGAAGTCTTAATGTCATTTTATTATGTCCAAAGACAAACCATCTTTTGAATAGACAGCGCCTCTGATTTTATAATTTAACTCAAGAATAAAATAAGATTCATTCAACAGAAATTCATTTTATAATAGTCAATTTCATAAACTCAGAGAATATATAAGTAAACAGGGCCTCAGAAAATCTTCTAATTCAGCCTTTCGGAATAAACCACATGGTGACTATTAAAGTCCCATATAAATGTGAGCTATTGTAGAACTAAAAAAGGGATGGCTCCCATCATCTTAGAATCATGGATTGAGAGATGTACAGGACCTTAGGGGACATTTAATCCAGCTCTGATTTTTTTTTTAACAAACAATGTAACTAAAGCCTACATAAGTCATTTCAGTGATTTACTGAAGGATAAACAGAGAATAATCACCAAAGTTGGGATTTGAACCCAGCCCCTCTAACCTTCAGGAACAATGCTCTTTCCATTGGCCTATACTCTTCCCCAGGTGATATAATGGATGGTGTTGATGGAGCTGGAGTCAGGAGATCTAAATTTGACTCTTGCCTGTGACATATTTTCTAAGGGAGCATAGGCAAATCACTTCCTTTTTGCTCTTTATGTTCTCAAAGCATAATTTCAGAGTAGAAATAATATTTGTATTACCTACCTTACAATATTATTGAGAGAAAAGTACTTTCTAGATCTTAAAGCAAAATAGAAATGCTATTATTATTAATGAATATAATCTATTAACAATTAATTATTAATGGTAATGCCAGTAATGTTACTGATACTATTTATAACCACTTTGTTAATAATAATAGCTAACATTTATTATGTACCAAGGACTATGTTAAGCAATTTATAAATATTATCTCATTTGATCCTTACAACAACCCTTGGAGGGATGTGCCCAGGGTCATACTAGTAAGTGTCTGAGTCTGAATTTGACCTCAGGAAAATGAATCTCCTTGACTCTAGGCCTGGTACTCTAGCCACTGTACCATTTAGAGTTAAAATCCAGCTTTAGATATTTGCTAGTTCTGTGACTTTGAGAAAGTTACCTAAAAACTTTGTTTACTTCAATTTCCTCATCTGTAGTGTGCCTTCTAGAGTCCTCAAATTTGGGTGCCAAAATGTACTATGCTTTCTAGAGCTCCCATGCTGGGGTGCCAAAATATACTATCCAGATTAGCACTCTGGAGGACCTTGGGATCAGCCCAAGCCCTTGATCTTAGTGGAGGAATGATGAAGGCAGGAACCTCCGAGGATGGTCAAAGATGGAGTATACCTTAGTAAAATAACATCACTACAGCACACTGAGCATGTGCTAACTATAGTATTACCCAACTTCTCAGAAAGGATGAAATGCTTCAAGGGAGCAGAACCAGCCCCTGGGCTAAAGGGTCTTATACCTCATTCAGAGTTTCCCCACTGTCTGTGGCTCTCTACACTCACCTGTCAAATGAACTGGAGAAGGAAATGGTAAACTGCTCCAATATCACTTCACCATAAAGGCAATCTGTTCACATTTCACCACATTACACACAGGAAATGAGAGTCCATAAAAGATGGTAGAAAAAGAGCAAATTTCTGGGTCAGGAAGATCAGGGTTCAAGACATAGATCTGATATAAAAACGGTCATCAACTTTACCTGTCAGTGCTACTAGGAAGCTTTCAAAATCTTGAGTATCAGAGGTATTAATATGCATTAGTAGAGAGAGTTTATTCTACCAGAAACTTGATGAAATCCAACTTTGAAGCTTTGTAAAAAAAAATCTCATATTGCTTCTCTCAAGGATGACTATCTATGACAATATCATAATTGTCAGCAACATTTATTCATTTATTTTTGAGACTGGGTCTCCCTGTCTCCCACAGATTAGAAGTGGAACAGTTATTGATAAGTATGGAAGTTCTGAATTATTCAGTTTCTGACTTGGCACTCTTCAACTGCCTTTGGGCAGTCTAGTTCCCTCTCACCCACCCATCTCCAGTCCTTGGCACCTCTCTTGGGCACTCACTACATTGGTGACTTAGTATTAGCACCAGATTAACTTTAGCTTTACTACAATTCAGATCTCCTCAGCTCAAGTGAACTGCCAACTTGAGCTTATTCTAAATAGGGATTTCAGCTATGTGCCATCACACCTGTGAAAGCATACTAACTCTCTTCTCTATTCATCTTCAGCCAAAATAAGAAGATTTGAAAGGGGTGTGGGCAGATAGGAAATTATCACATGACTGGATTAAAGAGGCACCTTTCTATTATTAATAGGATTGGTCTTCCTTAAAAACCCAAGGGACTTCAGATCTAGCATGCAATTTTGAATGCTAAAGATATGCCTATAGAGAACCTAGCAGAAAGCAAAAGATATATATATTTGACCTGATTAGACCAGATGTAAGGATTTAAGATTGACTAAGTTTTTTATTTACTTTCTTATTTGAGGGCTTTCTCTATTCCTCAGGCAGAGCAGCTGCTGGCAGTTGTGTTCCTTTGGGGAACAGAGGAAAATCTAAATGAATTCTCTCATTTTGGTTTGAAACTGGGTGGGAGCCCTGCATTATCTCATGTCAGGATAGGATTCAGCACTGTAATATAATTCAAACCCATTTGTCAGAATGGCTATGTATTTATATCTTTAGCATTACTATTAAATATATTCTTACATATCCTTAACTTCAAGCAAGTAAATTGTTCTAGATGTTTGTACTGCAATAAAAATTAACCTCAAAGATCAAATGATTTTATGTGAAGATCGTGTATTTTTAAATCAGCAGGAGTCAGGAATTCAGGTTAGGGGAAAATCGTCAGTCTTTATTCTCAGTGAAGAAGGATCGGAGCTGGAAGAGAATCGGCGATAGCAATGTGTGCAGCTGAGTCAAGAAGCTAGCTCGACCAGCAGCCACACAACCAGCAGCTTGGAGTCTCGAACCCAGGCCCAATCTCTCCCAGCTTCTCTTCCTGTCTCTCTCTCTGCCTCCACCCACCAAAATGTCATTTCCTATACAACACATCAGGACTTGCACGGAGAGTGGGCAGGGACCATTCTTTATCCAATCATGTATATTAATAGAGTATAGCCCAATTACTATTTAGCCTCACATACTTGGGACCTCAGTGCATCAACTCAAACCTCGGCCCATTACAATTTTATATTTCTATTTAACTTCCCCCTGTCATTTGATGATCCCAAGTTGCTACTAAACCCGTTTTTAATGCCAGTATTCTTTTAGTAATGATAATTGGAAAATTATAGTCTATGGATATTCAGGGAAGGCTAGTACTTTAGTGTAAGAACTACTTATCTCTTTTTAGGGCTATTTTCCATTTCTAGTGTTTACCTGTCACCCCACTCTCAGCTATGGTTAAAGAAACTGTTGCATGTAATGACCACACTCAAGCAAACTGTTTCAGCAGACTGGCTAAACCAGGTTGAGTGTAATTGAGGGATCTCAAACCCATTAGTGACTTAGGAGGGTGTCTACCCCAAACATACAAAGACTTCCCTGGCAGTGCAGGTGGATATAAACAATTTATTTCAATGGGCCATGAAGCAGGTGCTATGGAATGAACAGATAAACATTTAAGATGGCAAGGTCATTCATTGTAAATCAAGCCATTACCAGTCATCTTGACGTTTCTCTTGCTGTTATCTTGGAGAGAGAGTCCAATAGCTTTGAGCAAATGTGCTTGACTCAAATCCCATTTATGCATGAGTCAAAAGAAAAAATTGGAACACCACAGAAACATGTAAATTACAAATGACCTTTTCAGAGATCAGCAGAGAGATACATGAAGGTTGTAAATAAGTTGTAGCATATTACTAATGATAATTCATGTGTGAAATATAATTATAGTATAAAGCAATTAATAACATGAATTATTGGGAAAGGAAATGAGCTAGTCACATCCTAAGAAAAACAGTCAATAGATGTAAAGTCTGAGAATGCATCACTCATCTATTATATGTAAAAAATGAGAGGAAAATATCCAGTACATCATGGCATTTTGGGGGTACCACTTATGGGTTGCTTGAATTTAATCGGGGACATCAATTTATGATCTTTCAGTTCATATGGTTCCCAGTTGTATAGAAACATTACTCACCCAGATTGATGGCAGGAATTTTGCACTTTGGGGCTAAAACATCTTCTTGATCAATCCAAAGTTATCAAAGATAACAGCAAGACAAAAGTCAAGATGACTGGCAATGGCTTCGGATTCAGTAAATGACCTTGGTATCTTCAATATCTAACCAAGCTCTAAGAATGATTGTAGGTTAATGCTAGAATTTCTTAGGCTTTCTGAAGCAGGAACAGATAAAGCATAAGATGTGCTCTGTGAACTGTACAGTTAGAAATGGGCCAATGGTGTCAAGATTTTGGAAGGGGCTTTAACAATGTTTTGTTTCCTACCTAAAAGGGCTTGATATTTATCTGTGAGTGATCCATAACCTGTTTGTTGATAATTTTAATTGTCTCAAGAGTGGGTTTTTGGAGTGCAAAGAAAACAAAGAAGGTGGAAAATATAGTTTCAAAAGATGAATCTTTTGACTTTTGAGTCAGAGGATTTGAGTTTAAATTTCAGTTCTTCAATTTACTATCCATGGTGCCCATCAATTGGAGAATGGTTGAGTAAATTGTGGTATATGAATGTTTTGGAATATTATTGTTCTGTAAGAAATGACCAGCAGGATGAATACAGAGAGGATTGACGAGACTTACATAACTCCATTTCCAAAAATGGAAAAGATGCTGAGTGAACCAGGAGATCATTATATACCTCAACAATGATACTGTATGAGGATGTACTCTGATGGAAGTGGAATTCTTTGACAAAGAGAAGATCTAACTTAGTTTCAATTGATCAAGGATGGACAGAAGCAGCTACACCCAAAGAAAGAACACTAGGAAATGAATGTAAACTGTTGCATTTTTGTTCTTCTTCCCGGGTTATTTATACCTTCTAAATGCAATTCTCCCTGAGCAACAAGAGAACTGTTCGGTTCTGCACACATATATTGTATCCAAGATCTACTGTAACCTATTTAACATGTATAGGACTGCTTGCCATCTGGGGGAGGGGGTGGAGGGAGGGAGGAGAAAAATCAGAACAGAAGTGAGTGCAAGGGATAATGTAAAAAATTACCCTGGCATGGCTTCTGTCAATAAAAAAGTTATTAAAAGTTCAAAAAAAATTTTACTATCCATGGGATCTTGAAGAAGCTTATTTAAAGGACTTCTGGAGAAATTATTTTGTCAAGTGGAGAATCACCCCTTAATTTAAATTGTTTTGTTTTAATTGGATATTCAGATCCCTAAATTGCCTAATAATAGCAATTCTCCACTTTCCTATTAATATGTAATTTTATTATAATATTCAATGCACATATCAAAGGTATGCTTGATGAGTATGTTAGCAGGCAAGGGACAGTTTTCATCAGCAGTTCTGTAGTGGATTGTAAATCAACCATCATACAATTAAATGAAAGATATAGAAAATACACAACAAAAGTTTTTGGCTTATTGATTATAAAATACATTTGATTTGGTAGAGAAAAATACCCTCTTAAAGCTTTTCTGTAATAAGGTTTTCTCATGCATTTGTCAAAATTATATCAGATTCCCTAAAAGGTGTAGTGAGAATTTTATCATTGTTTTTTTCTGTTTTCATCCTTAAATGTTCTTTACTTCATTTCATTACTTGGCAAACTTCAGGTAAACTTTTTTTTTCATTAATAATCTTTCACCATCAACCCCCAAATGCCTGAAACATAATAGGTGTCTAATATATGTTTTTTTCCTTTCCTCATATTGTCTTTGGATGTATCATCAATGAAATTCTGTCAACTCCATTTACCTACTGCCCAAAAGAAGACTATAAACCATCTTTCCATAGCACAATAGTCCTATCTTACAGGTGAGTATACTGGAATCAACATTCATTTAAACATCAGACCCTTACCATTATATTTTTTTTAACTAACCAAAGAACAGTTTATAGTCCTCTGTGATTTAAATTCCTAAAACTACATCTGACCAGCTAGCAGAAACTTTCAGATTTATAATTCTCTTTTTAGTTGTTATTTGGAGCATACTCTCAGATGATTATTAATAGTTTTCATTTTTTATTTATACTTTGATTACTTATCTATTGGGAAATGGATTTTGTTCTTATATGCTTATGCTTATTCTCCACATATCTTAGATTTTAGATTCTTATCAGAGATAACAGAATGAATGAATGGAACAATTGTTAATTGCTTATTATGTGCAAAACATTGTGCTGAGCCTGGAGATGCAAATAGAAAAAGAAGACAGTTCCTCCACTCAAATTATTATAATTGATAAAAAAATTTTCCAATTGACCACTTTCCTTCTTGACTTAGGTGCATTAATTTTGTTTATGCAAAAGTTTTCTTTATTATGTAATCTGAATTGGATATTTTAAAAATCAAAGCTATCCCTTTTTTGATCAAGAATTTTCTCCCTATTTAATAATATTGGTCTAAACCTAATTCCTACCATATTGCTTTACACTTTTCCCAGCAATTCTTATGAAAAAGGAAATTCTTCCTCAGGAAGAATTCCTGAGTTAATATTCCTCAGTTAATATTTTTGAGTCCTTTTCCAATCTGGTATACTAATTTATTTTTCTTTTTTTTTTTCAACCAGTGCCAAATATTACCATAATTTTGTTTCAGCAATCAATTCCTCTTTGTTTGAGAAAATTAGGTTTGCAATGTTAGTTCCCCTCACTGCTTCCTTTACTTTTTAAAAAATGAAATTATCATTTAGCCAAGGGAAGAATTTATCAAAGTGTAGAGAGTCTTCCAATAGATGTTTCAATGCTTGAAATCTATTTTTAATTCCTTTCTACCAAGTTTGGCATGTGCTTTCCAAACTCATTACTCATTTCCTTATTTGAGCCTCTTTATATACTCCCCTTATAAAATTGTTTCCTTTTTTCCCCTTTTATTTTCATCCAAATGCTCTCTACCATGCCTCCCTCCTCAGCTTCTTGGATTTCTTTACATGAGTAAAATGGTCTTAATATATTCTCTTATGCCTTTTAAAAATTATTCATTTTGAAGAAGGTATGCCTTTTGATAGCCATATTTCCAGGCACAAGCCCCAAGACTCAATGACAGGATTAAGGTTAAATTTACCTCATTGTGTAAAGATTTCATGTTCACCTTGCTTATTAATTATACTTGGTCTGTGGTTTTTCTTGCCTGCCTTTCTTTTTACATATTGCTTCCTATGAAGTACCAATCTTCTGCATTGATATTCTTTTTCTAAAGTCATATTAGCACATATGGTAGCCAAGGACAACACAATTTTATAAGCATGAAATTTTTAGTAAAATCTTGAGAATTCTTATATAGGAGGAGGGTGGAAGATTATGAGGAGTATTCCATCATAAAACAGTGAACAGTATATGGAAAAACAAGCTTACAGAAATTTTGGCAAAAGATTCAACTATGCCAGATTATGCCAAGAGCATTTAATGATGCAACTAAAAGAAGGTTAATGAACAAAAATGGAAAAGATCTGTAAAGATTCCTATAAGGTTTTCTTCATTAATGACAGTGGAAAATCCACTCATGGACTTTAGAACCATAGTTCCTAATTGTTGAATATGAACATTAAAAAATCACCAAAGAAAAGAAAGATGAAAAGAAAAGCTGAATCAGAGAAAGTCTATGAAGGGGAAGGTGGAGCCAACATAGTGAAATAGAAAGATGCATTTCAGTTGAGCCTTGCATCAACAAATCTCCAAACAGACCTAGAAACTCCCAATTGGACTTATCAAGGGTCACACAGCTAGTAAGTTTCTAAGGCTAGATTTGACCTTAGTTTCATCTGACTTTAGAGTTAGTGCTTTTTCCACTGTACCAACCTGGCTGCCTTTCAAATTGAATTCTTATGGAAAAAATTCAGAAAGAGTCACAAGGAGTCCTTTAATTAGCTCAAATACTCATAGAGAAACAAACAGAGAAATCTACTGACACAGGGGACCAGGGTTGGATCAAAAACATGCAGAAGGCAGTCTGATTCCACCTCTCAGGCAGAAGTTATTTACTGTTTCTTGTTTCTAGTTATCTAGCACAGCCTACAGAAGAATAATCCATATGGGAAAACAGAGACAATAATACATTATTAGTGGAGTTGTGAACTAATCCAATTATTCTGGAGAGCAAAAAGCCTGATATCAAACTGTGCATACTCCTTAATTTAGCAGTGTCTCTGCTAGGTCTGTATCCCAATGAGATCATAAAAAAGAGGGGAAAAAAGAGTGCAAAAATGTTTGTAGCAGCCCTTTTTTGTAGTGTCAGGGAACTGGAAACTAAGTTGATGCTCCATCAGTTAGGGAATGTCACAATTAGTTATGATATATGAATGTTATGGATCAGCAGGATGATTTCAAGAAGGCCTGGAGAGACTTACATGAACTGATATTAAATGAAATGAGTAGAACCAAGAGAACACTGTATATAGTAACAATAAAATTATGTCATGATCAACTCTGATGGACATGGTTCTTTTTAGCAATGAAGTGTTTCAGGCCACTTCCAGTACACTTGTGATGGAAAGAGCCATCTGCATCCATAAAGAGGACTATGGAAACTGAATATGGATCACTACATAGAATTTTCACCTTTTTATTGTTGTTTGCTTATCTTTTTCTCATTTTTTTTGATCTAATTTTTCTTGTCCAGCATAATAAATGTAGAAATATATTTAGAAGAATTGCACATGATTAACCCATATTGGACTGATTGCTGTCAAGGGGAAGAGGAAAGGGAGAGAGAAAAATTTGAAACACAAGGTTTTGCAGGGATGAATGCTGAAAACTATCTTTGCATATATTTTGAAAATAAAAAACTATTACTAAAAATTTTAAAAAGGAGAAGAACCCAGAGCAGGAATCCTAGGATAAAGGGAAATATGCAGTCCTGTTACTCTGAACCAACAGAACTTCCTGGTTGGCTGTTCGGGACTAAATTCAGTATCAGTCTACTTTAGCGCACACTCAAACCCAGATTATAAACTTACAGAACTCAGACCAGTGGCCAACAATCAGATTATTTCCCTTTAAAGATCACTTTAAGAACCTGAAAGTTTGTAAGCCCTCAAGGAATCCCATAGATCCTGAAATAATATAATGTTCAATAGCTCAGAAAACAGCAACAGAACCAGCCCAGAACTTTCCTCTAGAAATGTAGTAGAGTCCAATCATAAAATCAAATCAAGAAGTAGGTTAGGTAAATGAGCAAACAAAAAAGAAGCTCTTATGGTATCAAAAATAATCAAGCATAACCCAGAAAAAAGAAGAAAATGGCTCCAAAACATGTACAAACAATGCCTCAGAGAAAAACACAGGTTGAGTACAAACTCCAAGAGAATTCTTGACAGAGAGAAAGCAAGAGTTGTTGGTTTTTTATGTTAAATGAGAGCACCTGAGGGATAAAACATGGAAAACAAGTTAGAGTTATTTGGGGGAAGGGAGGGCAGAGTGGAAAAATAATTGACAGCTTAGCACAAGAAGTTTATAACCTTGCCCAGGCAATAAACTTCCTGAAAATTAGAATGAACCAAATAGAAGCCAGTGACTCCAAGAAACAAGACATATTAACATTTTATCTGATGAAATATGCCAAACATCTAACTTACAAACAGTTGATCATAAATAGTATAAAATGAGTTTAGATCTCAGTAGAGAGCTAAGGGCACTACCCAAAGATATTTACAGGGCAACTAGGGGGCACAACGAATAGAGTGCTGGACCTAGAGCCAGTAAGACTCATCTTTCTGAATTTAAATCCAGCCTCAAACTCTAGCTGTGTGACCCTAGGTAAGTCACTTAAATCTTATTTGTCTCAGTTTCCTCAGCATTAAAATGAGCTGGGGAAGGAAATGGCAAACCATTCTAATGTCTCTGCCAAGAAACTCTAAGGTCATGAATAGTTGACCCCTACTGAAACAACTGACCTACAACAAAATCTACCTCATAGGATTGTTTAGGGAAAGTTATTTATAGAAAGAGGGATTTATGATGGTGTCAGGATCAATTCATCTCCTGCTGAGATTATAGGATACATTTTTAAGGAGTTTGTACTTATTGACCAATGCAGACTAAGCAAGAAAACATACCCCTTCAGGTTATAAAATTTTTGTACCTACTAAATACCTACCAAGCTAGCAGCTAGTGGCTAGAATGGAATAACTTATGGTCTATGTGACAAATATCAATGTCACGAATATAAAACTTAAAATATATTTTTAAAGAACTGTATTAGAACTGGATGATTATCACTGACCAAACTATTGCCCACAATCGGCCGGACATAGAAGTGAACCATAAAAATTTACTGTAAGAACAATGTTATTAATAAACATTGTCATACCAAATGTTGATAATTTCTAAGCTATGCAGAATGATCAACTTTCAAAATAAGGGGACCTAGTCCAAAAAATCAAAACCATGTGGGAACAGGATGAGGTACCTATCATTCCTATCATCCTGCCTGCTTTGGAATTTGTCCCAAATATGCTTTCAATGATTCTACATACAATGACCTTAGATCTCAATGCTTTTATTCAGCTATAAAGGCAGTTATTTTATCCATTTATACAACAGTTCACAGAATATTAAATATAAAAGAATAACAGTGTCTTATATTCCTAGTTGAACTCCATCAAAAAGATGAGAATGACATGAATAATAATGGTGATGATTATGGTAACAATAATATTCTTACATTTATATAGTACATTAAACTGTATAAAAGAATGTTTTAAAAACCACATCAAGCTGATTACCATCTTCAGAAGAGGGGAGGAATGGAAAAGAGGGAGAGAGAAAAATTTGGAACTCAAGATCTTGTAAAAATGAATGCTAAAATTTGTCTTGACATGTAACTGGAGAAAAAACAAAATAGTATTAAAAAAAAAAAGAAAAGGAAAGAAATAACACTTTATAGGCTTTTGTTCCAAAGTAATTTCCAGATATAATATCTTACCCACCCAAAGATCCTTTCCTTCTAACAAAGAAACATAGATATATGCATTTAGTCTATTCAGAGATTAGTCTGACAGTATATGTAATATTCTGTACACAGAATCTCCTACCTAGAACTGGGAGAGATCTTAGGAGCCAACTAATCCAAAAAAACTTTCATTTTTTAATTAAAGAAGATGAGTTCATGGAACCTGAGTGAATGCCCATCAGTTAGGGAAGATTGAATATGAATAAGTTATGGTACATGAATGTTATGGAATATTATTGTTCTATAAGAAATGATCAGCAGGATAATTGCAGAAAGGCCTGGAAAGACTTACATGAACTGATGGTGAGTGAGGTGAGTACATGACACTGTACGTGACAACAACAAAATTATGTGATGATCAATTCTAATGGAAGGAGCTCTTTTCAACATTGAGGAGATTCAGGCCAATTGCAACAAATTTGTGATGGAGAGAGCCATTTGACTCCAGAGAGAAGAGTGTTGGGACTGATTTTTGCTTTTTTTCCCTCATTTTTTCCCTTTCTGATCTGATTTTTCTTGTGCGGCATGAGGAGATATGTATAGAGGAATCATACATGTTTCACATATATTGCATTGCTTGCTGTCTAGAAGAGGATATGGGAGAGGAGAGGGAGAAAAATTTGGAACACAAGGTTTTGTGGGGATGAATATTGAGAACTATATTTGAATGTATTTTGAAAATAAAAAGCCATTAAAAAAAGAAGTCATTTGACAGATTTTAACTATTAATTTTATGAACAACTATGATTGATTTTACTTTTTAAAAAATGAGATGGTAGAGATGGAATTTGAATCTGTAACCTTTGATCACAGAATCAGTGATCTTTCCATTCTAGTAATATTATGCTACCCCAAGCACTCTGTATTAGTTTATGCACGTATTTCTATGTTTCTTTCAATTCCTTATATATGGCTGTTTATCATAGCACAATGATGTCTGTTAAAAACAGATATCCCTATTTACTTAACTAGCATTTTAAAAATTGGAAAGTATTTTGCATGTAATATTTTATCTGAGCCTTACAATAGAAGATAGATATTCTTAATATCCCACCATTCATTCATTTGTACCAGATTTATTATCTAGGGATTTGCCTATGGTACCAAGTGGTTAAGTGATTTGTCTAAGGTCACATAGTCGATATGCATGGCAACCTGGAATAGTGGAAAAAGAACTAGTCTCAGAGTCATGAAAACTTCTGCTCAGGTTCCATCTCTGAGAAGCCCCCATTTTTTAGTGGAGGAAACTGAGACTCAGCCTGGAGTCACTTAGCTGAGTATCTGAGAAAAGATCAGAAACTAGGTCTTTTTTTAAATATCATTACTATTATTTGTTTTTAGAAATTCTAGCTATAGTAATAAAATTTATTTTCCCCCTGAAAGCAGAGAATTAACTTTATTTTTAAAATAGCTTTTTCTTTTCTTTTTTTTATTATTATAACTTTTTATTGACAGAACCCATGCCTGGGTAATTTATTTTTTACATTATCCCTTGCATTCACTTCTGTTTCGACTTTTTTCCTCCCTACCTTCACTCACTACCCCAGATGGCAAGCAGTCCTACACGTTAAATATGTCACACTATATCCTAGATACAATTATATGTGTGCAGAATGGAACAGTTCTCTTGTTGCACAGGAAGAATTGGATTCAGAAGGTAAAAGTAACCTGGGAAGAAAAACAAAAATGCAAATAGTTTATATTCATTTCCCAGTGTTCTTTCTTTGGGTGTAGCTGCTTCTATCCATCCTTGATCAATTGAAATTGAGTTAGATCTTTGTCGAAGAAATCCACTTCCATCAGAATACATCCTTATACAGTATCTTTTTGAGGTATATAATGATCTCCTGGTTCTGCTCATTTCACTTAGCATCAGTTCATGTAAGTCTCACCAAGCCTCTCTGTATTCATCCTGCTGGTCATTTCTTACAGAACAATAATATTCCATAATATTCATATACCATAATTTGCCCAACCATTCTCCAATTGATGGGCATCCATTCATTTTCCAGTTTCTAGCCACTACAAACAGGGCTGCCACAAACATTTTGGCCTTTCCCTTCTTTAGTATCTCTTTGGAGTATAAGCCCAGTAGAAACACTGCTGGATCAAAGGGTATGCACAGTTTGATAACTTTTTGAGCATAGAGAAACTAGGTCTTAACTGACACTTCTTCAAGGAGCAGATGCCACCTGTCAATGAAATCTTTCCAAATTCCCACCTAGTCATTGGTAAACTCTTCTTCCTCATAATAATTTTGTTATTCCTTAGTTGTTTTCATGTTGAATGCCTTAGTAGAATGTTAGCTTCTTAAAATTTCTTTTGTTTTTATTTCCAGAACTAAGCATAATGGCTATACTTAATAATAAGAAGGGAAGAAGAATTGGAGGAAGGGAAGGAGGAAGGAAGAAAGGGAAGAAGGACTGGAGGAAGGAAAGAAGAAAAGCAAGGTAAGAGGAGGGAGAGAAGGAAAAAGAAAGGAAGAAAGAAAAGAAGAGAGTAAGGGAGGAAAGAAGCAAGAAAAAAGAAGCAAGGAAAGGAACATTTATTAGTTAGGTACCTACTATGTAGAAGATACTGTGCTCAGTGCTTTTATTGTTTTCTGAATTGAATTAAATTGCTATTCTGATGCTGGTGGAAGACAAGATAACCATTCTTTTCCCTCCCTAGCAATCTTTTACATCTTCAATTAAAAAAAACAAAAACAAAACTAAATCCTTTGTCCTTGTTACTCTTAATGTGTCTTTAGGAATTGTTCTAAAGTCACTCTCTCTCAGTCTTTCATACCTCCCCCTTTTGGTATGATATGACCTTTCAAGAAGGGTGAGAATGACTGAGGGGATAGCAATATGACACCCAGAGATGGCTTCAGTAGACCCCTTTGGGAATAACAATGTCTTGGAAACCACTGCTTGGATATTTAGACTTTTGTTGTGATTCCTAATACCATTTAAACCTTTCAGTGAACTCTGCTTAAATGTGTGTTTGTGATTACTGCCCTTCTCCCTGACTTACTTCCCCTTCCCCATTCCAAGAAGCTATTTGGCACCTGAGAATTGGCTATGAAAAAGGCGCAGGAGGGGGAAATTGGAATGCTGTGATCCAAGAGGACATGAATATAAATTTTTTCATTAAAACAAACTTCAAATTATTGGCAAACCCATAAAAGAGATCATTTTAAACTGTCTAGGAGCATCTTTGCTTTGTATTTGGGCTATTAATATGTGGTTTTACATGTCTTTTTATTTTTATTTATTTATTTTTAAAACACATTGCTTTATGAATCATGCTGGGAGAGAAAAATCAGAACAAAAGGGAAAAACTATGGGATAGGAAAAAAATAGATAAGAGAAGTGAAGATAGCATTGTGTTGATTTACATTCAATCTCTATAGTTCTTTCTCTGGATGCAGATGGCCTTTTCTATCCAAGGTCTATTGGGATTGCTTTGGATTACCGAACTGTTGAGATGAACCTAGTCCTTCAGAGTTGATCATCACACTATCTTGCTGTTATTGTGTATTCCTGGTTCTTTTTGTTTTGCTCAGCATCAGTTCATATAAATATTCCCAGGCCTTTCTATAATCAGCTTGTTTATCATTTTTTATAGAACAAGAATATTCCATTATCTTCATACACCACAACTTATTCAGCCATTCCCCAAATGATGAGAATCTACCCATTTTCCAATTCTTTGCTACCACAAAAAGAGCTGCTACAAACATTTTTGCACATGTGGGTCCTTTTCTCTCTTTTATGATTGCCTTGCAATAGTGGCACTGCTGAGTCTAAATGACTTTTTTTTAAAGAAATACAATACATCAGTTCTTTTAATCTAAGGGGAAAAAAACTTCAAGAAGAAACATTCCAAAAGCTAATATAAACTTATGCTATATTTTACATTTTACAGGAAAACAGATTATCAAAATATTATTAATGTTCTTTGACAGAACGTTTTTTTCAATTAGAAAAGAATTAAAAATCCCTCAGAGAATTTCTCAGGAAAGAAAAGGCGATGTGGGGACAAGTAAATATTAGGATATGTGGTACTGTGTTTTAAAAATGTTTTATTGCATTATCAATGAGATATTTAAAAAGTGCTTAGCATTCAGGCTGGCATACAGTAGGTGTTTAATAAACCCCTTTCCTTTCCCCTTCACCTTGTAGTTTTTTTTTTATTGTCATAGTTGTTATAAAAGATGTCTGTCTTCTGTTCATTTCTGGATAGAAATGAAGACTAATTAAATGTGGAATTTGGTTTTAGTTGTTATTTAGGGATTACCATTTGGTGCTTCTCCTACTGGCATAGATTTTATAATGATATCGAAAATGGCAGTTTTAAGGTCAAGAAAGTTCATGAGGAAAAGTATTCTGGAAAGCAAATAGACCATCTTTCTCAGATATGACTGTTCTCCTCCAGTGTCATGCTCCTGTGAGGATGCTGCTGTCTTCTTGGGAAATACTTTGCTACTTAACTAACATTATATCATCCTGGAAGTATGATGAAGTATCATTTAGAAATGGTTGAAAACTAAGGATTGTACCCAGAAAATATCCCATAAAGAAGACTTCCAGTTGATGGTGAGCTCCTTTGAGGACCAAAACAAAGATGGTGGAAATATTTCTATTGCATGTTCCTAATATTCCCTTCTAAATAACTTATAGCAAGAGGTTCAAATTCTAAGTGGCATGACCAACAAAAAATAAATTCAGATTATTTTTCAGACCCAGGATAACAAAAAAGGACAGAAAAAAAGATCTGTAGGAATGAGGTGGAGACTGGCCTGGAGCTCTGTGTGACAGAAACAATACTAGATGTGATACTTGGAAGTAACAGTAGCAATAGGACACTAAAGGGAGTGCTTAATGCCCAGGGATGGTAAGGAAATTGAACAACTGGACATAAGAGATTACATGGGATCCCTGTATAGCATATGGATCCAGAAACTATTTGGCAACTCCTAGTTCTAGGTCACAGCTCCAGGTCAGAGAGTTGTAAGAGAACAGGAAGCACATCTGGGTAAGATCCTGAGCACAGACCACAAAAGCAATGAATACACCTGTCCCAGGATTACATTAACTTTAAAGCATCTAGACCATAAAGGTCTCAGAAATTAGTTGTGGAAGCAATAAAATATAAAATCCATAACTTGACAGTTATCACCAAATCTAATATGATGTCCAAAATCAAGAGTGAGGGTAGGGAAAAAAGAGCAAACAACAACAAAGAACCTGAGTCAGGGAGGCTCAAGCCATAAACTTGGAAGATCATGACTTGAAAACCATTACAAGCAAAGCTTCAAAGAGAAAAGCAAATTGAACACAAGCCCAACAAGAATTTCCCAAGGAACTAATGAAGAAACATTTTTAAAGAGCAAAACATTGAGGCAGTTAGGTGGTGTAGTGAATAAAGAACTGGCCCTGAAGTCAGGAAGACATGAATTTAAATTTGGCCTCAGACACTTAACATATAATAGCTACGTGACTCTCAGCAAGTCACTTAACCCAATTGCCTCAACAAAAAATTATGGACTCCTTTGCCTATTTGAAAATAATGAATTCAGTTTGAGACATTGAATTGGGAACACAGGTGGGACAATCAGATGAAGACAGATAGGGGGCAAATAGAAGTATAAGTCTGGAAATCAACAAGAGTTTAGGGTTGGCTATTGAGATTAGGGAGTAATCTTTACAGAAGTGATAAGTGAATCTGTGTGAGCAGATGAAAGAATAAAAAAAAAAGCTGAGATGAGATGAGAGTTCAGGGTAGAGAACTGGGGATCTATCAAAAGAAAATGAAAAGAGGTAATGGGGGTATAGAATAACAACCAGATGACAATGACATCTTAAAAGTAAAAGGAAGAGAAAATATCCAAGAGAAGAGACTTATCCATATCATCCATGAAGTACTTTTAAAATAATGATTACTGTGAAGGGAGGAAGTATGTCACAATAGAAAGAATACCAATTCTGAAGTCAAATGACGTGGTATAGAATCTCACCTTTAATGATTATTTTCTCTGCAACCTTGAGCAAATAATCTCCCTAAGGCTTAGTTTTTTCATCAATAAAAGTGAAAAGGTTGGACTAGTTGACTTATGAGGTCTCTGATGATCCTATAATCCTTCACAAGCACTGAAATATTGTTTTTTATAATATCACTGGATGTTATATTTTAAGATGGATATGTACAAAAAGGATTTGTGTAAAGGAGATTGATTAAGTTGGTGGAAATTTTCAAGATAATTTCATATTGGAATTGAAGAAATTATGGATATTTAACCTGGAGAAGAGAAGACTTAAGGTAAACAGGATAGATAGCTCCAAATATATCCGGGAAGGATTGGCCCCAGAGGGAAAATATAGGCTATATTGAAACTATACAAAAATGAAATGAGCTGCCTTCAGTAATGGTGAGCTCCCTATTACTGGAGATGTTAGACTGTCAGATGACTTAATTTAGAATGTAATAGAAAGGATTCATGACTTGGATAAGATGTTGAATTAACTGGCTTCTAAGGACACTTTAAACTTTTTCTGTTGTTCATTTGTATCTGACTCTTCATGGCTCTATTAGGAGTTTTCTTGGCAAAGATACTGGAGTAGTTTGCCATTTCCTTCTCCAGCTCATTTTACAGATGAGGAAACTGAGGCATATAGGGTTAAGTGATTTACCTAGGGTCACACAGCTGATTAGTGTCTGAAACCAGATTTGAACTCATATTTTCCTAGCTCTGGGATTGAAACTTTACTTATTGAGCCACCTAGCTGCCCTCTTTCAACCACAGAATTTTATTATTCCATGATCATATGAATTCTACCATTTGTGATCTGTTCAGGGAGTGGATAACAATTGAAATCTGGGGCAACTCTTGTTTACAGAGACCTTTGGGCATCAACCATTTTGATAAGAATGACATTAACAATCAATTGTTTAATATAATATATATATATATATAATTTAATTTAATAATAATAAAATAATTAATAAAAATACCCCCTGGGATATGGCTAGTACTTTCAATTATCAATCATTTATACCTCAGTATGAATCCAAAATCTGAAAGAGTTTTAAAATCATAATTGGTGGAGATGAAGACAAATAGTCTCAACTTCATAATTTTATCTAAAGCTGATTCTGCTTTTGTAATCAATGTGTAATCAATGTAATCAATAAATCAAAATTAATCAGTTTAATGTCTTGGACACTTCCCTCTCATGTGAAGAAGATACATTCTTCTTTCACATGTAGCATGGCAATGTAGAATAGGTATTCTGTATGATAAGTCTACATCTAACTCAAACTGTAGCTCTTCAACTCCCCCACCTTATGTTTACTTTCTCATTAGTCAGTGATCACTTCAATCCAAAGCAAAATCATTTAATGAAAGAGTAAGTTACAATAGGTTATGATCTCCCTCCCTCAATTCTGTGGCACATACTCTCCATAAATATACATGCCATCAATAGGGAAAGTGGGAACATATAATGATGGCATTTGATAAGTTCACACATAGGAAACCTGTAGAGAACATGGACAGCCTAGGGAATGCACAAACACACACACACACCTATTTGGGCACTTAATTCTCCTGATATTTGTATGACAATCAATATCTTTTGGATAGCATTGTATTACTCTTACTGGACCTGTTTAATGCTGCATGTGGCATCTTCATTGTACATGCTGCTCTGCTAGTTCTCAATGGTTCCTCATAACTGGCACATAGTTTTAGATGAACATATCTTTTTTATTCATCTGACAGCTAGTGGTTTGTGGTTGCTGGGTATACAACCTTTTTTGGGTATTGCTCCCTATTACCAGTTTCTGAGCTTGTTTCCTTAAGGCTAATTGCTGATCATTTCATGTTTAGTTTGCTAAGATATGGACGCTGGAATATCTCCATTTAAAATAGGTTGAAAGTTCTTTAGCTATAGCTGGCAAACAGAGCTAATAAAAGTCAGGTAGAGGATCTTCAGGACACTTAAGCCTACGTGTGGAAGATAGAAGTCTTCTATTACAGACAGCTATCTAACTTAAAGTTAGATATTGCAAAACTTTCTCCAATTTAACATGCAAATGAATTTAAACACAGCAAAAAGTAAGCAAAGAAGCAAAGTCCATTCTCTTCCTACATAACCAACATTCCTACCTTTATTATACATATCTATTGGTAGACAAATTTGTTTAATCAATATTGTATTTTGGCAGTTGGGAAATCTACACATGTCCTCAGCTATATGTTGATTCATAATGATCTTGGAGCAGAAACCAAATAGTTTGCTAAAAGTTTATCATGCCCTGATCAGTGAGGCTGTGAATCTCTTAAGAGAAGTGTAGGTAGCTAAAACTAGGAAAGCTATAGGCAGGTATGTGGGGCCAATGGATATGAGATTGGGGGTGGGAATCAGGCTGAGGGCTAGTACCAGCAGTTGATAAGTCAATCAAAGTTGTAGTGAATTCAGGCAATGAGGCCAAGGGTTAAAGTAAGAGGGCAGGCAAGGAGCAAGGTAAGGTGTCGTATTTATCAGTCAGATGTTTAAACTCCTTTAGGGCAAATACCCTTTCCCAGAGAAAAGGTCAAGTGTGGGAAATAGTAGCTGGCATTTATGGAGAGCTTTAATGTTTTCAAAGCACTTTACATGCATGATCTCATTTGATCTTCATAACAACTTTGTGGGGGCAGTTACCATGAGTATTTTTATCCCTGGTTTACACATGAGGAATCTGAGATACAGAGAGGTTAAGCAATTTGCTCACGATCACACAGTGACAGAAATGGTATTTAAACTTAATTCTTCCTGATTCTAAGCCCAGAATTGTAATACAAATATCAGATAGTTTTGGAACTTGAACCTTATTTCCAAGTCCAGCATTATATTCACTATGCCACACTGCCTCTCAATAGAAGAGAACAAGAATACTGGATAGTCATAGGATTATAAGTTTAAAGTTGGAAGAGACTGTCAAATATAACTTATCCAAATGTCTTAAATCTACAGATGAGAAAATTGAGGCTCAGAAATGGTTTTTAGTTCATGATCCCAAATGTCAGAAGCATGATTTGAAGCCCAGAATTGTAACAAAAATATCAGATAGTTTTTGAACTCAGACCTTATTTCCAAGCCCAGAATTTTCTCAGTGATGCCATCCCATCTGTAGTCCCACCTTTTCACTATACAAATGAGAAATTGAGTTCTAGAGAGGTTAATTGACTTGCCCCAAGTCATTCAGGTGGTAACAAAGTTAAGTCTCAAATTCAGGTCTTTAGACTTTAAATCTAATACTCTTTCTACTATATTTTTTCTAGATCCTTCAAGACCCAGCTCAACTCTCTTGAAACTTCCCTTCTCCAAATTATGTCCCTTTTCCAAAATATTCTTTCCTTCTGAACGTCTGTAGTACTTTCAACAGTTTTATAAAATTTTTATTTGTACACAGTATGTGCTGAATAATGCCAAGGATTGAGAGCTACTCTAGGAGACAGGAAGACCCGAGTTCTAGTCTTGCCTCTGACATATGCTATTTATGTGACTCTTGATGGATCACTAATCTAATTAGTGCCCCAGCCAATTTTGAAAGTAGCAAAATAGTCACTACATTAATGGAAGGAATTTTCATTTCTAGAATTTACCATTCTAAAGGAATCATAGTTCTGGATTTTTTAAAAAAACAAAACACACTTACACACACACACACACACACACACATGCACAAAATCCAATAGCCCTTAGTGAATGTAAGTTGAATTTATTTGTGCATTTATAATTTATGTCCTGACCTATGAGGAGCAGTATACTAGCATGGAATAATGCTAATAATAAAATCAGAAGACTTGAATTTGAATTCCTGACTTGCCACCTCCTGACTAGGTGATTTTATGACTATGTTCCTTTACTTTGGGGCCTTGGTTTCTTCATCTGTAAAATGAAGAGTTGGGCTAGATAGTGCATTTCAATTTTAAATCTTATTTGCATTTTATTTATTTTCAAAACCCTCTTAATAGCGATTACGATGCCATACACAAAGGAGCATAGATTTGCAGCTAGGAGGGACCTCAGAGGCCATTGAATCTAATTCCTTCATTTTACAGATAAGGAAATTGAGTCACAGAAAAGATTTAATAGATTCCTCAGGGTCACAAATCTCATAAATGCTAGAGGTGAGATTTGAATCCAAGTCTTTCTAGATCCAAGTCTGGTAACTTATACATGTTTGTAAGAACCAATACATTTATAAAGGCAAATTTTTAAGGTGGTTTATTGTTCCTGTTGGAGCAGCCTTTATTTCCCTTTATGATCCAGGAGGAGAATCAGCTTTTTGCTGTATATATGAAAGCAACTGAAAACAGCTAGCTGGGAGAGGAGTATGAAGGCAGGGAGCAGACACAGCTCCTAACACATGCGATTCCTGACAGGGTGAGTCAGCCCAGCCCAAATGTGGAAAAACACCGAGGGACATTTAAAACCAACGGAAATGCCAACACACTTTGAAGAGGTCTATTGGCAGTGCAAATGTGAGGCTATCTTCCCCTGGGATGAGTGCGATGAAGGAAACAATGGACTTGTCTTTGAGAAGTAAGAAAGGTAGACAGCAGAACAAACACCCTTTTAAAAAGTCCCTCTTATCTGAGATCAGAGCCAACTGTCCTGATAGTTTTGAATGACCCTAAATGTTTCTCTTCAGTTAGGCAAGGCCAATTGGCCTGTTTGCAGATAGATTTGTCTTTCTATGTGTGTGTGCTTCTTTGTGCTCTGTACAGACAGTCACCTACATAACAGCACCTATCTCTCTCTATCTCAGTCTTCTTAGTCTGTCTCTCTGTTTCTGTTTCCATCTTTTTCTCTCCAAGATTATTGTGAGAATTAAATATTGGAAAAATGTCTGGCAAACCTGAAAGCCCTATGTAATTGCTAATTGTTATTGTTGTTGTTGGTAGTGGTGGTAATGTTATTACTGGCAGTTACCCAGCCTTAAAAAAAATTATAAAATCTTCCATCTGTCCCCTTAAATGTGTGTGTGTGTGTGTGTGTGTGTGTGTGTATGTTGTGTGTATACACACTCCCATATTATAATGGTTATTGTTGGGACCCTGGGGAAATATTAGTGGGATATCATAAATTTTGGTGGGCACATAGGTTAAAAAAATGTAATTCTGAATTAAGCTTTACTGGGTCTATCTTCCATATGTTGGCTAGATTGTAACCTTTCCTATTGTCTGTGGGAATGGGTGTGCAAGTAAATCTATAGAACTGCTATAAGGTCAGCATTTCCATCTAGCACTGAATGAAATCTGCATCAAGAAGGAGGTAGTGAGCTCCCTGCTCATACATGCTAGAGGTGAAGTCAGATGGTCACAGCTCAAGAATTACAGAAGTTATCCCTCAAACACTGCATAGAAAAAAGATGAACAAAATTATCTAAAAGATTCCTTCCAACTCTCAAGGTCTCTGATTTTAAGACCCATAACTGTCTTAAGGTGTCAAAAGACCTTTTTGTCAGATGTTTTTCAGTCATGTCCTATTCTTCAGTACTCAATTTGGGGTTTTCTTGACAAGGATACTGAAGCCATTCCTTTCTCCAAGTCATTTTACAGATGAAGAAATGGAGACAAATAGGTTAAGTGACTTTTCCAGAGTCACACAGCTACTAAGTACCTGAAGCTAGATTTGAATTTAGATCTTCTTTACCTAGCCCTCAAAGCATCAAAGTGGTATTTCTTCCTTTTACTCTTCCTGCCAAGTTCTCACAGAGTAGTTCATGGGCTTAGCTGAATTGCATAATACCGTGTATTGGTTTTCCCTGGGGCAGGACACCAGAGGTCTATATAAGGCATCAGAGGATGAAAGAGTTTTTGTAGAATGACACTGGATACCCTGAACATTCTCATGTCCTTTGGCTTCCAAAACTTGAGTTCCTCTTGGATCCTATTTTATATTTGAATCTTTTGAACTTAAGGCATTTACGCCAAGATGATAGCACTCTCAGTCTGCTTACAACTTGACACACTTTGAGAAAAGAACACACACATACACACTCTCTCTCTCTCTCTCTCTCTCTCTCTCTCTCTCTCTCTCTCTCTCTCTCTCTCTCTCTCTCTCTCTCTCTCTCTCTCTCTCTCTCTCTCTCTCTTTCTCTCTCTCTCTCTCTCTGTCTCTCTCTTTCTCTCGGTGTATCTCTTTGTTAGATGGGAGAGAGGGGGAATGCCTGAAAAAGAAGATGGGGGCTGAGGTGGAGAGAACTCTTCAGAACACTTGGCAAGAGGATTTGTTGTGCTCTGGATTCTATGTAACCTTGACGTTGCACTGTTCATCAGCTGCACTGTTTTGAATCCGTAGCTAATTCAGAAAGTAATTCATCTTCTTCTATTTAAGATGATCCTCAACTGATGAATTTTAGTGATTTCAGTCAAATCATCTCCATTTTCCCTTTGGTGACTTAAGGAAACATTATAACACTTTTAGAATTTAGGGGCTGTTTTCAATCGGTCAAAGCACTGAATTAAAAGTAGTCTTAGTTGCCGATGTTGGTTTGTTCATCTCATTTATTAAACTCAGTCCTACACAATCCACTGGAGAGAAAGTCTGCCTACACATTTGCTCCATTTTTTTTTCTTTTTTGTTTTTCAAAGAATGTATGATATGGCTACAACTTCCAGCCCTGCTCCCCACAGTGAGATCTTTTATTGATATTATTAATAAACATGTTCTGTGTGCCAGCAGTCCGCTCCATATTTGGCTCCCAGCCACTAATCTCCCCCAAACAGTCTAATCAGAGTAGAACTGTCCCAGAAACATGGTCCTGATAGATCACTGGCATTCAGCAGGACACTTGTTGGAAAGCCTGAAGCTTTCCAGATGCTAAGTGCAAACTCTAAAGAGCAGCCGGCTGATCCAAGGACAAAAGTCTTGCTAATTAATAAGTGTTCTTGGACACTGAATCCTGGTCCGTCCACAAAGAATTTTAAGTTGAGACATGCATGTTTCTGTTTTCCAGTTAAATCCATAAATAACTTTTTCCATTCACCTGTGTTCATTTTAAACACGATACAGTTTCCAGATGAATCTAAAAGTGGGCATGCTTATATATGTGATGTGTGCAGAGGATCAAGGAGTTTTGGGGCCTTTTTGTATTTATGTGCTAAGCAATAAACTTTTTAATCCATTTGCAAGAATGCTTCCCCACTATTATTAAATAATTATAAATAAGTCCTTTTTTTGTATGACAAGTGACTGTTAATTGATTTTGATGGCTGACCAAATCTAGGTCTTAGTAGTTTCTGAGACAGCTAGATGGGACAGTGATTGGAGCCTTGGACCTAGAGTCAGAAAGATCTGAATTCAAATCCAGAAAAATCCTCTTGAATTTTTCAGTCCCACTTGCTACACTTGAAGTTATTACCTTGCTCAAGGTGGAGTTCTATAGAGAATTAGTCTTTAGTCACCTAAAGACCCTGCTGAAAGTCCTGGGAGACTCGACTCCCAAAACCAGGCTAGTATAGTCTGTGGAGTTGATTTGCTATGAGCATAAATTGCTTCAGCTTCTGGGGTATATGCCTGAATTCCAGTCACAACACAAACTATGTTCATTAGCCCTTCTCTCTTTCTCTACATCCAGTGTCCTTTCTCCCCAGTCCCCATACCACTGGCTATAGTATGTGGCAATAATTTGGACCAACTTCAAACCTATCACTGCCAACATTAGTGACTTAAGTCTTTGGGTTCAAATTCCTTCTTACCTCCCCCAAGCTGTGGTCAGAGGAAAAGACCCTCAATGATGATGAGAGAGAAGGGGACAAAGATTCCATCAATTTAATTTAACTTATCCCTCTTAGTGAGGAATTAAGTAACGACCTGATATTTTTGGTGCCTTGTCCTGGGGAGAGCTCAGGGACTTTGGGGTACAAATGAATAAGCCTAAGGTCAATGGAAGCACAAGTCTCATTGGTGGTGCCAGCCCTGGTGGAGAAATTAGAAAACTCCTTCTCTAGCAACAATCCTCTTGTATAATTTATTTAATTATTTAAAAAAATTAAAAATAAAAAACATTTACTAATTGTGTGACACTGGAAAAGTTACTTAGCCTCTACCTGCTTCAGTTTCAGGTGTGAAATGGGGATAATAATAGAACCTGCCTCCCAGGGCTGTTGTGAAGATCAAATGACATAATATGTAATGCACTTTATGAACTTTATAGTATCATATAAATACTAATTAGCTATTATTCTTGTAATTACCTCCACAGCCCAAATATCCAGCTTTATTTTACATCTTCCAAATGTTTACTTACCTACATTTTTGAGTGAAAACTTGGAAAGTCAGTATATCAGTAATTGAATCCTAATATTATTAGCTATATGATCTTAGGCATGTTCCTTAATATCTCTGAGCCTCAGACAATTTGCCTAAGACAAGTTATTTGGGGTGCAACCTGCATGGTTGGACAGTGTTCTCTTGCTGATAAAAATCCACAGGTCCTTGATGTGTTGATGTCTTTGCCAACATTATCTTCCAGCTTCTTAGACTCTATGCACTTTCCCCTGATTCAATCTCTCTCTCACACACAGAGAAAACAAAGTTTTTTTTCTGTAAGCAGAGACCTCATCCTTCTAGCAGATGCTATTTTTATTAATTTGGCTGAGATTTTATACAAGTGTGACCTGCTACAAGTCATATTTTGGCGGTGCTATTTTCTCACATTAGACAATGACTATTCACTTTATAAGAGAATTCAGTTCTTGTTAAGTGATGGAGACATAAAGAAAAGCAAAAACAGTCTTTATTCTCACAGGAATTGTAAGTGTAGATCTAGAAGGGGCCTTAGAAATCTCTAGTCTAGTTCCTTAATTTGACAGATGAAAAAACTGAGGCCCAGAGAAATTAAATGATTTACTCAAGGTCATACTACTATTAAGTAGCAGAATTGGTATGATTTTTATCCTACTTTTAAAAATTGGCTTAATCTTTAAAAGTTAGATTTACTCAAAAAGTTTAAGGAGTATATATAAATTATATCAAGGTATTTTGTAACTTTTGAGATAAATCAGAATCATAGAAATTTGGTATTTTAGAGTTTGAAGTATCTTACAATTTACCCTGGTTTTATATCTTATCCCAGCTAGGAATCTCCTCTTTGTAGTATCTCTGACAGGTTTTAATCTAGCCTATGCTTGAATACCTCCATTGAGGAGATACTCAATACTTCTAGAGAAGACTCAAAATATTATTGGAAAGTACCATTATGTAATTGATAAATAACCAAAGGACATAATTTTCAGAGAAATTTCAGGAAATAATTTTCAGAGAAAAAATCCCATTTGTCAATAGCCATATATATATTTTAAAATGTTCCAAATTATTAAAAATTAGAGAAACACAAATCAAAGGACCCTGAGGTACTACCTGATACCCATCAGACTGGCTAAGATGACAAAAAAAATAAAAAAAGAAAATGACAAATGCTGAAGAGGATGTGAGAAAATGAACACAATAATGAACTGTCAATGGAGCTGTGAGCTAGTCCAACCATTCTAGAAAACAATTTGAAATTATTACATAAAAGCTATTGAAGTATACCTTTGAACCAGCAATACTACTATGAGGTCTATATCCCAAAGAGAGCAAAGAAAGAGGAAAAGTACTCATATATACAAAAATATTTATAGCAACTCTTTTTGTGTTTACAAAGAATTAGAAACTGAGGGGATATCCATGAATTGGGGAATGGCTGAACATGTTATGGTATGTGAATGGAATGATGAAATACAAGAAATGTAAGAAATGACTAAACTATATGATTTCAGAAAAGCCTCAGGAGACTTGTATGAAATGATGCAAACTGAAGTGAGAAGAACAGAGATAACCATAAGTGCTAGAAGATTTTTCATTTATATCACCTCCATTGAAGTTACAGTCTGCTAGCTTATTATAGAATAAAACAATTTTTTAAATTGTGTTAGCTTTTATATAGTACTTTGTGCTAGGTAATTTTCTAAGAGTTTTACAAATATTATCTCATTTGATCCTCAAAATAATCCCTGGAAGTAGGTACTATTATTAACCTCATTTTATAGTTGAAAAAATTGAGAAAGCTGAAAAACTTGTGCAAGATCACATGGCTAGCAAATATCAGAGATGAAATTTGAATTCAGTTTTTTTCCCTCTACACACTATGCTCTAGCCAATAACCCACCTCAATGCATATAAATAACATTGGATTTTTAAAGGTTGTCCCAGTTGAAAGAAGTTCTAGCAAGCCCCATCAAACTGGAAGGTCTTTTACAGTGATCTCAATAATGGATTGTCAGGCAAGGATGAGCCTAATTGGAGTTAGAGAATCTCATCACCAGAAGGTCACTAGGTAATGTCAGCTCAGGGTCAGGAGCCCTCATATAATAAATCATTTTAAGTACTGAAATGGAATATGTTTCCCTCTAATTGGCATCCATAAGTCCTTTGAAATAATGGAGAATCCTTTTTCCAAATGGTAGTCCTTCAAACATTTAGAAACAACCATAAAATTTTTCCTAAGTGTTCTCTTTTATATGCAAAAGATCTCCAGGACAAAGTAGAATCCATTAATAATCTGTTGATACTTAACGGTTACATACAGAGGATGTAATAGCTCTAGCTGCAAGTTCCATTCCATAAGTATTTATCAAGCACTTTTTGTTGTTATTCTTGGAACTGTTTCAGTCATGTCCAATTTTTTGTGACCCTATTTTGGAGTTTACTTGACAAAGATACCAGAAATGTTTGCCACTTCCTTCAGGTTTATTTTTTACAACTGAGAGACTGAGGTAAACAGAATTAAATGATTTGTCCCAAATCACCCAGTTAATGTTGAGACCAGATTTGAGGTTATGATGATTCCTGATTCCTACCCCAGTGCTCTATCCACTGTGGAACATAACTGTCCTATTAATCACTTCCTCTGTGCCAGTCCCTGTGGTGGATATAGGAGGTCCAGAGACATCCTGCTTTAATCCTATACCCAAATACCCAAGCTAGAATAGTCCTTGTCCTTAATGTGCTTATAATATGTTGGGATAAATGAATAAATAAGTATCTACACATATATGCACACATACATGCATACATATATGTGGTGTGTATGTATATAGCTGCAGCATCAAAGTCCATTGGTTTGGGATTCACTCCTTATTAATAGAGATAAATGCCTTGACTTGGAAGAGGAAGGGGTGGAATTATTGAGAGACAAGAGACAATCAGCATCAATAGTCTTTGTGTCACTTCTGTTGCTTCTGTCTTCCATCTTTGAGCCATGCAAGTTGCTCCTATGTTCCATATTGGGGAACAGTATATGACACACTCACAACACAAGATTGATCTCCTCCATTTTCCCATTCAAAGTCAGAAGTGCTAGAGTCACTGAAAGGCCCAAAGCACATTGGAATACTTCTGAAGAGATCTCTTCTCTCTGCTCTCCTCAATTCTTCCTCCTTCCTCACATAAGATTAGGCATTTATTTCCACCAATAAGGAAAAATCCCATACCAATAGGCTTTGATACTGGGATTACATAAATAAATACAAAATATGTATAAGGTAAATGATAAAAATAATAAGTTCTTATATAGCTCTTTAAGGTTTACAAAGTGCTTTATACATATTATCATAACATTTGATCCTCACAACAATCGTGGGAGGTAGCTGTTGTTACTGTCCCATTTTCTATATGAGATGGTGATAAGTGAAGAAACTTCCAACGTCATCTTGTAATGACTGAGGCCTGATTTGGATTGAAGTTCACCCTATTCCAGATTTGGAGCTCTACTCCTACTGGGCTACATTTAAATTTTCTTATAATTCTGAGAGAAGCTACTAGAGTAATCAGGAGAGGACTTAATAGGAGGTGGCATTGAGCTGAGACTTTAATGAAACTAGAGACAGAGGTAAGGATGAAGTTGGTTCAGGCATGGGAAACACCCTATTCAAAAGCTTGGAGATAGAAGATGAGAATAATGGCTGGGCTAGAATATGCAGTGCATGAAAGTGAGTGATGTGCAATATATATATATATATATATATATATATATAGAAAGGTACCCACCCTGAACAGAAAGCAAGAATGTAGACTTAAAAGGAATGTTTCATTTTCAGTCTCTCTTTCCCCATAGACTCATGATCTACTTTATTCTATAGCCTTGAAAATTCCTGAAATCTAGCTGAGACCAGTTTCTAGTCAAATCCACAGGATTTAGAATGAAATTTTGGTTTAAAACCTGACTTTGCTACTTAATTCAGTCTATTTACCTGTTTTTGTTTTTGTTTTATTGTTTTTTGGAGTTTTTTGCGGAGGAGGACATAGAGACAAAGACAAAGACAGATGCAGACACAAAGAAAAATAGAAACAGAGGCAGAGATAAGAAGCAGAAAAAAACAGAGGAAAACAGAGAAAAGGAGACAAAGACAGAGAGGTAATCTTAGGAACACCCAGTTAGAATGTGTTGCTTAGGTGAAAATCTAGCAAAAGAGATTGAGAAGAAACAACCAGAGAAGTAAAAAGAGAAGCAGAGAGATCAGTGAGATGGAAACCCAGAGAAGAGAAAGCCTTTGGGAAGAATGGGTAATTAACAGTGTCATATCCTTCAGCAGTCAGGAAAGATGAGGCTTGGAAGAAAGCACTGAAATTGGCAATTAAATGATCATTGGTGATTTGGAGAGGGCCATTTCAGCTAAGTGATAAGGTCAAAAGCCAAATTCTATGGGATTGAGAAGTGAGAGAAGAAGGAAGTGGAAGCAACTTGTATAGGTAATTTTTTTTACAAGTATGTGAAGAAAATAAGAAATATAGGATGTGAGTTTTAGGGGGATGACATGGTTAATTGAAGATTTTGTTTCCTTTTTAAAAGAATGGATCCCAAAGCATGTCTACAGCAGAAGGGAAAGAGCTAGTAGATATAGGGAAACATGAAATATTAACAAGAAAAAGATATTTATAGCAGTTCTTTTTCATAGTGTTGAAGAATCAGAAACTGAGGGAATGCCCTTGATTAGGAAATGGCTGAACAAATTGTGGGTATATGATGTGATGGAGTTTACTGTTGTGTTATTTTTTACAATACGGTATTGTATGTGTAACAGTAATAATGCAATGATGATCAATGTGAAATTTAGCTACTCTGATCAATGCAATCAATGATCCAAGACGATTTTGAAGGATTTATGATGAAAAAATGCTATCCATCTCCAGAGAGAGAACTAATGAAATCTGATTATAGATTGAAGAGTATTTTTTCACTTTATTTTTCTTGCTTTTTTGTGATATGACTAATATGGAAATATGTTTTTCATTTTTTCACATACAGAATTGATATCACATTACTTGTATTTTCAGTGAGTGGGTATGGGAGGGAAGGAGAAACTTTGAAACTCAACATTTAAAAAAATTAATATTAAAAATAATATATGTATATATAATGTACATATGTATATATACATATACATTGCCCATGTATATATACATATACATTGCCCATGTATATATACATATATATTTAAAAGATGCATAAGGGGCAAGCTTTAGCATATGTAGGTTATAGCTATCAATATTTACTATGTCAGAAATTAAAGCATCTTATTATTATTGTGAAAATGGTTTTGACTTTAAAGACCCCCTGAAAGGGTCAAAGTGGACCCCAGATTACACTTTGAGAATCATTTCCCTAGCCCTACTTTCACTCTATAATTGAAGCAACTAGCTCAAAGAGATCCTAGGTCCATAAATAAAGGTATATCTGAACTTAAATCTGACATTTTTCCACTTCATAGCTCTCACTGTCTTCCTATTATGACAATGCTACATTCCTGAGGATCTGGGGAAAATCCTACAACCATGCTGAGTTCAGTCCACATTTATTCTCCTTACCTCAACTGGGCTCTCACATGTGCCCAGAAATTTCTATATTTACTTATTTTTGATTATCTACCACATGCCTCATAATGGTTGTCCCAATCTTCTCTTCTTTCCCTAGGCACTTTTGCTCTTCATAGTAGATAATCTCACTTTTAACATAATGCTGTGGGAAAAGCATAGGATTTGAGATAGGAGCACTTAAAGCAGCTGCTTTTAAACCTGCATAATGTTCCTTTATTTCCAGTTTGTAGTCAAGATTTTTTCTACTATCTTTGCATTGAGCATGCCATTCTTTTTTTTTCCTATTCTCCTTTAATGTGTTGCCTATTCCTATTAGAATGTAAGCTCCTTGAAAGCAGAGACTGCTTTTTTGCTTTTATTTGTATTTCCACCAGTTAATGCAATGCCTGGCACATAGTAAACACTTCATAAATGCTTGTCATATCTCTATGCCTCAGTTTACTTATTTATAAAAAGAAAATATCATACTAGATGATCTTTAGAATCACTTTCAGGTCTAGGTCTATGATTCTTTAAAGCTTTATTTAAAATATTGAGTTCATGCTCAACAAGTTATCAAAATGTACATACTTTGATCCAGCAATGTTTCTACTGGATTTATATCCCAAAGAGATCTTAAAGGAGGGAAAGGAATCCACATGTGCAAAAATGTTTATAGCAGCCCTTTTTTGTAGTAAGAAACTGGAAACTCAGTGGATGCCCCTCAGCTGGAGAATGACTGAATAAGCTATAGTATATGAATGGTATGGAATATTTTTATTCTATAAGAAATGATCAGTAGGATGATTTCTGAGAGGCCTGGAGAGACTTGCATGAACTGATGCTAAGTGAAATGAGCAAAACCAGGAGATCATTATACAGGACAACAAGAAGATTATATGATTATCAATTATGATGAACATAGCTCTCTTCAACAACAAGATGATTCAGACCATTTCCAATGATTTTGTGATGAAGAGAGCCATCTACACCTAGAGAGAGGACTGTGGGAACTGAGTGTGGTTCACAACATAGCATTCTCACTCTTTTTATTGTTGCTTGTTGGCATTTTATTTTCTTTCTCATTTTTTTCTGGTTTGATTTGATTTTTCTTGTGTAGCAAGATAATTGTATAAATATGTATGCATATTTTGGATTTAACATATATTTCTACCATGTTTAACACATATTGGATTACTTGACATCTAGGGGAGGAGATGAGGGAAGAAGGGAAAAAATTGGAAAAAACCAAGGTTTTGTAAGGGTAAATATTGAAGAATTATCCATGCATATGTTTTGAAAAATAAAGAACTTTAATAAAAGCAAAAAACAAAAACAAAACAAAAAGATCAAGTTCCACTGATGTTAACTAAATCTTTCATTCATTCAGCATTTTATCCTACTTTCCAGTTTCAGAGGAAAAGATGGCCCTCTCATAGAATTTGTCTATCAAAGGTACTGAGTTGCATAGAATGCAACTCATAGAATGGGAAGGCTCTGAGAAGAAGGTGAACATTTTCCTTTTCTTTAATATATGCTTAACCAGAGTAATACCATAAATTTGAAGGTAAAGTATAGATTCCTGAGAAGGAAGAACTTATTGGAGAGAGAAGCTAATTCTCTAGTGACCCTAAGAATTTTCTTATTCTCTTATGAGAATTCAGGAGAGGTTAAGCTTAATGCAAAGCATTAAATTTGAACTATTATAGAAACCTCTAGAAAAGGTGAAATCTCAGCCCAAGAAAAAAAAGATGATTATTTTATGAACTTACTTGTAAGTCATTTCAGCTTTACATTTTCAAATGAAATCAAAATCAACCTGTCTTCTGGTCTAATGCTTGCTTACATGGGACCTGAGGACCCTTCAATTTTTCTGTAGAGATCTAGAAATGAATCTAGTATGTAAAACCAGAACCATGGCTCTGGGTCATAAGGTACATTTCCTCTCAGGTTTAAGAATATTACCTGTCTTTCACCATGTCCACAGAGAACAGAGAAACTTGAGGGAGCAGTCTGACCTGTTGGGCAGGTAGATTGTACTCGGCTTCTCAAGTTTCAGGCTATGCTGTGACTTTTGATCTTTGAAGAATTCTGTAAGGGAAAAATGATGGCCTCTCAGGAGAACAATGTCACACCCATCTCTTCTCTCTATAAGGGTGACAATTCAATGAAAGTCACATTAAAGGACACAGTTGTGGAATGTGTCTGTCTACTTCATGGATTGTTAAGATGGTATGATTGTGGTTTTTCTATTTGTGTATGTCTTTAACATAAGAACTTGTATATATATATATACATATATATGTATATATATTTACACATTTGAAAGACAGTATGTCATAAAATTATCTTATTTGATCTGAACAATTAGCCATCATTCTATGAAATTCATTTTGTAGCTTGAAAACATTCTGTATCCTGCTTCTTCTCTCACTTGATTATACAATCTCTCCAGTTTAGCTTCTGACATCATCATTCAACTCAGTTATCAATGATCTTATCAAATATAAAGTATACAAAAATATACCAAGTGAGTGTGGTTCAAAACATAGCATTCTCACTCTTTTTATTGTTGCTTGTTTGCATTTTATTTTCTTGACTCCTTCAGACTTTAACATGGTCAATTGCCTTCTCCTGGATACTCTCTTCTCTAGATTTTTTGTTTTGTTTTTGACACGCTTTCTTCTACTTATCTGACTTTTCCTTTTCAGTCTCCTTTGCTAGATCTTCATCCAGGTCATGCCCATTAACTTTTGGTGTCCCCCAAGGGTCTGTCCTGCTTCCTCTTCTTTTCTTCTCAATACTATCTTGATGATTCCATTAACTCCCAAGTGTTCAATTATCCTCTCTGTGTAGATTTTTCCCAGATCTATTTATCCAGCCCTAATCTTTTGAACTCTAATCTCTCATCACTAATTGACTCTTGGGGATCTAAAACATGATGTATTGTAGACATATTAAACTCAACACATCTCAAAAAGAATACCTTATCTTTCCCTTGAAATGTCTTCCTCTTTTGAACTCCTTCATTACCTGGGATGGGACACCACCATCCTCCAAGTCACCTCAGTTTGCATTTTTTGCTTTGTTTTGCTTTGTGTGTCATCCTTGACTCCTTTCTCCCATTTACTCCATGTAATCAATTTATTTCTTGCTCAGTCTAATTGTTCCAACTTTCATAACATCTCTTCTATATGTGATTAATTCCCTCCACTGACATAGCCACCATTCTGGTGTAATTCCTCAATACTTCATGCAAAGACAATTGTGATGGTATTCTGATTGATGTTCACTTCTCAAATCTCTTTCCATTTTAATCCATGCTCCTCCTCAGCTGACAGAGTGATTTTCCTAAACCTCAATCACCTTTTCCTATTCCATAAACTGCAATGGTTCCTTTTTAATTCCAGAACAGAGTACAAAATCATCTATTTATTTCATAGTCCCTCATAACCATGATCCTTCTTATCTTTCCATTCTTACACTTTATTCCTTTCTATTCATTCTACCACCTAGCAAAACTGACCTAGTTGCTGTTTCTTACATACAATACTCACTTTCTAGACTCTGTCTTTTCAGTGGTTTTCCCCCATGCTTACAATGCTTGAGTTCTTCTTTGCTTCCCTTATTCTCTTGGCTTCTTTCAGGACTGAACTCAGATTCCATCTTTTTCTGGAGACCTTTTCTAGTTATGGTGCTCATCCATGGTGTATGCTCTCTAATATTACCTTCCATTTACACTGTATCTATTTTCTGTGTATGACTTACTAATTTATTTATCTCTTTATTTGTTCGTTTGTTTTTGCATTTTGTTTCCCCTATTAGCGTAAACTCCTTAAGAACAGGGACTATGTTTTTACCTTTTATTGTTCTTCCTGTCCCCAGGATTTAGGATTGTATCTGACACATAGTAAGTGACTAATAAAAGTTTGATGACTAACTGAACTGATTAGTGGACTTGGAGCTATCTTTAAAACTAGGAGGACCTGGATTCAAGTCCCATCTCTGACACATGAATTCTTTATGACTGGGCAAATCATTTAATGTTTCAGTGCTCTAACCCACTCTATAATAATAATAATAATAATAAGCATGATTATAGCTAGCATTTATATTGTACTTTAGCCTTTGTAAACTTCTTTACAAACATTTTATTCTTACACCAACATTAAGTGAAAGATGCTATTTTTTATCATCCCGTTTTACAAATAAAAAGTAAGTGACACACCCAGGGCTAATAACCTAGCAAGTGGTTGATGCTAAATTTGAACTCTGGTCTTCCTGACTCCAACATCAGTGCTCTATCCACTGTGCCATCTAGCTGCCCCTTTAAGACTATAAGTTGTGGAGAAAGTACCAACTTGTTTTTGGAGAAGTTCCCCACACCTATGAAATCACAAATCCAGTCCTATTCATTTAGTTATTATTGTTGTTGTTTAGTAATTCAGTCATGACTAACTATTCATGACTCTGTGAACTATATTATGCAAACATTGTCTATGGGGCTTTCTTGACAAAGATAGTGGAGTAGTTTGCCATTTCCTCCTCTGATGGATTAAAGCAAAAATAGGTGAAGTGTCTTGTTCAGATAATAAATTTTGGAGGTTAAATTTTAAGTCAGATCTTCCTAATTCATGTGCACCCTATCCACTGAGCCACCTATCTTAATCCTTTCTCTAGGTATATAGATATAGATAGAGAGATATATAGATATATAGAGAGAGATATATAGATATCTCTCTCTATCTATCTGTATATATATATAGAGAGAGAGAGATAGCTATATCTCTCTCTATATATATAAATGCTGGTACTAATTTTAAATTGTAAGGTCCTTGAGGGTAGGGAGTTGTCTTTTATCCCTTTTTGTATCTCCAATGCTTATGCAGTTCTTGGTTGATTTCTTTACTTACTTAGACTGCACTTCAATGCTTTAATCAATAGTCTCCATGAATTTTTTTGTGGGCAAAATTCATCACCCTGTAGTCAAATTGTTGATGGGCCTCTCTGAATTTAGATAGCCTGGTTTTCAGATGACAGACATAAAGTCCATCAATGATTCATATTTGAAGTCTTTGAGCTCTGTTGGCATAAGCTTTGAGAAATCAGTACTCCCTCCACCTATGTCATGAGAAGACATAGAAATAAGATTTTAGTAGAAGATAATTATAGAAGTAGCTTTGCAGAATGGTAAGAAAGCTATCACTCTTGGGATATTTATATGTATATACATACGAGTTGTTCATGACTGTTTTCAGATAAATAAAAAGCATGCACCAAAGAAAAAGGAAATGATGGAAGAGGCATGGAATAAACCTTGAAAATGAACAATTTCAAATGACTTTGGAGGTCAGGACAGATTTGGTTACCTAAAATTAGAAAAGAAAATGGATAGGGAGAATGGAAGGCTGGAGAAAACATATTGGCCCCTCTACTGGGATACCAATGCATCCTCTTTTAAGTAGCTAACATAGGAATAAAAAAATTTTTTTTTTAGAGGATGAGGATGATGTTTGTAGAGAATAAAATTTCAGCAACTTATATTTGATTGTTGGGAATATACTCTGCTTGTGTGTTGTTGCTGTTGTTTGTTTGTTTTTGTTTTTGTTTTTTTAAGGGGACCATCTGCTCAAAGATTTTTTTTACAGCAACATTGTTTTTTATAATTGCAAAATATTGAAAACAACTTCAGTGTTCCCAAATAGGGGAAAGTTTAAATAAATTGTGGTACATTAATTCAGTGGAATGTCATAATGCAATTAAAATGGACAAGTATGAGGAGTTTAAAGAAATCTGGAGTAACTTTATGGTATTAAAAAAAGTAAGATGAAAAAAGCAGAACCAGAAAAAATATTTTAACTATAACCATAGAAAAGGAAGTAGATGAGAATAAATGGACAAGGAACTCTGATGGAGAATTAGAGGGCGTGACTGAAAAGTTGACATTTTATGTAGTGAAATTCATTTCTTGAAATGTAAATAGTTGCAAAGCAAGTTTAATTGGTTGTTCTGATGTTTAATATTAAGCTTGTAATAAATCATTCACAAATTTTGGCAACCTCAAAGAAGCCAGGCATCAAATGTTCCAGTTAACGCAAAGAATCATAGATTTAAAGCTGGAAGGCCCTTTTAGGGTCATGTAGTCCAACCCCCTCATTTCGCAGATGAAGAAACCGAGGACCAGTTATATTAGATGATTTCCTCAAGGCTATACAGATAGTAAATGGCAGATCCAGAATTAAAATTCTGCTATTTTACTTTAAATTGGGTTTTTTTTCCCACTGAAGTTTGGACAAGAGATTAGAATTATGAGCAAGATCAAATAAGGAGTTAAAAAGAAGAATTCTAGTTCTAATAGGATAAATCTGAAATATCCACGTCTATTGGCCTTCACTTTGCATTTGATTTCCATATGGATACCTTATGTATGCTCAGGCATTCAAAGTAAGTCACTAATCCTCTGACTAATACACTTATTTTCAAGAGAGGAATATATAAACTAGAAATCATCCTTTAGATCTGAGTTCTCAAACATGTATTCTCCCAGTCAGATGCTCTCCAGATTAAAATGTAATTAGAAAATATTTAACAAAATAAATAAAAATACAATAAAGCATAAATAATATTTTAAAACTAAGTGACCATAGAGCTGTTGGAATGCTGATATATGGTTTGGTGGCCCCTATTTAAATTTGACACAGACAGCTAGACATTTCTTACTTGCTCTATTAAGGTTCCAAGAGTAAATGTCTATGGAATAATAATTAAACAAATTCAAAAAATTTACTTTGAAAATAGATTCACTAAATGCAATGTCCAAACTGTAGTAATGTTTTCAAGTTCCAGACTTTTATAGTTCCCCCCTCTTTTAAATATGATGTCTATATTACTATAATAAGAAACAATATATGATGAGTAGGGTGAAGTTAAAAAAAACAAACAGGTTTTCTATCCCAACTCATATACTTACCAGCTATGTAACCTGAAGAAAAATTACTTACCCACCTGATGCCACCATTCCCTCATCTGTAAAATGAGGGGTTATATTATTCCATGGCCTTTAAGGACCATTTGAGATCTATGGTTCTCTTGTCTGATATCCATTGATTACTCAACCCATTAATATCAAGTGAGATTAATTCATTCGATAGACATTTACCAAACACTAATTGTTTGCAAGTTCCCATTCTAGGTGGAGATTCAACTAAACAAAAGACATAGGTCCTTGCTCCTAAGTCATTTAGAATCTCAGAGAAATCTCCAAATAAAGGTTGGATGACTGCTTGTTGGTTACATTATAGAAATAATTATTTTCCCAGTTTGGAGATAACTAGGTAGCGAAGTAATTTTATCACTAGAATTGGTCTCAGTAGGATCTAAGTTCTAATTCTGCCTCAGAAATTTAGCTATGTGACCTTAGGCAAATGACTTAATTTCTCTTTCTCAATTTTCACCTACTTAAAATGGGGATAATTATAGGACTGACCTAATAGGGATCAAATGATATAGCACCATGCATAGTGCTAAGCACAATATAATTACTAATGGGGAAGACTAGATAGCCACTGAGATCTTTTCCAACTCTGAGATTCTATGACCCTGTGCTATGTACAACATCAGGCACTCTGCGGTAAGTACCGTATGATTGAGACAAATGAAGGCCTCTAAAATAGGAGTTCCATTAAAAGATGATAGCATGGAATTCCAGCTGTTGTTGACGTGTTCCTCAGCAAAGGTGCAAGAGGCTGTAGCAACATGGCTGCTCTGAAAACCCAGAATGCTAGCCTATTTACTTGATTTAGGAAAGCTGGACAGGATATGTCTGGGAACCTTGAATGCTGCCTAATAGGCTGTAAATAACTTTTGACCACTTGACCTCAATCATGTTGATGTGACCCCCATCCGTTTTCCTCAACCACAGCATCCTTCTGGTGCACACGTACCACTTCATAAATAAAAAGGGGTATTTACCCTAATTGTGGAGGGGGAGCATGGTAATGGCCAATGGTGGTAGTCAGGCATTTTATGAACAGTTTGCTTGATTTGATGCCATAGTAAATCATACCCCAGGCCAGTTCTACTCAGTCTCTTATTTAAGCCTAGAAGACCATACACTTGGCTTGGCTTGCCTAAGAGGCAATATAGAGAATTCCCTTTTACTACCTTCATATCTGGCCTGGGTCTTCAATGCTGTATTCTGGTTTGAGCCATTTTCTGATTCTCTGTACCCATCTCCTTGTTTTTAATTTTGTGTCCTTGCTTAAGACTCACTCTGGTCCTACAAATAAACTTCCTTGACTGACTCCAGTCCACAGTAATAATAACTTTTTGCTTCTTGCCTCTTTAGACTTATGCATTCAGCATAGACCATTTTACTTCATACTTCAGAGGAAACAATAGTGTTAAACTTTGGTGTTAAAGCTTTATAACTTTTAAAGAGGGCTCAGTGAATAAGATGCTGGTTTGGAATAAGGAAACTTGAGCTGTGGTCCTGCAAACTACTTAATCTCTTATCAACTCTATCAATCTATGCTCCTATAAATTGAGACATTTTCAAGTGCTAGTTATGCTATTTACTTTGTGACTTTCTCAAGTCACTTAAATTTTTGTGCCTCAGTTTCCTCACCTTGAGATTGAACTAGACCTTTTATTTCATTGTTAGAGGGCACTATTGATTTGAAAGCATCCTCTCCCAAAGCAGATCAGCATTTGCTCTGCAACTTGCTTTAGTAGTTGTCTTGGGGAGGGAGGGAGCTTTGAGAGGTGAACAGTCACTCACTAATTATTGAATATCCACTATGTGTCCTACATCATTTGGCATTATGATGGTACCAATAAGTATAAGAATTAGTACCAGCTCAAACTTTACCCAGGGTAAATTCAGTTAAAAAGGGATGGTGAACTTCCAATATTGTTACCCTAGATAGTCAATGCCCATTTATCCCACTACTAAATAAATGTCTCATGTCTATCTGCCCTCAAGATTCACAATAACACAATAACACGAGTGAAATGAAAATCTAATGATATAAAATAGTACAAAATAAGATGCTGTACTTTTGATCTGGCTCACTTTCCTCCCTCTCCATCAACCCTTCCCTTCTTCCTCACTGTCCCTAATGCTGATACCTTTTAAAATTGTTCTTTGCCTTCACTAGGGTCTTCAAGGATTCATCCAACTTTTGATACTTTATCCAATCATATGCTGATTGAGGAGTTTGTATGATTGCTCAAAAATGTTCTTCATAAATTCAAGGCAGTAGGCGCATATAAGCAATATACTAGGATACAGAAAACAATATGGTCATTGGTGCTTAAGACAGTGTCAAGTATCAAAAAGTTATGTTGAACAAGAAAGGTGCTATAAAATTGGAAACAAGTAGATATTGTATTTTTCAAAAAGGGGGAATAGGTGGTGGATTCATCAGATTTCAAAAACAGTAAACTTGTCTTTGAACAATCCTAGGAAAATTCTAGAATATATTATTAAAATGATGGTTTACAAGTGCTTAGAAAAAGAAATGATGATTGTAAAATAAGTATGACTTCATCATACTAATTTCATTTTCCTTCTTTCTTTTTTTAATATGGTTATAGGATGATAAGTCAAGGAATACCATAGACACAGAGTCCATGTGTTTCTGGGAAGCAATTAACCAATTTCCAATGACTGTCACCCTTGTGTGTGAGAGAAAGATTTAGGGTAGAAAATAATAAAACAGTTCAATTAATTTGGAGCTGGTTAGTAGAGATCAATGGATCCAGCATTCTTACAGAAAATACCTAATAGAATGTCTTAGTCATCTTTCCTTGACTTTGTTATAATAAACTTTTTTTTGGTTAGTGAGTTGCATGAAAGCATAAGATTGGGTGATTTTCAAATTATTGGATAGTACAAAATGGAGAGGGATAATCAGGCATGTAGAGAGCTGAAACTATTGAGTCGATGCACTGAGGTCAGGACTACTGAGCACTTGAGGCTAACTACCAATTGGACAATACTCTATGGGCATATGCTTGGAAAATGGTCCTTTCCACTATCCGTGCTGGCTCAACAATTGGTGTATACAGAGGATTGTGGGGGTGGAGTAAGACTAGCCAGAGTCATACTTGGGTTGTAGATGAGGGAGAAGTCGGTACTTTTGCTTATCCTGACTCTGGCTGATTCTAGGGTGTTTGGGGTGCTAGCGTGGTCATCACACAGGCTTGTAATGGAGGCAGTTTGAATTAGCCCTTAAGAGGCAATTGTAAGATTTTTATTGTGAATATTTGTACCCAATAAATCAGCAAATACTACATATCTGTACTTGAATTATTATTTTCTTGATTTTCTAGACTTAAAAGAATGTTGGGGGAATTTTAATAATAAAATTAAACTTAAAAGGATGTCATGGGTACATTTCCTTTTTTGAAGAGCCAGTTGTTAAACATTTACTAGCATACCTTTGGCCAGATGACTGCAGTGCTGGATAAGAAACTAGGATCCTTAACAAATCTTGAGACAAAACCAATTAAACTGAATAGGGGTAAATGTTATTTGCTTGGATTGCAAAAATGAATTGCCAGGGTACACTCTGAAGACAATGTGTAAAAGATTAGGGTATTTTAGTGATCTGCATTTTCAATTTGAGTGACATTTAGACCAAAAAAGACCCCAATTAATATAATCTTAGACAAGGTGGCATAGTGAATATCACAGCATGAGGTCAAGAAGACCTGAGTTCAAATCTGTCCAATACTCACTGGCTGTGTGATCATGGCCAAGACACTTAACCTCTTTCTATCTCACTTTCCCCACCTGTAAAATGAGAACAATAATAGCACTTACCTATAATGATTGTTGTGAGGCTCAAATGAAATTTTAATTGTAAAGTGGTTGGCATAGTTTATGACAACAACTTAAGTACAATATGTTATCTATTATTTTTATTAATATCCATACTGAGTGGGGAAATAATAGCCTAGTTTTCATCTGCCTATTCTACTCTGAAACTCTATGATTCTATAAGAAGTCTAAAATACTCCCAGTGACTTCAGTATTGTTTTTTGTTATCCCACTGAATTTCCACCCAACTTGCCATGATTGTATGAGCTCTACTAACCATTTTATTTGTCCCTGATTTCAAGCCCCAGGTCATTGCTGGAGGGAAGATGGAGACTCTTCTGCACCTGACTCATTACCAGTGTATCCTTTTAGCAATATTTTTACTTAACTCACTGATTACCTCATGGCCTACTCACAGCAGTTATTTTAGACCCACTCATCTTTAGTTAGGCTTTCAATTCTTCCTCCATGCCCCTCATTATCAGTATATCAATTCAATCCTCAGTTTTCATTGAGAAATTTGAGTCCATCTGGCATATGCCTTCATATGTGAGCTAAGAGGGAGGGGGAAAAAAGCATTGGCAGGAAGATAGGGAGGAATGGGAAATCTATGTGGGACCTTGGTGAGGTATATAAAGAATAGAGGGGGAAGGCTCCCCCCAGGCTGGACTACTTGGCTCTTAGAATCCTTGGGAAGCATGGCTTCCACCTCAATATATTATTGCTATCCCTATCCTGATCTTTACCTTTCCCTTCAGCCTTGGGAAAAGAGATTTTTCCATTCCTCTTTAAATTAAAACATTCATCTGCATTGAGGATCCTAATCCTTATCACCATTTCTAGGGCCTGACTTTCAAAATTAGTTCATATCTGGAATCTTCAACTTTTCTTTTCTAAACCATCTAAATCATTAAGCATTAAAAAAATGCTCAGATCTCTCTGAACTTTAAGTTTTTTTTTGTTTTTTATTTTTTGTTATTTTTTTGGGGGGGGGTTGCTTCTACTTAATGCCACTGCCTAGTCTCTTTTATCTATTTCCCATCAAGTCCTTAAACATGTGGGTTATACCTATTGCCATCATTTTATTTTTACTTCTTTCTTCTATTGAAACTTCCCTCCTAGAGGTAACCTGCACACTCCTTCTTGTCAAATCCAATGACTGTTTTCTAGTCTTTACATTCCTTGTCTCAAGTAAAAAATAATGTGCAGCTATAAAGCTTGTAAATATCCCAGAAACACTAGACATCAAATAAAATATGAGTTTTAGAGGTCCTGGACTGTCATGTTTTTCTTTAGATATGTTGTAATATTTTAAAGTTATTGCTCAAATTGATTTATTCATCATTGATTTATTCTGAAAGACTAGTGATGTTTAATGGACTTGAGATGGCTTTAGTTATGATGCCTTCTACATTTAGAGGGATCTTGATTTATGTTTTCATTTTTGTATTATAATCCAGGTAGAATTACCATAGAACTCAATATGAACCTCAGTCTTCTGATAACAGTAAGGTGAAATTTTGCCAATTCAGGCAGTAATTCTTAATGTCTTTCCACAACTTCTTTAGGAAATGTAACTTTGCTCAGAAAACCAGGTGAAATATAATGTATTGAGATAGGAGTTTCTCTAATTTATTGAAGCTGTGTGTATCTGAAGTATGGTGTGAATCTAGCACATGTAGAAGCTTAAAAATAGTATGTTATAAGCCTGATTTAATTTCCCACGTCATAGATAAAAGGTACACTTGAATTTATACTCCATAAATATTGACTTTTCTTCTGTCATGATCTTAAATAATATTTGATACTGTTAATGATCTATTTTATTTTGAAATGTACCTCTCTTAGTTTCTGTAATTCTACTTTTCTGGTTCTCTTGTTATCTACTCATGTTTGTTATCACCTACTTAACATTGGCTAAATCACTTCATCTTTTTCTCACTCAGCTTCCTCATTCTTCAAATGAGAGGGTTGGATTACACAACCTCTGAGATCCCTTCCAGGTGGAGATCTAGAATCCTATGGTTAACTCATAATATGAGCATAAATTTAGGCTTTGAAGAAGCTTAGTGAATCATCTAGCCCAAATACTTCATTTTAAACTTGAACAAAATGTGGCCTAGTAAGTGACTTGAGCAACATCATACAAATTTAGTAAATACTTGAGCCAGATTGTCTGATTCCAAATTCAGCTGTCTTTCTTTTATGTAATAGTGATGATTTGTTCATTCTTCTTTTCAAAACACTTCCTGATGACTGTTCTCTTTTATTGTTTTCTTTATTTTTTTCTGGTTATACATGTACATTAATTTTTATGCACACATTTCTTTATGAATCATGTTAAGAAAGAAAAATCTCAAAACAAAAGGGAAAACCCATGAGAGTGAAAAAAAAAAAAAAAGGAAAAAAGTGAACATAGCTTCATAGTATGTGTTGATTTACATTCATTCCCCATGGTTCTCCCTCTGGATGCAGATGGCACTTTCTATCCAAAGTTTATTGGGATTATTTTGGATCACTAAATCACTGAGAAGAACCAAATCTTTCTTAGTTGATCATTGCCTGATGACTATTCTTAAAGCAGTCAATAAATATTTATTAAGCACTTACTGTGTATCAGGTACTATGCTATGCAATGGGGATACAAAAACAAAGATAGTCCTTAATCTCGAAAAGGTTACAATCTAGTGAGCAAAATCTACATTGTATCATTCTTTAATTTCCTTGGGCTCCCTATTATTTATATTAATAAATCTAAAAGCCTCTGGTTGATTCTAATGGTTCCCTATAGTCTGGAGGCAGGGGTCCTCAAACTTTTTAAATAGGGAGCTACTTCACTGTCCCTCAGACTGTTGAAGGGCCGGACTATAGTAAAAACAAAAACTTTGTTTTGTGGGCCTTTAAATAAAGAAACTTCATGGTCTTGGGTGAGGGGGATAATCGTCCTCAGCTGCTGCATCTGGCCCACATGCTGTAGTTTGAGGACCCCTGGACGGACCATACCAACCTGTGTTATTTTCAAATCAATAGAGTCCTGTCTGACACTCCATGATTCAATATGAGGTTTTCTTGGCAAGCAAACTGGGGTGGTTTACCATTTCCTTTTCTAGTTCATTTTCACAGATGAATAACTAAAGCAAATAGGATCAAGTGACTTGCCCAGGGTCATGCAGCTAGTAAGTGAATGAGGTCAAATTTGAACTCATGTCTCCTGACTCCAGGGCTGGCTCTCTATCCACCCAGTTGTCCCACCAAACTATTTTATCTTATTTCTTATTACTCCTCAAAGTTTATTCTCTACTCTAGTCAGGCTCTATCCTCATATTTTCTATGCACATTTACCTCCTCAAACTACAGCCCACCGGCCAGATGTGGTCGCTAAGGACTATTATCCCCCTCACCCAAGGCTATGAAATTTTTTTATTTAAAGGCCCACAAAACAATGTTTTTGTTTTTACTATAGTCCGGCCCTCCAACAGTCTGAGGGACAATGAACTGGCCCCTATTTAAAAAGTTTGAGGACCCCTGTGTATAGGCAGTAGCATGTTGGAGTCATTTCTTAATGAACTTTCCATGGTCAATTGTTAAATTTTCAGGATGACCATTTATATTTTGGAAGTTAACAAACACTACAAATAAGGGGTTGATTTATTTTTTGTTGATTGTCTAGACTTGAAAAGTAATGGAGAAAATATTAAATGTCTATAGTAAGTAAATTCCACCCCCCCAAATAGCTATGTGTTACCAGCCTACCATTGTTTGAACCCCTTCTACAGGGGCTCCCAAAAGGTCATACAAACTCAACTTAAATTCTTAGCTTTCTTGATCCCAAAGAAAGTTAAGTTCTCTCTCTAGTTTTACCCTTCCCCCTCCTGAGTAACTTCAAGAAAATATCTAATACAAAACTTAGAAATGGTGCATGTCAAGGAACTTCCCAAAATATGTATAGCAAGTGCACTTAGAGAAAAGGCTAGACTATAGACTATAGATATTAGATATAGGACAGTAATTTATTTTCTAAACTACAGAAACTACACAAGATGTAAAAGATTTAAAAGCATATATTAATAAATAAAGATAACAAAATAATCTTAAAAATTCCATTATATTCATAATATTCCTTCAGAAAGTAAAGGTTATTTACAGACTGGCTAAACAAAAATGAGTTCACCTGGGACCTACCTTTCCTGAGAAACTCATAAAGTACAGAACATACAGTTAATCAGGTTTTTGGTTTTTTTAGTTCTTCTGCCATATGGTGATCCTGGTGGTGGTCATCTTCTCTTCTAAGTATATTGCTAAGGAAATTAAGTTTCTTCTGGACAACCTCTGCCTTAATCCCAAATTTAAGAAATCTCAACTCATTGGGTGACTACCACTACCAAAAAAGTTCATTTTACATTATTAGTTAACATGTCAAACCAAAAGGCTTTCATCAAATGCCTACTATGGACCAGGCAATGTGCTAAGCAGGGAGGATACCAGATCAGATATAAGAAGAAAAAGAAAGTTTGAAATACTGCAAGAATGACCCAAATGTGACACAGAGCTATGATATGAGCACATGTTGAAAAGATATTCATTGATAACTTGTTTGTTGCAAGATTGCCACAAACTTTCAATAAAAAAAGCAATATTTGTGAAGCACAATAATTATTGTACTTTGGTATACTGTATTTTGTGCCAGGCACTGTGCAAAATGCTTTACAAATATTATTTTATTTGGTCCTTACAATAATTCTGGGAAAGAAGTATCATTAGTGTCCCCATCTTAAAGAAGGGGAATTGGGCAGACAGAGATTAATGAATTGCCCAGAGTCACACAGCTAATAAGTACCTAAAGCCAAATTTGTATTCAAGTCTTTCTGACTTCAGTCCCGGAACTCTTTTCATTGCAACAACCTAGCTGCTCTCCTGCAGGTTTGTTATAGATTTATGAGGGTCACATTAGCCTATCCATATATATGTATATCTATATATAATCTCTTCTAGAAGCAAGAAGTCTAACAGTGCACTTATGAGAAGGATGTTCATTAGATTCTCACATTGGAGTCAAAGACTGAGTCTATGATTGAGGATATATGATTTGTTGTTTAATCATTTTCAGTAGTTTCTGACCATCCACGACTCCATTTGGGGTTTTCTTGGAAGAGATACTGGAGAAGTTTCCCATTTCCTTCATCAGCTCATTTTACAAATGAGGAAACTGAGGCAAAGAGGGTTAAGAGACTAGATAGACTAGGATTACACAGCTACTAAGTATCTAGGGCTAGATTTGAACTCAGTAAAATGCCTTCCTGATGCCAGGCCAGATACTCTATCCACTACACCACCTGGTGGCCCTTGAGTGTCTATGATAGTAGTTCACAAACTTTTTTTTTTTCCTCATGGAATAAAAATTTTTGCTGTGTAAACAAAGAGAGTATTATGGAAGAGATGAGAGACTCCCAAATGCATACAATTACAAGGGCAAGTTACTCCCATGATATTCAGGATACATCTAGCCAAAATATGTGCTCTGACAAATATATTTTTTAAAACTATTGCTCTACTGGTGATCATCAAGTTGTTGAGGCAGCTTCATTTCTCATTATATCCAAATCTCCCAGTTGTCTCATTCTGTCCCAATTGGAATATAAATTTGAGTTACCTCTCTTGCACAAATTACAGATTTTGAATGATTTCCTAGTTTGGATGTGTAATTATAAGATAGTCTTTGGCTCTTCTTCCAGAGGCACGTAGGCCTAGAGACACTGAATTATCCATCCTACACCTTATTACTCCATCCTCTATAGGCTGATCATCACCCTTATATAAAATACATTTGAGATCAGGTGTGTGCATTTATGCATCTGTGTATGTATTTGGGGATGTAAGAGGGATAGAGGATGCTCTGATGTCTCTGATATGCAAGCCTTGTTTTAGTTTAAGACTGTGCTTTTCAAAATATTTTGTAACCCAAGGCAATTAAATCGGAAAGAGATTTTTAAATGGAATCAAAAGACAGGAGGAAGCTGAAAGAATGCTTATCTTCCCACCTGCATTTCCTCCATACCAATTTTAAATAGTTGGGAACCACACAGTTTAGGAAAGAGAATGCAGCTCACCACAAGTCCAAAGCAAGGACAGACCTGGCCTTTTACTCCACTGGGGGGAAATAATGGGTTTGCTTTGAAAGCTGCAAGTTGTGTATTAGCCAAAGGGGTTAAACTACTTCCCAAAATGTTTTTTAACTGAACTCTTGCTCCAGGGCATAAGAAATCTCCCTCTCTAATTGATGTCTTTAGTCAATGCCTGCTTGTAATCAGGAAGATTGCACTTAAAAGGTATGAAGGCCAGTATTATTATTTGGCATTAGAGGATTTTGCTTTGTAATTATGAGGCCAGGAGTCTCCAAGTACTCCACAGGCTGTGGAGTTTCAGATATCATACAGAAACCCCTGGCGGCATCTGCAGGGAAGCTTCTGACCTCTGAGAGAGTGCCTGTGCAGCACATAACTCCAGCAAACACTTGTCTGCATGATTTGCAAGCCTGGTGCATGGCAGGTTTTTCAACTCTCAAGCCTTTTATTTACTGCTCAGCACATATTAGAGTAAATTAGAGAAAGATTGGGCCAAGGAAAAGACAGGTTGGCAGAAGTGTTCTAGAATTAAAAAGTTTGTTTTGGTAGATGAAATTACGTATTTAGGTGAAACCTTGGGACAAGGAGATCTATTTTGGGAAGAGCTGTCTCTATGACTACAAAGACTGACTTCCCATTTATTCTGTATATATCTTGCATGTACCTTTTTATTTACATATTGTCCCTCCCATTAGATTGGGAGCTCTTTGAGGGCAGGGACCATTTTTTTTGGCTTTATGCATATGCCCAAGGTACTTTGAGTGAATGTTTATTAAATGCTTGTTGACTGGTTGACCATTCCAACCTGACTCTCTAAATTCAATCCAGTTTAGATATCTTGAGCTGGATGATATCTTAATTTCTGAAAATCAAAGTGCTAAGAAATAAATTTCTTTTCCTCTTTCCTAAATCTGATTCTTCTCTTAATTTTTCTATTTCTGTAAATGGCATCAGTGACTTTAGTCATGCAGGTTTATACTCTCTGGGTCTCCTTTACCTTATCCTTCTTCCTCATTCCCTCAAATCCAGTTAGTTGATGAATTTTGTTTATTCTACCCTTAATAGCTCTTTCTTCGAGTCCCCTTCTTCCCATTTCCCATCTTAAACCAAATCTTCATCTCTCCTTGCTTGAATTATTGTAATAGTTTCCTAAGTAGCATTCTTGTCTCTTTGTACTACCTGTCCAATCCATCCTTCATATTGTTGCTATTATGTTACTCCCCTATTCAGTAACTTCCCATGGCCTCCCATCATGTACCAAAATTAAGCATACATTCCAAATCTTGGTTTAATTCAAAGATCCTCATAATTTGTCTTCAGTTTACCTTTCAAGCATGGAGAGGATATGCCTGCATACTCAGGGGAAGTGTGATCAGAATCCTCACTTTAAAGTCTTCTGAGAGGAAGTAAAGGGGCCTGTGAAGACCCTCCCTCAAGGTAAGCTAGCACATGCTGTCAACTCTATGCTAGGTTCTACTTTCTGGAATTATTGCTTACTATTCCCCTTTATTTTGTGTACTTTGGATCCAAACTGAGCTTCTTCTCCATGTTAACCTGCCTACTTTAGTCTTTCGAGTTTTGCTCATTTTATCCCTCTAGGAGACTTAACAATTTGTGTCTCTTGACGCTCCCTTTTTACTCAAATCTTTCTTTTATACTTAGTACTCTTTCATTTATATTTAGTTATATTGTTCATCTTTGATGCAAAGTGAACTAATGACAACATGAGGTGGTATCTTGACTTGTGCATGAATTGAAGTGAGACAGAGATGCATAAAATAGTCAGTCTCACTCTTTTTTCCAGAATCATTGAAACTCAGTGGCAAGACAAAAGTCAGGATGACTGGCAATGTCGTTGGACACAGTGAATGACCTTGGGGTCTTCAATGTCTGACCAAGCTATAAACACTCCATATCTTAGGTAACCTGCTTGAGGCACCTTCATGACCCATTGGAACAAATCTTTCCCCAGGGGAAGCTTGGGATAAATGTCTATCTAAATCATCAATGGGTTTGAGGCCTGTCAACAGAGACAGTTTTTATTGGTGTGTGATTGCTGTGCATGCTACAGTTTCTTGTAGCCAGAGGTGAGAGTTGGGTAAAGGTGGACATCAAAGGTGGAAAAGGAACCCTGAAAAAGGCTTAGCCAGCCCTCACATCAAAACATCCTATGTACTCTGTAGAGATGTGTAGATGTTATATCATTAATAAAAGTAAGAGCTAATACTCATTCCATATATCCAAGCAGTTACCAAATCTAGGCATTTCTGTCCTTACAACATCCCTCAAATCTGTCCCCTTCTCTCTATTTATACAGGTATCATTCTAGAAATGATTTACATATGTGTATATATATATATGTGTGTGTGTGTGTGTGTGTGTGTGTGTGTGTGTCTGTGTGTCTGTGTGTGTGTTTGCATACATATGTATATACACATCTGTTTCTATGTATATTGTACAATGTATATGGACTGCTAAGTGACATAGTAATGAGTAGGAAAAACTGAATTTAAATGCATCCTCAAACATATACTAGCAGTGTTGCCTTAGGCAACTCATTTAACCCCATTTGCTTCAGTTTTCTCATTTATTAAATGAACTAGAGAAGGAAATGGCCAACCACTCCAATATCTTTGCCAAGAAAACCCCAAATGAGGTCATAAAAAGTCAGTTGTAACTGAAACGACTGAACAGCAACCATGTATATATATTATACATACATTCCACAGAATTTGTGAGATTAGGTAATATACATATGTGTGTATATATATATATATATATATATATATATATATATACATACATACACACACACACACATATATATATAAAACAATAAAATATATGTTCTTATATAATGTGTGTGATTTTTATTGTGTATGTGTGCATGTGATGGTGTATGGTCTATAATTTCGGCATGATTCACCAAATTGATAAGGGCCTTCTTTGATCAGTTACCCATATGTGTCCATACTTACAGAGATTCTGGGGATTCAAAAATAAAACAAAACTCCCCTTAGGACTTATGACTCTGCAGTCCAATGCTATCTATACTCAGAATCTAATTCCCAAAAGGCAGTTAAACTCATACCTCTGAATTAACTCTTCTATAGATCCTGTACATGTTGGTTGTTTCATGTACTGGGACACTCCCTAAGCAGAGAAATTTCATTTGTAACAAAGAACAATTTATAAACATTAAATATTAATCTTTTCATGCTAATCTGAAAGGGCTAGGTTTATTAAATTTTAAAATAAATCCATATTTTGATTAAAGAGAGGGAAGGATTTGTTGTGAAGTGAGAGGCAAGCAGTTGCTGACTTAAAAGAGTTCATAGAATTTAACACTGGAAGGCAAACACATACATGGAAACTCAGAAATTGGAAGGGCCCTCAGGGGCCATTTATCTAAACCATAACCATGTAACAACCCCTCCTACATCCTACTTGGCAAGTGCATGTCCTGCCTTTGTCTAAATACCTCCCAGTCAGGGGGAGCCCACTACCTGCTGAGGCAACTCTTTCCACTTTGAGATAAGTGGCAAAGTGGATGGATGTTTTGGATGGACACTTTAGTCTCATACATTTCAAATATGTTTTTGTCCTTTCTCCATCTCTTTCTCTCTCATTCTCCTTTCTCTTCTATTTATGATTCTATATCTCTCTTGCTGGATCTGACTTTATCCATCTCTCTCTTCCTGCTTTCTCTCTATCCCTCAACAGATAAGTAGATTGAATTAAATAGGAAAGCCAGGATTTTAACCAAGTTATGATTCCAAATCTCATGCTTTTGGTTGTAAACTGGCTTCAGCTAGCTTCCAGGCAAATTCAAGGCACCAGAATCATGTAGGTAGAGTCTATGGGGGAAGAAAGACTAAAAATGAAACTGTCCCTTTTAGTCTATATTCTTACTTTCTGCTCAGGTGGCTACCAGTTTATGAAATTTTGGGAGAGATAACTTTACAAATACTGATATATTCATCCTGGCTGTTGGCTAATCTCTAAAGAGACATTATTTACTCCAGCTGAAATTTTGCTCCATTTAGAGCATCAAGTCTTTAGTAAACTAGAGATGAAATAGGAGGCGTTTCATTTCATTTCATAACACAGAGTAAAGTTCTCTCCCTGTTGACTTCTGATCTTTGAAACCAAATAGTCACTGAGGGGGATAAAGTTTTAAAAGGGGAAATTTAAGCTGGGTTTTAGGGAAAGATTCCCCAGTGGTGAGTATTTTAAGTTATAGAGGGAAAAATCTTTATAAACCAAGTGGTGAAGACTTCACCATTTACCATACTTAGTGATCTGGTAAACAGTGGAAGAATATCCCCTAAAGACAAACCACAGTGTCAGCAGCTGCATACCCAACTTGACAAACTGGAATAACACCAGCTCTGTTCCTTTTACATTCTCACTTTTAAATGTCTTCATCAATATCATCTAAAACATTTTCTGTTTTCCTTGCTGGAGAGAGCCTCCTTTTGTAGTCACAAAGCCAACAACATTCTTTTACTTTTAAGACCTGAAGAAAAAGATGAAGGGAAATCACCACCTATAAGTGCAGAGATAAAAATCCAATGGAATTCCTCATTTCACAGATCTTCCTGGAAATACTATATTGTCTAATATGTTCATGTCCTCTCTTGGTGGTCATTATCTCTTATCCATCCTTCTTTGCAAACTCCTCCCCCTTATTTTGTTCTTCTTAAAGACAAGAGTAATATATGGCAAATCCCTGGTAATACTTTTCCAAGGCTTAGTTCCCATATAACATAATTCTCTTCTTGCTGAGTGGGTGTCCCAGGCTTCCCATCAGTCTCTGGCATAAGCTCTTTTCTGGCACATGGCTGGAGTGATTTAATGCATACGCAAGTGTGCGTGCTCATGCACGCACACACACACACACACACACACACACACACACACACAGGGGGAGGGGGGGAGAGATTTCCTCTATCTCGATTCTCCAAAAATCCTTCTTTAAACTAGGTTCTCCAAAGGTCCTAGTAATAGAACAAGAAACAAAAAGGGGAAAAAATGGAGTTTTTAATCTAAAAAGATTTACCCAGATACCATCCTTTTTTAAAGCTATTTATTGTTTTCTAATATTTCATTTCTAAAGAGAGATGGAACTTTGACACTTCTGTTTCCAATCAAGAATGGGCTATTCATTGATCGGAGTTCCTTGAGAATAGTCATCATTTTTTGTCTTTCTTTGCAACCCCAACATTTTACACAGTGCCTGACCCACAGGAAGAAGTTAGTAAATGCTTTTTGACTGACCATCCCAGAGAAAAGAAACTGTCTTAGTTAAAAAGACTGTCAAAGAAGAAGAGTCTGCCAAGCCTCTTAGCACTTGGGAAATATTTCCTTTGGATCTGTTTCTTATACCATCTTTTCATTTTGACTCCACTGATAGACAATTAAAAGAAGAGCTAGTAATACCTTTTGAATATAATAATTGGGCAGTTAGTGGACAGAGTGCTAATTCTGGAGTCAAGAAGACTCATCTTCCTTCATTCAGTTTTGAGATCAGACATTTCTAGTTGTATGAATCTGAGTAAATCACTTTAGCCTGTTTTCCTTAATTTCCTTATTTGTCAAATCAGCTGGGAAATGAAATCGCAAACTTTTGCCAAGAAAATCTTAAATGGGGTCACAGAGTGCTGGACATGACTGAAAACAACTGAACAAAAATAATAATGGTAATAATTGAGAGGATTGAATAATAACTAACTTTATATTGTACTTCAAATTTTGTACCTATCATCTCATTGATTTTCATAATAACACTGTGAAGAAGGTACCATTATTATCCCTTTGATAGATGAGAAAACTGAAGCTGAGAAAGTGTAGTGGCTTGCCCAGAATCATACAATCATACAACTAATATTTATCTGAAGATAGATTTGAATTCAGATATTTTTGACTCTTATTCCTGGGTTCCAGTTGCTTTGCCAAGCTATCCATGAAGACTGTCAGGAAAAAAATATTTCCAGTAACTTATTTTTATTTAAAAAGCCCCGGGATACTTATACTGTTGTAATAAGTTATAGCTGAGGGTTTTTTGGTTTATAATTTTAATAATAATAATTGCTAGAATTTATATAGTAATTTAAGTTTGCAAAATGCCAACCTTGGGAAGTAGATGCTATTATTACTCCCTTTTTACAGATGAGGAAATTGAGTCATACAGAGGTTGCTCAGGAGTATGTGGTTAGTAAAGGTTAAAAGATATTTTAACTTTTATTTTAATGTGTTTTTTAAATACCTTCAACATTTTGCCTCCCACTGCTAATTTAACACTTTTACAAATTGTATTTTATTTCTTTAAATTAGAAAATAGCATTTACTGCTCCAGGAAAAACAAAAACCAGGAAGTCAAGAACTTTTGACTACAGACATGAAGCCCATGAAACAAACTGACCCAAGAAAGATTGAAGAATAGTGCAAAATTGCTAGCCATTATAATCTGGGATGTGGTAATTTCATTTTCTCTTATTTTCATATGGATGTACATATATGTATACATACATATGTAAGTAGATGTATGTTTGTATGTATGCTGTTTCTTCAGCTATATTGTAGGCAACTTTTTCATAAGGACCAAGTTCTTTCTTTAAGAGATTTTTATTGTATTGGTGAGCTTGACTCACTCGTAAGATTGATCTCAGGTAGAATTATCCACCAATAGATAATGTTTGTTTGCAGTGTGGTCTCTTTCCTCCCTTTAGTTCCTTACCTTTTTGGAAATTCACCTAGTTCAAATTGCTCATGGTTAATCAGAAACTGTTCTTAATCAACCTTAATCAGATACTGGTCCTTAATGAGACTACTGAGTGGTCCCAATGAGACTAACTTACCTTTTGACTCATACTCATATTCAGGAGCCACAAGGTCAGTTGGGTGATTTAATAAACTACTATGCCCCATTCTACTAATATGAGGAGATTAGAAAATGGCGTTCCTTGGTTAGATAGATAGATATAGATATAAATACACATGCATATATATACACCTAAGTGCAGGATTGGAAGGGGGATGCATGGTTAAAGAGTCTATTTCCTATGAAATAGACTTAGGATTTCTATTGACCTTCAATCAATCAATCAACACTGGTTAATTAAGCTTCTACTATGTATCATGCTCTATGATGGGTGCTGGGTAAACAAAAGTAAAAAAATTCTTCTGTGGAAGAACTTACCATATATCCAAAAGAAATAGTGTGTGTGTGTGTGTGTGTGTGTGTGTGTGTGTGTACATGTATATGATTGGGGGAGAAGGCACTAGTAGTTGGCAGAGATCAAGAAAAAACTTTACATAGAAAGTATTTGCATAAGATGAGCCTTGAAAGAAATCAGAATTTCCAGAAAGCAGGAAGGATTGCATTTGATGTATGAGGAATAGCCAGCACAAATTTATGACAATGAGAAATGGAGTCTTATATATGAGAAATGCATTAAACTGTCTATAATAAGTCTAGAAAGGTGAGGTGAGTCCAGGTTAAAGTATTTTACATACCAGAAGAGTTTGTTTGCCCTTAGAGGCAACAGGCAACCATTGGAGTTTACTGAATAGGGTAATAACTTGGTCACTTGCCCTGTAAGAACATTACTTTGGTATTTGTGTAAAGACTAGGTAGTAATATGGGGAGAAATGAGGCAATTTAGAGGCTGTAGAAATTTTCTAGTTGAGAAGTGATAAGGGCTTTAATTGAATGGTTTTGTGAATGGAGAAAAGGGGAATATACTTTGGAGATGTTATGAGGGCAGAAATAACAAGATATGTGATTGATTGGATATGTGAGGTTAGTGAGAGTAAGGAATAAAAGATGACATTGAGATTCTCAACCTGGGTATTAGAAGAGTGATAAGGTTCTTGAAAGAAATAGAAAGATCAGAAAAAGGTAAAATTGCAAGGTCAGTAAATCAACATTATGACACATCAATCAAAAGTGTTGGTGTAATTTTATTAACAGAAGCAAGAGGTGATAGGGCCATTGTACTCGACCTTCTTAGACCACTTCTGGAGCTAGTAACTAGCACTTCTAGTTACATCATTTTATAAGATATGTTGACAATGTGGAGCATATCTGGAGTAATGTAACAAGTGTGGTGTCGTATAGGTTTATACCAAGGGTGTGCTAGAATAATTTCCTACCGGATCAAGAACTGATTGTTACATTTTCAATGTGAGCATTTATACTTCTCAAAATGGCAAATGCGATAAATCAGGACTTGATTTGTTGTTATATTGATTGTCTAGTCCAGTAATGTCAAACTCAAAGAGAAACAGTGTCATACATATATAAACCATATATAAGGATGCCTGAAGCTGGATATTGATTTAGAAAAATATTGACGTTATTTATGTCCTATAGTGTTTTCACTTATTTTGACAAATATTTTCTCAATTACATTTTAATTTGGTTCTTGCAACACTTGGGAATATTGGGTCACAATGTGGATGTTTGACATTTTTAATCTAGGTGTCAGCAAGTAAGTGTAAATAAAGTAAAATAAATTTAAAAGTATATTGTGTGCATGTTCTCCCCTATTCCCCAGATCTCTGGTTACTTAATATTTACCACCACACACTAGACTGGAAGGATGAATTGAAAGAACTGGGATATTTAGTCTTGAGAAAAGAAAAACTGCAAAGAGACAGAGAGGTATGATAGCTGGCTTTAAATATTTGAAGGATTGTCATGTGAAAGAGATTAGACTAGTTGTATTTGGATTCTGGAACAGGAGTTGAAGAGATGGGTGGGGATTCTAGGAAGTCACATCTTGGCTCAATGTAAGGAAGGCCTATGACAAAACACAAAGATGGAAGCTTGTGGTCACCCAGCATGAAATGGAAATGATGATGTATAATTTCTTTCTGTGGGTTCATATGACAAATAAAGTATTTTGCAGAAGTTCAAAGGTGACAAATATATCAGAAGCATTTGATCATGGGGAAAAATAGTGGTTGAGTCACATAACAAGGAAAGACCCCCTGATGGTTTGAATACCCCAGAATCATGCATTGTTGATTTATTATTAAACTTTATGGGATGAGTCAATGATCTCATTTACTGGGCAAAGATTGGCACATGGGCTCATTCTTATTTTCTGTGGATCTCAGTTTTAGTAAGGGCAGATTTCAATGTGAAAATGAAAATGAACTTTTTTAGACAGTGCCTATAGCAAGTATTTAATAAATGTTTGTTGATTTAAAATCATTAGTTTTACAAGATATGTGACAAATGACTATGACCTTCAATAGGTTTTTACTTGAATAATTCTGTGAACATGGTCAGGCCATAGGAGTTGCACTCTATGCAGGAAAGTTTGAATGTTTGGCAATTTAGTTTGAGAAAGGACCTCAGGGGCAGCTAGGTGGCACAGTGGATAGAGCAACAGCCCTGAAGTCAGGAGGACCTGAGTTCAATTTTGATCTCAAATCTGATCTCAGACACTTAACACTTCCTAGCTGTGTGGCCCTGGGCAGGTCACTTAACCCCAATTGCCTCAGAAAGAGAGAGAGAAAGAGAGAAAGAAAGAGAGAGAGAGAGAGAGACACACACAGACAGAGAGAGAGAGAGAGAGAGAGAGAGAGAGAGAGAGAGAGAGAGAGAGAGAGAGATGAGAGAGAGAGAGAGAGAAAGGGAGGGATGGGAGAGAGGAAAGGAGGGCAGAAGGGAGGAAGGGAGGGAAGAGAGAGAGAGTGAGTTTAGATTTTAAAGCCAAATAATAATGAGGCTAGCACAGTACCTCCGAAGACTTTCAATATGGTAGGCAGTCTAATACCTCTTCTCTCCCACACTTTCCTTCAGAATGTTCCAAACACTGAGCTAACTCTGGCAATGTATGCATGTCTCATTATCAATATGTACATTCCTAGAAAACATACTGCCAAAGTAAATGAACTTATCCATAGCATTCAAAATTTCTCCATTTTCTGTAACTAATAATTCCATGTGTAGAATAGTGTGATGCTGGCTGATGGAGCACTTGTGTTTTCTTGGTGTTAATTGTTAGACCAAAATTAAAACAGCAGAAAATGGATCCAAACTGTGTTGCATCTCAGCTTCAGAAGCTGCATTGAATGCACAATCAATTGCAACAGAAAATCATGCATCAATACTCCTTCTACTTTGACCTTGGCTTGTAGAATTTTCAAGTTGAAGAATTTACCATCTGTTCAGTAGCTAACCTTGATGCTGTGTTCATCCTCATTGAAACATTTGACAACATGGCCTAAAATATCATGCCAAAAGACATGAGAACAAGCACACAGCTTTCTTTCATTCCATTGGTAACTGAAAAAGTGTGAGAGCATTATCCATTATCCAAAACCCAGGCAAGCATGCTGTCATGAAACTGATGAACTCCAGGCAGCCAACTTTTGACATAATTTTCCATCAGCTTCATGATCAATAGCATCAAAGACCTTGCTCACATCTACAAACATGGTATAAAGATCTCTGTTCTGTTCTTGGTGTTTCTTCTGGAGTTGTTGGGCAGCAAACACTATAGTGACTGTTCTTTGGCGGTTTCTGAAGCCACTTAGGCTCTCAGGCAGATGATCATTTTCAGGTGAAGTATCATTCTATTAAGGAAGATTCCAGTAAGAATCTTGCTAGCAATAACAGAGAGACATTGCACTCTTCCCTGTGATTGTCACAGGACAATATATTTTCTTTACTTTTAGAGAGACTTATAATGGAAGTATCCTGGAACTCATGGAGGATAACTTCCTTTTGCCATACAGCCTGGAAAATCAGCTTTTATAAGAGCAATGGATCCCCCACCTTGTAAATCTCAACCACAATAGAATCAGCATCAGGTGGTTTACCACATGAAAGTGGCCTGATGACCTTCAAAACCTTTTCTTTAATTGAAAATTTGTTTAAAGAGGGATTACCTTCAACCTAAGGTAAATAGTCAATTGACTTTAGCATTGACTAATTATAGTCTGTTGAGAATGCTATGAAAGAGTTCAGCCCACCTCTTCAGAATCATGTCTTTATCACTAATCGATGTGGCTCCATCAGTACTGAGCAGTTGAGATGTACCATATGTCTTTTGCCCGTAATTGGCATTCAGAGCATCATAAAAGTGCTTTAGATTATTACTATCAGCATAAAACTGACTTTTAGCTGCTTTTTTTACTAAGCCAAGAATCTTAAATCCCTCTAAGCTTTGCTTGCACTTTATTCTTGATGCTGTTAAATGCTGCTTTTTTAGAGATACATGAATTATCCTACTGGTTAACTCTGTGGAGTTCTAATTTTTCATTTAACATCTGAATTTTGCCATATTTTTCTCAAACCAGTCTTGATGTTTGTGAGGGTTCTGATCCATATGAGCAAATGCAGTGCTCAACACCAAATCTCTGAAAGCTGACAATTCCTTGTCTGTTCCACTGTTGCTAACCCTTTGTTGGCTCAACTTTCTCTTCAAGTTAGCAACATATTGTTCCTATTCAGAGAAGCACTTGAATCTATTGACATTAGTCTTCTGATAGCCTCTGGGTTGACATTTTTATTGAGTATGAATATTGATCTCAGAGAGGATGAATTTATGATCAATCCAGCACTCTGTACCACACATTGCCTTTGTCACTTTCTCATTCAGTCTATCTCTTCTCCTTACAAACACAATGTATTAAATGTCAAGATTTGCTGATAGAGTACACATATAAAGTTTGATTGCATTTAAGTAAATGGAAAACAATGGTGGTTGATGAAAAGGTCATGAGATGCTCAAACCTACAGTAGTAAGTAATCATTGCTGTTGCTGTTTTCAACTCTATTTCTTTCAAGAACCCTGCTATGTGTGGTAATCTAAGCCTATTTTAAGATTAAAGTCATCCAGAATTATAACCTTGTCCTCTTTTGTTACATTGATATTAAAGATTTCTAGATCTTCATAAATTTTTTATTTGACCTCATCATAGTTTGTCATGGTAGGAGCATAGGCACTGATGATGATGGTGTGTTTTTTCCCTACAAGTGGAAATCAAAATTTCACGTTCCTTAATTCAGTCCTCTTGGTAGGCATATAACTTTGTTGAATAGATTAATTTTGATTGCAGAACCTATTCTATCTTCATGGTTTTCCCTTTTGCTGAAGCCACTCTAGCAGTTGTATCCTGCTCCAGTAGGTTGGCTTTCATTTGCCAGCCTTATTTCACTCAGAGGTGCTAATTGGATGTGATATCTGCTGAGTTCTCTCACAACAAAGACTGTTGGTCTTCCAGATTTACTGGAAAAATGGTGATATCTTTTGAATTATACATAAATTGGATTTAAGTAAGGCAGAGATGCATGAAGCCTTCAGCTTCACTCTCTTTTCCATAGTCATCACAAATCAGTGCCTGGACAGACTTGGTCATGGCTCAAGATGTAGTGGATGACCTTGGAGTCTTTGGTTTTTAACCAAGCTCTAAGTATTTCTCAGTGCCTGATTCAGCTGCCTTCATGACCAATGGAACAAATTGTTCTTATCTACCCATTCCATCACAAGAAGTCTTTACATACTTCACATACTTTAAGACACCCCTCAATTCACTGAAGTGTTTGAGACCCTCAGTTACTCTAAACTTAGTTTAGTCCTTCTGGAGCTAAATGGTTTGCTAGGTATGGCTGCTGTGAATACTATAGCTTCTTGGAACCACAGGTGAGAGCTGGATCAGGTGGACACTAAAGGTGGAAAGCAGCCCTCACACTACAGATACTAATTCCCTGGACCCACTCTCCATTCCACAGCATAGAAGAAAAGAATATTGTTATTTTTAATCAGAAGAGTCCAAATTTACACTCTCTCCTTACTCTCATTTGTCACCTTCTCTTTATTCACATATAAGCAAGAATAGTTCAGGCCCTTCACCACTTCTCATGAGAATATTTTAATAGTCTTATATATAGTTTCACTGCCTCAAATCTTTCTCTTTAATCTGTGCTCCATATAGCTACCAATGTGATTTTCCTAAAGTTCAGGTTTCATAATTTCATTCCTCTGTTCACTGAGTTCCAGTGGTTTGGTGTTTTTGCCCAGATCAAATACAAACTGCTGTTGAATATTTAAAGTTCACTCCCATGTCCATCTACAGCTTTGCTACATCTCATTCCTCTTTCAGTGTCTTCCAAATTCAGTCCATTTTTCACTACATTATCAAATTGATCTTAAATAGAGTTGACATGTAAACTCTAACTCCCATCCATTAAACTTCAGGTAACTCCCTATTGCCTCCAGGATCAAATAAGAAATTTTCTAGCCTTTAAAGTCCTTCATAGGTGGTTAATAAATACTAATTGACTGACTGACTGATTCACATAGTCCACAATTCAGCCTAAGCAACCTTCTTGCTCTTCCTTACATACAATGTTCTATCTTCTACCTCATTTCTTTTGCATTGACTGTCCCCATTACTAGACCACACTCCCTTTTCATCTCTCCCTCTCTGAATTCTTACTTTTCTTCTAATTTCAGGCATGAGACCATAGTTCATCTCCTTCAACTAATGAGACTTATTCCATTACCCTTCATTGTTTAGCATTCCCCTTTATATACAGGAATAAAACTACTTATTTTTGTACCTGATTCATGTTTGTATTCTGGATACCTTTCTTTCCTTATATCTTGTTGAGGAGGATCTTTTAGATTAGGGACAAAAATAAAATTGTTCCCTAGGAATCTGAAGAATCTAAGCCCTGAGAGCCCAGTTTCCCTATTGAGAAGACAGTCAATTCCAGAAAAATGAACTCAGGGCAAACCACAGGGAAAGATTTTTTTTTAAAGCTTTGAAGAAGGTCCTCGACTCCAGTGTTCTCAGCTTAGTGATATCCAGCTAGCTGATATGCTAGAAAAATATCAGCTCATATGTTAAGAATTATCCAGGCCATAATATGATCATTTCATTAATGATACTTATTGGTTGCTTGCTGAAGAGCTTTAAAATAGATTGTGATTTTTATAAAGACTTATGTAGAAGAATCATTTCACATTCTCAGGAAGCTGACATTCTAAGAATGACCTGACCCAAAATGCAAATAATTGATGCAATCCATAATCCATGTTGTCTTGTCCAATCAATGCAAGGAAATTATTTTTATACTCAATCAACCTTTCCAAAGATGACCTACAACAATACTAAGTGCTTGCACTTCCATGGATTTATGGCATGCCTCATCTTCACCAGTGAGAGCATTACTTTTCCTGTTGAATAGTGTAGCAAGCCATGGCCATATAATGCTTTTTTGGCAGGATGACAGGAGCTATGGAGAAGAGAAGTTCTGTTCTTATGGAAAAAGTTAGTGATAAGTGAATCTGGCATCTTTTCAAATGTCAATGGAAGGCTAGCTTACTGTACTCCCCATGAGGCCTTACACAAACAACTCCAGCTGACTTGCTGTGTGGTGCCCCTTCGTTCCTTATATCCCATGACAAATTACAAAGTAATCATGTTAGCAGTTCAAGGAATTATGGATCTACTAGGTCAAACAAACACTGCAAATTCAGCCTAAAATTTGTGATCAAACCAAGAACCACCAGTAAACTTAAAATTATTTCATCTTTTTACCCACTACCTTGCTAGTTCTTAAGGAGTAGAGACATCTCCAAGATTAGGTTGGTGAGGTCAAAGGTGGAGTTGGAACCTAATCTAAGTCTTCTCCATCAGTGGGAATTTTGTCCATTTGTAGATGGGTCTGAATTTTGAATTTTGTCCATTTACAGAATGGGGTCTGAATTTTTTAGTTCCAGGGACTCTTTTGGCAGTTTGCTGAAGCTTATGAATGCTTTTCAGAATGAGGATTGAAAATTCATAAAATGAAATGCATAGAATTACAAAGGAGACCAAGTATCAAAAAATAAAAACAACTACAACAATAAAATAGAGTTCATAAATCCCAGGTTAAGAACCCTTGACTTAGAGAGTAATCTTATCCAAGAAGTGGTATGTTTTATTGGGCTTATAAACCTTTTCTTAATAACTAGCTGATAGACTTGAGTCAATATATCTGGTTTTTAGTCTTTAGTTTTACCACTTGTAAAATGATAATAGTAATAATGATACTTGTTAGTTGTTTGTGCAGTTTGATCATGTTGTGATTTTCTGTCATATTCTGTAGATATGTATTATTCACTCAGAATTCATTCATTCATTCAATAAACATTAATAAAGGACCTACAATGAGCAAGGCATTGTACAAAGCACTTTTATTCTTATGTAAATTCATATATATATTTTTTCTCATCAATTAGATGGTAAGTTTTTTGGGTATAGGAACATAGATCCTATACTATATACTATAATTTATACTTTCCCACCACAACCAGTCAATATTTATTGAGAAGGACTGAGTTTCATTCATTTATTCAATATCTATAAAGAGCTTGCAGTCCTCTGCTTAAAGTTAAAATAGACATGTTCAAATGAATGTAATTATTTCTCCTGAATATTTCTAGAAAATGGGATCATCTAGAGCTCTTGGATCCTGTAGGGCACTTATTTATTATCAACTTGGTCTATCTGGAGATCCATGAATGGGACTTGAATGGAAAAAAGCAGAAGAAAAAAATATGTGAATAAGAAGTATTATCTTCTGTAGGTCAATCCTTTTTCCTGTTTTCTGTTCCAGACAAAGTTTTCCATTATTTATTATACCGGCTTCTCCAGTTTTAGATTTGGGGACAGAACTAGGTCCAAGGACAATATTTCACCACTTAGTTTCAAGTAAGAGATAGCTTTTTCTCATTGATCTACCATCAATGATGGTTTTGAAAAGATAAGATCAGATCAGGTAAACGTAGACCTGGGGCAATTAGGTGGTGCAGTGGACATGGCAGCAGCCCTGAAGTCAGAAGGACCTGAGTTCAAATCTGTGTGACCCTTCCTAACTGTGTGACCTTGGACAAGTCATTTAACCCCAACTGCCTCAGGAAAAAAACCAACCTCCTCTCCTCCAACAACCCCCTCCCCCCAAAAAAACCCCAAGTAAATGTGGACCCTAATTCAGAGGCAGCATTGCATAATGGATATAGAACTGGCCTTGTATTAAGAAGATCTAGGCCTAGGTCCTAGCTCTGATACACATATACTAGCTGAGTGGCCCTTGGCAGCTCACTTGCACTCTACTTAGCTCTTTAAGATATAAATTACAGAGAAGGTGCCAACCTACATTATTGGAGAATGTTTCCTTATCTAGAAGATCCTTTTTGAGTTTTTGGTCTTTTTGAGAAAATAAAGGATATTATAGATTTGATGTTTCTTTGAAAGTGTGATTTCATTGGGGCAATGAAGTCATAGCTCTAGTCTTTAGGTGAAACTAGAAATGTGTTTACCTTAGATAAACATTTTAGTAGTGAAGAAAACAATTAAATGTAAGCAAATGAGTCAGTAATGAATTTTCCTTTATTAAGCTAGGCTCACATTTGAATATTTAGCTTTATCTGTGATTTCCTTGATAAGGTCTTTCCATCTAGTGATGCAGATTTCAATCTATGCATGTTTGTCTATTTTGAGTAGTGGTTCACCAAAGTGTTTATTGAGCTTAAATTGGAGAGAAGCAAAATGTATACCAGTTGAAATCTTAATTCATTTCTACAAATTGTTATCTAATCATTCTCTGAAGATCAAATAGATTTAAATTAGATTAGCAATTTGGTGTTTTTGAAGACATAAAAGATATCACTGATTTGATGTTTTTCTGAAAGTATGATTTCATTGGTGCAATTGAACAATTGAAATTCTTACATATCTTTCTTTTTTATGTAATATTTGTTTATATCTTTTTTATAAATCTTGTAAAATATATTAAACAATGTGGCAAAGGTTTGTCCCCAGTTATTTTTTAAATTATTGATAACTTTTCTTTTTATACTATCTATATTTCCCAACATAGATAGTTCCCTTCTTATATGTCTTTAATTTGGCCAAATTTGGTCATTATAATTTTATAGCTTTAATTTTAGTTGTTTTGTTGTTGTTCTTTACATTTTCATTGTTGTTCCCAGAGCAGGTATAATTTGGATTTTGTTACTTCAGTCTCTGTTGATATAAGTTGTCATATGCTTTTCTGTATTCATCATAGACATATCTTACATCACAATAATATTTCATTACATTAATGTAATACAATTTGTTTAGTCATTTTCCAGTAAGTGGACATGTATTTTGTTTCTGTCCTTTGCTACTATATTTTTAGTTCTTTTAACATTTTTGGATGTCAGTTTAAGGGCCAGGTTGTCCCTTTATTATTTCTCATTATATCTCATATTCTCATATGAACCTCTAACTTAGAATGCTTCCAGTATTATGGATACTCTATAATAGGAAACATCAGATGATCATAGTAATGTCCAATGTCCTGTTATCTTTTCCTGATTTAAGTTCTGTATTCCACTTCCTTTGAGAAGAGAGGTCTCTTGTCTACTTTGGCTTACTAGTGTCTTTTTTGGTTTATTTGTGTTCATCTGGTAGAATAGTAATTCTTCTCTCAATCCATAGATCCTACTGATAGATTGGGGAAAAAAAATCAAAATCTATTTTGCATTTGTTCCTTTTAAATCTATTCCCTTCTTCCCAGAATTTTGCTATCAAGAGATATGGCCATTATGAAAATTAAATTATAATTAGGGCCAAGGACTTAAAAATAATGACCCTCAAGTTGACCCTTCTGTTTGTACTCTTAAGTATCTTCTCTTGGGGCATTCTACTTTTGGTCCAGGCTATTTTAAACCTGTTTCAACAGTTGCCACCTGACACTTTATTCAATACTTTGCCTTAGTAAATCCATCTGTTGTATGGTATGGTTTTAAATGCTTTCCTGAAATCCAGATAAATTATGTCTACCGATTCGGTAATATACCCCAAGAATTCAATTTAAACAAATGTATCAGACACGGGCTTTCCATTATCAATCCATGATGCCTGACCTTTAATAAATTAGAGAAAAACACATTCCTCATTGGTTGATGCACATAGTGAGTGAGAGAATAATCTACAACAGATCTACCAACATACCCCTGCCTGATTTCCTCCCCTTAATGTACTCCAGTCTGTGGCTGGGCAGAACCTTTCTCATTAGAGCTGCTTCATACTCCTGATAAATGCAATGGGATGTAGAAGGTTTGAAAAAGTGAGTTTATTCCTATTTGGAAAGTGCATGATGTCATGGGGAAAGCTCTGGACCCAGAATTGGGAAACTAAGATTCTTTCTTGATTTTGCATTCAACTGCTTATACAAACCTTTATCAAGTACCTTAAGCTCTTTCTAAGCTTCAAATCCATTCTTCAATTTAGTATGAGTAGTCAGTTTTCGAGGGAAAAAATCTGAACTACCCATAACTCTATGGGGGAAAAAATGTTCTAAATCATAAATAACTAGATAAATGGAAATTAAAGGAATTTGAGACTCCACTTTACACTTACCAGATTGGCAAAAGAGGAAAAATTACAAATGGTCAGTGGGCTTTGAGAAAACAGGAACATTATTTAATGAACCTGTAAATTGGTTGTTATTCTAAAAATATTCAGAACTGTGCTCTCAAAACTACTAAATTGTAAACTCCCTTACCCTAGTAATATCACTACTAGACTTATTCTCCTAAAAAAATCAAGGAAAGAAAAGAAAGTCCCATCTGTACCAAAATACTTATAGAAATTTTCTATGTGTATGGGTATGGTGGCAAAAAAATGGAAACCAAGGGGTGTTCATTAATTGGGAAATGGCTAAACAAATTATGCCATATGAATGTAATGGACTATTACTGTGCTACAAGAAATGACAAAGGGGACAGTTTCAGAGAAACCTGGGAAGACTGGTATGAACAGATGTAGAATGAATTAAGCAGCGCTAGGTGAACGATTATTTATACAATAATAGTATATAAAATAAAATTTATGAAAAACAGAAACTCTGATCAACACAATGATCAATCATGATTCCATAAGACTGATAACAAAGAATGCTACTCACTTCCTGGCAAAGTGATGATTAACTAAATATGCAAAATAAAAAATATAAATCTTTTGGCCATAGCCAATATATCAATTTATTTTGTGTTACTACACATAATTATTACAAGGATTTATTTTTTTTCCAGGGGCAGCAGAGACAGTGAGTGAGAGAGAAAACAAATGGTTGTTATTTTTTTTAAATTAGCTTAAAATTTTTAATAAATTTAATTTCTCCTATGCCTAAAGATCTATCAAAATGTGCATACCCTTTGATCCAGCAGTGTTTCTACTGGGTTTATATCCCAAAGAGATCATAAAGGAAGAAAAGGGACCCACATATGCAAAAATATTTGTGGCACCCCTTTTTATAATGGCAGGAAGCTGGAAACTCAGTGGATGCCCTTCAGTTGGAGAATGGTTGAATAACTTATGGTATATGAATATTATGGAATATTATTGATGTATAAAAAACAATCAGCAGGATGATTTCAGAAAAGCCTGTAGAGACTAACATGAACTGATGCTAAATGAAATGAACAGAACCAGGAGCTCATTGTACATAGCAACAACAAGATTATACGATGATTAATTCTGATTTGATCATCTGATGGATATGGATCTTTTCAATAATGAGATGATTGAGGCTAGTTCCAATGATCTTGTGATGAAGAGAGCCATCTGCACCCAGAGAGAGGACTATGGGAAGTGAGTTTGGATCATAACATAGTATTTTCACCCTTTTTGTTGTTTGCTTGCATTTTATTTTATTTCTCAGTTTTTTTTCCTTCTTGATCTGATTTTTCTTGTGCAGCAAGATAATTGTGTAAATATGTGTGTGTGTGTGTGTGTGTGTGTGTATGATTTAACATATTTTAACATATTTAACATATATTGAACTACTTGCCATCTAGGGGAAGGGGTGAAGGGAAGGGGGAAATTTGGAACACAAGGTTTGCAAAGGTCATTGCTGAAAAATTACCCATACATATGTTTTGAAAATAAAAGGCTTTAACAAAAAGAAAAGAAAAACAAAAAATATTCTCTTTAAAAACATTCTTAACACCTCAAAAATTTTCATTTTCATCTTGAAGAGATTGGATAGATATGGATTACAATAGAGCAAAACACATCAGTGAAAGTGTGTAGAAATACACTGAAAAAAGAGCTAAGAAAAATAGATGTAATCCTCAATTAAATTTAATGCAATTTTATTTTAATAGTTTCCTACTACTGCAGAATGCTATTTCATGGCATATAAAGATACACAAAACAATGGTTTCTGTGTTCAAGGACCTTATATCGATGGGGTATATTGTATAAACATATATAATAAATAATATGAAAATAGATCAATTTATACAAGTATGAAAAAGTACTAAATCAAATTCATTTAATTTTGATCTTGAAATATAGGGAATAATGATAAATGAAATAAGCTTGAAATGTTAATGCCAGGTGATAAAGAAAAGCTTATAGTATCACAGAAAATTGCTTGAATAAGGTCTGTAAGATGGAAATAAATTGATTTTTACTTATACAAGAGGAATAAGTATTAGATAGAAGGGGTAGTCTATTGCTGTATGTCAAAAAGGTAAATGCCTGTGGAAATACATTACATTGAGAAGGAAGTATGGAGGAGAGCATTTAAGTGTATATCAAAGAAAAGAACAGTAGTGTAATAATGGGAAGGAACATTAGATTGCCTGATCAAATGGGGGAAAAAATGATTGTTCTACCCTCTCATCTTCTCCTCAGAGCATCATGTCCTTCTGACTAGAGGCAACTAGGTGGCACAGTGAATAAAAACCAAACTTTGAGTCAGGAAGACCTGAATTAAAACTGAACTTTAAACACTATCTGCTTGACTCTGGGGAGTTACTTAACCTCTGTCTGCCTTAATTTCCACATCTGTAAAATAGAGATAATTATAGAGCCTATCTCACAGAATTGTTTGAAAGTAAAAGGAGAGTATTTGTACAGGGTTTTGCATACATAAACCCTAGCAATTATTATTATTTGGGAGCAGGTAGGTTGCATAATAGATAGAGTACTGGGTGCAGAGTCAAGAAGATTCATCTTCCAGACTAAATCTGACTTCAGATGCAGATTACTTGTGTAATCCTGGCCAAGTCACTTAACTCAATTTTTCTCAGTTTCTTCATCTTTAAATGAGCTGATAAGGGAAATGGGAAACTCCTCTAGGATCCATTCAGGAAAACCCAAAATGGGGTCCCAAAGAATTAGATACCACTGAAAAACATGAATAACAACAAAACAGCATTATTATTGTGCACTTGGCACAGTCCCTGGCACATAATATTGCTTAATAATATTTATTGATGATAATGTTTATTAGATTTTTATTCTCATTTGTCACTATATCATTTTTTCCACTTTAGTCTCTAATGAAGAGATGGTTGGTCTTTAAGTTTCTATGTCCATCCTAAATCCTGTACCTTCTGAAATTCTACAGCAGATTCTTCTGACTGTCACCCCGGTGTTCTCTCTAATTTTAAATTTCTTATTATCTACTGACTTTTCTTGATGTCTATAAAAATGCAAATATATCCCTATCTTCAAAAATCAAATTGGATTCTTTCACCCCTGCTAGCTATCATTCTAAATTAATCTTCCCCCTCAACTAAACTGGAAAAGGTTATCTTATAATTGCAGCCTCCATTTCCTCTCCCTTCACTGTCTTTTAGAGTCTCTGAAATCAGTCTTCTAGTTTCATCACAAATAAAGTTCTTCTTTTCAAAGTTATTAATGATCTCCTAATTGTCTAATTGAATGGCCTCTTCTTTGTCTTCATCCTTCTTGATCTCTTTGCAGCCTTTGACACTACTGACCACTTTGATACTACAGACTATTCTCCCCTCCCCAGACATTGCTCTCTCTAGAATCTCCTTGTACTTGTCTGATCACTCCTTCTTAATCTCCTTTGCTTATTCTTCACCCATGTCATGTCCATTCATTGTGGAGTGTTACCCAAGATTCTGTCCTGGGACTTCTTTCCTCTTTACACTATTTCACATGGTAGATTCAATAGCTCCTGTGGATTTGATTGTCTTCTATTTTGATGATTTCCAGATTTCTATATTTAAACCTAATCTCTTCTAAATTCTAATCCCATATTCCTAGTAATTTAATAGTATACTTCAAACAAGATGGAGAGGTCTTAAGCTAAACATATGCCAAACAGAGCTCATTATCTTTCCCCTAAAACCTTTCTCTCTTCTATCATTTCTTATTATCCACTATCCTCACAGGCATATGTTTGCAGCCCTGGCTTCATCCTGAATTCATCACTGGCATTCACCATTTTTGCATGTGGTCATTCCCCTTTTCAATGAAATTTAAAGATTTTCTAGTAATTAAATATAAATCTGTTTGATTTTTAAAACTCTTCACTATCTTATACTTCCCTACTTGTAGAGTCTGCTTACATTTTTTGTCCCTTCCTGCACTCTATCCTAGACTGGGCTTCTTTGTTCCTTATCCTATCTCTATATCTTTAGATTGAGTCTTCCCAGGAGTAGAATACTCTTCCTCCTCTAGTCTTTGAATATCTGGATTTTTATCCAAGACAGCTTAAATACCAGATGGTGTTAGAAGGTCTTTCTGATTTTACCAGCTATTAGTGCCTAACTACTCTGTCCTCCCTGTTTTTATCTTTTATATACTTATCCCACCCATTAACTATAAGATGCTCAAGGGCAGGGACTGTTTTTGCTTTTCTTTGCATCTCCAGTGTTCAGCACAGTGTCCATCACATTTTTATTTTAAAAATCTCAGTTAATTCATAAATAATTGTAAAATTCTTATTTTATTAATTCATGTCATTAATTAATTTAATTTAAAATAATGCTGTACATATAACATCACTTTATAAATTAATTTTAATTAATATAATAGATAATAGATAAATTTAATTAATAAAACAAATAATTGCATATTTATTTAATTGCAATCTAAATAACTAATCAATAAACTATATTTAATTAATTAATTTTCAAAAATACTTTAAATAAGCACTTATTGATTGATTCCCAAAGGTCATACAATTGTAAGTAACAAAGTGGGAATCTGAATTCAACTCATTAAACTGCTAATTGAGTTTTCTTGTGATTCTGAAAATTCCGAAAGATGTGGCAAGCATAGGTGAGCACACAATGCAAAGCCAGGATATTGGAACACCCAGCCTGTGTTATAGTTGTGAGGAATATGAATAAGTTTTTTTTTTTATCAAAATTTGTGTCTGTTCTAATAGGTCTTACCACTGATAGGATACAGGAAGAAATTTGATAGACTGGAACTATTTCCAAATGTTCCAAACAAATGGGGCCCATGTAGAGCCAGGAAGACAATGGAGAAATTAGTGTCAAAAGAAAGGAATGAGCCTCACCAGGGACAAAGATGGACAGGAGTGATTACATCAGCAAATTTCTGAGATGTTGTCATTCATTTAGGAGGCAAATAGGATAGCTACTGATTATAGAAGACAAAGTGAGACCACTTTCCAGGTTTGTGAAGGATTTTGGCTACTGTAGTCTGAGTTTACATCGTTCTCATTTTCTACCAATTTGACTTAAGAGAGTTGGAAGCAAGCCCCAAAGATACAAACATTTTGATTTACAATGAAAAACACAGATGCACCCAATATGATTTAAATATCCCTGTCCAGTGACTGGGAGAATGAATACCAGGAGTGCTATAGTGGTTTAGTTAGACCAGAGGGCAGTGTGGAAATAGCCCCTTGGGGAGAAAGATCTATTTAAATGATGAGAAGGTGAAAGAACTCAGCTAATTCTACATGCAAATATTATTTGCATTTGAAGGAGATGTACCTCAACTAAGAAATATTTGTTTTCTCTCCTTAAGCCTCTAATAGATTCTCTGACTGAGCTAGTTTAGTTTACTTTTCTGAATTATCATCCATGTGCTGTCCTGCCAAGTGCAAGAATTTCTAAACATTGAAGATACAGAGAAAGACAAAAACATGGTAGATGTCTCAAGGAGCTCCAATGAGGGAGATAATGCATAACTATGTACATACAAGATGGGCAGCTAGATAGTACAATAGATAGAACACTTACTGTGTGTTCATGGGTAAGTAACTTTAACCCTGTTTGCCTCAGTTTCTCATCTGTAAAGTGAGCTGGAGAAGGAAATGGCAAATCACTCCAATATCACTGCCAAGAAAACTCTAAAGGGGGTTACAAAGAGTTGGACATCTCTGAAAAATGACTAAACAAAACCATACAAGATATATATAGTGGAAATGGAAGGTAATCTCAGAGGGGAAAAAACTGGGCTGGAAAAGATCTAAAAAACAGGAAAATCTTCTTGAAAAAGTGAGATTTACTCTGAGTTTTGAAGGAAACCAGAATCATGAGAGCTTTCTTCCTCTCCCCTCCAAAACTAAACTGTGCCATCTTTTTTTTTTCTTTCTATACTCTCTATTTTAGTGATTTTGCTGGATCCCATGGGTTCATTCATCTTTTCAAAAACCAAATATCCAGAACTGACATTTTTCCCGACCTCTACTGCCAAATCTCTGATTGCCAGCTGAACATTTCCACCTGGACATCCTGTAAGCATCTTAGACTCAACATAGAGGAGGCAATTTGATGTAGTAAATATAGCTAAATTAAAATCCTTACTCAGAGATTTACCAGCTGTATAAACTTGAGCAGATCACTTAACCTCTGTTTACTTCAGTTTTCTCACATATTAAATGGGGATAATAATGGCTCCTAATTCACAGTGCTATTGTGAAGATCAAATGAGATAATGTATGCAAAACACTTTGCAAATCTTTAAGTACTCTATAGATGTTGGTTATTCTCCAGTAGAATTCATCATCTTCCCATCCAAACCTATCACTTTCTCCAAATCTCCTTTTGTTAAGGAATTTTCATTCTTCTAACCATTGAAGTCTATAGTTATCCTTGGCTTTTCTTTCTCCCTCATCTGGCCCATATATAATAATAATACATATATATATATAATAAAAATATAATCAGTTGACAAGTCATGTCACTTCTGCCTCCAAAGTAATCTCCCCAAAGTACAGGTCTGCCCATGACACACTGCTCTTCATAAAGCAGCTCCCTATTGCTTCTATAATAATGTATAACCTCCTTGGACTAACATTTAAAACTCTTCATTATTTGGTTCTACTCTATAGATTTTTTTCATGTTATTCTCCTCTGCATTCTTTATATTTCAGCTAAATCTGTTGTCCTTAACTTGTTTTGATATATGACCTCCTTGTTTTTGCTCAGTCTGCCCCCAAGTCTCACCCTATGTCTGGAAGGCATTTCTTTCTCACTTCCACCTCTTAAAGCTCTTAGCTTCCTTCAAGGCCTAACTATGCCATCTCTTGGGAGAAGAAGACATTTTTGATTCCTCTAATTGTTGGTGTTTTCTCACTCCTTTAATTCTACCTCATAATTATAATAACATTATTAATTATATCTCATAATAGAAGGTAAATGTAAACATAAACATATGCTCTTTGAGGACAGAAGCCATAATTGGTCTTGCCTTGCTATACTAGAATGGTATAATTACAAATATTTGCTGAATAAAAGAGAGAATTTCTTAAGTTCCTTTTCTACATAATTTCTCTGATTACCCTAATACCAAGAGATCCTGACATCTACCTAATGATTAGGCCAGAAGGAAGACCCAAGGGGAGAATATTGCTGAGAGAGACAATGAAAGAATTTCTACCTAAAGACAATAGAAGGTAGAAGGGCAAGAGAGAAGAGAATGATGCAGCTCTTTAATCATAGAAGCTTGGCAGATCCACTAGTTTGAAAGGCCTTAGCATAAGGATTAATGGAGAACATAATTCTCATGGTCTCATGATGGCACTGTGTATTCCACATAGTCTGTGAGAGACCTGAGATTAAAGTCATGGAGTATAACACATTTCCTGATTCTTTCTTCCTTTTTATAAAGATTTTCTTTTTATGTATTTTGGCCAATGGAGTTATAGGTGGGAGTTGGGTTCAGATAAATGAGCTATCCTAAGAGATTTTCCTACATTTCTAGTTAGTGCAATATAGAAGAGTAAGAATCCCTTTCCTAACATCAACTGCCTTTGTTCCACAGGTGTATAAGATGGGGGAGGCATGAAGATACAACAATTTATCTCAGCAAGGTCTGGGGGTTTAATGAAAGCTCAATATGAATAACTATCACAATATTGCATCCAAGAATGCTTCTTTGATCTAAAGCTGAGAGAGATATATGTCCAGGACAAAAGAAGAATTATTTTCACAATACTCTACATTCAGAATAATTGTGGAATATTGAGCCCAATTATGGAGGGCACACTTTAATTAGAGATCTACAAAGTATCCAGAAGATACAAAATCAACATGGTTTTATGAAACCATGGCAAAATTCATACTATATGAGGATCGGTTTGAAGTAGCTAGAAGGACCTGATATAGGTTTCATATGGAGTGCTGACACATGGTAGAAGAATATTTGTCTTTCATGGCCCCAGAAGTCAGGATTAGGAACAATGAGCACATTGCAGAAGTAAATTTATGTGTAATGAATGGAAACAATTCTTAACAATTAAAACAGTACAGAAGCATAATAGAAGGAGTTGCCTGGACAGGCCCTGGTTTTCCCATTGACTGGAGAATTCAACTATTAATTGGATGAGTATTTTTTTGGAGTGATAAAATACACAAACATTTAGAATTTAATAATTTTCCAGCTTAAGATATCTTGGAAGAACTTCAAGAAAGGTCTGACTCAATTGGAGGGGTTGGTATATGATATTCTGGAAAGCAAAAGAACTTGAACTACAACCAAGAAAATTAAACATTATCTTTTAGGGGAAAGGATGGACACTTAATGAAAGAGAGGATTTTCAATCATTTATGGTGAAAAGACCAAAACTGAACAGAAAAGATGATCTCCAAATATTCTGAAGAGAATCATAAAAAGGTAAAGAGAAGGAAAAAAAAACGTTTTTAAAAGGATAAAATGTCCCTATGTAGGAAGAAACATATAACTTGAGTTATATATTTGTCAATATTTATCAGGGCATTTAGAAGGAGTATACTTAGAGGGTGTACTTATAAATTGACTTTAATGTGATGGTATAAATAAGAAATTAGGTTTGGAAAGGGACTTGTACTGGGAGAATAGGAAAGGGGAGGTAAAATGGGATAAATTATACAATATGAAGAAGCATAAAAGATCTATTATAATTGAGGGAAATACATGAGAGGGATGAGCATTGTTTGAACCTTAATCTCATCAGATTTGACTGATAAAGATGAGAACATACATACTTACTCTGGTATAGTAATTTGTCTCACCCTACAGAGAAGGGGAAAGAGGAAAGGGGAAAGGGGAAAGCGGAAAGGGGAAAGGGGAAAGAGAAAAGGAAAAGAAAAACTAACAGAAGAAAAGGCAGAAGTAAAGGGAAAAAGGGATTAAAAAGATGGGGTGAAAAAGGGAGGACAGATTGAGGGAGGTGTTGGTCATAAGCTATATATTGGTGATGAGGGGAAGGGTGGAAGGAGAGAGAAAAGTATAACTTGGGGAAAATACGATATTGGAAAACATAGAATTAGCAATCTTAATTGTGAATGGGAATAGAATGAACTTTCCCATAAATTGGAAGCAGGTGGCAGACTAGATTAAAAGCCAGAATGCTACAATTTGTTGTTAACAAGAAACACATTTGAAGCAGAGAGATACATACAGGGCAAAGGTAAAATGCTGGAACAAAATTTATAATGTTTCAGGTGAAATAAAAAGAAAAAACAAAAAAAAAATTTAAAAAGCAAGGATAGCAATCCTGATCTTGGATCAACAAAAAGCAAAAATAGATCTAATTAAAAAGAGAGAAAAAGGAAACTACATCTTTTTAAAGGGTATCATAAATAATGATAGATAGATATTAAAAAATATCAAATATCAAAATTAAAAAAATCAAAATATCAAGACTATCAAGACTAAACATATATGCACCAAGTGGTATAGCATCCAAATTCTTAGAAGAAAAATGAAGTGAGTTGCAAGAAGAAATACCAAAACTATACTAGTAGGGGAACACAATCTCCATCTTTCAGAACTAGATAAATCTAAACACAAAATTTAAAAAAAAGAAATTAAGGAGGTGAATAGAATGTTAAAAAGGTAGGTATGCAACAGAATGATTTCATAAAGGCCTGGAGAGACTTACACGAACTGATGCTGAGTGAAACAAGCAGGGCCAAGAGATCATTATATACTTCAACAACAATACTATATGATGACCAATTCTGATGGACCTGGCCATGCTCAGCAATGAGATCAACCAAATCATTTCCAATGGAACAGTAATGAACTGAACCAGCTACGCCCAGCGAAAGAACTCTGGGAGATGACTAAAAACAATTACATTAAATTCCCAGTCCCTACATTTTTGCCCACCTGCATTTTGGAATTCCTTCACAGGCTAATTGTACAATATTTCAGAGTCCGATTCTTTTTATACAGCAAAATAACGGTTTGGTCATGTATACTTATTGTGTATCTAATTTATATTTTAATATATTTAACATCTACTGGTCATCCTGCCATCTGGGGGAGGGGGTGTGGGGAAGGAGGGGAAAAATTGTAATAAGAGGTTTGACAATTGTCAATGCTGTAAAGTTACCCATACATATAACCTGTAAATAAAAGGCTATTAAATAAATAAATATATAATTATAAATAAATAATTAGATATATTTAAAAAAAAAGAAAAGGTAGGTATGATGGACTAAATGGGAATAGAAAGAAATAGAAAATAAGCTGTAAATGGCACTTCAAAAAATTGTCTATGTGTTAGGGCATTAAAACCTCACAATCAAATGCAGAAAGGCAGAAATAGTAAAGTATATTTTTCAGACAATGATGCAATAAAAATTATGCATAAAAAGGGCCATGACTCATTTCTAAAATATATAGAGCACTGACTCAAATTTATAAGAATTTAAGCCATTCTTCAATTGATAAATGGTCAAAGCATATGAATAGACAATTTTCAGATGAAGAAATTAAAACCATTTCTAATCATACGAAAAGGTGCTCTTAATCACTATTGATCAGAGAAATACAAATTCAGACAACTCTGAGATACTACTACATCATACCTCTCAGATTAGCTAAGATGACAGGTAAAGATAATGATGAATATTGGAAGGGATGTGGGAAAACTAGTATCCTAATACATTGTTGGTAGAACTCTGAATGGATCCAACCATTCTAGAGAGCAATTTGCAACTATGTTCAAGAAGTTATCAAACTGTGTATACCCTTTGACCCAGCAGTGTTTTTATTGGGCCTATATCCCAAAGAGATCTTAAAGGAAGGAAAGAGATCCACATGTGCAAAAATGTTGTGGCAGCCTTTTTTTGTAGTAGTAAGAAACTGGAAACTGAGTAGATGCCCATCAGCTGGAGAATGGCTGAATAAGTTATGGTATATGAATGTTATGCAATATTATAGTTCTATGAGTAATGATCAGGAGGATGATTTTAGAGAGGCCTAGAGAGACATACATGAACTGATGCTAAGTGAAATGAGCAGAATCAGGAGATCATTGTACACGGCAACATCAATATTATAGAACAATCAATTCTGATGAACATGACTCCAACAATGAGATAACTGATGCCAGTTCCAAAGATCTAGTGATGAAGAGAGCTATCTATACCCAGAGAGAGGACTGTGGGAACTGAGTGTGGATCACAACATAACATTCTCACTCTTTTTTTGTTGTTCACTTGCATTTTGTTTTCTTACTCATTTACTTTCCTTTTTGATCTGATTTTTCTTGTGCAGCAAGAGAATTGTATAAATATGTTTACACATATTGGATTTAACATATATTTTAACATATATAACATATTTGGATTGCTTGCCATCTAGGGAAGAGGGTGGGGGGAAGGAGGGGAAAATCTGAAACATAGGGGTATGAAAGGGTCAATGTTGAAAAATTGTCTGTGCATATATTTTGAAAATAAAAAGATTTTTAAAAAAATAATAAAGGGCAATGGAAAAAATAAACAAAAAAGTAATTGGAAACGATATAATCTAATAATAAAGAATGAGTGGGTCAAACAACAAATCATAATTTCACCCAAGAAAACAATAATGAGAGAATATATCAAAATTTATGGAATTTGGGAAATTTTATATCACTAGCTGCTTACTCACATAAAATAAAGAAAGAGAAGATCAATGAATTGGTTGTTCAAATAAAAAAGCTAGAAAAAGAACAAATTAACCCCCCATTAAATACCAAATTTGAAATTCTGAAAAATCAAAGGAGAGATTAATAAAATTGAAAGTAAGAAAACTATTGATATAATAAAAAACTTTAAGAGTTGGTTTTATGGGGAAAAAAAACAAAATAGATAAACCCTTGATTAATTTGATTAGAAAAAGGAAAGAAGAAAACCAAATTACCAGTATTGAAAATAAAAAGGGTGAACTCACCACCAATGAAGAAGAAATTAAAGCAATAATTAGGAACTATTTGTACAAATGTATGACAATTCATCTGTTAATCTAAGCAAAATAAATTAATACTTACAAAATATAGATTGCCCAGATAAACATAGGAGAAAACAAGTTACTGAAATAGTTCCATTTTTTCTTAGAAAAAGATATTGAGCAAACCATTAATGAACTCCCTAAGAAAAAATCTCCAGGGCCAAATGGATTTACAAGCAAATTATACCAAAATATTAAAAAAAATTCCAATACTATATAAACTATTTGGGAAAATAGGGGAAGAAATTCCTTTTATAACACAGATATGGTACTTTTACCTAATCCAGGAAGGGCCAAAACACAGAAAAAAATGTATAGACCAATTTCCTTAATGAATATTGATTCAAAACTCATAAATAAAATATTAGCAAAGAGATTATAGCAAGTTATCAGCAGAATAATACAACATGACGTAGTAGGATTTATATCAAGAATTCAGGGATAGATCAATACCAGGAAAAGTATTAGCATAATTAGCTATATCAATAATCAAACTAACAAATCATATAATTATATCAATAGATGTAGAAAAAGCATTTGACAAAATACAGTACCCATTCCTACTAAAAAACACTAGAGAATATAGGAATAAATGGAGTTTTCAAAAAAAAAATGATAAGTTGCATGTATCTTAAATCATCACCAAGCATTGTATGTAATGGGGATTAATTAGAACCATACCCAATCAGATCAGGGGCTAAACAAATATTATATTAGAAATGTTAGATTTAGCAATAAGAAAAGAAGAAGTTGAAGGAATTACAAGAATTGAAATGTCCAAAAATTATCACTCTTTGCATATGATACAATGGTATAATTAGAGAATTCTAGAGAATCAACTAAAAACTACTAGAAATAATTAACAATTTTATCAAAGTGGAAGATATAAAATAAACCCACATAAATCATCAACATTTCGATATGTTACCAACAAAGCCCAGCAGGAAGAGATAAAAAGAGAAATCCCATTTAAAATAAATGTAGATAATATAAAATATTGGCAGAGAGTCTACCTGCCAAGACAAAGCCAGAAACTACATGAACACAACTATAAAATACTTTTCACACAAATAAAATTAGATGCAAACAATTGGAAGAATATCAAGTAGTCATGGGTAGGCCAAGCCAATATAATAAAAATGACAATTCTACTAAATCTTGTATTTGATCAACCCAAAGACTCCAGCTTCTGGGATAAGAACTCATTATTTGACAAAAATTACTGGAAAAAATAGTATAGCAGAAACTAAGCAATGATGAATACCAACACTCTATACCAAGATAAGGTCCAAATAGATTCATGATTTAATGTAAGTGATAATATTATAACCAAATTAGAAGAACAATGGATCTGTGAAAAATAAAGGAATTTATGGCCAAAGAAGAACTGGAAAACATTATAAAATGCAAAATGGGCAACTTTGATTATATTAAAATAAATTTTTTTGTACAAAACCAAATGCAGATGAAATTAAAAGGGAAGCAAAAACACTGGGAAAAAATTTTATACATCCAGTGTTTCTGATAGAAGTGCCATTTATAAAACACAGAGAGAATTAACTCAAATTTAAAAGAATACAAGTAATTCCCTAATTGCTAAATGGTGAAAGGAAAGGAACAAGCAATTTCAGATGAAGAAATTAAAGCCATTTCTAGTCACATGAAAAAGTGTTCTAAACCACTATTGATTAGAAAAAATATAAATCACTTCATACTTCTCAGATTAGCTAAGATGACAGGAAAAGGTAATGATAAATATTAAAAGGGGATTGTGGGAAAACTAATATATTGTTGGTAAAGTTATGAATTGGTCCAACAATTCTGGAGAGCAATTTAGAATTATGTCTAAAGGGCTATCAGACTGTGCATACCCTTTGATCTAGCAGTATATCTACTGGGTCTGTATCTCAAAAAGAGATACATAAAAGAGGGAAAAGGACCCACTTGTGCAAAAATGTTTATAGTAGCCTTTTTGTAGTGGCAAGGAACTAGAAATTCAGTAAATGTCCATCAACTGGGGAATAGCTGAATAAGTTATGATATATAAGGATAATAGAATATTATTGCTCTATAAGAAATGATGAGCATGCTGATTTCAGAAACGCCTGGAAGGATTTAGTTGAACTAATGCTAAGTGAAGAGAGTAGAACCCAGAGAACATTGTACATTGCTATGACAAGATTATGTGATGATCAACTATGATAGACATCTCTTTTCATCAGTGAGGTGATTTAAAGCAATTCCAATAGACTTGTAATGGAAAGAGCCATTTGCATTCAGAGAGAGAACTATGGAGACTGAATATGGATCAAAGCATATTATTTTCAACTTATTTTTTGTTTTTCTTTTACCTGACTTTTCTTGTGCAGCATGATGAATATGGAAATATGTTTAGAAGAATTGCAGATATTTCATCTATCAATATTGATAGATATAGACTTGCTGTCTATATGAGGGGATGAGTGGAGGGAGAGAGGAAAATGTCGGAATACAAGGTTTTGCAAAGGCAAATGCTAAAAACTATCTTTGCATGTTTTTGGTAAAATAAAAAAAAAACTATTGAAGTATGAGGGGAAAGAATTCACAGTCTAATGCAAATAACATGTACAAACAAGCTACAGAAAGGATAACAGCAAATAATCAATAGAGGGAGGGCACTAGAATTAAGTGGGATTGGGGAAAGCTTGTTATAGAAAATGGGCTATAAGATGATATTTGAAGAAATTCAGAAAATCCATGAGTTGGAGATGAGGAGAAGAAAATTCCAGGTATGGAGGATAGTCAATAAAAATGCCCAAAGCCCGGAGAGAAAACAATAGGAGATGATGAACAGAGGAATATTGCTAGAATTAAGAGGAGTTGAGTAAGGCATGTTAGAAAAATGGGATTGTAGTTGGGCTGAAGGAAGCCAGAGAAGTCAATGGGTGAAACTGAGGAAGAAAATATACATGTAACCAGTGATGTTGCCTGAAAAAAAACCAGTAGCTTTATGTCCTGGCTTATGTCACCTTTTTCAGAGAGCATTGTCAAACTCAAAGGACCTCTTAGCAGCTGTTTTTCAATTATGCAAGGCCAAAAATTATTGAAGATACTTCACAATTTGGGGAATTTTTTCTTTCATACCCTTCCTTAAAAGGTCTAAATCCTCTTAATCTTAAAAGGGCTCAATCAATCTTTCTCAATTTTTTATCCTATAATTTTCTTTTTTTAAGCAGGCTTGTAATATCAATTATCACATGTTTAGTGTTTTACAACTAAAGTATGTTTTCAAAAGTTTTCTTTTTTTAAATTATTATAGCTTTTTATTTACAAAATATATGCATGGTGTTACTACTGGGCTTATATCCCAAAGAGATTATAAAGAAGGGAAAGGGACCTGTATGTGCATGAATGTTTGTGGCAGCCCTTTTTGTAGTGGCTAGAAACTGGAAACTGAATGGATGCCCATCAGTTGGAGAATGGCTGAATAAATTGTGGTATATGAATATTATGGAATATTATTGTTCTGTAAGAAATGACCAACAGGATGATTTCAGAAAGGCCTGGAGAGACTTACATGAACTGATGCTGAGTGAAATGAGCAGGACCAGGAGATCATTATATACTTCAACAACAATACTATATGATGACCAGTTCTGATGGCCCTGGCCATCCTCAGCAAGGAGATCAACCAAATCATTTCCAATGGAGCAGTAATGAACTGAAACAGCTACGCCCAACGAAAGAACTCTGGAAGATGACTAAAAACCATTACATTGAACTCCCAATCCCTATATTTATGCCCACCTGCATTTTTGATTTCCTTCACAAGCCAATTGTACAATATATCAGAATCTGATTCTTTTTGTACAGAAAAATAACGGTTTGGTCATGTATACTTATTGTGTATCTAATTTATATTTTAATATATTTAACATCTACTGGTCATCCTGCCTTCTGGGAGAGGGGGTGGGGGGTAAGAGGTGAAAAATTGGAACAAGAGGTTTGGCAATTGTTAATGCTGTAAAGTTACCCGTGCATATAACCTGTAAATAAAAGGCTATTAAATAAATAAATTTAAAAGAAAAAAAAAACAAAAAAACAAAAAAAACCAAAATATATGCATGGGTAATTATTCAACATTGACCCTTATCAAACCTTCTGTTCCAACTTTTTCCCTCCTCCCCACCCCCTTCCCTAGATAGCAGGTAGTACATGTTAAATATGTTATATGTTTATATACATTTAACATTTAAACATTTAACATTTAAATTATGTTTACAAGTTAACATTTAAATATTTAAATCCAATATATGTATACTTATTTATACATTTATATTTATATAAAACAAGAAAAATTGGATCTAGAAAGAAAGAAAAAAAACCTGAGAAGGAAAACAAAAATGCAAGCAAACAATAACAGAAAGAGTTCTCCTATAATTTATATTCCTACATTTAACCCCCCCAATCATATTTGAGAATTAAATAAATCAGCAAATCTTTAACTTTTATTTAATATCTTTTAATTTGAGCAGCCATTATCTAGTAGGATGTAAGTTCCTTGAAAAGGAAGGAAGCATTTATTAAAGGATGTACATACATGCATGTATTCATATATATGTGTATATGTATATATATATATATATACCTCAGGAATCATTGGATTTTATTTACATGTTTCCTGCATTAGATTATGAACTTCTTGATAACAGGGAAATTTTTCCCTTTCCTAAGGCGATGCTTAGGCATTGAGGCATAACCCTCTCAAGTTTTTCAAATACCAGACTGAGCATCTCGATTCATTGAGTAGAGAGGATTTTCTAGACCTTTGCATTGAATTTATAATGTGCATTTTCATTACTGTTTTCTGTGTCCCAAGTGTAGAATGTCCCTCTCCTACTAGAGGGGAGGGGACTTGAGGAGCACTTGCCCATACTCCAGATTACTAGACACAATAAAATTCTCCAAAAACAAAACAAAACAAAACAAAAAGCAGGACATCCGATAAGGGGAAGTATTCTTGTCAGGAAATCGAAAAGTAGAAAAATATCACAATGAGAAGGGGAAGCAGGTAAACTACAACTTTTCACTGGGAGTTATTCTTAGTGCCCTGCTTGAGGAAGTGAGAGCTAGATGTTCTCAAAAGGAAACAGCTGGTTGTCCTTCTAGGAATGAATGATAAAATAAGTTCTTAGAAAAGATTAGGTGAGGCATTATCCAGTAAAGGTTAGAAAAAGCGCTGGGTAGTTGCCTTTAGTGACTCCCTATTCAGAGGGACTTGGCTGTGCTGATAACAATAGAGGTATGTTATTTTCCCCACATCCTGAGTCCAAGACATACCATAACAAGGGTTATCAAAATGGATTGACCTCCACCTACCTGTAACTTTTGGTGATTCAGGTGAGCTGCTGCCACACAGTGCCAAGAAAATTAACAAATATCATGAAGGCTTGGTCAAGTAAGATAACATCCTAAGGTACAGGTTGTTTTTATTGCTGCTTTTCATTGAAGTCAAAGGAAGCAGAAGAGGGGGAAATCAGCTAAGAACTGAACAGTGAGTTAAGAAAACATCTGAAAATGGGATTTGGACTTTGGGAAATAGTTTAAAATGCAGGAAGGACGGGCCCCTTGCTGGAGTTACAGTGATCCTATCAAAGGTTTCCTGTTATCTTGCTGTCTAATCAAAAGGGCTCTAAAATAATTATTTTCACAAGAGGATCAGATATAAAGTCCTCTTTTGGTATTTAACGTTCTCAATAACATATCTTCTTACCTTGCTAGACTTCTTTTGCCTTCCTCCCTTCTTTGCACTCTATTATCTATCCATGTTGGCAAACTCCCTGTTTCTTACATATCACCTCTATCTCCAGTGTTCACGTTTTTGGCTGTCCCTCATCTTTGGAAATTCTTTATTTCATCACCTCTACCTCCTTCAAGACCCAGTTCATATCCTACCTTCTACAGGAGACCTTTCTTGATCCTTCTAGCTACTAATGCCTTTTCCTTTATCTACATTCCATACATCCAGTAATTTATATATCATATCCTCCATTGGAATTTAAACTCCTTGAAGGCAGGGGTTTTTTCCTCTTTTTTTGTATCCCAGAACTTAGCACAATGTTTAATGCATAGTAAATGCTTTAATAAATGCACATTGACTGACATAATTATTCAGAATATGAAAAGGAGTTGTTTTGGCAACCTAGATTTGCTTCAAGACAGCAGGATAACAGAATAGACCATTTTGAAGTATGAAGGGACCTTTCAAAAACTGGATGGACAGCTTGTAAAAACAAGTTTGGATCTGATCTAAGTCTGTCCAACTCTCACTACATATTATTGCTTCCGGAGAACAGAAATCCAACAGTGAGGTTAATTTGAATTCAGCCTCAAATACTTCCTAGCTGTGTGACTCTGGACAAGTTATTTAACTTGTCTACCTTGATTTCCTTCATTGTAAAATGAAGAAAATAATAGCAGCTACTCCCCAGAATTGGTAAGGATGAAGGCAGAAAGGAAAAGGAGGAAGGGAATAAGCATTTATTAAATGCCTACTATGTGCCAGGAACTTTTACTTTACAAGTATTTGTAAAGTATTTTGAAAATTTTAAAACACTACATAAACTCTAGCTTCTATCTGAGACTCAGGGAGTAGCAGGTGGTGCCATAGTGAACAGAGTGCCAGACTTGGAGTTGGGAAGAATCTTCTCCCTAAGTTCAAACCCAGCCTTGTATACTTACTAGCTATGTGATCTTGGACAAAACACTTAACCCTATTTGTCTCACTCTCCTTATCTGTAAAAGAACTGGAGAAGGAAATAGCAAACTACTCCAGTATGTTTCCCAAGAAAACTCCAAATGGGGTTATGCAGAGTGGGACATGACTGAAGTGAATGAACACCAACAATGAATTTTAGACTCAACTAGGTCAATGCTTTTGGTCAATTGAAAGTGTGCTCTGGTCTGAGAATTTACATAGTGATGGACCTAGAAGCAAATGGTGGCAGAGGAGCAAGCCAGCATTAGTAAAGACAGTAATTATTAATAGATTTCTTGTCTATTTCATTTCTTCTGTTCCCTTTCTCCCAACCCCCATCACCATGCCTAACATGTTGCCAGCATGCTTTATTTTTGAGTTATTAAAAATTGTATCCTCCTTTTATTGATTCTTGACAGTTGCCAGCCAGTTTCTAATTGTTTCCAGCTCTGGGATTCCAAAATTACTGATTTCCTTTAGATGTTTTAATTGTTGCTCCTTCACCCCACCTCCTTTGATTTGTTTTGGCTTGAGAGCTTCTCAGAGGACTTGTCACTATTCCCAATGTGAATCCTTTCATTAAATATCTCCTTCCAATCAAAAGGGAAAAAAGTCAACCAGGTAGACATCCATTACAGAGTCTACATTTCTTTAATCTATTTTGTACAACTTTTGTTTACAATAGTACAATAAGACCATGAACCATTTCCAGTCTATAATTGTATTCATCCTACTATTCTGGGTTTGATTCCCCCTGGAATGTACTAAGGGTGTGACTGTAGGTCTATTGTTCCCACATGATGTTTGAATAATGTTAAGAACTTAACATTTAAGCCCCAAACAGAGCATAGGTTATCATGATAAATTATAAAAGTGTATAAGTACTGCAAATTTCATTTTGAGTAACTCAGAAGAAAGGGGATTGTGATTCATTAGCAACAGTGAATTAGACTCAGACAAGCAAAAAGGTTGGAAATGGAAAAAAATGAAATTTTTCTTTCTGTTCACAAAACTAATCTTTACTGAATATGTTGGGTAAATTTAGTATAAGAAATTATAAGAAGTCTTGAAATAGCTCAGGAAGGAGTCCTTTCAGTTCAATTATTGGTTCCTAAAAACAATCACATTGTTAGAAAAAAAATTTCCTTTAGGTGTCCTAGTTCATGGGACTAAGCCCATGCTTAATAAATATTTATGTCTCTTGTTCATACATACACTTTTCTGTTTGTCTCTGCTTCTTCTGCTTTTCTTTATCTTTGTATCACCAAGACCAACTATAGTGCCACACATGGTAGGTATTTTTGTTTCATTGGATTCTCCAAAAAAATTGTAGGATTACAGTGTTAAGAGGAAACTCAGTAGTCATGTAACTCAATTTCCTCTCAAACTCTGTCTACATTATCACTGATAATAATGTGTCTGATCATAGAGTCTTTGCTTAAAGACTTCCAATAATGGAGAGTTCAATACATCAAGCCACTTTCAGTCAGCTTTTTTTAGAAGATTTATCTTTTTATTTTGATATTCTGATGGATCTATGATTTCATCCATTTGAATATTCATTTTAATGTTTTAAATAACAACCCATTTCTGTCTTTTCATCCTATGAAACTCTTATCTATGTTTTTTTCCAGTAATTCTTTAACATAGTATGAATGTAATTGTATGCAATGTAATGTAATTGTAATGTAATGTAATCGCTGTAATTTCTAACCACTGGCCCTCATTCTTTTCTCTGGGACCTAGCAGAATATGGCTAATCCTTCTCTCATATAACATCTAGTCAAATACTAGATGATGTTTTTTCTGTCTTCCAGAGTGTTTTCTTTAATCACCTGGTTAGTGAAAGGAAAGTGTGTGCACATACATACAGACACAAAAACACACAATTCATTGGAATCAGCTAGCTCCAAAACAATGTTTACACTGTCTTCTCCTTTTGAATCAACATAAGAGAGGATTGCTGAAATAAAGGAATAAGGAAAGAAAGTAGAATAATGAAAGACTGAATATTTTCAATCCCATCTCTGATATTTATTAACTGTATGACACTGGACAAATCATTTAAATTCCTTTTGTTTCTATTTTCTTGTCTAAAACATGAAAGCATTGAACCAAATGGCCTAAGATCATTGAATACTTTGTACGAATAGCTCCTAGGGTCTGAGAAAGTGTATCAGTCAATAGGCATTTATTATGTACCAGGCAAAGAGATAATGTGATTATGGGTGTGAAAACACTATATAAAAGGAAGGAAAAATGAAAATCTTAAAAAGCTGCTGCAATTTTAGCTGAATCTTATGCCCACCCCAAAGAATATTTTTGTTTTTTAAGTCATGAAAGAGACTTTAGAAGGCTTTGGGAGAGAAACTGAAGAGAAATGTAAATGAATGAGCAATACTAGGAGAAGTAGGGTCAGGAATTTGGAATAAAGGCAATGGGGTTTTGCAACACTTAGAATAATCAAAATAAACAGTCGATTTTTTTTCTTTAAAACCAACCACCAATCCAGCAGAGGCCTGTGGGGCTGTGTCAGCTTCAGTACATTTAATCTAGCACATTAACACAGCTTTTAGCTATATAATCCTTCACAAGGCTTTGGACTCTAATTTTGTTGCACTTGCCAGAGTCTAAAGATGTCAATTATGAAACCATTTACCTAACCCTTCAGTGGCTGTCAGGTTAAACTCATGACACCTGACCTTGATTTTGGCCCTTTCCTTAAATGCAGGTCCAAACTTTCCCAAATCTACTCAACAATCCAAAGCACATTTTCAGAACATTTCATGGAAGCACTGCACTTTGAAACAGTTTGGTGCTTTGTGAAACATTACTTCTCATGGTCTAGTTTCAGAAAAGGTGCAGTTCTGTGATTTTCAGTGCTGACAAGCTGAGTGAACCTTTTTGCATTAGTCCTGCTTTCTTCTTCTTCCTCTTCGTCCTTTTCTTTCCTATTTTCCTTTTCTTTCTTTTCATCTATTTTCTGTTGAAATTGGACCCAGGCTCTTATCTCAGCTTACTACTTATTAGGTATGTAGCCTTGCCAGTAGAATGATGGTGTTGAATTCAATAAGTGCTAAAACCTATGATTTAAAATAGGTCTGTGGAAATCTCCTTCCTATAAAAAATCAAAACTCTACATGTCCTATCCTTTTTTTTTTCTTATTGAAAACAAACAAAATTATTAACTGACTTCTAAACTGCCACTATTTAAGGTATTGAAAATTATGATCTCTTGTCAAAGATCTTACTGAGGAATTATTGTATTAGGTGGGGGATTGGAATAGATGACTTCTAAACTATTTTCTAACTCTTAAGTCTACATTCCTCTAATTTACAGGCTAAAAGTTGATCAACTAAAGAAGAATCACATTCACTCTACTATCCAATCTATAGAATAAAAAGAAGCATTCTTCACTTACAAAATATTCATGAAGAGCAAAAAAACCTGGAGAAGCAAGTTCTGAAGTTCCCTTTCCTAGTGAAAAAAATACATCTCAGGATATATTTGATCAAAGTATGCCTAAGCATTCAGTTCTAAATTATGATCTCTGGCATTACACACAGCATTTATATTCCTCTCCAGTGGATATACACCAACACTCTAGAAATCTTTCATTGAGACTTCAAAAAAATATTGTATGGCTGACAGTGCAACATTTAGGTTATCCATCTGTTATCCCTTGCTCTTAGTATGTGCTTGGCTTGTCTCCTAGGTTCTGGTCATATACGCCCCTGATGATGTCTTTTATATCACTTCTAGCACACAAATCTTAATTGATAACATGTTGTAACCTGCTTCATCCACATCACTCCCTGTCCTGCATCTTTCCATTACTTTGGATCATTTGAAATGTTGATATTTCTGAGATTGCAATGTTCAATGATTCACTGTCATATGGCAACAGTGGTTTTTAAAAGATGGGATTTGACATCAGGGAGCAGATGGAGATCATCTAAAGTGAATAGTTCAGCCATTCAGTCCAGCCCATTCTCCTCTATTCAATTCTGGACACAATTCATTTTGCTTCTGAAAATAGGATTACATAAAAATAGATTAAGTAAAACTTATCAAAGGGACAAAGTACTGACTTAAAAGAGGAGGGAAAAAATCCCCCCCCCCAAAAAAAACACTAGACACATAAATTTAAAGAAATATGAGCTTATTTTTCACAATGTTAAATGTTAATGGATTTTTAAAATCCAAAAAATGAAAAAGAAAGAGAAATTAAGGCAATAAAACATAAACTATCTGTTGTTTACAGAAAATAGATATAAAAGTTGAAGATGCAATTAAAAAATGATATGCATGGATAAAATTTACTATGTATCATGTGAATCAAAAAGAGTAGGAATTACAACCATGTTATCAAATAAAAAGTAACAAAATAAACAAGAGCATAGCACTCTGCTGAAAGGAATCATTAACAAACCAATATTAATCATTTCTAATCTAAATGGGATATTTAAACTCACAAAGGAAAAAATAACTAAAGCGACATAGTGTAATGAAATGATAGTAGGAGATTGTAATGTTGCTCTCAGAATTGGACACATCTAAAATTAAGGATAAACAGAAAAGAAAATATATGTACAAATTATCATATAATTTATAATGCAAAGATTTATGACAACTTTTGAAAGAGACCACTTAAGTATATGTATATTTCTCAGCATCTCATAATACATTTACACAAATAGAAGTAGAAAACTGGTAGAGTATATGGTGCATTGGAACCCAGTTCAGGAAGATCACCAGTTAAATCTGGCTTCAGTCACTTAGTAGCTATGTGACCCTGGGTAAATTGCTAAATTTCTCCTAATCTTAGTTTCACCATCTGAAAAAAAATAAAAATAATCATACCAACTTCGCAGGTTTTTATAAAGAGAGAGTAAATATTTACAAATCACCCTGAAAATCTTAAAACACAATGTTAACGCCAGTTAATATTATTATAGCAAGAGAAATTGCAAATAAATACTAAATGCATCCTTTCTCGAACATAATGATAAAATAGCCATAAATTCACGAAGTACAAACAACAATATGGAGTTAACTAGAAATATTAAAATCCTAAATAATGAGTCAAAATACATAAAAAAAAAAGAATGATTATGTGAAAAATGATATTGATGAGAAAATATGTTCAAACTACTGGGATTCATTTATAATAAAAAAGTATTATAATAATACTCACAGAAAACATATTAACAATGTAGAAAAATATAGAATAAAAATATATAGGAATATGCACTAAAAACTAGAATTCAAACAAACTTTAAAAAAACATTGAATTAACATAAAAAAGGAATTTTGACAATTAGGAAACAAACAAATTGGAAACTAAAAATTTCATAAAACAAAACCAAAAGCTAATTATTTGAAATTATTTTTAAAAGTTGATAATGTGAGAAAACTGGGACATTAATGCATTGTTGGTGGAGTTGTGAAATAATCCAACCATTTTGAAACCATGCCCAAAGGGCTATAAAACTGTGCATATCCCTTGACCAGTGCCATTATACTGGGTCTGTATCCCACGGAAATCATAAAGAAGGGGAAAAGACCCACATATGTAGAAATGTTTGTAGCAGCTTTTTGTGGTAGCAAAGATTAGGAAAAAGAGTGCATGTCCATCAATTGGGGAAAAGCTGAACAAGTTGTGGTACATTAAGGTAATAGAATGTCCTATAAAAAATTATTAAAAAGCTGATTATAGGAAGACCTACAAAGACTTACATGAACTGATAGTGAGTGAAACAAGCAAAACCAGGAATACATTGTACACAATAACAGCAAGAATGTGTGATGATCAACTATGAAAGGCTTGGTTCTTCTCAGTAGTTCAGTGATCCAAAGAACTTTCAATAAACTTTGGACAGAAAATTCCATCTACAGCCAGAAAAAGAACTAAGGAGACTGGATGCAAATAAATATATGCTATGTTCACTTCTTTTTTTTGTTTTTGTTTTTATCTCTCCTATGGTTTTTCCCTTTTGCTCTGATTTTTCTCTCTCAACATACTTCATAAGGCAATATGTATTAAAATAAATAAACTTATTACAATAAAAATGTTGATAAAACTTTAAAAAGAAAAAGATTTTTTAAAAAGCAAAAAAAAAAAAAAAATTAAAATAGACCAGGTAAATTCACAATAAAATCAGAAGAAACAGAAAGAATTATTAGAAACTATCAGGCACAGTTATATGCCAACAAAATTGAAAACAAAAAAGAAATTTGATGATCTTTAAAAAATATAATCTCCGTAACAAAATATCACTAAAGATCTAAAGGAACTACAAGTCCTCCAGTGGAAATATGAAAGAAAAAATACTCGATTCAGATGATTTTAGAGTAGAATTCTGTTGAACTTTCAAAAATCAGCTAATGTTAACATTAAACAAATTCTGAGATACATGCTAATATCATTGATGACTGATTCCATAGTTTTAAATATCATCCTGAGGAAAAAATTATAACAATTTATTTAAAATTTCCTTCATTGTAATTAAGTTAGATCACCATTGGGGAAATAATCAACCTCTCTCATATTAAAATCAAAATTATTCAAAATTGCAATTATTAAAATAAATTAATTGAAAAATAATTTTGACAAAGTACAACATTAATGCTTTTTTAAAAACTATATAATATAGGAATATAATAATTTTTAATTTTAATTTTAATCTTTTTTAATATTGCAAGAACTTAACTAAAAATAAACCAATAAAATTAACATGAAACCACAGTGAGAAAAATACAATTTAGCAGCTTCTATCTTAAAGGGTTGAAAAGCTTGGAATGTGGTTTTCTGAAGAGAAAAAATAAAAACCAGGATTACAACTAAAAATCATGTACCATGTAAACTGAATATAATTTTTCAGAGGAAAAATATAGATATTTAATGAAATAGAGGACTTTTAAACATTCCTAATGAAATGATCAGAAATGAATAAAAATTTTAATTTTCAAATACAAAACTCAAAATAAGCAAGGAAAAAGTGAAAATAAGATGACATATAAGGAATTCAATAATCAGTTTAACCTTCCTACATGGGAAAATAATACTTGTAACCCTTAAGAACTTTATCGTTTATTAAGGCAATTAGAAAAATATACATAGACAGAAGTCATAGGGTGAATTCACTATAATGGGATGATTTCCAAAAAACAAAAAGAAAGAAAAATGAACTGGGAGAAGGGAGAAAGTAAAGTTAGAATAGGGTACATTATCTCACATGAAAGAAAAAAATGGAGTGGAAGATAGGTTGTGATTGAAATAAGCTAGAAACCCAAGTAATAGAAATTACATAACAACAACAAAAAAAGAAGAAAATGTTAAATATTGGAGGGATTGTGGACACCATTGCACTATTGGGGAACTTATTACCTGATCCCACCTTCTGAATAGCAATTTGGAAGTATGAAAAAAGGACTATAAAACAATGGTTTGACTACTGGGTTTATATCTCAAAGAGATTAAAGAAAAAAGGAAAGGAATATTATATGCAAAAACATTTTTGACCCCTTTTTTATGGATGCAAAAGATTAGAAACTGAGGAAATGCCCATCAGTATGGGAATTGTTAAACAACTTCTGGTATATGATTTGATGCAATACTGAGTTATAAGAAATGAGGAGTAGAATGGTTTCAGAAAGATTTATATAAACCACTGAAAAGTGAAATTCACAGAGCCAAAAGACCATTGTAATTAGTAACAATATTATATGATGCTCAATTGTGAATGACTTAGCTGTTCTCAAGAATACAATGATATCAGATAATTCCAAGGGACTTGTGATGAAAAATACTATCCACCTCCACGTAAAGAACTTATGAAGTCTGTATGCAGTTCAATGGATATTTTACCCTATTTTTCTTGTTTGTTTTTTGTCAGTTTTTTTCACCACATGAATGATATAGAAAATATTTTGTATGACTATGTGTATAATAAATATTAAATTACTTGCTTTCTGAAGGAAAAGTAAGTGGCAGAGGGAAGGGAGAAAATTTTAAATTTTAAAAATGTTTATTACATTTAACTGGAAAAAAATTTAAAATTCACCTAAAATCCTGTAAAATAATCTATTGTAAAAGGAGATAGAGAATAAGTTAATTGAGCATTAAATTTTAAAAACTAGAGAATTAAAAGAATAATAATTCCAAAATAACCATAAAGTGTGATGACTGCATTTAGCACCCAGAGTATATTAAAATCATACTGAGTCAGAATAAGGGTAAATGCTTGATCTTTATTCTTTGCGGAGATAAAGGGGAATGGCAATATGAAGTGAGAGCAATTGCGACACGAATCCGGCCAGCAGTGCTCTGCCTCACACTCCACGCATCAAATCCTCTAGGCAATCTTCTATACAACACATCAAACTTGCACAGAGAGTGGGTGGGGCCATTCTTTCTCCAAGCATATATTAATAGAGTATTGTCCAATTGCTATTTAGCCTCAAGTGCTTGGGACCGCAGTGCAACGACTCAAGAACTTCAGCCCATTACAATAAAGGAAGAGATTTTGAAAAAACAGAACAAATATATAAAATTTTGAAATAAAACCTGTTGTGATACAGGAGCCACCTGCCAGTGGCTGCTGGAGATCTAACTCAAACCTGTAGAATGGATCTCCTCATATGAGAGGATTATCTGATACAAGGAAACTGAGAGACAGTTGATGTTCTCTGACCTCTCTACTGAGAGGCAATTGCGTTGTCTGACCTCTCTCCACTTCCCACAGCCTCCAATTAATATCATTCCAGTCCATAAGCAACGCATGTGTCAGTAAAGGCTGCTTTGCATCTCCCTCAGATGTTATGATCCACAGCTGTGGAGACTCTCAGAGAATTGACCTGTCCCTTCAGTTAGGCATGGCCCTTAACAAAAACCATTTAAGAAAAAATGGAAGATCAATAAAACAAATCCAAAAAAGAAGAATCAGAAATAATTTAATGAAATAATTTAGGGTTTAATGAAAAGATCAGTTATCTAGGAAAGAGCTCCCTCTCTAATGAAAACTGCTGAGAAAATTAGAAAACAATCTGGCAAAAATTAGACTTAGACTAATTCCTCATACCATATTTCACAATAAGTTCAAAGTAGATATATTACCCTTATGTTAAAAATTATGGTTTAAATAATCAGAAGAGAATCAGATCATATATCTCACACCATTACATATAGGAAATAAAATTTTAACAAAACAATGGATGATAGTAATTTTAAATGATGAAAATGATACTTTTAATTAAATGAAATTGAAAAGGAAACAAACACATCTAGAATAAAATGGAAAGAAGTTGACTGTGAAAAAGTTTCCATCCAATATTTCTGAAAAGGGTTTAAAGTTCAATATATAGAGAAACTTATAAAAATATATAAGATTAAAAGACATTCCTCAATAGATCAATCAGTCAGACCTCAATAGACCAGAAAATATAAATAAATAATTCTCCAAAAAAGAATTGTTAAATATTAAAATTCATTTAAAAAGAATGCTTCAAGTCATTACTATTAAGAGAAATGCAAATGAAACCTACTTTGGAATCCAATAAATTGACAAAGATTTGACATAAGATAAGTCAACATTAAAGAGGCTGTGGGAAGATAGGCATGATAAAACATTGTTGGATAAATTGTAAATTCCAGAAAAACAGTTTGGAATTATGGAAATAAAGTGATTAAAATGCCTTTTGATCCAGATATTTCACTAACAGAAACATAACCCAAGATGGTGAATGATAAAAAGGAAGGTTTCATGCCAATTAAAATATTTATAGCAGCACTTTTTGTGACAGCAAACAAATAGGATCAAAGTAGGTGGCAACTGACTAAGAATTGGCTAACTTGTAATATATGAATATTATAGATTATAAATGTACTGTAAAAAAGTATATTTAATATAAAGAAATATTGGAAAGACTTATATGAAGTGATTGATAACTACAACAATAACAAAGAACAACTGCAGTATAGTGTTTACATTATACACTACACCAACAACTATAACACATGGAGATGGAATCTTGCAAAATAATAAAGAACATGTTTGTTCTCAAAAAGAGACATGAGAAAACATTTCCCTTTATTACTTTGTAGAGCTGGAGGTCCATTGATATTGAATATGGTATATATCAGGCTTTTAAAGGTATATATATATATATACACACACACACACATATATATATGTTGATTATGTTGGGGGTTTTTACCCTCTCTTTTTAAAAATATTGTGTCTATCTGAGATGAGGAGAGGAAGGATATAGGAGGAAATGGACAAATGTAAAAAAAAGTTGTCAATAAAAAAATCTATTAAAGACAAGAATATATTTTCTTGATATACAATGCAGTACCACTTTCCTTTTTAAAAAAAATCTTTCTTAAATTAGCCATACATTTTTGATATTCTAGTCATATGTTCCATTATTCCAATGTTTAATTTATGAAGTTAAATTTAACCTTCTTATTGTGGAATCTATAGTTATTTTAAAGGTACTTTTATTCTATACAATCATTTGCAGGGATAGAACCTTGATAACCAAGACCATGAGTTTTTTATTCCCCCCCCAATATATGCCTTTTAAAAAATATTGTTTCCTGTGAATTATGTGGATCTTTCCATTTATTTTATTTTCCTTCTGTTATATCCTCTATTTTCTGTTTTATCCTAGTTGGTAATTATATATGGTCAAATTTCCCATTCACTTTCTCAGTTTTAGTTTAAAGCTCTCTTTGTCATTTCTAGAGTCTCTAGGTAAATATATTATCATCAGTTCTTATTAGATACATTTCATTCCTAACCAAGAGCCTATAACTCCCATGTATTAAACCATAGTACATAAGTTACAATCCTACTTTCCAGTACTATATTTTAAACTATTTATTCTTTCTTTTCTGATTTTACCTTCAATCAGCAGCAATTATGAAAGCACCTTCTGTTTCCATAAACTCTCTCTTTTTTTCTTGCCTAAGATTTCATAATTCCTAGCAGTGTTCCTAGATACCTTTTGGAAGAATCATTTGTTCTTAAATGAATTTCCAGCAGTGGGCAGTTGTTTCCTGTTTATTATCCCTTAAGAGACTTTTCAAATCTTAAGAAGGCAGCAAATCCCTCAATTATTTTTAATAATAACTAGCATTTATATAATGCCTTAAAGTTTATGAAGAATTTTTATGTATTATCCCCTTTGATTTTTGCAACAGCCTTGGGAAGTAGTTGCTATTAGTTTTCCATTTTATAAATGAAGAAACTAAGGCTGAAAAAGATTAAATGACCAGGATTAAAAGCTAAGGTATTGTCTGAGGTAGTATTTAAATTTAGATATTTCAGACTCCAAATCTAGTCTTCTATCCACTATACCTCCTAGCTGTCTATTATACCATATAACTATTGGAAAAACATAAGACGTCCTTGCTAAGTCTCAGTGGGGATTTATCCAACCAGCATGATTGCATTCACCCCTCTTCCCACTCCCTCATCCTCATGCACAGTCCCATATCTATTTTCCTTTGGGTCATTCTCGGAATAACAACAGGAAGCCTATCTCTCAGAAAATATATCTTATATTCCAAAGCTTAGAACCCAAGAATCTGTTTCTTCTTCATAAAAGTTTAAGCCAAGATTTGAATACATCTTTTGACTCTAAGTACTATATTTTTAGTTTGACAGCAGAATTCAGTAATAGTTTTTTGTTGTACTTCCAGAGTTCCATAGAATTAGAGATTTGGAGTTGGAAGAAACCAAAGATATACTTCATTATATAGTTCAACAATCCAACACTATGTATCATTTTGCTCTATTATTCATTATGGACTAATTCTTTCTTTCTTTCTTTTTTGTGAGTAGATTTTCCTTATTGTATCCAGGTTGGACATCTGATACCAATACTATCAGCTTGAAAATTTTGACTTGCTATTTCAACTAGAGCTGGTTCAACACTTCTTAGGCAACCTGGTGATCTCTTATTCCTTGGACTTCATTTCATGTTGGTGCCAGACTTTGAACAAACACCTGATCATTTTTAATCTACTATATCTCATTACTCCCAAGCTTAGCCTCATGGATAGCAAGGAATTACACTGGGTCAATCTAGGTTGGTCTTTATAAAAAGAGATCCTACTGATTCCACAGATTGGCCAATAATGTTAGAAAAACCCCAATTATAAGTAAAGATCTATTTTTACATTATATTGTTACATCAATACATTATATTGCTGGATACATTATATTGTTCATGAGAATAAATCCTAAAATCTGAAATTGTTTTGAAAGAAATGTATTAGGTCATTTGGTAGAGGTGAACAAGTCATAAAGGTTGTGGCTCCCTCTTATCCAGGTGCTGGACGGTTTACATTATATATGATTTAAATAAGAATACTCATACACAAGCCAAAACTAAGAAATTTTCCTACAGGAGCAACTTGAAAGATAGGTAATTTATGATAGTTATGAGTAACTGTAAACATTCAGTAAAATTTGGGCAAAACCAACGTAAGGGAACTCAAAACACAAACTTGGATGGACTTAAAACAAAACCTAGATATGGAAATTTCAAATAGAACACTTTGGGTTGATCCAGAATCTAGGGGGATCCCAAATATCTAGTGACTCTCTCAATTATTTTAGAATTAAGGAGGTCAATGAAATTCTGGGTATAGACAACCTTTAATCACATAAGGTTAGATTCAGCAGTATAATAACCTTTTTTCTGAACAATAAAATAAATCATTTCTTCCACAATTACAATGAACATGATCTTTGGAATGTATCCTGACAGTGTTCTTTTCTAATGTAATAGCATGCACATACACACTACCCAAAAACCATCCCCATAGATAAATTTGTCATCAAATCCTATAACTCCAACTATTTTTGAAATTACAAATAGTTGACATTTCTAGACTAATCCCAGATGTATTACAGCCATAGCTCCTTTCTAGTTAGAAAAATCTGTCAGTAACTTTCCTAATCTTTGTTCCCAATTCCAAGCTTTGTTAACTATTTTTGAGATGCTACCAAAACACTTTTTTAAAAAATTCCATGTGTATATCTAGTCACTAGATTGATAGTGATCTATCTTTTCAAAGAAGTGAAACTCTTAAAATCTTTGAAGCTATTTGTTAATATTCTCATTGTTATTTATTTCAGAAACCAATCCAACAATCTACTACTTCATTTCTAATTTTCTATTTCTGTTTTTCAGGGATATCCAACTCCCAGTTCTGGTAATATAAAGTGAAAACAGCTTGGCAAGAGAAAATCCATAAATCATTAAAAAAAAAAAAAAACCTACTGTCAATCTCTTTTTTCCCCCATCAGATTTTCATCAGAATTGCTAAGCTGTCACTACATTTGGCAAGCTTTTGTTTTTTTCTTTTCTCCATTAGAAAGTTCACTCTTTAGTGAAAGTGTTTACTAATGGGAAAATAGCAAACATGAGTATCAGAAAAAAACTGGTAAGAAGACAAACAAATGATATAAACAAGCATAAACAATGTATTATTTAGTATCTGGAGAACTGTATGTTGCTTGAAATTCAAGTTCAACCTCCAACGTATTGGGTATGTGCTTGCTAGAACACTTAAAAAGTAACCATAGAAAAGAAATGAGTGGAGCAGGACAAGAAGGCATTAATGGGTCATAGTGTTTACCACTGAAGAGGTTCACATATTAATGGTATTAAATATAGAAGCTCCAGTTTTTAGTCTATTTCAGGACCTAGATGTTGTTGTATCTATGGCTGGAAAACATCTTAAATTATCAATACAACCTCCTTATTTTATTAAAAAAGGGATGGCTTGAAAGGTCTCCTGAGGGAGACAACTTGCAAACAACTATATACAAACAAGATCTATTAATGCTACATTGGTGATAGTCTCAGAAAGAAAATAAGATCATAAAGGACTAAGAAAGGCTTCTCATAAAAGATAGAACTTTGACTGATTCTTGAAGGAAACCAGAGGAGATAGAAGCAAAGCCTAAGAGAGTGTTACAGGAAGCAGGGAAAGCCAGTGAAAATGCCAGGAGTTTTGGAGATGGAATATTATGTGCAAGAAACAGCAAGGAGTCAGTGTCACTGGATCACAGAATATATGGAGAGGAGTTAAGTAAAAAGACTGGGACTATAGGAGGGTGCCATATCTTGAGGGGTTCTGATGGCTAAAAAGAGGATTTTCTATTTTGTCCTGAAGACAATAGACAACCCTGTTTATTAAATAGAAGAATGATAAAGTCAAATTTGAGTTTTAGGAAGTCATTTCAATAGCTGAGTGGAGGATGGCCTGGAGTGGGGAGACACTTGAGGCAGGAAGACCAACCAGTAGGTTATTGTTACAGTTCAGATGTAAGGTATTGAGAACCTGAACCAGGATAGAGGTAGTGTTAGAGGAGATAAGGGAACATATGTGAGAAATTTAAGTAGAACAAGAGGACTTGACAACTAATTGGTTGTGAAGTATGGCTGAGAATGAGAAGTTGAGGATGACACCTACATTACAAGCCAAGATGACTGGGAGGATGGTGGAAAAAAGGAAAGTATCCAATATGCTGTCTGCAACACTTTTGAGTGTGACCTAAACCAGATAAAAATGTAAATGGGAAATACTTAAGCAAATAAATAAAAGTACCATTATAGTAAGGCTATCTTCTACATGTAGCATGAGGAGTGTCATTGTATGGCTCAAAAAGAAGCAAAATAAACATCAAGATTTTTCTACTTTCATCCTTCTCTAAGAGACTCTTTAATTTTAGCCATGGCGGGTAGGAAGAAACTGGAGTCAGAATCTTAGCTACTCTAATATCTTCAGAGAAAAGGAATACTGGGATAGAATTATAACTATCTGAATTTTATTAATCTGAAGATATGCAGTTTTCAGATTTCATTAATTTCATTAATGGGGAAAGGATGACCCCAAGCTTTATATCCAAGATTTGACCTCTTTACCACCAAATACCAATTCCATAATTAGCATTTATAACTAATAGCAAAGAGATCTATTTATATAAGTTTATAGCAAAGAAAAAATCAGAGAAAGTATACATGGAAAATTTTTTCCAAACATTACAGAATAAAGATGCTCTCTTGTCGGGAGTGAGATAACTCAGCTCAAACAAGAGAGATCCTCAGATCTCCAAAGGTTGGCATCTTTCATCTTCTCTAAATCAGAAGTCAGAAATACCAGAAAAGACTTGAAAAGCCCTAGAGAGATATACCCTTTGTTCTCTCTTCTCCAGGTACATATTGCCTCTCATCCAGGTATGGGGTACTAATCTCCACCAATGAGAAGACAGTCCCATACCAGTGAAGTTTGGGACTCAGATTATACAATTATATTTTAAAGCCAAATTATTACGTAGCTCACAGGAATCTTTATGTATGAATTAATGGTCCCATTTCTATTTGGGGAAGGAAACGTACAGTAACAGTTATGAAAGAAGATGGGAAAAACTTCATGAAGGTTTGGGGGGAAACTTATTATTTATAAATATTATTTGAATGTAACTTTATATGACTAGAAATTATCTAAATTCAATCTTATAGTTGAAATCTAACTGACCTCAGAGATACTCCAGGGATGTTGGAATGGCTATAAGAAATATTTGGGTCCACCCCTATATTTGTGTCTTAGATCTGCTCGACCAAGTCTTGTTTTTAGGTTGTTTGAGTTTAGATTCCCTAATAACTTTTATTTTAACTTTGTTCTAATTTTATTGAATGTTTATATTTACCTGAATCTTTATATATACCTGATCTACATCTCAAGTAAACTGCTTATGTGTAATGGTTCAAATGTTGGAATCTTTATTTGAACTCTATGCAATGTGAAACTTGATAGATTCTGGAAGGATCAACACCTTTTACTGGCTCTGTCCTTAGCTAAATCTAAGTCCAAAAATCTTTTTAGGTTTGGAGGTATATTCTCCACTGACATAAGTATCACCTGGAAGGTTGAGGCAAAAAGGGGAGAGAAATAGAATGGGTTGGCATCAATAGCATCTTAAATGAGACAATGGTTTAAGAATCACAGAACTTCAGGATCAATGTTAGTTGTCTCATTGATATAATTTGTGGCATTTAATATCTCTGGATATCTTAAACTTAGGACATCTTTTGCCTGTCTTTCTGTATCTTTTACCCATGTTCCTATTTTTGCCTTCAAGGGATAATAGCAACTTCAAAAATATGCAAAATTTATTTTCTGTCCCTTCTTCCCCTGTCCCACATGGATATCTTCTTTTCTTGTAGTGGACCTACCATATTAAAAACAAAACAAATAAAATATTTCATTTGAATCAATTCTCTAACAATATTTACTTCAACCAATGTAAGAATAAATAAAAGTCTCAAAGTTGGCTTTCTAATTTTATTTCATTAGCAGTTGAGGATCCACAGCTTCTGGAATAGCCCATGTGAAAAGGAATCTTAATACAAATCAAGACTTGACTACCAGTTCATTCTTCCAACTGTGTAAAGCCTCCAAAAGTCAATAAGAATGAAATTAAGATTATCTTTTATACACAGACGTGTTGCCAGCAGGGGTGAGTATCTGACAGGTTGTATTTTTTAGTCCTACTGTTCCTAGGAAAATAGAAGAGGGAACATCAGATGAGCTATCTTAAAGAAAGAAGGCAACAATAGTCAAATACTTTCTAGAAGTGTAAATTATAAGAGTAACACATTTTTAAACTTTTCAAATAAATTGTAAAACAAACAATTTGAACAATATCCTAGATATTTCTGATAAAAGTATCTATACATATTTGCTTTTTAATTTTTTTCAGTTTTTCAGTAACTATAACATTAGGGAAGATCAAATTTTGGAAGATTTGTATCCTTTGCATTGTGGTATCTGTGTTAGATGGTTGATACAACGAATCCAGGGTTTGTTAGTTTCTGTACAGATAATAGGAAACTTTCTCATCCCCCAATTTGGATGTCAGTTAATATAATTCTAGGCAAGTAAATTTGGATTTGAGGCTGTTCAACAGTGCTCTAAGTCATTATACCAAGCAGGATCAAACCGAGTAAATCATAATTAACCTCTTCTGCTCATCTTTAACTCTCAGCATACTTAGCTTTTTTCAAGACATAGCTCAAACACTACCTTCTACAGGAAGCCTTTTCTAACTCACGCCTAGTTCCTAGTGCATACCTTTCCAAAACTATTCATATCATATATATGGATATATTTTCATATATACATAGACATTTTATCTTTCCCATCAGAATGTGAGTTCCTTGCAAGCAAAGGTTTTCATTTATATTTTTACATTTCTATAAAGTGACACATTTAGATAAGGTGCTGAGTAAATGCTTGCTGATTAATTGATTGATCTCTTATTATGTTTATAGATGATATATTAGTTTCAGAGTGAATGGACAAACAACAATGGTACTTGTCTGATACTTTCCAAACAAACTCACAACTCTATTTTAAGGCCCAGACATAAGATTCCTTCCTGAAGGTTTAGTTATATTTTAATACCTAAATTTTAAAAAATAAGTCATCACTCAGTGAAATGTGGGTAGGTTCTGACCAAAAATTGTAGTTCATATATATAAATATAAATAAAAATGTGACACACACAAATATGTGACTTTTTTGGATTAATTACCAGAGAATTTTGTTTCAATACCCAATTTCTTAAAAGTTAAAATCAAATCAAATACAAATTTAAACTTTTAGCAATACTTCAATATAAATGCACACATATTTCTAAAATCTTATACCAGAATAAACATGCTCACAAACACACACAGTCCCCAAATTTAAGATAGCAGAAAACTGCTCTTTCAAGTCCATCTACAAGGCTTTAAGAAATTGGTGGGCTTTAGGATCATGGAGGAGAGAATGAGAGATATTTGGACCCAGGTCTGTGGTACAGTGACTAACCCACCCTCCATGCCAGAAATGCCCGGGAAGGGGTCATGTAGAAGATGTTGGGACACTAGCACAAACTCCAAAAGAATACAGACCAATGAGGGACACAAACCTAGCTAGGATAGATTTCATAAGCCTCTCCTAGAGATGCCATTTTTTGTTTTTGTTTTTCCAGTTAGCCACAATTTCTGGCCCTCAGAAGGTTTCCAGTCATGTAAATTAGGCCTACTGAAAAATATAATAGAAAAAAATACAATAGATTAACTCCAGTTAGCTAATTGAGAGGCAGTGCCAAACAATTTAATGATTAGTCTTAAAAACCCCAGAATCTGCTAATATTTTAACAGTTCTATAACCTTAACTATTTCTGCAGACTCAAATGTATCCACAGAAATATATCAAGAAACCATGATTAAGATTGACACATAATTGGTTAGAAGCAAAAGTCTGGGTAATATATCCTGCTTCTTTCTGGTGTTCATTTTCAAACTATTTTCAACCTAAGGATTGGTAGACAGTGAGACTTCTGTAAGAGAATCTCCTATTTCACCAACTTAGTAAATCCTTCATGCTTTAATTGAAGAAAACTGCCAGATCTAGCATTCTTTTTTGGGGGGAAAAAACAACAACAAAAAAGGAAATCTATGTTTAAAGTCTTCTCCATAATCATATTATCTCACTGGGCCTACCTCTTAATTCCATGACTTGTATATCAATTTTTTATACAAATAATGAATTTCATCTATTTCTAAATCCCTCTTGAAATATTTTATTTATTGTGTATATTCTATCACAGGTATTATGTTTTAAGGGCTTTTTTGTAATCTGTGTGAGCTTAGCTATTTGATACTACCCTCCTTCATACACATCTGCTTATTGCTTAATGTATTGCTTTTGCTGTCGTTTTATGCTGGACATGAAAAGTTATGATGTTTGTTGTTTGCTGATATTTACAATTGTCATCTTCTCAAATATGCTGGCTTCTTCAATCAAAGTGATCCACTTATATGACATGGAATCCAAAAGATCATAAAATATTACCATATTGCTTTCCCTTAATTCTCATGCAAAATATGGCAAAATATAGTATGTAAAAATGTTTTAAAATAAAGCATCTGTTCTTCTTGAAGTTATCTCTTGTGCTGACACAACTCACATGATTGAGATTCCTTGGAGTAGGTGGCACTGTGCTTGCTGACCCTCTCTTGAGTTACTTACAAGAAAAAAGGGGGTCATTCTTATTGTTCAGGAGTTCTGTTTCTGACAGGCCATTTTTATTGTCCAAGAAGATTGTGGCCTTTCCCCTCCCCCACACCTAGTTGATACCCTCTCTAGGTTCTCTATAAAAGAACCAAAGTATTTTCTTCAAAGAAGATCTAGAGAAAAATCACCATAATGTTGAAGTGATATGTTACATTTAGAGTAAGAAAATATTGATTTGAAACTTAGCTATATTTTTTATTGTTGTTCAGTCATTTTACTCTTCACAACCCCATTTGGGGTTTTCTTGGCAAAGAAATAGATATGGCTTACCATTTCCTTAAGCAGCTTATTATAAAGATGAGGAAAGTGAGGTAAACAGGGTTAAATGACTTGCCCAGGGTCATATAAATAAGCATCTAAGGTCAGGTTGAACTGAGGAATATGAGTCTGCCTGACTTCAACACTATACTCTATCCGCTGTGTCACTGTTGCCCTCCTTAACATTAAAACTTCCTTTAAGATCTCAGTCCTAATCAGCCTCTTATAGAAAGGATGGAGGATATTTAGATTAGAAAAGGGAAGATTAAAAGTATGGATGCAATGGGTTCATAGATTTTATAGATTTAAGACCTATAAAGGTCTTTAAAGATCATCTAGATCAGAAGTATTAAACACATGTCCCATGATCTGCATGTAGTCCACAATACTCCCAAGTGAGGCAAATGAGATTAAGATGTAATTAAAAATAAATAAAAATATAATAAAATAGAGATAATGTTACATGTAGTTTTCTAAGTGAATATGAGGTCTGCAGGGATACTTACATACAGTGGTCCCAATTTGTAAATACAAATCTAACTACTGCTCAAAAGCAGAGCTTGTTAAACGTTCCACTCAAAGACCCCTTTTTGCCTGAGAAATTTTGCAACTCCCTATATTCAGTTGTGAAACCCTATAGGGGATCATGAACCACAATTTAAGGACCTGGTAGATTGTAGACAAATGTCTTCATTTTACAGGTGAGAAAATGAGAACCAAAAAGGATGCTTTAAGTCACTTTTCTATGGTCACAAATAGTAAGTCAAAGAGTCAGGATTCTAACCTACATCTTCTGACTCTAAATCCAGCATTCTTCCTATTATTCTCAATATCTATTTGTTTGTGAAAGGTTCAGATTGCTTTAGTGCTTGCTCTGCACCAAGTAGCATCAAAGAATGGAAATTATGGATTTATAAACTTTAATTCACCATAGGTCATTTAGAACAACTAAAATTTTCTTCCTTAAGTGGCCTAGTCATACAAGACCTGAAATTACATTATAAAGTGGCAGTTATGAAAACTTAAGTCATAAAAAATTAAGAAATAGAGTAGTAGATCAGTAGGATAGGTTAGGTTCACAAGACACAACAGTCAATGATTATAGTAATCCAATATTTGATAAACCCAAAGACTCAAGCTTCTGGGATAAAAACTCACTATTTGATAAAAACTGCTGGGAAAACTGGAAAATATTGTGGCAGAAACAAAACACTGATCAGCATTATAACACCCTATACACTAAGATAAGGTCAAATGGGTTTATGATTTAGACATAAAGGATGATATTATAAGAAAATTAAGAAAACAAGGAATCATCAAACTCTTGGATCTGTGGAGAAGGGAGGAATTCATGGCCAAAGAAGACTAGGGAACATTATGAAATGCAAAATGGAAATTTTGAGTACATTAAATTAAAAAGGTTTTGCACAAACAAAACCAATGAAGCCAAGATTTAGAAGAGAAACAGAAAGCTGAGGAAAACTTTTTAGTCTATGTTTCTGATAAAGGCATCATTTCTAAAATAAATAGAGAATTGACTTAAATTTATAAATATACAAACCATTCCCCAATTGATAAATGGCCAAAGGATATGAAAAGACAATTTTAAATGAAGAAATTAAAGCCATTTCTAGTCACATTTTAAAAATGCTCTAGATCACTATAGATTAGAGAAATGCAAAATAGACAACTCTGAGGTACCCCTTCACAGATTGGCTAAGATGGCAGGAAAAGATAATCAGAAGTGTTGGAGGGGATGTGACTCTACTGCATTAATGGTGGAGTTGTGAACTGATCTAACCATTCTGGAGAGCAATTTGGAACTATATCTAAAGGGCTATCAAACTGCATATCCTTTAATCAAGCAATGCCTTTATCAGGTCAGTATGCCAAAAAGATCATAAAAGGGGGAAAATTTTTGTAGCAGACTTTTTTTTGTAGTGGCAAGGAACTGGAAATTGAATGGATGTCCATTAGCTGGGGGATGGCTGAATAAGTCATGGTATACGAATGTAATGAAATATTATTGTTCTATAAAATATGATGAGCAGGCTAATTTCACAAAAGCCTAGAAAGACTTACATTAACTGATGCTGAGTAAAATGAGAAGAACCAAGAGAACATCGTACACTAATAATACCATTATATAATGATCAACTGTATTGGACTTGATTCTTTTCAACAATGAAGGCAATTCCAATATATTAGGATGGAAAATGCCACCTGTATCCAGAGAGAAAATGATGGAGAATGAATGTGGATTGAAGCATGTTTTCACTTTTTTTGGTGTTGTTTGTTTGCTTGGTTTTTTTCTTCTTTCTCATGTTTTTCCCCTTTTGATTTTATTTTTCTTGCCCAACATGACAAATATGAAAATATGTTTAAAAGAATCGCATATATTTAACCTGTATCAGATTGCTTGCTGTCTTGGGGAAAGAGAAGGTAGGGAAAGGAGAGAGAAAATTTTAGAAGTTTTACAAAATGAATGTTGAAAACTATATATGTATTGGAAAAATAAAATACTATTTTAAAAAATTCCCTTCCTTTCCCCTGGCCACCCCCAATGGAATTAACTACCTACTGAGGTAATGAGTTCCTCATTGGTGAAAATATTTAAGTATAGACTGTATGACTCCAAAAATGCTATCCAGGAAGGATTTTTACATCAGGGAGTCCCTTATTACTTGAAGAGATATGATCTCTGATGCTTCATATATGGATGGACATGTTTCCAATGAGAGGCCTTTTGTTAGGCATTAGTGTAGTTTCCTTAATGTCTTGAATAATCTATTCATGGTGGCATACTGGATATAATCCTGGTCCTAGAAGCAGGAAGACCTGAGTACAAATATGTTCTTAGGAACTTATTAACTGTGTGACTCTGGTCAAGTCATTTTAATGTCTCTGTAGAGACATTATGTCTCTACAGATGTCTCTGTCTACTTGTAAATTGGGAATAATTAGCATATTTTATCATGATAAAATTGGATAAAGTGCTTTTCAAGCATTAAAACACTGTGTAAATGCTGTCTATGGTTGTTGCTGCTGTTATACTTTTATTAGCAATTTTGTAATAATCACATTACTCTTTTCAATCACCTTAGTGAAGTGAGTTGTTGGGAGTAGGAATGAGGCAGAATGGGGAAGAGATAAGTAGAATTCACTTTCTTAGTTTGGGGCTGCGTATTCACATCCTGGTGTCCACATCTATAAATGAGAAAACCATCATTTCCTCATTGTTCAGGAATAAGCAACTAGATGAAAAATTGCTAAGCTGCAAAATTGGCTAATTATCTAATCAGGAAGTGAATACAGCTATATACATGGCTAATTTACTGAGGAACTGTGGTCTAGGGTAAATATATGACTTGATCATTTTCAGAGTTTGAAAACAATGAAATCAAATCCTGGGAAGTATGCAACAATTTACTGTCCTGTGGTTCCCTACCTAGATCAAGACTTCCTTCCTTGGCCTATGCTCTCCCATTGTAGAAACCATTATTAGAATGTAAGTTCCTTGGGGGTAGAGAATTTTTCATTTTTCTATTTTTCATTTTATATCTAGCACATTGTCTGGCATATAACATCTAATTTAAGCTTGTTGATTTATTGCTGAGTTGGATTGCAATCTGATTGTTTCTTCCCAACCTCCCTTTCGTTTTTGGACAGTTCTTTCAGCTAATTGTGGGAGTTAGGAATTCTAGCAATAGATAGGAGAATATGTTATAAAAGGAGGCTCAATGACATAAAGTTGAAATGAAAACATCCAAGAGACTATTTGGGCTCAGCTGTGTTTAGAATGCTTTCTGAAAAAAAAGTTCATTGACAAAGTTAGAGGTTACAGATGACTGACTGTGACACCCACATAATTTCTTGAAAAACATGACTCAATTGTTTTAGTGAAGCAATGCTCGTGATGGATAGAAGGAATGCCTGTGGGAAGAAATATTCCTCTCATATAGACACCATTCACAAAGGTTTACTAGGCAATCTTCCAGATGGCTTGTCTTGTTTTGCATGTCTTGTCTGCATCCCATTGAGAAACCACATTAGATGTTATAGGTCTGCAGGGAGTTAAACACTAGCCTGCTCTCCCTTGGCATTGATTCTCTGTGAGAACACTTCATCCAATGAGGATTAATCTGTCCATTCACAGAATTTTCTAATATAAGAACTACCATTTAAAAAGCAACAGATTAAAGCCCAAAACATCAATGAATCAACAAATATTTATCAATCACCAGGCACTGTTGAACATTCTAGGCATAAAAAGACAAGAAATAAAATAATCCCTACTCTCATGGAGCTTATATTCTATAATAGGAGACAAGAATTAGACATACATATTTATACAAAATCAATATAGAGAGATCAAACACAAGATACAAAATAAAAAGGGGAAAGTATTTAGCAGGAATCAAGCGAAACTTCAGGTAGAAGGTAGTGTTTGAAATAAAACTTGGAAAAAAATAATCACAGCTAATATTTTTTTCCATCTTTAAGTACTCAAAAGTTCTTCCTATGGAAGAAGGATGAGATTTATTCTCTTGGCTTAGATAAACAGAACTAGGAGGAAAAGTAAAGTACCAAGAGGCAAATTTAATCTTGAAGTAAGATTTAGCAAATTGGAAATAGCAGTATTTCTTCCTTTCACTGGAGATCTTCAAAGAAGGATAAGCACTTTACATCCTGTGTGATAATAAACAAATTACTTTATTCTCTGGGTTTTGGTTTTCTCACCTGTAAAATGAAGGAACTGGATTAGGGACTTCTAAAATTCCCTACTAGCCCTAAAGTCTATAATCCAATTTGTGGAATATTTTTGTGGGGGCTTTTTTTAGGTATTGATATTAACCAATAGATTGCTGTTGCAACTCCTAAGTTCTGTGATTTAGTGATTAGGCATATAGGAAAAAGGCATGGCGTACTTAAAAGAGTATAAATTTGTAGTCAGAGGACCTGTAACTTAACATTTGTGTGGCCTTGGGGAAATTATTTAATGTCTGGGACATTCAATTTCCTTATCTATAAAATATTGATTAGGTGATGTCTGAGGGTTCTTTTAACTCTAAATCTGTCTCATATGTTGTCCAGGTTTCTAATGATCTGACATATTCTAATGATATTCTAACATATTCTAACAATATGACAGGACATATGACATAGGAGCAAAATGTGACTAACATTTAATTAGCCAAACTAAGCATTTCTCTTGAGTTGTTAAAATTCAACGTCATCTCAGAAGTCACTTAGTTTAACCTATACTTGAGTGAAAAGATAGCCTATATCACATCTTGCAAATCATCATCCAATCTTTACCTAAGTATCTACAATGAAGGTTGGGGGTGGGGGTGGAGAAATCTATTCCCTAGCCAACCCTTTCCACTTTTTCCATATCTAGCTAATTTTATCTCTCTGAATCTTCTACCTATTGCTTCTTTTTTCATTCATGTTAACAATTGATCATATGGGTCAAGGATGCTCCAATGATCAAAAGTCTGAAAAGATTTTTCTTGGGAACATTATTTGGTCAGAGTAAGTTAAAATCCAAATCCTCTGATTTGACATATATCAGCATCCTGTGTAAGAGATGGTATCCCACTATCCCACAGGAAGCATCCCAAGAAAAAACCCTAGCCTTGACATCAAGTATGAGATATTAGTTTTCCCACCAAGGGTTGTTTTGTCAGTATATCCATCCACTTAAGAATCTGAAGGCAAGAATGTATACTCAGAGAAGTAGAAAGGAGAAGAAAAAACATCAACAAAATCTTTACCAATAACCATTGGTGGATTGGTTTTCTTTATTGTATGCCATAGCAGAGGGAGAATTAGCCTCACTCTTTTAACTTTTATAGTCCAGATGTGAACATATAATCTACAACCCAGATATATAAATACATTGTTGTGGTCACTGTAGCTGGAGCTTTTTTGTATGGTTCTGCCTAGATAATGATCTATTTGACCACACCCTGTCTCCTGACTATCAGGGGTGCCTGTCAAATGATGATTAAGTCTTCCAGTTTTCAGAAGAAGACTGGGCACCAGCTGGATAGAGATCACTTGCCAACATGTGTTACTATTAACTTAGTGCATACCCCACTGTACCCACAAATATGTACATGCAAAATGGGCGGCTGTGCCCCCAGATACCCTTAGAATGTGTAGTCAGGCTATTCTTGTGTTCAGAGAAGGGAAAAACAAAAAGACTTGGCTGGGGGCAAGTATGTGTTTTTCGGAAGTGGAACTATTTGCACAGTATTCAGTGTGCAGACACAACCCACTGTACCTCTGCTGAAAATGTGTCTGGAGCAGCCTTCCAAGATGATTAATATCAGAAGCATTTTTCACTAGGGTCTGTCATCTGAGAGAACATGCAAACAAAAGAAACAGACTAAGGCCAGACAGCACCCTGAGCATGGCCAGTGCACAGTAACATATGCAGCCCTTTGGCCAGCTTACGTCAAGACAGCGAGAACTGCTTGTGTGGGGAAACTCTCTCAAGGGTCTGGGCTCTTTGAAAGGCTCATCTAATGATGTCAAACTCTTGAACCGTCTGAGGATTTCCTTCCAAAGAGAGGTAATTTGCCTATTTGGGGGATTTTAAATCCTCAAAGAGAGGATGAGCTTACTTACCTAAGATTACTTATCTAACCTTTTACCTCTGAATTGATGAGTGAAAAGCTTCACATTACAAGTTACCAATAAACAAATGAATAAAAAATTCCTCAGTTATCATGAGGGGGAAAGTAAGGTTTGAATAAGGGACAGAGGAGCTAAAGCTCTATGGGACTGTTGATTTAGATCTGGAAAGGAGCATACTTTTTAATTTTTTTTAATGAAAACTTTTTATTTTCAAAATATATACATAGATAATTTTCACCATTCACCCTTGCAAAAACTTTTGTGCTAAATTTTTCCCTCCTTTCCCCTCACCCTTTCCCCTAGATAGTAAGCAATATAATATATGTTAAAATGTTCAATTCTTCTATACATATTTCCACAAATATCACACTGCACAAGAAAAATCAGATCAAAAAGGAAAAAAATGAGAAAGAAAACAAAATGCTAACAAACAACAACAAAAAGAGTGAAGATACTATGTTGTGATTCACAGTCAGTTCTCACAGTCCTCTCTCTGGGTGCAGATGGCTCACTTCATCATTGGAATTGTCCTGAATCATTTCATTGTTGAAGAGAGCCACATCTATCAGAAATGATCATTGTATAGTATTGCTGTTGCTGTGTATAGCAATCTCCTGGTTCTGCTCATTTTACTTAGCATCAGTTCATGTAAGTCTCTCTAGGCCTTTCTGAAATCATCCTGCTAATCATTTCTCATAGAATAATCATATTTCATAATATTCATATATCATAATTTATTCAGCCATTCTCCAACTGAAGGGCATCCACTCAGTTTCCAGTTTCTTGCCACTACGAAAAAGGCCTACCACAAACATTTTTTCACATGTGGGTCCCTTTTCCTCCTTTAAGATCTCTTTGGGATACAAGCCCAGTAGAAACACTGTTGGATCAAAGAGTATGCCTAGTTTGATAGCTATTTGGGTATAATTTGAAATTGCTCTTCAAAATGGTTGGATCAGTTCACAACTCCATCAATAATATATTAGTGTCCCAGTTTTCCCACTTCCCCTTCAACATTTGTCATTATCTTAGTCAATCTGAGACATGGGTAGTGGTACCTCAGAGTTGTCTTAATTTGCATTTCTCTGATCAATAGTGATTTAGAGCACTTTTTCACATGACTAGAAATGGTTTTAATTTCTTCATCTGAAAATTGTCTGTTCCTATCTTTTGACCATTTATCAGTTGGAGAATGGCTTATATTCTTGTAAATTTGAGTCAATTCTCTCTATATTTTAGCAATGAGGCCTTCATCAGAACCCTTGAATGTAAAAAAAAAAAAAAAAATTCCAGTTTATTGTTTCCATTCTAATCTTGTCTGCATTGGTTTTTTTATACAAAAACTTTTAAAATTAATATAATCAAAATTATCCATTTTGTATTCAATATACTCCAATTCTTCTTTGGCCACAAATTCCTTCCTTCTCCTCATATCTGAGAGGTAAACTATCCTTTGTTTTTCTAATTTGCCTTAAATATCACACTGTGTCTTTGGCGAGCACAATTCCTGTTAAACCTCTGATTGTAAAAAGGAAAATGAAACCTAGGCCTCATAGTATGCTGGGGATCATTTAATATTTCCTCTGTGTAGTGTAGCCAGTCAGCTAAATACTTTAAAGCATTAGCACATTTGGACCTTATCTTGGTATATAATGTTACATGTGGGGTCAATGCCTAGTTTCTGCCATACTGATTTCTAATTTGGAAAGAACTTTAAAGACTATCCAGCTAAATCATCTCATTTTGCAAATGAGAAAAATTGGACTCGGAGGTATTAAGGGACTTGTCCAAGAAAGTACAGGTGGTAACAGAAGCAGGATTTGAAATCAAGACTTCCAAGTTTAAATTCAGGTCTTTTTCATTGTACTGAGTTCTGCCGCTCCAGGACTTAATAGAAGGGAGTCTGACTTATAGAACTATCGAATTATTAAAAATATTGACTATGGATTGACCAGGGTTCATAAAAAACTACAAATCATGGAATTTTAGAGGTGAAGTTAGGTGGTAGATGGATCATGTGAGAAAAGTCATTTCTTCATTCCCAGTTTTCCTGCTCTACCACTACTCCCCCTTCACTGCTTCATGCCTTGATGTCTATCTCTGTGAGTTAAATGCTACCACTGAGACATGAAAAGAGTTTCGTGAATTTTTCTACTTCTCTCCCTACAGGATGTTTAGTCATTACAGGACTGAACTAAAATGAAGAATGAGGAATGCAACAAATTTGACTTATCTCCATTTGCACCCCAAAAGCTTCTGCCAGCCAGAAACAATGCAGAATAGAATGATCTAATTCTTCCATGGTAGTGACGCATGGAGGGTCTTTTGTAAATTCCCTTATAAATTCCACATGTTGATTCTATCCTCCTCTAATCTGCCTTTCTAGCTTTGATGACTTCTATTCACTGCTCACCATTCTACTATTCTATCCTAACTTTTCCCAATTCCATATTTTTGTATAAGCTTTCCTTTATGCCTAGAAAAATCTCCACCCATATAGCTACATCTTTCCCTTCCTTCAAGGCCTAACCCAAGTGTCACCTCATCCAAGAAGCTTTCTATGATCCCCAACAACTATAAATGAGTTCTACCTTCTCCAATATCCTAGGATATTTGGTTCTATATGGACCACCTCTATACACTTGCCATATTATCATTCCTTAAGAATTACTTGTGAATTGATAATATCACTGATAGGAGATTATAAACCCCTCTAGGGCAGGTATTATAACCTTTTTTTTCCTCTTCAAATACCCAGGAATTGCACAGTATCAAACATTTAGAGCTGGAAAAAAATCATTTTAGAGATGAGGAAACTGACCTAGAGTGGCTCAGTGATTTGCCCAAGTGACAGAACCTGGTTTTGAGATCAAGTATGCTGATTCCAAATTTAGTTTTCTGTTTGCTATATCGCACAAATGTCATTAAAAGTCTCCTATTTTGAAAAAAAAAAAGGATGGTGAATGGTTTTCTCTCAAAACATTTATCCTTCTGGAATTAATTCTTTTGGGTTCAGGGAAGAAAAACTTGGCTGGAGTTTAGTTTGCCATTCACAAAAATATATTTAGGAAAAAAAACCACATTTGTTTGATGATAAAATATGGCAGGCAAGTCAAGTCCTAGGCATCCAGGACAGGTGGAAGTCTTGCATTCTGTACCATAACTAGACAGTAGGTTGTTCCAGTTAAACATGCAAATAATCAGGAAAGAGGAATGTTAACAATCAGAAAAAATAGCATAAAGTTCCCTACTGGGTTTCCTCTTGAATACTATGGCCTATTGCTTTTTCAGTGTTTTTCCCCCATATTTTAATAACATTCTATTTGCACTAAAAACTGTTAGAATCCCTAGGATGACAAAGATGTCTGAAAATGTCTACTTTTTTCATGAATTAAAGATTTGTTAATTGTATTCCCACATTTTGAAAAATGTGATGGAATAATGGAAAAGAAATAATTCTATCCATGAAGTCAGGTGAGATGTTTGTTCCAATCTTATATGATATTCTGTGACATGCCAAGAAACCTATATTTCTCATCAGGAAATAAAAGGGCTAACAGGAGCCATTGTAACTACTTTTTTGCAATTTTTGTGAATGTCAAATGAGATAATGTATGCATACCAGTGCATACATCTTCCATCTAGTGACAAAGACCTCTTGGCTGTACCACAAATAAGACATTCTATCTCTCTACACCAGACATTTTCTCTGGCTGTCCTCTCTGACTAAATAACTCTCTCCTTGACACCATCTCCTGATTTCTTGGATTCCTTTAAGTCTCAACTAAAGCCTTCCCAAAGCCCCTTAAGTCTACTGCCTTCCCTCCAATATTTCCTGTATATTCTATATGTAACTTACTTATATGTATTTATTTCCATTTTATCTCTTCCCCCCCCCCCATTAGATTGTAAGTTCCTTGAGGGAAGGACTCTATTGAATTTCTTTGAATTTCCAGAATTCAACACAGTGTTTGACACATAATAGGTGTTTGTTAAATATTGATTGATTCATTGAAAACATTATATTGCAAATTTTTAACATATATTGGAATACTTGCTATCTAGGGGAGGGGATAGGGAGAAGGGAGGGGGAAAATTGGAACACAAGGTTTTGCAAAGATAAATGTTGAAAACTATCTTTGAATATATTTTGAAAATGAAAAAGCTATTATTAAAAAAAAAAAAGAAAGCACTATATAGGATAACCTAAAAGTCTTAGTGTAGTTAGACTTTTGGGAGAACCTGTGTAAATAATCATGTATATTGTGTCTCCTTGGACATTTTGCCTTCTCCCTGTCTTCAAATGCATCTACAAAACATATATGGAATTATAAAACAATAGAGTTACAGATTTGGAAGTGACTTTATAGATTTTCTTTTAAGCTCCTCAGATCAGACATGAAGCAGCTAAGACCAGAGGTAAAATGATTTGCCTAATGTTATATAACTAATAGGAAAATTTAAAAATTATTGGATGTTTAGTCTCCTCTTCCACTTTTTATGCCTTTGAAGAGTGATGTATTAGATTATGACAGCTTAACTATTTTCTCTTGCTCTATTAGGCCACTGTTCCAAAGTACAGACTAAAACCACACTATTCACAGACGCTCAAACAATCCCACTGTTATTATAGATATTAAGATATGGGACAAGTTCAGGAACCCTCCCATGATAAGGCAGTTATGTCAGTTGGAGGACATTTTCCCTCAATTTCATCTGACAAAAAAGTTGGATGTCTAATTCTTGAATCAACAATAGTAAGGTCCAGTGGGGGTACAGAAAATCAAATAAGAGATACTTGTTCTCAGCATAAAATTATGTATTTAAGAATTAACTTATCATATTTCACAGTGTACTGTAAGCTTAGAGGGGAAGAGAAGAAAGAGTCATGAGCCACTCTAATTACTCTCATTTCAGTATGCAGGATTAAATGGGGGCCTTCCAGGGTAATTAATCAAGTCAGGGTGAAAGGAAATGTACTTTGGACACTTGATTTGGTGAAGCATATGGGGAACTCGCTACTGCCCCAGCAGGGCCATCTCATCAGTCTCACAGAAAAGTTTTCACTTAGGAATTAATAGAATCACAAGGTCAAGTTATCCAAAATAAAAGACTTAAGGAAAACTGGAGGATTTATCTGGCTTTGTATTCTCCAAGTTTTGGCCTAGATTCTTATGGGTAACAAGACACTTGCTAGTTTGTCCAGTGTGTTGTGCATAAACTGTCGAAGTCTGGTGTTTTTCACAGCCTAATATGTTTCTCTTCCCAGACACAAGATTCCACCACTTAGGCTCCATCCATATCACCACCAATTTCAAAGGAACTGGTGTAATGCAGTCCTTACTATCTAAGCTCATATCTATTACAAAAATCAGGCTGCATGTTTTTCCAGGTGCTACCATCTTGGAAACAAGGCACAAGGGGACTAAAAAATGTGCTTCAGAACTAAATGTGAAAACCTCCAATTAGTTGTTTTTTTTTTTTTTTAATTCCAGTTTTTGCAAGCTGCTTTGGCTAAAACATCACTGTGCTTTAAGTGCCTTCCAACCCTGTATATTCGCAGCTCCAGCATGTCATTTTGAAAATACTCAAAAAAAGCTCATCAAATTAAATTTCTAGTTGGCATTGTCATCTCCCCTCCTCTTTCTTTTTGCTCCTCATTTGAGTATCAAATTAGGCAATGGCTGCTGATAATCAGTGAAATAAATCTAGCCAAAAAAATGTTGAATATTCTAACTGTCCCATTTCTGAAATATGACCCGGAAAAACAACCCAGAATGAAATACCACTTGGTAACTGATTCCAGGTCTATCTGCCCTCATTGGTATGTATTGCATCTCTCACCAGTTTACACTCTTTCACTATATCCCCCTACCCTAAACAAGGGGAAGAAAAAAAGAATAACTCTCCTACTGCTGTTGCTGCTGCTGTTGAACATCATGTTATTCCGATTTTTTTAAACCATTTTTGCCGAGTTAGTCATATGTCTGAAAATGCATACAGTATCCACTTGAGCAAGAGTGTGACTCAAACATCTCCCTACATATTTGCAAAAGAACTTTGGCATTCACTGTCTCTGAGGAGGCTGATGGGATTGAGACAAGACCAAATAGTGACAAGATGCCTCCATGACCATGGAGACCACTCCTTAGGGTCAAAACTGAGCAGATCTGAAGGGAGGGGTGGACCATGAAATACGAGATAAAGTAAAAGCATGCTAAGATTTTGGCTCTTTTAGCTGGTGGAAAAATAAAGCAAAACTAATGGAATCAAATCAGGGACACTGCCAAGTCTTGCCTCCTCTTCCTTCACAGAAATTTTTGGATCTGCCCCTATCTCTTCAAATCACTCAACCAAATCCATACTGTGAATCTGTAGTCATCTTCTCTCTAAGATATTGAAGCCTAGTTCTCTGCTACCTCCCTTGGTTTAGGATGGCATCTCAATTCCATTCTTCTCACAATGTGCCACTCACATCACGTGGCATACACCTTGTCATGGCATGTTTTTCATTTCTCTTAACTTTAGCAGCCCAGAAGTTATCATGAAGTTTCCTGAGCTCTTTCTATCTCTCCACCTCTATTTTTCTCTCTCTTGATCTCTCTGTGTATGTCTCTCTTCGACTCTCTCTCTCTTTCTCTCTCTCTCTCTCCCCCCCCCTCTCTCTCTCTCTCTTTCTCTCTCTCTCTCTCTCTCTTTCTCTCTCTCTCTCTCTTTCTCTCTGTCTCTCTCTTTCTCTCTCTCTCTCTCTCTCTCTCTCTCTCTCTCTCTCTCTCTCTCTCTCTCTCTCTCTCTCACACACACACACACACACACACACTTCTCTCTCATTTCTTTCACATTTCTACCCTACCTATTTATATGATCATAGGATTTTTGATCAAGAACTTAGAAGGAACTTCAGAGATCATTAGGTCCAATGCCCTCATTTTACAGATGAGAAAAGTAAGGCCCAGACATTTTTTCACTTAACTTGGACAGAGTCATCAATCCCAATCAGACTAACCCCTCACTTCAGTTGATCTATCACCAAACAAGAGAGAAGATTGCAGGATATTGCTTGACTCCTCAGATGGCTCTAAAGAATAGTTAATTTTAATTCTACTCTAGAGACAATGTGGTACAAAGGCTAAGGCAAAGGATCCGGACTCTAAGGACCCAGATTCAAATCCTATCCCTAGAATTTAATTATTTGTGTGATATCAAACAAGTCACTTAACTGTCCTGGGCCTCAAGTTCCTTGTGTATACAATGATGGGGCAGAACTAGATGGTCTCTTATTCACTTGCAACTTTGAATCTATAATCTTAAAATGCAGATTACTGGGAGATTCTCTGGAGTTCCTACTGCAAAGTTAAGTCTCCTGTAAAGAGACTTCCTCTAAAGAGGAAATAAAATAATATTATAGATAGATAGATAAACTTATATAGTACAGTAATTAAAAGATTATTTTAAATCATTTCTCCCTAATGTATCCATTTAATATTCCCTCTTTTTTATCCGAATTAACTCCCAATATAAATATTATTTAAATATTGAACTATCAGGAACAGTCTAGATTTTGCAGCTTAGAAACATTCCATAAACTGGGACACTGATGCATTGTTGGTGGAGTTGTGAACGAATTCAACCATTCTGAAGAGCAATCTGGAATTATGCCCAAAAAACTGTGCATACCCTTTGATCCAGCAGTGTTTCTACTGGGCTTATACCCCCAAAGAGATACTAAAGAAGGGAAAGAGACCTGTATGTGCCAAAATGTTTGTGGCAGTCCTGTTTGTAGTGGCTAGAAACTGGAAAACGAATGGATGCCTATCAATTGGAGAATGGTTGGTAAATTGTGGCATATGAATGTTATGGAATATTATTGTTCTGTAAGAAATGACCAGCAGGATGAATACAGAAAGGCTTGGAGAGACTTACATGAACTGATGCTAAGTGAAATGAGCAGAACCAGGAGATCATTATATACTTCAACAACGATACTGTATGAGGATGTATTTTGATGGAAGTGGATTTCTTCAACAAAAAGAAGATCTAATTCAGTTTCAATTGATCAATGATCGACAGAAGCAGCTACACCCAGAGAAGGAACACTGCGAAATGAATGTAAACTGTTTACATTTTTGTTTTTCTCCCCAGGTTATTTTTACCTTCTGAATCCAATTCTTTCTGCACACTTATATTGTATCTAGGATATACTGTGACATATTTAACATGTATAGGACTGCTTGCCATCGGGGGGAGGGGATTGAGGGAGGGAGGGAAAAAGTTGGAACAGAAGTGAGTGAAAGGGATAATGTTGTAAAGAATTTTTTTTTCAAAATAAAAAAAAATAAAGAAGAAAAAAGAAACATTCCATGTTAGAATAAAATTCTCTTAGGATAGATTTTGCATTAGAAAGGACCTGGGAGGTACTTGGAGTCACCTCATCCAATCTCATTATACTAGTATCAAAGAGTTACTTCTCCAACATCACATAGCTAATTTATGACAGAGGTGAGATTTGAACTCAAATCTTCTAAGTCTAAATACAATAATCTTTCCACATGTTGCCTCTAGAAAAGGAAGAACAATCAAGCTATATCATTTGCAGCCCTGTCTCTTAGCATAGAGCCTTGCATACTCATAAGGCATAATGAATAATTGTCATGAATTAATGTGCTGTAAGTTCTAGGAAGGAATAAGTATTAGAGAACCATGGGTCCCTGGTTGGCTGCTCCAGGGAATGGAGAAAGCTAAGTGAGAAATTGGAAATCAAAAAGTAGATCTGAGGTAAAAGAAGAGTTTGGGACAATGGCTCTGTGTTCACTGTTGTCTGTATGGTGGGTTATGATAATCACACTATTTGCAGTGGAAAGTAAAACCACCTTGATCTTAACCAGTGTATTAAAGGGATAAAATTAGATGTATTCCAGTGTTAACAAGAGGAAAGACAGCATGAATTTGGTGAGTATAACTATGGTACTTAGAATGGATATAAATATTTGCTGCAACATTGGGAAAGACCAGCAGTGTACTCACTCCAAGTTCTTACATTTGTTTAAAAAAAATCTACATGGAAAGAGATTCACCTTTAGTGAGGGCTGTCATTGTGTAAAGTTCAGCAAAAGATAGAATATACAAAGCTTCATCTCCCCCTACCCTTCTCCAAAGAGTCCTGAACACCACAGGTCTTCCTAAATATTTCTTTTCTTCCTTTCTATCTCACCCATTTATAGATTTATATGTAGATAATAGGTCTAGAACTGGGATTTCAGAAGCTATCTGGTCAGTCCTTCAGTTTGCAGAAATGAAACCGGTTCAAGAAGATACCACTTCTAAGCCGTAAGCCTTGACTAGATGATACAGTCATAATTCCTAAACTAACCTAAGTACATGCCACCATCTTTGAAGGGATGAAGCTAAGGAATATGTGATCCAGCTGCTTTGAAGACCTGAAAAAGACACAGGGAGCTTGGTGCCTTCTGGTGCTGGGAGATACGTATTATAAATAACGAAGATGGTCTTACCCACACCAAAGCACAACATGCAAACCTGCCCCTAAGTCTGACTGATTTTGTAAATACTATGCTTGGTTCTTTGTCACATTGCAAGACTTTTTCTAAAATGGCTAATCCCAGGAGTATTTTTCATATATAGTATTTTCCTTCTACTTAATTGTTGACAATTGGAATTATTCCCCCCCCCCCGCCACCTCCACCAATAATTATTACACCTTTTCCATATTGAATCTCATTTGGTATTTCCACCATGAATTTCTGACTTTTTGCCATTACATTAACTTTCAGACAGTGGTGTGCTGGGGCCAATTCAAATTGACTCAAGAGCTAATTGTTAAATTTTGAATGTGAAAATTTATATCACAGAAATATATCTCAGGATTTCCTCAGGAAGGGATATATAGAACTACACGTCATTTTGAATTTTTATGTTTCATGGGTGAAACAAAGCCAAAAAATTCACCTATTGCTTCTTTGTACATAGTTTGGCTGTTTCTTGGACAGAAGACACTTTCTAGTTTCCTAGAAAGTAAATGCTACAATTTGAATTTTGTTTAGATTTAATAAGATTATAATTAAATTAAACTTAAAGTAAATTAAACAAGTTAAACTTAAAAGTGTAGCATGCTTACATCCCCCCCCCACCCCCAGAGATCTATTGTCAAACATTTCAGCATAACTTTGGCCCATTTCAATTCATTTTATAATACTGAAATTCTAGGCACTTCAAATGAGTATGCCCAAGCCTTTCCAAGCACAGCCTTAAACATACATTTCATCCATTTCCTTAATTTCTTCTCTTGGATTTATTTTCTAATTCCATTAAAGAAGTATGGCATAGAAGTTATGTAATTGGCCTCCAAGTCAGTAAGACCTGGATTCAAGTTCTGTCTGTTACGTGATATGTGACAGCAAATTTCTTAATCTATCAGTGAGTGCTCTGGAGATGTCTTTAAGATTATACTTTACAGAGAAAATGCTGCACTAGTACATGAAACTTCCTCATCATATATATATATATATATATATATATATATATATATCCCTATAGTAACAAAATATTAAGTTCAATTCTTCTTCCCCATTAATGAAATTCATTTTTATCAGTCCTTGATGTTCCAAGCACTTGAAGTTCAAAGTTCTAAGGTCTGTTGAAAATCTATTGTTTGATCTACTGGTCATCCTGCCATCTAGGGGAGGGGGTGGGGGGTAAGAGGTGAAAAATTGGAACAAGAGGTTTGGCAATTGTTAATGCTGTAAAGTTACCCATGCATATAACCGGTAAATAAAAGGCTATTAAATAAAAAAAAGAAAGAAACAAAAGGTTGGCAATTGTCAATGCTGTAAAATTACCCATGCCTATAACTTGTAAATAAAAAGCTATTAAATTAAAAAAAAAAGGAAATCTATTGTTTGCTCTCTCTTTAAAAATAGTTGGATGAGATTTGACAAAGACTCAAGATACATTTGTCACATTGCTGTGACACAAACTATCCTTTTCTTCCTCAAGTTGTTTATCCATTTTCTTCAGAGCGAATCCTGAATAGATGACATTATGACTACTGTCACTACTCAATGGGTGTAATTAGTAAGGTATGTATAGTGAGAAGACCACTGGGTTCGAAGTGACCTGATACTTATGTTACATTACTCTGGTCTCTGACTTTTATTTTCTCATCTGTAAATGTGAATAATGACATGAATGCTACAAACATTCATTATTATAATAAAATTGTCATGACTCATTCTATGGATTGGGTCTATAGCATGGGACAATATAATAGTCAGTAATGTGCCAGAGGGCTTGGGTTCAAGTTCCTCCTCCTACTTTACTACTTACTACTACTTACTTGCTCTTTTTTTTTTCAGCTTTAAATGGGAAAGGGAGATAGTTGAACTAGATAACCTTCAAAGTACTTTCTACTTAAATCTGTGAATTGACATTTTATTTACATTGCTTAGTTCATCCTTGGGAGAATGAATATTGTTCAACACTACAATAAAAATTTAAACCAGAGTCTCCCCCACAATATTGCTTACTTGATTAAGGTGACCTTGAAAACATCACTGAATCTTCTCCAACCTTCCTCTCTCTTTGTTACTTTTCGCATCTCTTCCCACCCCCATCATAATCTTGCCTCAGCCACATAAGAGTAAGAATTCCTCCCTCCCTGCTTCATGTGGATGGATTAATGAGGTTATGTCTCCAAAGAACTTTGAGTTTCTTGGAAGAAAGGCATCAACATGCGAAGCAGTAGTTGTAATTGCCATTACTTCACTGAGTAGGGTTTCACAGCTGCCCTGACAGAAAAGGGGCCAACAAAGCCGAATGCCAGTTTCCCCTACCAAAGGAGCAGCTGGAATGGATTATAAATGAGACCTGTTGCCTAATTCTCTTTTTTCTCAAAGACTGTCGACCTTTCTCAATGCACAGATTTCCCCCCTCGACAGCCAAGCGAGGTCCTTGAGCCAGACAGGTGTGGACAAGGGACACTATTTGAGCCCTGTGTGGGTAAGTCTACTTGGCAGGGATGACAAAAAAAAAAAAAGAAAATTAAAAATAAAATAAAATCTTCATTTTGAGGAAGGATCAGAAAATTACCAAAATTCAATGAAGGATCTAAGATCTATGACTGCAGTGGGGGGATTAAATATAAAAAAATTCTCCAAGTCTCTCCCAGTTGTATGAAAGAGGGAGAGGGAAAGGATGTTGAGGGGGAAAGGAAAGGGATCAGTCCAATTTACAATGGTATGTTGTAGTAATCTTGTGTCCCTTGAAATGTGTGCAGATAGGGAGATGATAAATGGCTAGGTTTCTAGATAGATAGATGATATATGAGTGGACTACCATAACTGAATTCATAGGGAAAAAAACTAATTTTTAATGACTTGATTTTTCCACTTGTAATGGAGAATGTGTTTCTTCCTTAAATATTGAATTATTAATATGAGTTACTAATGAGGATACAGAAATATAAAACATGGTCTACTAACAAGAGATATATCAAATTCCTGTGGGCACAAAAGATATATAGAAAGAAGCAAGACAAAACTGAAACTTTAATAATAACAATTATGGCACAGGTTTCTTAAAATTTCAATCCATTTTTATATATATCATCTAATCATTTTCAATGTTTTAAATGTTCTACCTGTGAATATCTATGATTCCTATTATCAATCACATTAAGAAAATAAGCTATAAAAAGTACAGTATAAATGGCACTTTGGAACACAAATAAGGGAGTGACAAGTATCCAGGAGTTTAATTAAGAAAATCTTTGCTAACACATTTTTTAAAATCTGCATTCACAGATAAGGGAATACACACTTTTACAAGAAGATCATCCATAAACAGACCAAGCTCTAACTCCACTTTCCAATTCAGTTCAATTTAATTAAATTCCCCATTAAGTAGCTATTTACTTGCACATATGTCATTTTATATATTTCTATTCAAAGCTTGTTTCTAAAGTCTCATTAAAATCAGAAGAGCAAGACTGGCAAACAACTTCCAGTGCCTTTTAGTCATGGAAATCAAAACCAATTCATGTAAATTTTCTGAGCTTCTATTTCCTCATCTTTAGAATGAAGATAATACTTACAGGGTTGTTCTGAGAAAGACACCTTTGTAAACTATAAGCACCGTACAATATAATCCCATGATACACTTTATAAAAGTAAATTTTTTTGTCACAAATCTCTTTGCTTTATATATGAGGAAACTGAGGCAGAAGAAATTTAGATGACTTGTTTATCTTATCTCCCTATTGAAAAATGCCTTGAGAACAGAGACCCTGTTTTATGTTTGTTTAATTTTTTTGTTTCATAGGTTTTGAAGGAGAAGGGATCTTAGATCTGGTCCAACTAGTGCAACTTTGGAAAATTCAGCAGGGACTACTAGATTTGAAAAGTTCAATATCCATCCGAATTCCAAAGTAGAGCAATGCCAAAGAATGTTAAAATTGTTGACCAATTGTACTTATTAAACACACCAGCAAAGTAGTGCTTAAAATTCTGCAAGATACACTTCAGCAATATGTGAGCTGAGAATTATGAAAATAACAGGCTGATTTTTCAAAAAGCAGAGGGACTAGAAACCAAATTGCCAATATTTACTGGATTATGAAGAAAATAAGGAAGTTCAGGATTCTACTTCTACTTTATTGACTACACTAAAGCCTTTGACTATGTGAGTAACAACAAAATATAGCAAGTCTTTAAGAAAAATGAGAGTATCAGATCATCTTACTTGTCTCCTGAGGAACCTGTATGAAACAACAGTAAAATTAAATAACAATAAGGAATTGTAAGAAGCAACAGTTAAAACCAAACATGAAATAATTTATCGGTTTAAGATTAGAAAAGGAGCATGACAAAGTATCTATTGTCACCTTGTAACTTAATTTACATGCAGAATAAGTCATGTGAAATGCCAACTTGCAGGAATCAAAAGCCAGAACTAAGGTTGCTGGGAGAAATATCAACTATCTCAGATATACAGATGATGCAAGTGAAGAAAAATTAAGAAGACTCTTGATGAGGATGAAAGGCAAGAGGATAAAAGCTGGCTTGGAGTTTAATATTAAAAAAAACTCCTAAAATCTTGATGACTGGTGCAATTACTTCCTGGCAAATGGAGGGAGAAGAAATGAAAGTCATATCAGATTTTATGTTATTAGACTCAAAGCTTACTGCAGAGAGTGACTAAAGCTATGAAATCAAAAGATGCTTGCTCCTTGGAAGAAAAGCTATGGCAAATCTGGACAACAGTTAACTAAAAAGCAGACACTACCTTTCCAACAAAGGTCCATATATAGTCAGAGCTCTATTTTTTCCTAGCAGCAATGTGTAGTTTTGAGAGTTAAACCACAAGGAAAGCTGAGTGTTGTAGAACTGACACTTTAAAATTTGCTGGAGAAGATATTTAAGAGTCCCTTGAGCAGCAAAATCAAATCAGTAAATACTTAAAGAAATTACTTCAGTTTATTCACGGAAAGGTCAAATACTGAAGCTGATCCATAAATACTTTGCCTACATTAATGAAAAGATGGAAGTCATTAGAAAAGCCCCTGATGTTTAGAAAGATTGAAGGTAAAAGGAAAAGGGAATGACAGAGGATAAGATGAATCAATAGTGTCATAGAAGCAACAAATATGAACTTGGAAGGACTTTATAAGATAGTGGAAGATAGTAAGGCCTGGCATTCTACGGACCCTGGGTTCAAGAAGAATTTGACATAACAAAGTGACTGAACAACAACAGCAATAGTCCAAGCTTTTTATTTTACAGATGAGGAAATGGAGGCCCTAAGAAGTAAAGTCACCTGCCTAAAGTCAGAAAGATCTAGGATTTTAACATGAGTCCTCTAATTCCTTATACATTGCACCATGCTTCAAGAAAGTGCCTAGTCCAACATAGGGTTTTCACAGATGCATAATAAAAACTCATTGTTGACTCATTGGTTCCTTTGTTCATAATCTTAATCACTCAGTACCATTTTAGTGTGCCTAATATCAGACACAGCATTTCCTTGGCTTTCAGCTTCTGATATTTCACCTCCTTGCTGAAGCCTTCCTCAACTGGGAGTGAGGTGAATATTTCCCCTTCTCATTTATTCTACATAGTAAAATATATAGATAATAACCACTCACGTATTCAACAGAGTGACTTTCCCCTGAACAATGATCTTTAAGTGATGCAGACTTCTTCATGTGAAAAAAACCTGCTTAGTACAGCATGAAAACATCTACTTTTTGACTTGTGACCTTATATAGGTGAACTCCTGGGTCAGTATCAAAGTATTCTCAAAATGACTTACATGTTTTCCTTGTTACTTTGCAGCTCATTGACAATGTTCAACTATGCTGGTTAAAAGTAGAGATGTTTTACTCATCTTCTATGTTAGATGTAGATATATAGCTTTCAATTTTTTTTAAATTGTTTTGAATAAGTTAGGTCAAAAAAGGCCCAGGACCATGGTTTTTCAACTTGCTTTGTGTAGTTACACATAGGTGATATTCATTAACAGTGAAAGGAAAGAATGAGTAGTCATATAGTGTGTTTGTGCTTTGGAAGGAATAGCCATTACAATAGCATCAGCCTGGAAAGACTTAGAGACAACAGAAGGATAGCCTCAATAACAACCAAAATAAAATGATGGTGAAGAAGGATAATGTGGCTCTCTTAAGGCAAAAACATACACACGTTTCTGCATTTCCAGCCAAATTGTCATTCCGTTGCACTCCCTGGGTATTTCTTCCACGTGTGGCATTTCCTTTGAAGCAAATTAAGCACAGAAGAGGACAGGAATCTGGCAGATTGCCTGTTTGTTATTCAACCACAAAAAATATATAGAAATATAGGGCTCTGATTTGGCATTTGGTTGGATCAAATCCACTATAAACTTAGGTCATTTCAGAGAGAATCCTTCTGGTTTTATTCTACTCCTTTCCAAAAAAAACAAAAAAACAAAAAAATTTCCCCCCAAACTCTTTAAAGCTTGTTAGACTTGGTAGAGGACATGTGAAAGGCAATTCCTGCTCTTGGATAATATTAAATTTGTATCCTTCAGGATTTCCATTGAAAAGACTGGTGGCTTGATTTAACATGCTTGTTACAATGATTTTCTCTTCCCCCCTCTTCCCCCAATTTTTCAATGAGGGAAAGAAACAATACTTATTAATTTTTTTTAATTGAGAGACAATAAAGGTCATGGTTGATTCTTTGAAAATTTGGGTAGAGATGGTAAGAATCAAAAGGACAGAATACAGGAATAAGGGTCAAAAGATCTAGTTTCTAGTCCCTTCTCTATAACCTCTGCAAGTCACATAATTTCCAGATTTCAAAGTTTGAAAGGAAAGGGAGCATCTAGTCTGTCCCATCCTGGAGAAAGAATATCCTCTCTTACATTCTCAAACAAGTAGTCACTCTGCTTCTGTATGAAGACTTGAGGCTGCTTATTCAATAGTTCTTAATTCTTCAAAAAGTATTTTTTATATTTAGTCAAAATAAGCTTCTTTGCAATTTCTATTTTTTTACTCCTGGTCCAGTTTTCAAGTTGAACAAGACTAATCTGTTTTCCCTTTGGCAGCCTTTCAGATACTTGAAGACAGCTACTGTATACACTGTTGATTCTATTCTCAACTAACCATTCCTATTTCTTCAATAGATCTTTAGATGACATTTTATTCTGATTTTACATTGTCCTAGTTGATCTCTTTTGAATGCATTCTAGCTTGTCAATGTCCTTCCTCCAACAGGAGTCTTCAGACACTTGGAGTCTGGCTTCGACAAAGTAGAGTGGAACCATCATTTCCATTGTGATGGATGTTATGCCTCCCTTAAAGCAGACTAGCATCTCCATAGCTCTTTTGGCTGCATTGTTGCAAGGGTGAGTCTTAATGTAGTTGAGCCAAACCACCTAAACCTCTTTGTACTTTAGTTTCTTTATCTGCCAAGTGGGAATAAAAATAAATGACTGCCCAATTTTCAGCATTGTTACTGGAATCAATAGAAAGGTAGAGAAAATTGGAAAAGTTTGGAAAAGTTAGAAGAATTTATTCTTGTAAATGGAAAATAATTCCTTTAAAATAACATTGTCTGACCATGTCCTTACAGTGGCTCCCTGTTACTTTTAGGATCAAATACAAAATCAACTTTTTTCACTATTCTTTAATATATATATTAAATTTATAATCTGATCCATTCTTATTCTTCCAATCACCTCATATCTTACTGTCATCTACATCTTCTACAATTCAATAAAACTGGCCTCCCTCACATTCTTTATACATGACATTTTGTCTCTAAACTCTGGACATTTTCACTGGTCATTCATGACGGCAATTCTCTCACTCCTCAGAGATAGAAACTAGCACTTGGTTTCCCTGCCTTACTGGTACCAGCTAAAATATAACTCATGCAAAAACTTTTGCCAATTTCCCTTAATATGAGTGCCTTCCTTCTTGTGACTATCTCCAAGACAGCAAGACAGATAGATAGATAGATAGATATACACATAGACACATATATCTAAACATATATATATATATGCATTATATATACATATATGCACACATATATACATATTATTAGTACATAGTGATTTTCATGTTGTCTTCCTCTTTAGACCACTAGTACTCAATGACACAACCTAAATAAATAAATAAATATCATAGCCAGCACCTAGCTAGTAAGCATCTGATTGCCTAACTATATAAGATATCCAGTCACCTTACAACATTCTTCATGTCATCTTCTTCTGACACATATTTGCTTTTATGTGTAGACAGAGTGTCAAAGCTATAAAAGATGTCCATGGAGTAAGGAACATTCCAATATCCCAAAAGTGTAATTAACATTCCTTCATGGAGACCTTTAATGATACAGAATCTGTCCTCCCCCTCCCCCCCCCCGATGTAATCTATTTGATTTTAGAACAACTTTCTTTTTGAAGTTTTATTCTCAGAATTTCAGAAACAGAAGGGATCTTAGAAGTTATCTCACTGAATGAGATGAGATAAATGAGACTTTGGGGGATTAGTTGATTCCCTCAAAGGTACATACATAGTAAATTTATAGAAGACTTGGAACTAGAACCCAGTTCCGTTTTTTGTTGGTCCAATATTCTCTTCACTATGTGATATTTGTTTTTCATAGAAGGGACTTTTTTTTTCCTTTTTGGACAGATCTACCTACTTCCTATCTACAGAAATCAGTATATTCTAGATATTGAAGCAGTTAGACAACACAGTAGATAGAACACTAGACCTGGAATCAGATATTTTCTTACATAAATCCCTTAAGCTCTCTCTGCCTGTTTTCTATATAAATAGGTTATCTATAAAATAGGTTATCATAACATCTACTTCCCAGGGTTGTTATGAGGATCATATGAGATAATATTTGAAAAGCACTTAGAATAGTACCTAGCACATAATAAGCACCACACAAATGCTTATTACCTTCTCTAATGTTGTTTTGTGAAAATAGTCAAGATTGAAATTAAAGTCTCTGACTGAATTTAATGAATATCAGTCCTTGTCTCACATTTATATGAAACATATATTTATACCAGAAGCAACATGGTGCAATGAAGAATCATTGACATCTGGAGTCATAGGACATAAGTTCAAATTCTGGCTCACCTTTTATTGCCTTTGTGACCTCTATGAAGTCATTTTATTTCTCTAGGCCACAATTCCCTCATTTATAAAATGAAGGGGTTGGAAGAAATGACATCTTTTTTTTTTTTTTTTTTTTTTTTTTTTTTTTTTTTTTTTTTTTTTTTTTAGTTTTAAATCCACGAGTCTATAAGATCTTTGAAGTCTCCATCATAATTTCTGGTATAATAAGAAGAGAATTAAACACTGTCAATGTTGACAAGGATAATAGCATAGGGTACCATTGATAGGATAGGTGTAAAAAGTGGCTCTTTTTTTTTTTTTTTTTTTGGCATAGTGAAAAAAGCATTAGATTTAAAATCAGAAGACTTGGATTTAAATCCTGACTCTGCAACTTACTACCCATGTGATTTGGGCAAGTCTCATTATCTTTCTGGGCCTCAGTTTCTTTATCTATAAAATTAGGAGGTTGGTCTAGATAGTCTTTGAGGTCCTTTTAGGTACTAAACTTTTGTTCCTGCCATGATCCTAGCCCTCTTTTTGAAGATCTCCCTTTGTCATCCATGCCAATTTCTCATATTCTTTAGTTTTTGTTTCATTATAGCTTAGCTTTAATCACACTAATTATTATTAATTATGTGGATGAGTTAAAAGAAAATAAAGCTTTCATTTTAATTATTCTCTGGAAAGCAATTAAAAATGCAGGGATGACTACATTTACATCGTATAGGCAAGTGATGAATTTCCCCTGCTCTAATCTCAAGATCATGGTATTCATCACCTAAGGAAGAGCCTCCTTTTGACAGAGTTTTCTTTCAAGTTTAACAGTATCTTGTTTTGTGTAAATTGAGTCAGGAGAAGCCCCATTTTCCACTGAATAAAGCATATGTATGCTTCTCTCAATTGAAAATGGAAAAATGTTGCCATTTTGAGGTTCATAGAGAACATTTTTGCCTTTCCTGGAGCTTCTTTCTCTTGATGGTTCTTTTAGATTCCATTTCAGTTCCTTCTTTCTTTGTTCCCACTTCTGGCACTCTGTTTAATCAGTCAAGAAAAATTACTTTTTCTTGTTTCCTGTTATTCTCTCTGGACTAGATTTGCTCATATATATTCCCAAGCCATATCTCTCTGCAAGAAGGCTCTTCTGCCTCTCTCTTTTCCTTTCAGGAGTTCCTTTTGCATCAATGGAAGGAACAGTCTCTCTTGGGTTTTAATTTGGATGCTTCCCTTTCAGTGTTTCAGGGAAGGGCAAAGCCTGGGTTTGCTCCTCCACTTTTCCTCTGTGACTAATTTTATGGTGTGATTCCAGAGGAACTTGGAAGCTTCCCAACAAAATATATCGTGCCAAGACACCTGTCACTGTGCCTGAAATTCTCCCATTAGTCATTCATTCCTTTATATATAAAAGGCTTTTTACTTTTCAAGTTCCCTAATAAATTCAGAATCTTTGGAAAGGACACCACCTTAAACCTAATCAGTCACAAGCAGAAATCCTTTCATGAGGTTCACTTGAGATTTCAGGCTAGTGGTCATCTTCTCCAGCCTCCTCATTTGACAGATGGGGATACCCAGACCCCGAAAAATTGAGTGACTCACCAAAGTTACACAGGTGCTATGAAGCTGAGGTGGAATTTGAACATGAACACAACTTTGGACCCAGGTCTTCTTACTTTAGACATTGTGTTCTTTCCTTTATATGGCACTGCCTCATGGCAGAGTTCAAAGGACTCCAAACAGCCCTGTCCATGAATACTGGGAGAGAAGAGGGAACCACATAAAAATACTAGCTACTTTGTGATTTTGTTCAGGACCACCTCTGATCATTAGCATCTTCATTCGAGGGTGGGAGGGGAAGTCATAATGCAAACAGCCATTGCAGCTGTCTGGTGAGGAAAGGACAAAGGGAAATAAGCATTTATATGCTACTTATATGCCACATGCAGTGTTAAATGCATGGCAGATATTGTCTCATTTGATTTTTACAACAACCGTTTTTGGTAGATACTATATGGTCCCCCATTTTGCAGTTGAGGAAACGGAGGCAAACATGTTAAATGACTTACCCAGGATCACAAAGCTATTAAATATTTAAGATTGAATATGAGCTTCAGTCTTCCTGACTCTAGGACCAATGTAAATAAACTCTGCAAAATATTAGCTAAAGAAAGACCAAATAACTACTTAAAATGGCTCTTGAATTTTCCTTGAATTTCCTTCATTGTGTCTTAGTTGAAATGCTTACAACTCCTTATAGTCTATAATGTCTTTAAATTCAGTAACTATAGATTTAGAGTTGGAAGTGATCTTAGAATTCACTTAGAATCCAACCCCCTCGTTTCATAGATGAGGAAACTAAGGCCCAAAGAAATTTCAGTGATTTGCTTAAACTTTTTAAACCATAGGACTAAGATTCAAACCAAGTTCATATGATTCAAATTTGGTACATTTCCTATTGTAACATATTTGAAGGCAGTATTTTACTGAGGCAAAAAGATGAACTTTGAAATGATAGAACTGGAGTTTAAAACTTGGTTCTGCTACTTAGCACTTGTAAGACCTTATTAAAATCAGTCAATCTCTTTTGGGACTTAGTTTCTCATTTGTAAAAAAAAAAAATTGACACACATATACATATATACATAAATATATACATAGTGTGTGTAGATGAACTAGTTAGTCTTTAAAGTACCTTATAGGTAAGAACTAGAGCTCTTGGGGTTTTTTGGGGGGAAGGAAGTGATGGGGTTGGACTAGGCTAGTGAGGAAATTCCCTCTAACATATAGAGCAAATTCTGTGATTTTAAAGTCTTAAAGACTTGCTTGGGACATTGAGAATTTAAATGATTTGATCAGGGTTATAATCAATCAATCAGCAAGCATATATTAAGTACCTATTATGTTCCAGGCACTGTGCTAAGGTTGGCAGTACAAAGACAAAAATGAAAGCATTAGGGGACTTACTTTCTAGTTTTCTAACATATAGATACAAAAATTGATAGAAAGAACTAGTGTGTATTGGAGAAGAAATCTGTATCTAGGTCTTTTCTGAAATCAAATTTTGCTCTTTATTCACGATGATATGTTCTCTCTTTAAAAACATACATCATCATATTTAATTCTCATACAACTTTTTAGGGGTCATGAAAGTATAACTCTGTGCCTTTTATGTATGATCATCCTAAAAGATATTTTTGTTCCCATCAGTGGAGCCTAGCAAAAGTTAATCTATTAAAAGAATTGGGAGGGGAGTTACTGCTATCCCCAAAGGATCCAATAGCCTCAGGATGGCTTCAAGTTTGACTGTGAGAATTAGAAGCTTACATTATGGGATCTATCACTGCTACATGTAAATAGTGATGGATTTGGACTTTTAAAAATCTGGGTTCCTAACTTAATTCTGATACTTACAATCTGTGTAACCTGAAACAAGTTACTAAATCTCACTGCATTTCAGATTCCTCATCTGTGAAATGCATGGATTATACTACTTGAGGTCCCTTCTTACTTTAAATCCATGATCCAATGCCTCATTTTACAGATGTAGAATGGAAGGTTAGGGAGCCTAAATGATGCTTCTAGGATCAAGTGAGGCAGGATTTGAACCAGCATTTTCTTGACCCCAAATCTAGTCCTCAATCTCCAAGTCTGGCTTTTAGAAGAGGTTATACTGTCTCCTCTTCTCTGAGAATAAGCCACCAATGGAGTAAAACTAAACAAGGGATCTCTTCTGACCTGTCTACACAATCCCAGGTGAGAATGTGGCTTAATTTCTTTCGAAAGAGACTGAGATCATAGGCAAATTTGAACTTAGGACAGAGCAATCACCACTTTTTGGTGCCAAATCTTTCAATATGGCAACACTTTCCCATTCATATCCAATTCATGTGCAAATCAAGACATCACCCTTATCATGTCATTGGTTTTCTTCAAGAAATAAGGATAGACAACAATCACAACAAAACCACAGTTTTATGGTAAAAAGGGACTTTCAAAGTCATATTTTTATATATACCTGGTAGTATATCATTCTTATTCCTGTAGTACAAAATTTTATACCTATGGCTTTATTTTTTTTTAATAACTACACTTCCTCTGCTTGCTCTTCATTTGGGCTTCTCTCCATCTGTTCTCTCCTCTCTCCCCACCTCCTTGTTTCAGCTTTCCAATCTCCTCTTATCCCTCCTCTCTGAAAGGGGCCAGGTTGGGGGATGGAAAGGATGCGCACAGATGGGTAAACCTCATAACTCTATCAGAAAGGTGCCTTTGTAAGTTTTTTGGACATCAAGAAAGAGAAGTGAAGCCTAACATGTCTAAATCCTCAAGTACTCAGGGGGCACCTCTCTGACAGAGTTATAGGTGCCCTGAACTAACCTTACAAAGACATTATTAATCAAACATATATTTCAACATCGGGGCCAAGGGAAAAGAAAAAAACACAAGGGAAAGACAAAAAGCTCTATAGAGGACCCCTATTTAACCGATGAATATGTTAGTGAATTAAACAATCCTCAAAAAGTTTAGCAAGTGGAACATTCCTAAGATGGAACGTAAACTTGAGTAACCTAATATAATAACAACCATAAGGAAAAAACAAGTCATGTTCACTAGAGACCATCTATAGTCATAGAAAGAAGATGTGGACTTTTGAGTAAATAACTCATTGGAATGGTTGAAAGAGTTGTTTTGACTAATAATGGGGGCTCAACTCAAAAAAAAAAAGAAAAAACGCTAAATGTCCTTACTTTGAGGCTTTCACACACAAAATAATCTGGCACCAGTTAGTAAGTGACAAAACACTGGAAAAGAAAAAAGAGGATAGGAACAAGAGACAGGCTATTGCAGGGTCAATCTACAGAGAAAAGTACAGGGGTGTTTCCAAAAATATTTGCTACCTGCAGGCTCCCTGAAGAACATTTAGCAATTCAGAGGCTCTTAGGGATCATTTTATTTTCTGTATGGAGTCCTAAACTTGTGAATGATAATATTTCTCCATTTTATCCTGCCTGAAACATCTAAAGTACATGAGTCCTTCAAATAGTCAAAAGTGTTGATAAGTTCCAAATGGACCTCTTTTTCTTATTTCCAATTGATTTTTTTTTCCCTTGGTTCTAATTTGTTTGTTTGTTTATAGTGCACAGTGACAAGAATAATTGAATTATTGACACATCTCCACTTTGTTTTGTGATTTACAGATGTAGTTGAAGTTTCCTTAAACTTATAAATTAATTTGATTACAGGAGACATATGGCAATGTGTTACAAGTAAGGGAGTAATGGAATGGGAAGGACTTATATCTTAGTTCCAGATATACTACTAATTAGGGACCTTGGACAAGTCATTTATCCCAAGGCCTCGGGATAGGAAGTTTCCTTCCTTGTACAGTAAATCTGGTGTGTATGATGGGGAAGGGGAAGGGAATGGGAAATGACTGAACTAGATGATAACTAAGGTTTTTTCAGCTTTAAAGTTATTTGACTCTAGGTCTTTGGTCTAGCAATACACAAATTTGTTACCTAACCGAAGGATTTCATTCCTCCCCTTTCCTTCTCCCCACACAATGCTGACCTCTTCCTCAAAACAGAAACTGAAAATTACAGAATTACAAGGCTGGATAAGAAATCAAGATTATTCTATCCACTTACCCCTTCTTTGCTACCTTATGCATCTCTTAAAAATAAAACAGAGTGAAAGGGGGAAAAAAGAAAAATCATTATTAAATTCTTTCTATGTGCTAAGAACTGGGGATACAAATACCAACAGGAATCAGTCTTCATCCTCAAATAGCTTATTCACCAGGACAGATATTTGTTCATTTTCTTCTTGAAAACATTCAGAAGTAGAAACTCCACAACTATTACTCTTTTACCCATTCCAGTATTAATTAATTTTTCTGGAAATTTTCAAGACATTTGCATTTTTAGCTTCTCTTGAGTATTCTATTTGCCTATTGTCAGAGTCCTTATGGTATGAGTTTGTAGATTTCTTTTGCCTCTTATAATATAAAAAATGGTGGACACTGGAGATTAGAAAATATAAGATAGGAAAGAGATTTTTGCCAAATGCATTTGCCTAAGTACTTTAGAGTTTTCCAAAAACTTCCACATTCATTATCTCACTTAATCCTCACAGCATCCCTATGAGACCAGATGGAACAAAGTTTCCTTACACTTATTGTATACATGAGAAAACTGAAGTTCAGTGAAGTTTGCTAAAATTATACATTTAATAAAAGATTGTTGCTTGCATGATAGATAGCATTAGTTTGGTTTTTAACAAAGAAAATTAAAGCTGAAGAGGAACAAGAGGTTTTGGAAAGGAGGACAGAAAAGGAGGATTATAGGAAAAACCACTAGTTAACAGCCAGTCTTCTCTTTGTCCCTAGAAATGATCCCTCACATGCATCAAAGAGTAGAATGGTAGGGTACAGTAACCTTGACTTTCATTGATAAAGAGAATTGATGAAGAGAATTCACCAAGAGATGGCGAAGAAACTTTCTCCACCAATGGAAATTGGCAATTGCTGGAAACTAACAGGCCTAAGCTTGTTTTCAAGGTATTCTTGAAAGACTTAGAAGTTAAGTGATTTGTTCAGGATCACAAAGTCAATTAAGTATCAGAGTGTGATTTTGAAACTCAGGTTTATTGAACCTGAGGCTAGGTCCTTATCCAGCATTTCAAGGTGCCTCTCATTTATAAAGTTATCCTTTAGAAACTCATGATATATTGGGAGATTCTCCCTTCTTATGTGGTTCTTAAAGATCTTTTCAGGACTCTTTACCATTTTTTGTTAAGTTTCTGCATTTTGCTCAGTTGGTTTTATAAGTTTCTGTTCTTTCTATAGTGTTTCTAATCTAACAGTGCAATAGAAAAACTGGCCATAATGGGTAGGGTCTGAATGCTCTGCAAGAGGATAAGCTCATAAGAAGCTAAGGTCTCTCTTTTAACTACTCACAAGATTCAATACTTGATTGTGTGAACTTGTATTTATTTCTAATTGGATAATTCTACTTTAATTAGAAGTAGTTGAAAGTTGAATGAGGGTCAACTGTTTCCCAGATCTTAAAAACACATTAACTACCTTGTATGATTCAACTTCTGGGATTATTTCTCTGATAACCAGAGTATTTTTACTTCAACTAGTTTGAGGTGGTATAGTAGACAGAGCATTGGGCTTGGAATAGGGAAGACTCATTTTCATGAATTCAAATTGGCCTCAGACACTTACTAGCTATTTAACTCTGACAAGTTACTTAACCCTATTTGCCTCATGAGGTTCCTTATCTGTAAAATGAGAGGGAAAAGAAAATGGCAAACTACTCCAGTATGTTTGCCAAGAAATTGGGATGGGACCATAACAGAAATAATTCAACAACAAAGCATAGAAGACCCTTGACAGGCCAGAGACTGGGTACCTAGAACAATTATCATACATTTATGAATCATTTTTTTAGAAGAGAGAAGCAATTAATGATTAGATGCTGATCATCAAGATATATATTTTTTCCTTCCTGATTTATTTTCAATTTTTTCATAATGAGGCAACAATGAAATGAATATGTAGGGAAATGTTAATATGTACAGAAGAGGAAATCAGACAGTTTGTAGCAAAAACCTTCAGTCATCTGTTCAATGGGAGTCAAGGCCTGTCCCTTGGTATGTGCAGAAAACTAGAGTTAAAGCTTTAATTGTAAGAAAAAGTAACTGTGATTCTAGACAAGTCATTTGCTATCTCAGTGTCTTTGTCAACTCTCAAAAACTTTCAAGTTATAAAGAAAATGCTAATATGTATTTGCAGATGGGGAGTTTCCTATGATGATGGAATCACAGATCTAAACCTTACACTCATAATAAATTCTTCTTTTATACTTAAAAGTAAAGAAACAAACTTGTAAATATATCAATTAATTTGTTTCTTGAAATCTTATTTCCTCTCATCAATAAGGGAATAAAATACTACAAGAGTTAGGGTACATGAAAGGTGCCCCTTCTTAATTGATGTCCCAGATACCCTATTTGGTTTGGTCAGAGTAATGATCAAAGTCTCAGCCATTGTGACTGCCCAAATCCTGTAATTTCTAATGAGCTAGTTTCCAGCTGTGGCCCTTCTCAAACAAGTTATTCTAAAACTATTGATCATGATTATACCCTTTCAGGTGATCTACAACCATATTTAAGAGAAATAGAAACATTGCCAGAAGGTTTCCTCATTTTAAAGTTTCAAGATAATTTTCTGGACATGTGCACATGTGAGGTCTCTGCCAAGCAGCTTTGTCAATGATGACACAAGGCATATGCCATTGATTCTCCTGCAACATATCCTGAAAACATTTCCTTCACATTCTGTCAAATATGGAATTCTCTGGGATGTTTTTAGTAATAATTTTCAGACTTTTAAAGACAAAAGATGGAGGTATGTCTCCATGTTCTCTATATTGCTAGGGAGAACATAGCATATACATCTTTTATTTGTTGTTGGTAGGTTTTTTTTGTCATCGAACTAAAAAAAGAAAAACACATATTTATATGACCTATGACAATTTTGAAAGCACTCTTTCTACAATAACCCTGTGAGTTAAGTAGTATAAATACCATTATTCTCATTTTCAAGTTGAGGGAGCTCAGACTCAGGAAACTTCCTCCTGTTCTTTACAATACACAAACAAGAATGAGTAGTCTATGAATGGAAAATGAGTCATCCCTTCCTTCTTTGAGCTTACTTTGGAGCTTCTGAATCCTGCTGGAAAACATCATATAATCATCTAATAGAATTCCTTATTTATGTTATTAAACCTCACCTGAACCCCCACTATGGCAGGACAATTCTTTTATCAATCTTCAACTGATACCCAATCCCATTCCTTAGAATAATAGTCCTAAATTTTCTCTTTCCTCAAATCTTCTACTCATCCCCATAGCTTAGGTATCCTGGGACAGACCTTGAGTCTTAGTGAACAGATAATTGAAAGTTTTTGTTACAAGCTGTCTGATTTCCTGTTCTGCACATATTAACATCTCTCTTCATAATCATTCTTTCCTCCTTCCATCTAGCCGCAATTGAAAATCTGAGTCAAACTCCATTCTTGAAATGTATTCATCAGCATTTGGTGTTTATGATAATAGCCCAATTTAGTCTTTTACCTGTAGAGGAGAAATATGGGCAACTTCTTGATGAGGTTAGTGGCAGTCAGAGAGTTGTTAAAATTCTCTTATGGTCAGCACAGGTTCTTCATGAAAGAATTCATGAAAACCAAAATATTAGTTGGCAAAAATGAAAGTCTATTATTGAATAGGAAGCCAGTTTTGCTAAGAGACTGTCTTCTTTAGTAGCAAAGTCCTATTAAGGACATTTTCTTGCGCTGAGAAGAGAATGCCATCTCATTGGGAAGGGTCCTAGTAAGCTGCTCTGGACCTTTTGTAAAGTTCTGTTAGGGAGCACTGAGAAGAGAAAGCCTTCTCAGCAGGCAGGGTCCTAGAAGCAGAGCAAGCTGCTTTGGACCTTCTGCAAAGAGTGAGTTTGAAAACTGCCCTTTAAAAGGAATCTTGAGACTTCAGGTTGAAAAGGAAGCCAAAAGTTCCCAGGCCTAGATGCTTATCGGTATCCGGCCCAGATCTCCTATTGGAATTAACAACACTTCAAAGGGGTGCTTTTTGACCAAGATTTCTAATTGAATCAAAGGGTCTGGCATCCCTGAAAGATAACTTATCTGGGAGGAGGGGAGGAGAGACTCCAAAAGGGATCACAGATCAAAAGGGAACACAGTTTCAGAGTAATAATCTGAAAGGGAACACAATTTCAGTAAAGGGAACAGTTTCCCTTCACCTTCATTCTCAGGATCTTTTTGTTCACTTGTGTCCAATACTTCATGACAATTTTCTTGGCAAAGATACTGCAATGGTTTGACATTTATTTTACAGAGGATACTAAGGCAAACAGAATTAAATGACTTGTCCAGAGTTACACAGCTAATGAATGTCTGAAACTGGATTTGAATTCAGAACTCCTAACTCCAGGTTAGATACTTTCTACTGTGTCACCTAGCTGTCTTCAGGATCTACGTCAAAGTAATAGGCTTCAAGTGTTATCTATCTCAAGACTTAACTGACTGTAACAGTATAGTTCATAGTTTCAACTACCAACAGTAAAAACATAGACCACAAATTTTTGAGCTGGAAGGGAGCTCAGAAACGTTCTAGATTTTTGTGTGTGTGTCTGTGACACAGCAGGAATTTAAGACCCAGGAAGCTTGTGTCTTGCTTCATGATCACATAGGTACTAAGTCACACCCAAGATTTGAACCTCTTCTCTCTGAAATTATTGTGCTCTTACCACTGCATCAAAAATTTCCCCCTATTCAATAAACACCATTGTTAGGTCAGATAGTCAACCCATCCATGGGAACCATATCCCAAATACAGGGAGAAAAAGATAGTCTTCCCTTTGGAAATGTCAATGAAATGCAAACCTTCAGGAGGTAGAATCCTGAACTGGATTCAAGCACTTCAGGGTCACCTGACCTTTCTTTGACAATACTTTTATTAGGAGTGTGATAGAATAATTTATTGCTTCAAAAAGGAAAGAGGGGGGGAAACTCTGGAAAGACATAGAAGCTCTGTTATAGGCCATATGGTTTAGATTTGTATAGCATTCATTATTCTTATTTCTGACAATCTCTAATAAGTCCATATAAATTTGTTACTAAATTACAATTCTCTAATAGATATACAGTATGCCTGGCCTTCTGATCAGATCTCCTTGCCTGTAGGATATATGCCACGTCAAAAGGCACTTGGACAATTTTCTAGTGGGTGATGGTGTCTTGGTTTGACATGCAAACTTTAATTTTAACTGCAATCATCCAAATAATAAAGCTATGATTTTGCAGTTTGGATTCTTTATAATAATAAGTCTTTTGTTTATTTCCTATTTTAAAATAAAATGGACCCTGACAGCACATTGGCAAGGTTAAAAACTTCTTATTTTACAAGAATTTAATCACATTAATAAAGAAAAAAAAGGAAACCCTATATTTTTCTAAAATATTCTTTTGAAGCATAATTGTTTGATGACCTCATAATCTCCATTATCTCTTGGATGGGTCCAGTCAAATTTCCACTGAACATAGTATAGTTGGCACATGATAGTATTTATGGCAGTGCTGGCATTAAGCAGGGACTTAATAAATGCTTGATTGATTCTCTCCCTAGAAGAATCACATCTTATACCCTCATCCCTAAAGGTTAGTGGATAAAATACTAGTGCTAGAGTCAAGACAACCTTGGCTCAAATACTACTTTTTATATTTATCAGCTATATGACCTATAGTAACTGGCTCTTCAAGCCTCAGTTTCTTCATCTGTAAAATGAAGGGACTGGCTCTGAAATTCATTCTAACTCTAAATCTATGAATTGATTACATCAACCTTTTGCTCTCTCTGTCTCTCTGTCTCTCTGCCTCTGTCTCTCTGTCTCTTGTCTCTGACTGTCTGTTTGTCTCTCCCTCCTTCCCTCTCCTTCCCTCCCTCTCTCCTTCCTTCTCTCGCTCTCTCTCTCTCTTTCTCTTTTTTTCCATGACACTCCAGTAAGGACAGTTCTTGGAGTGATTTATCAGAAGGGAAAATGTTTTAAGTATTATCATGATTTGTTTTGACATTAAAATAGAGTCTGAGTTTTTGTTCATATTTTGGCACAGGCTAAATGTTTGCATAAGCTATATGTCACAGTTCTCTTCATGTTGTGAAAACTCAATTCCCATTGCCTCTAGACTTCAGGTCAGTAGGACTGAAAAAAGCCATTTTATGCACTCAGGCCCTCAGGGCACTTTTAAAAAACCTATTATTAATAGGGCTTGGGAATAACCATTTGGAATCCCTTGTGCTTTCTACTTCAGGTATCTAGAAGATCAGAAGATACCATCACTCTTGACAAGCAATGAATATGTAACAATCTTTTAAATGTGGTGATTTCATTGCCTGCAGCTCTTGGGAACATTCTATATGCAAATGCACTGAAAAATGGGTGTGTTTAGAGCCAAATGCTATATAAACTACATCACCTTTTGAAAATGAAAGGACTATATTCCTTACAATGTTAGTTTTTCCCAACCCTTGGGTCTCCAGAAGTGTGAAATGTTAAAACTTCTAATCACTGTACAACCTAAGACAATCTTACAACAACCAATATGCAAGGGTAATATGTTCTCAAAAGTGAAGTTTGTTCATCTCTATTTTGTTTTTAGAGTGAGATCTTTTCCACCTTTGTTGTCAAAAATATTAATCCTATTTTTTGCCTCTATAAGCATAATATAGCATTACATTATAAAGACAAAAAGGGACTTCACAATTCATAAGGTCATAAGCAAATCACTTATTTCATAGATGAAGAAACTGAGACCCAGAAAAATCTAATGACTTTCAAGGTTTACATTTGAATATAGATTTTCTGACTCCAAATCCAGAGCTTTTACTATTGCCTTTGTAGGTAACAGTTTATAAAATCTTAGTTGTTGGAGCTAAAATGGACCTTAAACCTCTAGACTATTTTCTTCATTTTACAGAAAAAGCTTTTGAGGTCAATTTGACGAGGGGAGCCCCAAAACTCTCTCTCACTCTCTCGGACTTTGGGGGAAATATTTAAGAAACTCCCTCAGAGAAGCTCTCCCCTGAGACCCTCCCCAGGGAATCAAGATAAAGTGGTTTCATTCTGTTATTGGGTGGGACTAGTTGATCCAGGACCATTCCTACTTAGCCTGAGCTGGATATCTAGATATCTACCTTTATTGTGTTGGAGATTAGTCCAGGGACACTCATTCCCAGCCCCTACCAAGTACTGCCCATATAACAAGCTTCCTTTAGCTCAATTCTTTGCAGAGAGGGCAAAAGCAGGAATCATTCCGGGCTAAGGGACCTCCCTTGGAATGGCTGCCTGCGAGGACTTTCTGCCCACTGAAAAGACATTCTCTTTTCAAAGTTAACTCCTCTCTATACCTCTCACCTATTTCCCTAACAGAACCTTACCCCTCTTTACCTTTCTTGTCAGGACTTCTCTGCTAGACCTTTACTTCTCTGTTGGGACCTTGCCACTAAGGAAGTCAGCCTGAAAAAGCTGACTTCCCAATGCCAATAAACTTCTTTTGCCAGTCTTAACTTTTCAGGTTAATAAATTCATTTATGAAGGACCTGCACCAACAGAAGGGGGTTCCCACAACTCTCTTCCCTGTGCCAAACCTCATCATTTTTGGTTCCCTGATGAGGAATCGAAGGGAATCAAACCTCATCAAATTGAGTTGTCTATGGTCACATGGGTGATAAATACCAAGAGTCAGGATTCAACTCTATATCTTCCTACTCCAAATCTAATATTCATTCCAGATTTGGTAGGTGTGGATAGTAACCACCACTGGTGCATGTTACAAGCCTTCTGTGCCTTTGTAATTTGGTCAACATAAGTTTTTCTGTCTGGAAAACATCATCTACTGTTGCTGAAATATGTAGTGATAAACATCCCCATACTTAACTAGAATGGTCTTTGCATGATCAATATACAGTCCTTTGTGGGGATTGAACTTGAAGCCTATCTTGTTTGCATATCTTGCATATCTGAATAGCCTTTCAGAATCTAGGGTGAATGATCTCCCTATCATGATCAGGCATCACAGGAAAACTTTTCCAGAAGAAGAAAACAATTAAAAAGGGATTAGGTAGCTCAGTGGATAGTATTCTGGGTTTGGGTCAGGAAGACTCATCTTCTTGAGCTCAAATATGATTTCAGATGCTTACTAGCTGTATGGCTATGTATGTAGTTTTCTTATCCGTAAAATGAGCTGGAAAAGAATATAGCAGACTACTCCAATATCTTTGCTAAGAAAACTCCAAATGAGATCACAAAGAGTTAGACAAGATTAAAATAACAAAACAATATAAGAAACAGAATAATAGATCATTTAGTCCAAAACAAGGTTTTTTATATGAAGAAAAGGAACTCTAGAAAACTTAGGTGCTTTCCCAAGGTTTAAAGCCTTAAGACAATACTGGAATTCTGATCATAGAATCATAGTTCCAGAACTAAATAAATGTCAGAAGCCATCTAGTACAATCATCTCATTTTACAGATGAAGAAAATGAAGCCCATAGAGGTTAAGTGATTTGCCAAAATAGTAAGCCTCAGGGGCAAGATTTGAACCCAGATCTTCTGATCCCCAAGCTAATGTTCTTTCTATTATACCACACTGCAGACGATTAAATAAGGCATATGTGGGACATAGGCCCAGAGTTAGGAAGACCTGAGTTAAATCTGTCCTTAGACATTAATTATGTGACTCAGAGAAAGTCACTTAAAAATAAAAACTCTGTGTGCCTTAGTTTTCTTAACTATAAAAGAGACTAATAATAGCATCAATTTTCCAGAATTGTTGTGAACACATAGTACGTGCTTAATAAATTGTCATCATCATTGTTATTCTCTCATACAATGATACAAGTTTAATATGATGCCTCAAAGCATTTTAGGGTGAGCATTTAGAGCAGGATTCCTCAAACTATGGCCGATGCAGCAACTGAGGACGTTTATCCCCTTCACCCAGGGCTATGAAGTTTCTTAATTTAAAAGGCCCACAAAACAAAGTTTTTGTTTTTACTATAGTCCGGCCCTCCAACGGTCTGAGGGACAGTGAACTGGCCCCCTATTTAAAAGGCTTGAGGACCCCCCTGATTTAGAGCATTTAGAGTTATTACAATGGATATAGTTAATATTAATACAGACAAACTTATAACCACAACCTACCTCAAAAGGATCCCAGAAGAATGAATAAATCCTTAGGAAAAATATAGCATTAACACTAGAGTATATTGATCATCTTTTTAATGACTGAACATCTTAGGGATTCAGGGACATCCTTATCAAAAGTATTTCTTATAACACATGATTCTTTATGCATATGTGTACCTGGTAGGAGATTGGATATTGATGTTGTAGAAGGATAAAATCATAGGTTTTTGGGGGGAAGGAAACATTTTATAAAAGGTAAAGTACTATATAAACATGAGTGTATTATTGCTATTGTTATTTGTTATTATTCTTTCCTTAGTATTACTCCATCGTTTTATTGTAGGAATAATAGTATGTCTATCTTTCAAGGAACAATATTAAAAAGAATGGGAAAGCTCACTATCATAGAGCTAGCCACTGGATGAATTTTATCAGCATTCATCACAAGAATCATTTTCAAATATGTTAACAATTGAAGATATAAAAAAAAACATTGTCCTCTGAACACCTTCATGTGATAGGTAGTGGAGATATTATTAACCCCATTTTACAGCTCATAAAAGTGACACTCAGGTTAAGTGATTTGCCTGTGGCCATACTCTAGTTAAGAAGACAGGATTTCAACATAGATTTCTGATTTTCCAAATCTGTTATTCTTACCACTGTACAAAATGGCATAATATTTTTAAAGCACTTAACACAGTTAATAGAACATAGTAGGTTCCTAATAAATGCTAGTTTCCTTTTTTCTTCCTTGTTGCCTCATGAAAGTATTGGGATTGTCATCAGTAAAGAGAATACTGGAACTAAAAGAAATCAGAGATCTTTGAAGGATGTTGATTAAAAAGAAGGAAGAAATAAAAGAGAGAAGATAGGGGAGAGAATGAGATAGAGAGAAATATTTACCCTGGGATATTCTCTGAAAATTAATTTTTTAATAAATCCTTGACATCAAGTTTGTTGTTAATTCAACTCAACAATCATTTATTAAATGCCTATTATGTACAGGAATTGTCTTACATTCTGGGATGGGAGACTGGGGATGGCTAGCCTATTTAGAGCCACAAAGTTCTGATGAGAATTGTTAAGGATCTAGGAATAAGAATTTACATTGACTCCTTAAGAGATGTTTCACCCAATTGTGTCATTTTGTTTATTTCCAAACATATATTATCAATAGTTAATAATATTTAAGTACCTCCTATGAGCCAAGCACTCTGCTAAGTGCTAACTGGGACTGACTTAACAACAAAAAACTTCCTCAAATAACACCACCACTATGACCATTATCACAATACTATTCCCACCATCACCACCACTACTGTTAATTCCATCACTATTCCCACCCCCCCCCACTACTACTACCACCACTAATACTAATGTTGATATCACTATTATTCCCGTCACTACCCCTACCACCCCCAACACTTCTAGTACTGAAATACTATTACTATCATTACTATTACCACTTCTACTATTACTACCACTAATACTAGCACCACCGTCATTACTACTATTACTACTACTACTGCTATAATAACTACTGCTGCTATTTCGAATATAACTTTCAGGTATTATGTAATTATACATCTCTAATCATTTAAGGAGCAAAGTTAAAGCAAAGGGACATTTTAATTTGTCAAAAGACTGTCAGGCTACAACTAACAAATTGGCAAATGAGTCCATTAATTCAAATTTCAAAGTAAATTTCTAATATGTTCAAAGTTCCACAGAACAAGAAAACTTAATTTCAAAAATAATCTTTTGAGTGAAATGAGCAGGACCAGGAGATCATTATATACTTCAACAACAATACTAGATGATGACCAGTTCTGATGGATCAGGCCATCCTCAGCAACGAGATCAACCAAATCATTTCTAATGGAGCAGTAATGAACTGAACTAGCTATACCCAGAAAAAGAACTCTGGGAGATGACTAAAAACCATTACATTGAATTCCCAATCCCTATATTTATGCACACCTGCATCTTTGATTTCCTTCACAAGCTAATTGTACAATAATTCAGAGTCTGATTCTTTTTGTACAGCAAAATAATGTTTTGGTCATGTATACTTATTGTATATCTAAGTTATATTTTAATATATTTAACATCTACTGGTCATCCTGCCATTTAGGGGAGGGGGTGGGGGGGGTAAGAGGTGAAAAATTGGAACAAGAGGTTTGGCAATTGTTAATGCTGTAAAGTTACCCATGTATATATCCTGTAAATAAAAGGCTATTAAATTAAAAAAAATAATCTTTAAAAGGTAAAATAGGCTTCTTCTAAACTTCTGGAAAGATGGAAATTTCACAAGGCAGAAAGAACAACAAGAAATAACTTTAGCCTAAATGAATGGCTGGGCATGACAGGAGAACTTTATCTCTGATTATTGAACCTACCTCTAACACAGAGTCCTCAGAACACATTCTTTTTTTTTCTTCCATCTCTTTGTTGTTTACTTTTTTCCTTTTGTATTTTATATCTCTCTATCTCCTACCTCTTTCCCCTTTCTTCTTCATTTAGCCTTTTCATCACTTTATCTGTCTCTCTTCTTTGAGTCTCTTTTCCATTTTACCTCCATTTTAATCTTTATCCTTGATTTTATTCTTCTTTCCTTTTTTCTCTTCTTCCTATTCCTATCCTTGCCTTTTTCTCCTGGCTGTAAGTGATACGAAATTGGAAGGAAGTTTTAATTATTTGATGATATAATGTTTCTTTCTATTAATTTAGAGAAAAACCACAAACTGATTGATCATTTCTCCACTAAAAGATATGAAGTTGCTGGTGCTTGCACATAGCTCAATAGCTCACCACTGATTTTTTTTTTTTTATTTATTGTGGATCAGTGATGCTTGATAGAAAGGAATAAAAAAAAAGATTTTACCCTAGTGTAGACTTTCACTAAATAAAGGCAGGGAACTGGCCCAAGTGAATTCAACAGATCCCTTCTATCTCTACCATGTTCATAGTCTACAGTACTGGAATATGTTGCTATTTTCTCATAGCTTGTTGATATTTTAAAGTTCCTTGCTGTTTCCGAACTCTGAATTATGAATCTTTGGACAAAATAGACACTGCACCATTGTCCTGAAAACTAGTTGTTTCTTACCACTAGAGGTCAGGATGAGGTTGGTACTAAGGAGGGGGGCTAGCAAATGCAAAGGTCCAATAGAAAACAAACACAATTATTGCCCCAGAGATATTGGGGGATGAGAGACAGAAAAAGGAGAAACATAGGGAAGCATATTTTGTACTGTACAGTTACAACTAGTGAACCAAGTGCTTACTTCTCCATTCCAACAAAGAGGATAGACTCTTAAGTTTATAGATTTAGGGCTAAAAAGGAGATCATTTAATACCACCCTTTCACTTTATAGATGAGAAATGGAGGCCCAAATTTGCTAAGATTACACAATTGCTAAGTATCAGAACTGGGATTCAAACCCAAGCCTTCTGACTACAAATTCAGCACTTGTTTTACTATATCAATAGCATAGAAATCTCAGTAATTCTAACTAGCTTTCTCTGTGTTTTTTTTTTCTGTTCCCTCTCCCCCCAAAATCCTACCTTTCCTCTTTTCTTCTTCTTCTCCTTCTCCTCCTCCTCCTCCTCCTCCTCCTTCTTCTTCTTCGTCTTCTTCCTTTTCTTCTTCTTCCTCTTCTTCATTTTCTTCTTCTTCTTCTTTTTCTTCTTCTTCATCTTCTTCTTCTCCTTCTCCTTTTCCTCCTCCTTTTCTTTCTCCTCTTCCTCCTCCTTCTCCTCCTCCTCTACTTCTTTCTCCTCTCCTCCTTCTCTTCTTCCTCTCTGTCTGTCTGTCTCTGTGTCTCTGATTTCTCTGAGTCTCTCTGTCTCTCTTTATCTCTGTCTCTGTGTCTGTTTCTCTGTTTCTATCTTTGTTTCTCTCAGTTTCTCTGTCTCTGTCACAGTCTGGCTCTGACTCTGGCTCTGGCTTTGGCTCTGTCTCTTTCTTTCTGTGTCTATCTCCACAAGAGCTGAGTGGGAAATTTTTCAAAAGCAAAACCAACATTTAATTAACTTCTTTCCTCTTGATAGTAGAAGGCATTTGACTATAATTCAGATTTTAAAGGTGTTTAGGGTAAACGTAGGAGTAGACAAAAATTGCTAAAGTTTAAAATATTTATAGCCCTCGGTCTCTGAAGTTATTTAAAAAAATCTTTTGGTCAAGAAGATACTTGGGGACTTCTGGGCAGGGAATCCAATTTTTTTCTACATTCAATTGACCTTGGTAAAACAAAAACAAAATAAAACAAAAAGCCAAAATAAACAAAATAAAAAACAAGCCAAGAACATGAGCATAGCTGACAAATTTATGGAATCATGTTATCTTCTAAAACCCAGAGAATTAAAAAAGTCAGGAGTTCTGTTTTAAATTTCACCATATTGCCCGGTTCAGCCATCTTCCTATTCCAACTCATGCCTAACCTCTTATACTAAGGCTACAGGTGGAGTGATGATTAGTCATCCATTCTCCCATACTTCTAAAGAACTATGCTTGCATTCATATGGATACTCCTGCCATGGACGCAGATCCCACAGCCCCTCTGTCAGTAGACAGTTTTATGAGTTGCTGTGGCCAAAAAATACATCCCCTGGTTGCCAGCTTTTTGGTAATGAGTCTATGAAGAGAGCTAGGCTGGTCCTCAGATAACGGTCTATTGTTGGACCTATATTTAAAGCTTTTCTAGCTTGGTAGAATCTATCAGCACTGATATGCCATTAAACACTGGCTTATAAACCACCTTGATATTCCAATGCCACCATTAATTAAAGGAGCAGGATTTTGGTAAAGGATTAAAATTATGCAACAATGGGGCACTAGATGGCATAAAACACAGTCCCTGAAATCAGGAAGACTTGAGTTCAAATCTGGTCTCAGACACTTAAGACATCCTAGCTGTGTGACCCTGGGCAAGTCACTTAACCCTAATTGCCTCAGCAAAAAAAAAAAAAAAAAAAAAAAAAAAAAAAAAAAGCAACAATAACATTTCAAAACCAGGAGAGAAGTCCTAACCTCTAAATTTTATTCATAAAGAAATTGACTCTTAGAGAAATTAAGTAAATACATGTTATTTTGTATAATTATCAGAAGTTCATAGGTAAAGTGATAGAAAAAAAAACAAGAGATAATTGAGCCCAACACACTTATTTTATAGATGAGGAAATTTAGATATAGAGAAGTTAATTGAATTCCCCAGGATCACATTACTTGTAAGTTTCTGAGGCAAGATTTGAAAACTCTTCTTTTCTGACTCTAAAGCCCCATCTCAGTATAAAACTGGTGATATAACTTTCTATTATATGTATATGTGCATATGTAACATATACATATATACATACATATGTTGATTTATTTCAGTCATGTCCAACTCTTTCTTACACTATTTGGAGTTTTCTTGGCAAAGATACTGAAGTAGTTTGTCATATCCTTCCTCAGATCCTTTTATAAATAAGAAAACTGAGGCAACCACAGTTAAATGATTTTTCAAGAATCACCCAACTAGTAAGTATCTGAGGGCAGATTTGAACTCAGGGAGATGAATCTTCCTAACTTCAGGCCTAGTTCTGTATCCATTGCACTACATGATTCCTTCCTCCCATATATACATGTATATTAATGTGGATGAATGTTCTATGTACTGATCTATCAAGAACTTATTAAATGCCTACTATGTGCCAACCACTACACTAGGGCTAGAAAATCCATACACATAAATTACATCTATATTTATATCTATTTATATATATATATATATATACATACATATGTAGATATATCTGGTATGTATGTATGTATGACTCTTTACATACATACATACAAAAATGAGATTGGCCTTGGTCTAAAGAAGGTCACTAGGGGAATGGTGCCCAGTAAAGGGAGATTTGGCCTAGGCACCTCTTGTGAATGGAGCCATAGAGTCAAATAGCTTTTGTTAAAAGTACAAAACCAATATGTCAGAATTGCTGGCTTACTTATAGATTCATTTTATTTATGTATTCTAAAAGAGCTTAAAAATCTAGTTGGAGCTCTGTTTTAAACTCCATAATGTCACCTGATTCTGAAACTTCTAAAATCTAATTCACCAGAGTCTAATCTTATCAGAGTTCATACTAGCAATGATTAGAATCATCATCCATAGCAGAGAAGATGTCAAGATTCTAGTAGGGACCACCTGACTGGTGTATTTGGGGATGCCACTGAAGGAGATATGATTCATGGACACTCCCTTTGAACCAGACTTCATGTCAAGCCCTGATCCCATCAAAAGAAGCCCAAGCTAGGAATAAAGGCTGTCATGTCCAAATGCTTTCACCCCAGTAATACAAATGAGAAGGCAGAGAACAGAGATATCAGGAAGGAAAGGGAAAAGATAAATATTTATATAAAGCTTGTCATACACCAGAAACTGTGCTTCTTACAAATATTATATCATTTGGTCTTCACAACAACCCTGAAAAAGATGTCGTATTATTATCCCCATTTCACAGTTGAGGAAACAAAGATAAACCGATGATCAGTGGCTTGTCCAGGATCACACAGCTAGTAAGTGTCTGAGGCTGGATTTAAATCAGGTCTTCCTGTCTCCAGACCTAGCACTCTATCCACTGTGCCACCTGTTGCCTATATTAGAGAACCTGGTGAAGAAAGGCCTCACAGCAAGTTGCTAGTCCTGGAACCCAGGACATTTAAACTACAACTTTAACCCATTATCTTTCCCCTTTCACTCCCAACACTGCTACTGATCCTGGAGTAATATTTCATGCTTCCCTATAGATACTAAAATATAGAAGTGTTAGTTTTTGAAATTGGGCACTTCTCTCTCACGTGGTAACAAGATTCCCAATTGGCATCCCACAGGTGTAAGCCACATGAGCAAATATATGGTTGGAGTGAGGATGGGGAGGGAAGAAGAAGGGTGGGGGAAGTGATGAAAGTTCTGAATCTATAATGCATCATCCCAGGTGGCAGTTGGGCATCTGTTATATATTTTGGACCTCCTCCCCACATACACACATCCTAGTAGCAGTAAGGCTATTTCAACAGATAAACATCTCAGATTGACCCAAAGAAGGCCATATGTTACAGAATCTTGAAATAGCTTAAGAAGATGGATAAGAGAAAAATGTGAAGGTTAAAACTTGGCAGTATTTTATCTCCTGTCTTATTCCATATTCATTTGAATGGCACCTTTGATTCAGATTCCCAAACTATGGGGGGTAAAGCCCCTAAAGTTAGGCTCAAGGTGGGATGCTTCTCTCTTCAAGAATATGCTCCTTGGGACTAGAGCGCAAATATTTTCACTCCTTTTTCTTATGAGCGCACATGCGGTCACAAGCGATAATCCTGAGAAAGTTTTACAGGAAGAAAAATTGTGCTGGTAACGGCAAGTCAAGCATTTGCTGAGTTTTAGTAGGAGGTGTGAAAAATATGTAACTGCTCCTCGTCATTACCATGAACCTCACTTTCTTTTCAGATCATATGAGGAGGGGAGGCTAAGAGATGGCCAGGGGCCTAAATCCATCTTTCTTTGATTATATTTATCTCTCCTCCCTTAGACAGAGCTTTAAAACAGTATTCAAAAACCACTGGGCCACAAAAACCTCGATTTGGTCCATAAAATTCACATGGGGCAAATTCCACAATGACAGAAGCTACTTCACTCCTTTTCCTACCCTCAACCTTATCCTTCTGCTGTTCCTAGATCATTAATCATCTTCCCTAGAAAATAAATTCAGAGTAGCCTCCCAGATGCAGATGAATGTTTAACACAAAGAGAAGAAAAATGAGGAGATACAATTCCTTAGGTCTGATGCCCCAATCTCATTAACTTTTAGCTGTTTCTTTTAGTGGATTCAATTAGATTCAAGAAGCACTTATTAAGCACTTACTATGTACAATGAAGCTATGGTCATATTGCAACCCAGTGACCATGACCTCATTGTTGTTTCTTGAATGAGACACTCCATCTCCAGACACCGGGAAATTTTTCTGACTGTCCCTATGCCTGCAATATTCTCTCTCCTTATAGAAGCCTCCTGGCTTTCCTCACTTCCTTCTAGGCTCATAAATAGTGTGATTTTTTACTAAAATCACACTTCCTACAGGAAACCTTTCACCATCCCTCTTCTAGAGCCCTCCCTCAGTTAATGATAACCCTTTGGTCCTGTATATTGCTTGTTTGCACAAATTTTTTTTTTCATGTTGTCTCACCAAGTAGATTGTGAACTCTTTGAGGGAGGGGTTTTTTGCTCTTCCTTGCATCCCCAGAACTTAGCACACTGTCTGACCCCTAACAATTATTATTGAATGCTTATTGAATGACTAGGTTGGTGAATAGAGAGCTGGCTTCAGGACCCAGGTTGAAGCCCCACATCTTATTAGATAACCCTCACCCCTTCCCAACAGATCCCCTTCCCAAGTCACTTAATGTCTCAGTGCCCCAGACAAGTCTATAAAACTAGAAGTTTCAGAGAAGGGAATGATTTATATTGAGAAAGCCAAGATCCTCACTAGGAGGTCTGTAAAATCTGTAAAATCACTGCCCTAGGCCTTCACACTCACATACAATCACACACGGTTTCACAGTCTCACATACACATATGCTCATACATACAGCACACATACTTTCATTATCATGCACATATAAACAAATATACACTTACATAGGTACACACACAAATAGCCAAACACATGCCAATGTATCTACACATATACATGCATGTACACTTATACATGTACCCACTCAGACATATACATAGTCAAATAATCACAACCCACATATATCTCCCAAACACACACACAGTTGCATACAATCACATATACATTCCCACAGAAACATAAAATCACAACATAGACACATAGTTACATACCCATTCATACCCACAAATATACGCACACATTCACACGTACAGTGCTAGGAGATACATATACAAAAATAAAACTGTTCCTTCCCTAAAGAGCTTTCTATTCTATGGACACCTGGACCTATCCTCAAGATCTGATAAGAAGGTCATAGTTAGCACTAGTTTATCGCAAGCTTTTCTTCATGTTTAAGTCAATGACTGGCCTATTATGAGCATGGTCACTATTATGACTGAAATGATTTTTTCTCCTTCTAAAGCTCTCTCATGTTATTGGCATTTTAAATTAATAGCATATTTCAATGAGTACTTTTTTGTTTGTTTGTTAGCTGAGGCAATTGAGGTTAAGTGACTTGTCCAGGGTCACAAAGCCAGGAACTGTTAAGTGTCTGAGGCCAGATTTGAACTCAGGTCCTCCTGACTTCAAGGCTGATGCTCTATCCACTGCACCACCCAGCTGCCTCTCAATGGGTACTTTTGGTTCACAAAGCAGAAAACCCCAAAGGAAAATAGTATTATATGAAAATCCTCATTTTATAAATGAGAAAATTAAAGTCAGAAAGCTAGTAAATGTCAACAAGGGTGTTGACTCCAATTCCATCTTGTTTTCCACTGCCATGCTGTTATCTTTGCTTTCCTTTCTTTGCAACCACTTGGTTATCTTTACTGAGAGGGGTTAGGCTAAATAACCTTTGAAGTCATAGATTTTATGAACATGATCAGTTAACCACAATATTTATTCTGTACTGTAGTTGGCACTGTATGAGATTCAGAAGAATTACAAGATATAGTGCCTGAATTCAAAATAATTTGAATTTGTTCTGAAACAGGTACAGCTAAGTGGTACAGTGTATAGAGTCCTAGGACTGGAGTCAGAAAGATTTATCTTCCTAAGTTCAAATATAGTCTCAGACACTTGCTATGTGGGAAAGTCAATTAACCCTGTTTGCCTCAGTTTCTTCATCTGTAAAAATGAACTGGAAAAGGAAATGACAACCCAGTCCAGTAACTTTGGCAAGAAAAATCATTGAAGTTTAACATTAAATAAATAATGAAAAGATTGAAGATCAATATATGAAATAATACAAACTTCTCAATAGTATTTAACAGATTGTTACCCTATGTTGATATATTTTTAAAAGCGCTAGAATTTATGGCCAAGGATTTGAGCTCAAATTCTGAATTGCTAAGTTATGTGACAATGGGAGGATAATTTAACTTTGAGTTCATAAACTACAAAATAAAGGGACTGAGTTAGGTGATCTTTAACATTTCCCCTATCTCTACATCGATATTCTATGATATCATACTGTAATGGGCTCAAGTTGATGCACTGAGGTCCCAAGCACGTGAGGCTAAATAGTAATTGGACTATACTCTATATATTAATATATGCTTGGAGAAAAATTGGCCCCCGCCCACTCTTTGTGCAAGTCCTGATGTGTTGTATAGGAAATGACAATTTTAGTGGGTGGAGGCAGAGAGACAGGAAGAGAGGTGGGGAGAGACTGCTGGCTGGCTTCCTGTTGCAGCTGCACACATTGCGATCGTGATTCCCCCCTTCACCTCAGATCCCCCTTCACCTCCAATCCTTCTTTACCTCTACTGAGAATAAAGATTGAAGATTTTCCCTTAACCTGAATTCCTGACTCTGGTTGATTTTAAAATACGCGGTCATCACATCATACATCATAGAATCACATAGATGAATTGAGGAAAGCTTCACTAATGAGATGATTTGATCTGGGAATAAAAGAGTGGGAGGGATTTACATAACCAGTAAGGAAAAGGTTGTGAAGCTAAGTGACTCAGTGAATAGAGCACCGGGCTTGGAAAGACTCAATGACTGCCTGAGTTCAGATCAGGTCTCAGACATTTCCTGGCTATGTGACCATGAGAAAGTCCCTTAACCCTATTTGCTTCCATTTCCTTATCTGTCAAATGAGCTGGTAAAAGAAATGGGAAACCACTCCAGTATCTCTGTGAAAAAAATTCCAAATGGAGTCATGAAGAGTCAAACATGACAACAGCAACAGCAAGGAGAAGATGAAGGAGAATATTTAGAATGGAGAAATATTATTGGAAGTAGGAATGAGTGTCAACATATGTATAGGTGGTATGGAAGAGAGTAAGATACCCCCTTTGTTTGAATGGAATCCATATTGAAAAATATAAGAAATTTTGTGATGTATGGTGATGATCAGTAACACCTGACTTCAGCAGAAGGTTGGTTGGAAAATAGGAAAGCTGGATATAAGAAAAATAATCTGCCACAGTAGCTAGCTAATTAGCATTTATATAGAGAACTTTAAAGTTTGCCAAGTGCTTTCCATGTTAAAGTATTTGATCCTCACAACAACCTTGTAAGGTAAGGGCTATTCCCTCCATTTTATAGATGAGGAAATTTAGGTTGAAAAAGTTGAGTGACTTGCCCAGGATCACACAACTAGTAAAAGTCTGAAGTGAGATTTGAATTCAATTCTGTGACCACAAGACTCACTTTCTATGGGATGCCATAGAAGGGATTTGTACACATGGCATGCAATTAGATTACATGACCTTCAAGGTCTCCAACTATGAATTTATTATGCTATGAAAGTGCTTATCACTGATATATTAATTTTAGAACATGCTAAAATTATAAATTATAATCTTAATATTTCAAATAACTTGAAGTTACATATGATTTTGAGATTTATAAAGTTATTTCCTCACAACTATGATGTAATATAAAAATAATTACCCGTTTTACAGATGAGGAGACATTCAATAATGTGCTCATGGTTAAATAGCTAATAAATGGGAGCTAGAATTTTAATCCAAGTTTTTTTTTTGAATTTAGTTTAATAGTCTTTCCCTTATATATATGTTCAACATAGACTGAATTATAAAAATTCAATCAATATATGTAAATATAAATTAGTACCAACAAAGGCTACAGAGAACCCATCCTTGGTATTGTCAAAAGAGGAAATAGAATAAGTTGCACTAAACTTTGAGTCAGCAAAAACTGGATTTTAGTATTGACTCTGGCCTTTCTTAATAAGCATGTGGACATAGAAAAATTATTTGGCCTTTCAATGCTTCAGCTCCTAATATGTAAAATGGTAATAATAGTAATTGTGCTACTGAGTTTCAGAGGATTATTGTGAGAATAGTGTTTGTAAATTGCTAATTGGTTTTATGTTTTTTCCTTCATTAAATGACTGGGATGTCATTCATTGGATTAGACACACTCTTAGGTAACACTGGCATTTTATTTTTATTGTTTAGTTATGGCCATTATAAATAATCAAGAAAGAAAGCAAGCATCTATTAAATACCTATTTTCTAGGCACTGTACTAGATACTAAGTTACTGAGTTTACAAATTAAAAATTGAAAATCAATCCTCCCAAGAATCTTACATTTTATTGGGAGAGTCAACATGTGTGTATGTGTATAGACATATATACTTTACATAAGTATATATGTAGATACAGAAAATAAATACAAGGTAATTTTGAGAGAAGGTCTTACCAGCTGGGAGGAACAATCTAATCCAATAAATGTTAAGTGTCTGCTATATACCAGATACTGCGCTAAGCACTGGATGATATAATTAATAAAAATAAAGTATTAGCCCTCAAAGAATTTACAATCTTATGAGGCATTTACAATCTAATGGACGAACAAAGTCTTCTTGAAGAAAGTGATAGGAGAGTTGAATTTTAAAGGATAATCAGGATTACAAAACAGTGATGAGAGAGGAACTCAGTGCAAGATTAGGGCAAAGTGAAACAGCATGAAAACTGAAGATGAGTGTCATAAAGGAGGAATAGGGAGAAGACTGTAAGGAAATAAGTTTAGCTGAACCAGAGCTTGAAAGCCCAAACATAGAAGACTACTTTTGATCATGGAGATTAAAAGTCACTAACATTTATTGAACAGTGCATGATGGAATGAGACCTTTAGGAAAGTCACGTTGGTAATTTTTATGTACAGGATCAATTGAAGAAAGACTTTTATATATCAAAATAAATTAAAATTATTATATCAGCTATAGACTGCCTTATAATAATGTATTCATAATTGAAGGATCTTAATATAATCTAATTGTCCTCCAAATGCTGAGAACCTGAGCTAATGCATTTAGCTATGTGAGTAGAGAGCATAAAATTGACAAAAGAAATCATTTTGATTTAAAATTGACAAAATTTGACCACTGACTGAATATGTAGGGTTAGACAGAATGAGAAGTCAAGAACAGCACCAAGATCATAAATTGGTGAATGGAAGGATAATGCTACCCTCAACAACAAAAAGAAAACAAAAAATTAGGGAAGCTGGGACTTGTGTTAGGATGTTTATTGTAATATCTAATCTGAAATGTCCAGGATACTGAAACTTAGGGGAGTCACTAGGAAAAACTGCAGTGAATTGGATAATCTCAGGGGGAAAAATTCCTCTGCTTAGAATGGTTTGAACACCATTTTTCCTAAGAAAAGGGAAAGTATGAAAAAAATCATTAAGGCCCTTCCAGTCCCTGGATGAAATGATAGCAGTATAATACAGTGGAAAGAGCATTTTAGTCAGATTAAGAAGAATGGGTTCACAGCTTGTCTATGTTATCAACTGTGGTCACTTCACTCTCTGGGTCTCCATTTTTTTATCTGTTGAATAGGACTATTAGAATAAATACTTCTCCAAGAAATATTACAGTTCTAAATCTATGATCTCAAGAGATACACCATTTGGAATGTAAGAGGTATTTTGTCAAACTCTAAATTTCAGAGGCAAGTCAGAATTTCATCTCCTACTTCTCTGTAGATTTAATGACATTATGAATCATGCTCAATTATTCACAAAAACATAGTTAATCTACCCAAATGTGTGTTAGGGTCATAGGTTCAACTCCCATAACAGAAAATTTTTTCCATAACAATTTGAATTATCTCTGTGACTCACTGGTGGTAAAGTTGCTGGATACTGAGGCCAACACCTATTTTTTTTTATTATTGTGTGACTAACCAGAAATGTCCTATCTCTGTGTATTGCCTCCAGCACCCCTTTGCTTTAAATTCTAAAAGATTTAGCAAAGAAAAAGGAATGATATCCTTTTACTCTGACTTGCTCTTGGCATACTGATACAAGTAATATTTGCCTCTTTTTCTAAATCTTTTTATGCCCTTCTTTTAATAGCCTATTTTATTGGGATTAAGATTAATTTCAGAGAGAGGATACAGATATCTTTTGTATAACTTGCTCAAAATGATATATATACCTCATTCTTTTTGTTGCTTAGAAGCTCATAATATTTAGATTTGAAAAGAAACTTAGAAATTACCTTATTTAGCCTTCTCACTCTACATATGAAGCAACAGTGAGCTTAAGAAGGCAAATGGCTTGGCTAAGGTCACTCAAGTAGCAAATATCAAAGGAAATCTTCAAACCTAGAATCTCTGATTCCAAATTCAGTACTCTTATCACTCTAATATAGCTACTTCATTGCTAAGACAAATAGAAGAAAGGAAATGATTCTAGTGTCTTAGATTTTGTTAAATCTTGCTTCATCTTTCTTCTTTGAGTCTCTTTGATAGCAATATTTACCAAACATTTAGTAAGCACCTATGACTGTGCTAAGTGATGGGGGTACAAAGACAAAAAGTGAAATAGCCCTTGGCTTCAAGAAGCTTGCATTCTATCGTGTTATCTATTGCCACCTAGACATCATAAATATGGAACATTTTTGCCATACCCATTTTATATGTTTTTCCTACTATCAGCAATGAAAGAAAATATATTTCCCTGTGGAAAATGCATATTGTGTTTCTGCTTTCAGAATTTATAATAAGATAAAAAAGTCACTAGAAATAGTGGAAAGAGAGAGATTTGCCTAGCAAAATCAAAAGCAACAATTAGAGAACACTGCCTCTAAAATCAAAGGTAAACAGCTGCCTATTCTGGAGAACTAGCTTTGGCCAACCTTCTTCTCTTTCCTGTTCTCCCACCAATAGCTCTGGCTGAATTTCTTTGCTGCTATTAGTACCACTAAGCAGACGCTTCTGCAGGGTCCAACACATCTGTGATTGTTCTATTTTCTCTTATCTCACTAGTTATTTCACAACATCTGGAGAAGTAGCTACATTGGAGCCATGTATCTTTCCTTCTCAGAGTTCTTTCTCCTTTTTGGCCTTTGGGTCCTGTGTTTTGGTAATTTCCATGGTATACTCGGTTGTCTCTTAAAGTCAGTATGTCATTTCCTCAGTTGGAGGGTCTACAACTATTCTGGACAATACATCTGCTATAAGGAAGGTTTTGCCTGGGGTATAGATTACTCATAAATCATATCTTTCTAACAATAATAACATTCTCAGTCGTCTAGCAGGTGTGTTGCCTAGTGGTTTGTGATCTGTCTGTACAGCCCCTATCTCTGCCAAATAGATATTTGTGCAGCATCCACAGTGCACATACTGCTGCCAATAACTTTTTTTTTCTTTATGAGTGCAGACTTGCCTTTAAGTGAAAACCAATACTCTAGATGCAGTGGTTACTACAATTCAACCATATGATTGCCCACGGTGGCCCCTGCCAAGAACTAACATTGGTATATCACTTTATAATTTCAAAAGCATCTTACAGCAAATCTATGAGGTTTGTGGTACAAGCAATGTTCAACTTCAATTTTGCAGAAGGAAACTGAGGGCTCTGAAAATTGTACAAGTCTTCATGGCTTAACTGCTAGATTCAGAACTTGTACTCCCTATCTAGAGTCTAGATAGATAGAGTCCCACGTCTAGAATCTTGATTGGTTGAATGTTCAAATGTGGAGTTATCATTTAAATGAGGGAATAGAGTTGTTTTTATTCAGGTTTGGAAGACAGAACTAGGAGGAATGTGAGTAAGCTATGGAGAGTAAGATTTCAGCTCAACATAAGGAAAAAAACTTCCTAACAATTAAAATGACCTAAAAGAATGATCATCAATTTAGAATGGGATGGGACCTTACAAATCATTCAGTACCATTCCTTCAGATAAGGAAAGTGAGGTTTAGGGAGATCCAATGACTTGCCTAGAGTCACAAGGCTAAGTATGCAACAAAGGTGGGTTTTTAATCTTGGTCTCCCTTATTCCAAATTTAGCATCCTCTCACCAGTGCATGTCAGTGAAATAATGCTATATTATACATCATGAGATTTGAGTACAAATTTTGACTTTGGTGCTTAATATGTTTGTTGGTTTCCTCATCAGTAAAATGAAAGGACTGGACTAGATTATTCCAAAAACTTATTATCCTTTGATCATAAAAGCAGATATATGGCACTGGACCTGGAATTAGGAAGGTGTCAGTTCAAATCTAGTCTCACATAATTCCTAGCTGTGCTATCCTGGACAAATGACTGAATGTATTTACCTTAGTTTCATGAATGTAAAATATGAATTATAATGGAACTTCTCCCAGAGTTGTGAGGATCAAAAGAGATATATGTAAAGCACTTAGCTCAGTGCCTGATACATACAAAGTACTTAATAAATGCTTGTTTCCTTCCTTCCTTTACCATCTTATTTGCCATTATTTTCCCATATATGACAAATCTTCCATCTCAGCCAACAAAGTTACCACTTATTCTTTTTTTATTGCAAAGTTATTTATTTTTAATACATATTGCTTTATAAATCATATTGGAAGAGAAAAATCAGAGCAAAAGGGAAAAACAATGGGAAAGAAAAAAAAAACAGAAAAAAGAGAAGTAAAGATAGCATGTGATGATTTACATTCAGTCTCCTTGGTTCTTTTTCTTGATGTAGATGAAATTTTCTGTCCAATCTACTAGGATTGTTTTGGATTAATGAGCCATTGAGAAAAACCAGTCCTTTCATAGTTGATCATCACACATTCTTGCTATTATTGTGTACAATGTATTATTCCTGGTTCTGCTTGTTTCACTCAGCATCAGTTCATGTAAATCTCTCCAGGCCTTTCTATAATCAGCTTGTTCATCATTTTTTATAGAACAATAATATTCCATTACCTTCATGTACCACAACTTGTTGTGGCTATGTGGAATGGCTATTCCTCAGTTGGCGGGCATTCACTCATTTTCTAGTTCTTTGCTACCACAAAAAGAGCAGCTACAAACATTCTTGCACATGTGAGTCCTTTTCCCTCCTTTATGATTTTCTTGGGATACAGAGCCAGTAATGTTACTGCTGGGTCAAAGGATTACTTATTCTTGAAAATATTATTCTCTACCTATTCTTCTGCAAATGGAAGGTGTTTAATAAATGCTTGGTTTTTTTTTTCTTCTTTTACATTTTATTTCCCTTGAACTCCCTCCTCCATTGAGGAAGAATGAAGCCATTTAGTAAATAGTGACTTTTTGATGGTTGAAAGTTTTGAGCCAGAAGCTAGATAAGCACATGTTGGGAAAGTTGTAGCAGGATTACTAATTTAGGTGAGCTTGGACTCTGCTACCTCTAAGATGCTCTAAATTTCTAAGTTTCTATTCTATTTTAGAATAGAATTCTAAAATTCTAATGTTTCTAAGATTCAATGTCATACTATTGCTATAGGTTATTTCATATTCATTTATTCATTCATTCAATCAATATACACTTGTTTTGCAAAGAGTACTCAGAGTCTAAAGAAGATACCAAGGTGAAATATGAAAGGAGGGGAAAACTCACAGAGCTTGTGAATTAATGAGAACTAGTTGACATCACAAAATTCTATAACTGCCTATAGACACAGATCAGTTGCATCTCTGTAGAGGATCCTTAAGAGTTTAAAGATACCTGAATTGTGAGGTGTGTACATAGCTACACAGCAAACCCTTTCTCATAGTCCCTGGAAACCTTATCTACAGGGTTTGGCATGTGATCTACATTCCTCACATTGCCTTGATCTGGTTTCATTCCCCATAGAGTTACAATATGACCTGTGCCCTTCACCTCTGCCACTTTTTAATGTATCTTGTCTCTACTGAGTTCTGACTCTGGCTCTCTGAATTAAGTATCTCCAACCGGCATGCAGCAATGCTTTGTCTCATCAGCTTCTCTAATCATCATGTCACTAGTTATCACACTTACTCCTGGAAGGTCCCCAAAAGTCTCTATTATTCTTTGGAATATTTCACAGGCTGACTCAACCCCAAATAGTAGTCTATGAATCTATAAGTCTCCTGGGGAGCAGAAAGAGTACATAGCAGGAATGTTTTCTCATCTATTATTGTGAAAATCTGTTTTACTGGCACAGTCTTATAAGTCCTCTAGTGGTATCCAGAAGAGAGAAAAGCTTGCTGATAGCCAGGTTTCATTCTTTGCATCCAGACCTCATTCCCTGATCATTTTCTCAAGAACAATAAAACTGCCCAACCACCCAGCCATAACATCCCCCCTTTTCCCCATGATCTCGGCATTCTCCCTACTACAATAGTTTCTTTAAGACTTCCCAGCATGGCAAAAGGTATTTTTCCACCACCATGCACAACGGGAATCATTGTTCCTATTTAAGTAAATAAACAATCTCTTCATCTGAAGGAAACCTGATTTCTAGCAAATCTAGAGGTGGCCACTGCATGCCTTGCCACACGGTGCCATATTGTGCCATGCCATGCTATGCCAAGAGTGCTACTTTGCCACCATATCAACAATCTGGCTCCAGCCTATTTTTCCAGCCTCATTCTATTTTCTTCCTCTTTGCAAACTCTATATTCCTGCCCAACTGGACAACTAGCTCTTGCCCAAATTCAATACTCTATTTCCTTCTCTTATTTATTATTCACATTAGCTGTCTTATATTTGGATCACCTATATTCCCTTCTCATCTCAGTCCCTGTCTTCTTTCAAAGGGGTTAATTTTCCATTAAATTACCCACAATTCCTCTCTCCAGTTGTTGGAATCAAAAAGTCAACAACCATTTATTTGTAATAATAAATACTGTTTTCCCATCTCAATTTTCCTTACATCCTATATATCTGTGTGCATGTATCCCACTACTAATAATTAAGAGCCTTGTGAATAATCTTGCATATTTGTCTTTAAGAATATAGTCTTGCATAACTACTTTCTTTGTCCCTAGCACATTCTACATAGTAGGCACTTAAGTATGTGTTGAACTGAATCATTCAGGGTCTAAAACATGACTCTTTTATGTAACACAGCCACAACCACTGCATTCCAAGTTCTCCACAACCCATATTCAGATTACCTACCTAAGAAATGGCTAGAGAGCTGAGCTTGGAATCAGAAAGAAATCTGGCTTCAGAAATTTCTTATTTGCCTCAGTTTCCTTGACTATAAAATAAAGATAATGATAGCACCTTTCTCCCAGATAACCAAATGAAAAAACATTTTCATCATACTTAGGCACAGTATTTGACACATGGCGTATGCTTAATAAATATTTCCTCCCTTCTTTCTTTCCTTTGTTCCTTCATTTCTTCCTTCCTTTACCACCTTATTTCCCATTATTTCTCCACATTGAAAAACCTTCTGACCCAAACAAGATTATTCCTTGTTCCTGAATAAACCCTTCGGCAGGTATACCTCTATATCTATGCATAAGTTATTCTCCTCTCCTCTTTATTTGAATCATATTTATTCTTAAAGACCATCTTAAATCTAAAGTTCTATATCTTCTTTAAAGCTTTCCTTGACTATCTTATTATGATCTCATTCATTCAACATTTATTTTAAAAGATACTATAAGAGACCCTGGAGAATGAAAAGAACTCATTTGCTCATTTGGCATTTATCCTATCCAGCCTGTTGTTGTTTTCTTTGTATTTGTTTAAGTCCGTGCTGATCATATATGGGTTTCACAAATATGTTCTTGTCTATGCAGTCCTTTACTTTCTCACTGTAGGAATTATGATCTAATCAACACCACCATTGCTTTTGAGGAAAGAGTGTGTCATTCTATCATTAAATGACTCTACCGAACTTCTTGGTGATTTCCCTGATCCATATATCTTCCCCTGGTCATTCCTCCACCTTGCATGTTGTTTCATGCATGTTGCATGAATGTAAAATCCTAGAGGGTAGGGACTGTCTCTCTTTCCTTTGTATCTCAGATAACTAGCATAGTACCTGGCAGGTACTTAATAAATACTTTTCCATTCATTCAATGGGTCTATCTCATCAAATGACATCATAAGCAAACTTACATTTCATAGATTGTGTTTCACATATATGGTAAATATTTTTCTAATACTAAAATTAAAATACAAATGAACATAAATCATTACTTAACTCATAGTTGTTGTTTTTTGTGTCTTTTTAACAGTTTTGTTTTGTAGCAGAGAGATCTAAAGGATTATCCTCCCCACACTGAGTAATGAAGAAACATATGGTGAGTAGGAGCAGGCTGCAGTATATAACCAAGGAAGAACTTTGAATCACTCAGTATATACTAGGCACTGTGCTAAGTACTGGAAATACAAAAAGAAATAAAAGACAGTTGTTGACCTCAGAGAGCTAATAATCTAATGGAAGAAGTCCATCCATAAAAGATATCCACAAAGAATTTTACGATAGGAAGAAAATGTGGACTGATCAAGCAACAGAAGTGAAAGATGACCTGAGTTTAGCCAGTGTTCCCATATAAGTACACCACTGATGCAGGAGAAGATGAGGAATTATACAGGATGGATACAAAGGACACGACAGGATGGTTTGTAATTGGCACTGTTGGAGGTAACTCACATTTATGAGACAGATCCCCTTGAGTATTTGAATACTGACAATCTTTTCTCAGTCAATTAATATGAATAAGGCAAATCTTACTGAGGATGGGCACCTTGAAATTTTTTATGCTAATAATTGTTTTAGTCATTTTAATTGTTTCTGACTCTTAATGACCCCATTTGGGGTTTTCTTGGCAAAGTTTGCCATTTCCTTCTCTATCTTATTTTACAAATTAGGAAACTGAGGCAAACAAGATTAAGTGAGGCAAACAGAATCGTGTAGCTAGTGAGTCTCTAAGGTGAGCTTTGAATTCAGGAAGATGAATCTTCCTAGTCACTCATATTTATATAGCACTTTAAGGTCAGCAACACTTTCTAGGTCTTGGATCTTCAAAAGAATCCTGAGAGGTAGATGTTGTTTTTATTCCTATCTAACAGATGAGGAAGTGAAGCCTCAGAGAAATCACGTGAGTTGCTAGGACCATACTATTGGTAAGTTTCTGAGGCAGAGTGTGAACAGGGTTTTCCTGACTCTAAGCCCTATCTATGATATCATAATACCTCTGTAAAGGAGAGGGTTCTCAGATACAAAAAAGATTAAGAACTATTCTTCTATACTTCCTTTCCTCAACTAAATTCTCGACTCTTTGAGGGCAAAGAGGAAGTATTCATTTTCATCCAAGCTCTTTCCCTTCATATAAAAAGCTATGCAGCTCTACCCCTACCCCCACATAAGTACCTCATGTTTGAAAGACATTCAAAAGATATTTACTGGTTAATGGGTCAAACAGCAATGAAACTTAACTTAGCTGAGACACTCTTTGGACCTAAGAAGAGCCTTTGTGTTCTCTTTTAGCATCTTGAAAAAAGACATTCTGGGAAGTCAACAGCAGTAACAAAAAAGATAGTAATGGTCTGTGCATAATTTTTCTATTTATATGTTATATATTGTTTTTACTCATATGTTTACTAACGATTCCACATCTTAGCACCTGTTTGACTGAGGAGGAATGAGTTGAGAAAAAATTCAGGGCATCTAATCAGAATATTTAAAGAAAGTAGATAGCACAAACGGGTCTTGTGTATTTTTGTGAAAGCTAGTTATTAGAATTATGTGTTGAGGATAGACTGAAGAAGGAAACAGGTAAGGTTTGAGGTGTAGCAGATCAGTATTATAGTGAATGGAAGTCCTGGGTATGTTCTTAACATGTGAGTCATTTGTGTTTCTTTCTGGTTGTGGTCCCCTAGGCAGTGTCAGTTAAGGGGAAGATGTATTCTGGTAAATATTTAAGAAAAGGGGTGTGTGTATATATATATATATATATATATATATATATAAACACTATGTAAACATGTTTATATGCATATATATGAATAATCATGTGATTAGTTTATAAAAAACATAAAGATATGTATGTGTGCATGTACATATATGTATATATTGGCTTATCATACTGCTAAGCTTTGCTTTTTCACTTTGTACAATTGAGATAATAAATACTGGCATGCTTACACTTCACAATCCTCGTAAAGTTCTATGTGATTTTAGAAAATAGGCTTTCTCTCTCTCTTCCTATAGTCTCACACATTAAGGTAGACTTTCTGACTTACAGAAATGTCAGTGTGAAAGCATGTTCTTCCAGGTAAACCTGGATCTGGAATGAGGCTGCCTCTTGTTTGTTCCTTCTTTTAGTACAAGGCATTAAGTGAACTCTTAAAAGGCATTTTTCCTTCTTTCCCACTTTTCATCCTCCACAGTTCCTGGTACCTGAGCAACAGAGTTTTGATTTTAGCAATTAGGGTGGAAACAGTGGCAGAGGGAGACTACTGGAATCACCAGCAATGAGATAGAGAAATAAGAGAGAGAGAGAGAGAGAGAGAGAGAGAGAGAGAGAGAAACACACACACACACACACACACACACAGAGACACACACAGAGAGAGACAGAGATAAAGAGTAAGAGAGTACTGACTACATGACATTCCTTAGACATGCTTCAGTGGAGGAGAAATGTAAAGCATCTAATGAGCAGCCCTATTGCAAATGTCCCAATAAGGCTTCAATTAGAGGGTACTTAAGCATTCAATGTCTATGCATCAATGGGACTTAGAACGAAGGCTTTAACTTTTCCCTCCAGCTTTCAACTGATTGTAATCATTCAATTATGCTTGATTTCTTAGTGTTCCCTTTCTGTGTAGAAATAAAATAGCCTTTTCCACATCAGAAATAAAGAAAAAGATTTGGAATTAAGCTATTAAAAGAAATGTTTAGTACTGCCCCCTATGATTTAAAAGCTAAAGGTCTCCCTCTAAATACTTACTCCAGCCACAGTAGCTAAAATTTCATCACTAAAGAGTAATTATTATGGCGTTACATCTCCAACAGATTCTTTTAAAACCTAAATATCTCTGTAGTGGAAACATTATCAGTCAAAAAATAACCTTATAAGTATTAGTTAATGAGATCTTTTTTGATACAGTGGCTAGCTAAAAGAGAGGAGAGAGAACAGTTAAGTTTTGATAGAGGATAAGAACGGAGAAAGGGAACTTTACGATCCACACTGCAGTGGGAGACTTCAGAACTTAGATGTCAAACATGCATCTCTGCAACACTCCCAAGTACTTGAACCAGATTAAAAATTAATTGGGAAATATTTAATGAAATAAATAAAAATATAATAGCACACAGATACAGTTAATGTTTTTTCTAAGTCAATGTGCAGCCCACAAGGGTTCTTATGAATAGTTTAATGGTCCCTGATTCTATCTGAGCTTCATATCTCTGCTCTGAAAAATCAAGATGTACAGCATGACAATGCTGGATCCCCAAGAGGAGACCAGGGGACAAGGGGGAACAAGATAAATTCTGCCTTTTTCATAATTTTTCTACTGGCAAATAACACTTGATTTTAATGGTACCTATCAGTGCTACTCCAATCCTTTATTCTCCTTCAATATAATAACTATACCAATAAGGATGACAGTAATATTCAGGTTTATTCCATCTATTTTGAAATGAGAATTAATGGCATTTTGCCACACCAGCTGCAAAATCAAGTAAAGGAAAGTAGGACAGATTTGTAAGAGAGCCATCCTACCAGCCCACATAGATAACTAGTTAAATCCTCTCATCCATCTCCCATAAACCATTAAGATGGCCCTAAATTACAGAATCTACAGACAGATAAAAAATAATATTAGAACTAGCTTGTATTTAGAGAACTTCATTTTCAAAACACTTTCCTCATAATCAAACTGAGCATTTTTTAGGAGGGGGAATTGTGTTTTGATTTTTTTTGTCCCAAACTGTGATTTCTTTGTTGTATGTGAGAATCTGCAGATGAAGAGATTCCTCCTAATAACAGATCAATAGCTGCACATTCTTTAGCTTTTATTCTCTAGTACTTGCCTAGGACACTGAAAAAAAAAAAAAAGATCTTTCTAGAGCTATGCATCAATATGTCAGATAATGATAATAGCTAGCATTTATATAAGGATTTAAGACTTATAGAATAATTTTCAAGTTGATTTATTTGAACCTCACAGCAACCCTGGTAAATATTATCATTATCCCCATATTACAGATGAAGAAAGTGACCAAAAAAATACAGGTTAAGTGACTTGTCCGAAGTCACACAGCTAGCGTCTTGAGGAATTCAAATTCAAGTCTTCCTGACTCTTATTCATTAACTCTACACATTTCATTTAGCTGCCTAGAGGCAGGATCCTATGAGAGAGGTAGAACAAGTAAAGAGACTATTTCTAGAGAAAATGAGTGATTCCCCAAGAATTGCACTGCCAGGACTTTTTCTATTTCTTAGACTTTTCTATTAAAATGCAAAATCCACTTTCTAAGGCTCACATCTTGAGTTTAAATCAATGAACCTTTTTTAATGGAAATTATTATGTTGTTATTGCTGTTTGTCCTTAGTTTTCAAAGAGGACCAGTGATATCATAGGGTGATGTCTTTACTCATGTGTGTGAGTTGAATCTAAGTGAGGCAGAGTTGCAAAAAGTTATCAGCCTCACTCTTCCAGTCCATCTACTTTCCGGTAGAAAGACAAAAGTCAATACAGCTGGCAATGGCTCAGGATGCAATAAATGACCTGATGCAAAAGGCTACCTTGGTATTTTTGATGTCTGACCAAACTCTGAGTACTCTATGGTGTCTGCTTTGTTGGCCAATGCAAAAAGTTGTTCTCATCTGCCCATTCCACAGGGGAGGTCTTCACAGGCTTGGGAAACACATTCCCGAACTCACCAATGGCTTTGAGGCCTATTAGTTATCCTCAAGCTGGTTACCTTCTGCTGAGAAGGTCTTACTTGGTGTGGTCACTGCACATGTTGCAACTTCTTGAAGCCACAGGTGAGAGTTGAGTGATAGGTAGACACTAAAGGTGGAAGAGCAATCCTGAACAGTGCTCTGCAACCCGTACATCAAATGTGCTACTCTTTCCTAATCACCCCAATTACTCCAGGGATTATTATAATTAGGTGAGAACAAGACCCAAGGGGAATAGGGCAAGGGATAGAAATTGCCAAAGTCAGGATGGTAAAGAATAGCAATTAAAGTTTGCCCAGTTTTTTCTTTCTTTACAATTTTATTTCAATATTAGGGAGAGGCATGTAGCAACTGCCAATCATACTTTCCCAATCTCCCTCATACCAGGGCCTTCCCTCTGAATTTTCCTTCAATTTATCTTATATAGATCTTGCTTATATACAGTTGTTCCCATGTCATTTCCTCCATTCGAGTGTGAGCTCCTTGAAGGCAAGGGCTGTTTGTTGTCTTTTTTTGAATCATACTTAGCATAGTACCTAGCATATAATGAGCACTTAATAAATACTAGTTGACTGAGACTACTCTCCCAGTCCTACTTCTAGAGGGGGACTTGATATCAGGCCAGTTATGCATGGATGTTTTATAGCATGGATGAGTTGGGGAGCACATGCCCAGAGTCCCCCATTCCCTGAGCTCCAGCCCCTCCTCCCCTCCTTGCTAAGTGCATGGGCCATTAAGTACTTGTCTTTAATCATCCCAGGAGATTAGTCTGGGCTAGGTTAGCAATTTCAATGGGGTTCAGAGAAGTAAGTGGTTGTAAAGCAGTTCACAACAGGCTTGACAATAAATAAAGGCTAGATTCATTTTATACTTTATCTGACATATACTTTGAGGGAGACAAGCCCTGATATTGGACTGCCCCTATCATCTAATTTGCTGCCTAAATCTCTGAGTCCAGATATATTTTTTTCTCCTTAGAATCTGACCCAATGTTTCCTGCTGCTTAATCCTAGGTCATATTTTAGTAGTAAATTACCTGTCTGTGAGAGATATTTCATTGTAATGTACCCATATATCTTCCCACCCCAAGCCCTCCTTGTAGTATTACCAAAATGGAACTGAGTATAGGACTAAATTTACTGAAATAGCCTCTGAATTGGACTCTCTGTCACCAGCCTCTTTCCTCTTCATCTTTTACATAGTGACCCAAATAATCATGCTTCCAAATACACAAACCTTACCATGTAATTCAGACTCAAGAACCTTCAGTGGCTCCCCATCACCACTAAGATAAAATATAATTTTTTGGCATTTAAAACTCTACACAGTCTGTCTATTCTGAATATATACTTTATGCCCAGGATTCACATAACTTTGACTGTCTCTCCACTTTAGAATATGAGCTCTTTGGGGGTAGGGACTATATCTTTGCCATTCTTTGCATCTTCAGTACTTGACATAGTAATCACCACTCAGTAAGAGCTTACCAAATGTTTGTTAATTGACTGACAAGAGCTATGATCTCAAATTATTCCCTCTTTACTCTACACAGAAGCAAAATTGGCCTACTCTCTGTTCCTATTCACAACATTCCATTACCAGTTCTTGTGTCCCTCTAGCCTGGATTATATTCCTCCTCAGTTCTCCTTCTTGGAGCCCCTGCTTTCCTAAGATTTAGTCCTTATACCTCTTAGCCTCTTTTTCTTATCTGTTAATTGAAACACTGAGGTCTGAGATCTCTCAGAAAACACTTTCTCTTTATTCTGGGCCCATAGTACCATTTCCTGAGCACCCCACATCCCCATCATTTTCCAAGTCTTCTTTCCTCATATGTGTTATTTTCCTTTATTACACAGTATACTACAGGGTAAAGCCTTTTTTTTTAGTTACATATATTTTCATCCCTAGTCTTTATCACAATGCCTGGAATATCATTACTGTTTAAGACAGGGGTTTTCAAGGGAAGCAGTAAACTGGGAAAATATTTTTACATCTAAGGATTCTGATGAAGGTCTCATTTCTTAAATATAAAGAAAATTGACTCAAATTTATAAGAATACCAGCTATTCTCCAATTGATAAATGATCATAGAATATGAACAATTTTCAAGTGAAGAAATTAAAACCATTTCTAGTCATATGAAAAATCTAAATCACTGTTGGTCAGAGAAATGCAGATTAAGACAATTCTGAGGTACCACTACATACCTTTCAGATTGGCTAAAATGACAGGAAAAGATAAAGATGAATGTTGGAGAAAATAGGAAAATTGGGACACTAATACATTGTTGGTAGAGTCGTGAACTGATTCAATCATTCTTAAGAGCAATATGGAACTATGCCCAAAGGGCTATCAAACTGTTCATACCCTTTGATCCAGGTGTGTCTACTGAGTCTGTATCCCAACGAGATCATAAAAAAGGGAAAAGAATGCACATGTGCAAAAAACATTTGTAGCAGCCCTTTTTGTAGGGGCAAGGAATTGGAAATTGAGTGGTTGCCCATCAGTTAGAGTATGGTTGAATAAGTTATGATATATGAATGTCATGGAATATTATTAGTTCTATTAGAAATGATCAGTAGTATGATTTCAGAATGGCTTGGAGAGACTTACATGAACTGATGCTAAGAAAGTGAGTAGAACCAAGAGAACATTATACAAGGCAACAGCAGGATTATTTGATGATCAATTTTGCTGGCTCTTTTCAACTATGAGGTGATTCAGACCAATTTCAATAGACTTATGATGGAAAGAGTTATCTGCATAGAGAGAGAGGACTATGGGGACTGGATGTGAATCACAGTATAGTAGTTTTTTGGGGTTTTTTTGTTTTGTTTTTGCTTGTATTTTTTTTGTCCTTTTTTCTCCTTTTTGAGCTAATTTTTCTTGTGCAGCATAATTGTGGAAATATGTATGAAAGAATTGCACATGTTTAACATATATTAAATTGCTTACCATCTGGGAAAGGGAGTGGGAGGAAAGAAGGAAGAAAAAAAATTGGAACACAGGACTTTGCAGGGGTGAATTTTGAAAACTTTCTATGTATGTGTTTTGAAAATAAAAAAGTTTTTTAAAAAAGACAAGTTTGTGCCTTCCAGTTACAAATCTTTGAACCTATGATGAAATTATCCTGAAATCTCAATCCTACTCATTTACATGTGTATCTGTTGTTTCCCCTTAGAAAAATACAAACTTTTTGAGAGTAGTGATTGGTTGATTTCAGTTTATTCTAGTTGTGGGTGAAACTGATTGGTAATAGCTGTTTAATGAATGCTTGTTCAGTTAAATTTGTTGTGTAAGGTATGGGCCCAAACCAATAATCTCTGCTCCTGAGGAGACAAATTGGCTCCCTAATAAATTAGTGGATTATTGCTTGATGTCAGAAGGTCTGAGCTTTATTCGTCCTAAAGCCAATTGGGTGAACATACTTAATCAAGTACTGGTTTGGTGAAATAGAGAGAAGATGGGGAGAGAGAAAGGGGAAAAGAAGGAGAAAGAGAGAGAGAGAGAGAGATGGAGGTAAAGAGAGAGGGGGAGAGAGAGGGGAGAGAGACACATACAGAGAGAGAGAAACTAAGAGACTGAGACTGAGACAGTGATAGAGAGAAAGAGACAGAGACAGACAGAGACAGAGAAACAGAGAGAGAGAGAGAGATTGAAAGAGATTGAGAAAGAGGAAGATGAGAAAGGGAAAAAGAAAAAAAGAAACAAACAAAGAAGGAAAGAAAGAAACAAAGAAAGAAAGAAGGAAGGAAGGAAAGAAAGAAGGGGAAGGAGAAAAGGAAGGAAGGAAGGGAAGAAGGAAGGAAGGAAGGAAAGAAGGAAAGAAGGAAAGAAGGAAAGAAGGAAGGAAGGAAGAAAAGAAGACAAGGAAGAGATGTATTGCATTGTTGAAATGGTTGTACAAATAGATAATCTAACAGTCTCCCTAATTAGGAACAACCTTGAAAATTTTCCTTCAGGTATTCTGCTGAAACTTTCCTTTTAAACATCAGGGTGATTGTGGGAGGTTGAGTTAGGATAGAAGCAGCTTACACAGAGCACCACCACCACGCCAGCTAACCAAAGGCATCCGATAATAAATTTGATGGTCTTCCAAGGCCAATATGCATCTGGGGAGGACCACCTCTGGACATGCTCTAGAGAAAGCTTCTGCCAACCTCTACCCCCAGGGACAGCTCTTGCTGGTCCCAACTGTACTGAACCTGTAAAAAAAAAGAACTAAAAAAAAAAAAAATCCTGCTCAGGCCTGGACTTTCCCCACCCCAGTCCCCACTGCAGTTCCCAAGCACAATGGTGAATGTAAGAGACAATAAAAAGGTCATTTTGTCTTTCAGCGACAGCAACACAAGGGGCTGCATTTCCTGATTCTGGATTAAGTTCAAAATTCCGAATACAACTTGGCCTGGCTTCTGATTAGAAAGTTTGATATTGATCATAGGCTTTCCTGTCTTCCATATCCAGTGTGAGCCGAGATTGTAAAAAGGTAAACTGAAAGGAACCATTCTTTTATTCCACAATTAACCCCATCTGAGTAAATAATACGGCATTGGGCACTTGAGCCTTTGCTGCTCGGCCCTGAGTCCCGAACTCAAAACGGCTTCAAAGCAGCGGGCATGAGACGATGACAAGATGAGGCAGAAACCGCTTTTCATGTGGAATATAATGCGTGGATTGGGTTACATAGTACAGTAACAAACAGAGCAGAGGCCTAATGACACAGCAGATAAAGTGTCTGGAAGTACTTACCTGAGGGAAATCCAATCTCACTTTAGTGCAGGGCCCTAGGCCTATAAACACAGTATATGGTCTAGAAATTGGAATATTAGAGAGAGAGTGGAAAAAAAGGAAAGAAAAAACATTTCATGAGGGGTTGTAAGGTTTCCACAGCAGGCAAATAAAAACAAAATGCCCTGATGGCCTCACTGGAGCAGCAAAGAGCAGGCCTGCTTCTGAAAATCTGAGCTTGGCTCTCTTTTTTATCACGATAACTTAGTTATCCAAAGAGGGCAGATGTCTCTCCAACGTATCAAATAGGGCATTAGGACTTTGAAAGCCTGTCAGTCAACAAATCGAGATGATAAGCATCTATTGAGCTGCTGAATAGGGAGGGGGAAACAGAGTTGAGGTCAATCTGTCAGCAGAAGTATTCAAAAATCTATACTCTGAATTGAGACAAGGAACACTAATAAACTGAGATTACTTTCTGAGAAAACATTCCTGTATCTCTTCAAGCCCAAGGCCCATACCTGATTGCATTTGGGCATGAGAAAAAATACATTGGTAAAAATAAAGGTTTTCTTGCATTCCTGCAGAAGGGTCACCTTCACTGGATCTTTCTACAGATATCAGTTAAGCCAAAGGTACAAGAATAGAAATAGAAATATTACGAATCATATTATATGATTCACTAGTTCATTCAATAATTTATTAAATTATCTGCAATATGCTGGGAGGCACAAAGACAAAAACCAAATATTCTCTACCTCAAGATTCTTATATTTTAATTGAGAGGAAAGAATATATACATAGATATTTTATTTTTATGTACACATGTACATAATGTACACACACACACAGAGAGGGAGAGAAAGAGAGAGAGAGAGAGAGAGAGAGAGAGAGAGAGAGAGAGAGAGACAGAGAGACAGAGAGAGAGAGAGAGAGAAAGAAAGAGGAGGGCAGTAACAAATGGGTGGATGAGGAAAAATCTTAGTTAGGAGACAGCATTTGAGTTCAACCTTGTAGGAAGCTAAGGATGACTCAGGAGTGATTTTAATTTAGACATGTAACTGAGAGTTAGAATCATCATTATCATGATTGTATAAATGCATAAATATATTTGTAATTTATAAATATCTTATATAGTACTTTAAAATTTACAAAGTCCTTTGTATACATATTACTCTTTTTATTCTTGCAGCAATCTTAAGAGTTTAGTATTTTTCTCATTTTAAAGGTGAGAAGATTGAGGTACATAATTAAGTGACTTTGTCAGGCTCACACAGCCAATGGGTATGAAGCAGAATTTAAATTTAGGCCTTTATCAATTCAAATTCTATGTGCTCTAGTGCCTGAATGGAATGGCAAATATGGAAAACATCAGAATTGGATTATATAGGAATTGGTGTATTTCACTAAAGGTCTCTTTATCATTTGTTGGATGGGTTTTAGAAAACATTCTGTTTAGGTACATTTTGTACTAGCTAGCTATGCATTACCTCTGTAGGATCTTAACCTTCTACTGAAATTTTAAGCTCCACTAGAACATGTTTTAGTCTAGATTTTTATCTCTCTCATCATCTAGGACAATACTCTGAATAGTTGACATTTAATAAATACTTATTGTTGAATGAATGAATGACAATGTGCCTATGTCAACTTTTTTGTCGAGTTTTTGCTATTATAAGGGATTTATTTTCTAGTACAACAATAAGTATTTTATAAACCCATGTAAAATTTAATTTCCTTTCTAATAAGTCATCTATATTATAATATGACTACAGGGATCCTAAATTTCCTCTGGGAAACAGTATTTACTTAACCTACTTAATTTTCAAAGTCTCTTTTGAATCAAAAGGAACTGTTCACTTAATTTTTACTAGTTTGTGCTACCTAGAAAGTTATGAAAGAAAAACAAAACAAAAACAAAACAAAACATAAGCAACAAGGAGATGCTAGATTTAGACAATCTCTACTGTATAGAAAAACAAAAATGAGATAGAGGATAAGTCACAAAAAGTATTATCTGAATCCACAAATTCTTGCCTTCCCTTTCTTATCTTAAACTAAGGAATTACAGATGAAAAAAATTATGACAGTTTTTCTTGTTACTTTCTCTCCCATTCACTGACTGCCTAGACTTTTCTCGTTCTCAGATAGAATTCAACTTTTGACTGAGACTGGCCTAGAAGTTTACAAGAAAGGAAATTAAATTTTACATGGGTTTATAAAATCCTTATTGTATACAAGATGTCATACTAGAAAATGGTAATATAAAGATTGAAAAAAGACTATAATTCTCTCCTTAAAATAAGGAATTTAAATCTAATAGGTGGCAAATAAAAATGATAAAATGTAGAATATAACATTAATAAATATGATTAACCATAGAAGATGACAAGGAAAAAGGAGAGGACCATTCAGGCCATAAAAATTGAAAGTGGATCCTTTCTTTAGACAATGGAAAAGGTAGGTGAGGATTATCATACATAATCAAACTCAGTTTTTGTGTTGGTAAATTTTGCTGAATTGATTTTCCCCCTATCTTTTTTGCACTTTAATATAAAGGATGGCCCTCTTAGTAGAGAAAGAAGCAATATATGCTAGGAAATGAAGGTAATGTTAAAAAGGTTTCAATATGGGATTGGGAGGAAAACAAGAAAAAAAAAGAGATTACTTGGGGGGGGTACAGAGTAGATGGCAGGGGAATATAAAAGAAAGAGAAAAGATTTATGGAGGGAGTTACACCTGAGTTGTACCTTGAAGTAAGATTACAATTTCATCTGGAAGGGATATAGGAGAGGGGAAGAATTTCATGGGTTTAAGGAGAATGCTGTACAAATAAAATTAGGTGGGAAATGGGGTGAATGAGATCAAAGAACTTATCATCATCTGATTTAGTTAGAATATAGTCAGTGAATGGAAGAAGATGTTGGCAAGGAATATGTTCAGTTGGTTGAAAAGATCTTTTCCAGATTCTTCAAAGATTTTTTTTTCTTCATCAAGCATTTATACATAAATTTCATTTATCTGCATGGATTCATAGAACTGGAAGCAGAAAGAAAACTTAGAGATCAGTTAGTCCAAAAATCCTCATTTTATTGATAAGGAAACCATTTCTGAAAGTTCAGTTTATTTGTTTATATTGTTCACACAGATGATCTCTGGATTAGAATACATGTCTCCTGACTCAAAGTCCAGTATTCTAACAACATTTTTATGGAGGTCTGTTTCATTTCATTTATTTTGAAGTATACAAGACAAAATGACCAAGGATCCAGTGAAATAATGCATCTTGTTACCTGTGAGCTCATAATGAAATCAGTGCTGCTACTTCCTTTATTTGTTTCTCATTGGAGAATATATGATCCACTTGTTCCTTCAAGTCTCATTTCTGGTGCCAGTATTTCCATAAATCCTTCTTCTTCTTCAGTTTTCCCTCTGAAAGTAACCTTCCATTTCCTTCCATTCCCTTCCTTTCCCTTCCCTTCCTTCCTTTTCCATTCCTTCCTCCCTTCTCCTGTCTCTCACCTCCCTTCTGCTCCCTTCTCTTCCCTTCCCCTTTCTTCCCTTTCCCATTTCTTTCCTTCTCTTCTCTTTTTTGTTCTATCTTACCAAATTTTCAGAAGATTCATAACTGAAAGTTATTCCCAAGATTTCAAATTACAGCCAGAATCCAAAAAAATGTTTCAGGATACAATTTTGGGCCAAATCTACTAGGATGGAATTTAATAATTATTATACTTTGGTTCAAGTCATTCATTAACTGTATAAAAAGAGGATGTGGGATTCATCCCACATCCTACATTCAGCAATCCATCTGAAAAAGATTTGGAGGTTACAGTAGAAGACAAACTTCATGTGAATCAAAGGTGCAATATGACAACCACAAAAAAGCTAAAGCAATCTTAAGTTATAATGAGAGAGGCATAATGTCCTCTAGAGGCAGCTGGGTGGCACAGTGCATAAAAACAAAACAAAGCTGTGGACTTGGAGTATGGAAAACTTAAGTTCAAATCCTACCTCAAGCATTTACTAATTATAACAGACAAATCATTTAATCTCTGCCACAGTATCCTTAATTGTAAAATAGAGATGATAGCATCTATCTAGTAGGAGTATAAGCTTCAAATGAGTGAATATCTGTAAAATACCTAACAGTGTCTGGCACATAGTAGGCACTTAATAAGGGCTTGTTTCCTTTCTTGCTTCTTGAGGAAGAAAATCCTGGTCAAACCACATCTGTGGTATTATGTTCAGTTCTAGGAACACTATTATAAGAACACCATTAATTGTTGAGTCATTACAGTTGTATCCAACTTCCTCTGACCCCATTTGGAATTTTTTTTTAGCAAAAAAAAATACTGCAGTGATTTAGTATTTTCTTCTCTGGTTCATTTGACAGAAGAGGAAACTGAGGCAAACAGGTTAAGCAACTTGACCAGAAACATATAGTTGATAAATGCTTGAGGCCGGATTTGAACTCAGGTCTTCCTGACCCTAGAATCAGAGCTCTATTCACTGTTTCTCATAAGGGGTACTGGGAGGCTAGAGAATACTCAAAGAAAAGCCAGCAGTATGGTGAAGATCATGCTATTTGAACTGAATATTTACTTCAAAGAATTGAAGACTTGGGAGAGAACATGATAGACATCTTCCATCTTCTAGTTCAATGATATCATACTCAAACAGAATTGTGGGCCCATAATGATTTAATAAACTACAAATTAACATCATCTATGCCACATTATAGTTTTAGTCATTTTATTTTAAAAATTCAATTATATCTTAATCTGGTTGGATCCTACTTGGAATTTTTCTGGTTCATTGACACTTGGTGCATGTTTAATGATTCTGTTCTAAATAATTAAGTCTGTTATATGCAAGAAGGACTAAATTTCTTTTTGGTCCCCAAAAACAAAATAAGGAGCAGTTGGTAGGAGCTGCATAAACACAAAATTTTTGTGACGTAAGGGGGAGAAGTTTCTAACAGTTAAAGTTGCCAAAACTTAAATGGGGTGTTGCCTCAGAGGTAGCATGTTCTATTTCCCTGGAAGTACCAACAGAGCTTAGACGATGGAAGATTACTGACTATGTTAGAGAATGAATTCTTAGTCATGAGAAATTGAACTAGATGATTTCAGGAGTCCATTCATACCCTAAAATTCTGTGACTGACTCTTTGAAATTGGAACTCAAAACTTGACTGAAATCATCCTCTCTAGGATGTCTAGTAATACATTCTCTATAGTCCATATGATTATCAGAATACTTATTAGTTACTCTTGTTTAATACCTCATCACCATCTTTAAATTCTTCTCTATTCCTCACCCCTCCCTCATCTCCAATTATGGGAAAGGTTATGTCAATTCTGTATCCCTTACATCTGTCATCACTTTTCTAATTCCACTGTCACCTTCCTAACCCAGGCCTTTATCACCTCTCATGAGGACTATTGTAATAACCTCCTCATTAAATGCTTTACTTTCAAACTACCTCCTGCACAGTTGCTGTGTTAACTTCCTATTATATAGATCTGGTCATATCATTCTAACAAATGCAAATGTTTCAATGGCTTAGTGAGTAAAATGCAAATATTTTTCAAATCTTTCCATACTCTGGCTCATGCCTACACCTCCAGACTTCCAAACTTTCTCTTCTCCCTTCAAATCTACAATACCATATTCTCATCTCTCCCTCTCAACAGAATTCCTCACTTTATATTTATTTCGCTGTGAAAATTTGGACTGTTCATTGAGAGCTTTCTTCTATCTCCTATTCCAAGTCTCTGTAACTCTTGTTATTTTCTATTCTCCCCTTTTCTCCAGTCACTACTGAAAAGATGGCCTTTTAATTCATCAAAGCAAACCTTTCAATTGTGCCTTTGATTTAATTTTCCATCATCTTCTCTAGAAACTCACCCCCTCAATCATCGCCCCTTTTAATGATCAATTTTCTCTATGACTCTTTCTTTGATGCCTAGAAATATTACCATCTCTTCACTGCCTTAACATATACACATACACACACAACCCTTTACTCATCATCCCATCACACTGTCATTGTGTGTCTTTTTACCCCTTCACAATGAAATTTCTAGAAAAAGCTATTACCTACTACCTCCATGTCTCTTCCTCCCACTTCCCTTGCAGTCTGGCTTCTGATACCAATTCTAAATTAAAACTTTTCTCTTCAAGATTATCAATTATCTATTTATAACTAAAACCAACGGTCTCTTCTTGATCTTTCTGTTGCATTTGACACTGCTGTCCACCCTTCTCCTGGATAATCTCTTTTCTGTAAGTTTTTCTGGCATTGCACCCTTCCAATTCTCCTCCTAGGTCTGACCATTCCTTCTTGATCCTCATTGTGTAATCATCATCAGTGCCTTGTTCTCTGACATCAGTATCTTATAACACTGTTCTTTTTTTCCTCTTTGTTAACTCCCTCTCTATGATCCTCTCTATTCTCCTGGGTTCATTTATTATCTCTGTACAAATGATCCCCAGATCCATATCTAGTTCTCATAGCTTTCTTGCATTCCAGTCCTTTAATACCATCTGTAGTTTGGACATACTCAACTCAATATGCTGTAGAAAATAAGTGAAATATATTATTTCTGACACATTTCAAGTGAAATGTGTCACAAATTGAACCCATTATATTTTCCCACAAAACTTATTTCCTCTCTTCCAATCTTTCTTATTTCTGTTGCAGTTATTTCATTGTTCCAAGCACTCAGTTTCACAACCTAGCTATCATCCTCAGATCTATCCTCCCCTTTACTCCCCAATTTTAAACAGTTAATCCTTCATTCATCTGCCAAAATAATATGCCTAAAGTATAAGTCTGACTAGGTTATCTCTCTGCTCAAGAAATTTTAATGGATTCGTATTGTCTCTAAGATAAAACGAAAACTCCTCAGCTAGATATTTAGAGATCTTCACAATCTTGGTTCAATTTATCCATATAGCCTTTCTGTCCATAACATCCTTTTATGTACTCAATACAGTCAAACTATTCAAAATGTTAGCCTCTGAACTCAGCTCTCCAGTTCCCCCTCCTGTATCTTTGTACATTTATACTTAGAACATACTCATCCTCACCTTTTGGAATCCTTAACTATCTTCAAAATTCAGTTATTGTGCCATGTACTATAGAAAGCTCTGCCTGGTGCTTCATATTGATATTCTCTTCCTCCCAGTAAATTAACTCTGTACATGTTGTATTTCTCATTCTTCTGTTTCTTGCACAGGAATATGTAAGCTCTCTGAGGCTGTTTTTCATTTTGCCTTTTCATCTCCAATAGCCAGCAATATGTCTTAATATATATTTTTAATCTTAATGTCTTTAATGAATATTCTTGATGTATTTATTACGTATGTGCATTTATATATGTGTTTCTTGGATTATATTGTGCATTATCAATGATTTGGCAAAACTGAAATTCTTATTGTTCTCTAAATTCAATTTACACTTTGTGTTCACTGACCATTTATTCCATATTTGGGCCTGGAATGTAGTATCTTCAATTTTTTTCTTTTGAAATGCTATTCATCTTTCATGGACTAATGTAAGTTCCATGAAATCTTCCCTAATCTCTGCATCTGGAAGTTGGATATCCTTCTTCTAAATTCTCATAGCATTTTGCATCTCTCTTATGCACTTACACCATATTCTGATTTATATTTTAATTTTAAATAATTTCATTTATACTAGGAAGTACCTTAAGAACAATATGTTCTATCAATCCCTGTATCTTCCTCATAATTACCACAGAATTTCACCCATACTATATGCTCAATAAATATGAATGGAATTATGATGATATTTGTTCTCTGTATATTACACAAATACTCAGAATTTTGTTGATGTAAGAAACTCCAAGGTATGGGGCACTCTCAGGACCAAGGTCTTTTTCCTACAATGAAAATCATAACCACATCAATGATTTAGTCTATAAATCACAAGTAATTTGATAAGACAAATGGAGGTCTATTTATCTCTGGCCTTTTCATCAAGGATGCTTGAAAATCTATTTCATTAAATATCCATTTTCTCTTCTGTAGGGTTACATAATTTTGCTGAGTAGGTTATTCTTTGTTATATTTTTATCTCCTTTGCCTTTTCAGAATACGATATTTAAAGTTTTCACTTCTTTATCATGGTAGCTACTAAATCTTGGGAGATGTTAATTGTAGATTTATGGCATTTTAATCATTTCTTTCTGACTGCTTTTGGCATTTTCTCATTAACCTGGGGTTTCTGGAATATGTTTGTAATATTCCTGGAAGTTCCCATTTGAGGATATCTTTCAGGACATGAGCAGTGAATTCTCTCAATTTCTACTTTGCTTTAGGATTCTAAGATATTTGGGCAATAATTTCTTGAAATATGATGTCTAGGCATGTTTTGGATCCTGGCTTTCAAGTAGTCCCATAACTCTAAAATTTTCTTTGTTCTATCTATTTTCCAAGTTAGTTATTTTCCTTATGAGATATTTCACATTTTCTTCTATTTATCTTCATTTGACTTGGTTTTATTGTTTCTTGATGTCTCTTGAATGCATTAGCTTCCATTTTATTAATTCAATTGTTACTTTCGATTAGAGAAATGCAAATTAAAACAACGCTGAGATACCATCTTATACCTATTAGATTGACTAATATGATAGCAAAGGAAGGAGGAAAGTATTGGAAAATATATGGAAAAGTTGGGACACTAATCCACTGTTAATGCCATTCTAGACAGCAATTTGGAACAATGCCCAAAAGGTTATAAAACTATGAAGACTATTTGACCTAGCAATTCCAACAAGAGGTTTGTACCTCAAAGAGATCAAAGGAAAAGGGAAAGGACCTATATATACCCCCCAAAATTTATATCAGCTCTATTTTTGTGGTGACAAAAATTAGAATTTGAATGGGTACCTATGAACTGGAGAATGGTTGAAGAAATTATAGTATATCATTGTGATGGAATACTATTGTGCTATAAGAAATGACTTTCCAAAGGACTTAAGATGAAAAATTCTACCTACCTCCAGAGAAAGAACTAGTAGAATGTGAAAGCAGATCAAATAATACTTTCTTAACTTTATTTTTCTTGGGCTTTTTGTTTGTGTTTTCTTTTATTGCAAGAGTAATATGGAAATATATTTTGCATGTCTGCACAGGTATTACCTATATCAGATTGCTTTCCTTTTCAATGAGATATAGGGGAAAGGAGAGAGGAAATTTGGGACTCAAAATTTAAAAAGAAATGTTTAAAAATGTTTTATATGTAATTGGAAAAAAATAAAACATTTTTTTAAGGAAAGAATTTGGTTTGATGAACTTTTCAAAGTTGTTTAGAAGAATGTGTTGGGAGAGCTCAGCAAAAATGCTTACTTAACTGTGCCATCTTGTCTCAGCCTCATGAAATAGTATTTTATTTTAGAAGCAACACAAAACCACCAAATCATCTTTAAAAGGGAAGTGATGTGGACAGATCTGTGCTTTGGTATTATAAATTTGTCAACCATATCAATAATGTATTGGCATAAGGAGAGAATAGAGGCAAGGAAATCTATTAATAGGCTATTGAAAAACTTTAGGTAATGAGACTTTAAACTAGGAGGGTAGTCATTTAAGTAGAAAAAAAGAGGACAGATGAGAGAGATATTGTCGAAGTAGATACATAAAATGTGGCAACTGACAGGATATGGAAAAGCTGAGGAAGAATCAACAGTTAGGATGATTCTGATTTACAAACTAACATGACTAGAAGGATGATAATATCAACATAAATAGGGAAATTTGGAGGACTGGTGAATTTACAGGGAAAGATAATGAATTCTATTTTGAATATGTTGAGTTAGAGATGTTTACAAGATGTTCTTTTGCAAATATATGACAGACAATTGGCAATTTATTGGAACTCAGATAAAAGATAAAAGCTGGAATTGTAGATCTGGAGATGATCTGCATGGAGATGATCATTGAATCTAGGGATCTGATAAGTTCAGGAAATTAAAGAAACCCTGAGATATTATCCATTGGTGAGGTGAAAGAGTATTATATGCATACATAGGAGTTAAAACCTAGAATATAATTCTATAAAAGGAATTGAAAAGGATCATTCAGACATATAGAAAGACTCATGGGAGAAAGTAGTATCAAGAAGATGCAAAAAGGAAAGAATGTCCAGCAGGAGAGGGTGGTTAGAAGTACTTGTCAGAGATAAGTTATGAAACCAATTCTTTCCCATTCCAAGCCCAGCACTCTATCCATTATATGATGCTATGTCTTCTATATGTCAGATTTGACATCTCGCACTTGCTAATCCTTACCATGTTTCTCTTCTGTTTTAAATACATAGTTTTCCTACTCTGTTCTAGAGGGATTTCAGTCTGGAAAATTTGGATTTCAATAATGCCATTGAGAATATCTCTTTAGAATCTTTGTGAATAAGATATAGTGATGTGAACTAAGTAATAATAATAGTAGACTTGAAACTAGCTGGATAATCATATTCAAAATATCTTATTAGTAGTTGTCAATCTAGATGGGGTTCTCTAGTGGTAAATGGTGAAGCCTGTTTTTGTCTTTCTTCGGTTCAATTTTTTAAACCAATGACAAGGAAAAAGATGCCATATTTTCAAATCTTCAAGTAACAGTAACCTAAAGATCACCCTTAATGTGTTAGCCCAAGAGATCACAGAGCTGGAAGATGAAAGAATAAGGAAAAGGACTAGACTATATCCATTATGCCAAGTTGAATCAAATGATATGATAATTATTTTTCCTAAACTTGCAACAATCTAGAATGATGCATCAAATATTAAAAAATGGAATTTAATAAGTAAAAACATCTTACAACTAAGTTTTTCAATTCAGCCACATGAGTTTACAATAGTGAACAGGAGAGATGTGATTCAGTAGTAATTCATACACATATATATATACACACAAAATACCTATGAAAGTTGGGCATTCAAATTCTATAGAGAATTGTTTCAGAAATATAAAAACAGGAGCCTCAATAGAAGACTACCCAAAGGATATAAAAAGTTTTCAAAAGAAAAAAATCCAAACTATTAGCAGCTATAAGAAAGTTCCAAATGACTAATAATAAGAGAAAAAATAAAACAATTGATGTATCACCTGAGTCTCATCAAATTGTTAAGGAATAAAAGACAGAAATAGCCAGTATTGCAGGGGTTGCAGATGAAAAGACATATTAATATGTACTATTGGTAGAGTCAGAAAGTAGTCCAAACATTGTGAAAAATAGTTTAAAATTATGTTAAAAATTACTAAACTATTTATAACTTTTGATATAATGGTTCTACGACTTGGTAAAGAAATCAATAATGAAAAAGCTCCATATGTATCAAAATATTTATAGTAGTAAAAACATGGAAATAGAGTATGAGTCTATTACTTAGGGGCATGGGTAAACAAACTGTAGCATATGAAAGTTAATAAAAAAATTGCTGTGACAAAAGGAAGAATTAAAATGAGGAAATCAGAGAAACATGAGAAGATCTGTTACAAATTGGTTCAAAGTGAAGAAAATAGACTAGGAGAAAAATATATACAATGACAATGTACCACCTGAAGTTGCCCCTCTCACAAAGCAGGGACCCTACAACATCACCACATGTTCAGAATACTCTGTGGATCCATTTTTATGCAAAATAATAGTTTATAACACCTTGACTATGTGTTTATTATTTTCTCTAGTCAATCAGAAGATACAATTAGTTTAAAGCAAATACATTTAATGATACAGTATAGAGGAAAATTTTCAATAGAACATTTCTTCTCATTTCTCCTTCCTTCCCCCACTATAAAACTAGGGCACACACACACACACACACACACACACACACATAAAATCAGCAGTGGAGAAAGTAAGCATGCAAAATCATCTTACATGAGAGGCACACACATGGAAACTATATCTGGATGAGTCTCTAATGCCAAATGGAATCTGTGATCACTAGGTGATATCACTAGGTGATATAATTTTGCTTATTTCATTAAGCTTGCTACTTGCTGAATGTCTAAAGGACCCACTTAAGTGCATAACTGACAATTAGTCTCTGCCTAGCTGGTCCTATAATAATGGTGGTACATAGTCTTTGTTGGCACGATTGTTTTGCTGGTTTCATGCCATTTAGGGCATGATATCCTGCAAGTATCTTTCTCTCCCCCCTAAAATTTATGCTACTCTGATAAATATTGCTCCTATGACCATATTTTGGCTTCATCTCTTCAGGGCCACCCTAGCCATCTCAGTTTTAGTCTGACTAAAATCTCTCTCTGATAAGGGCAAGCTGATATCTCTTTAGTTATAGCCAAAATCATATCTTGCCACTGGATCCAGATTAGTTGTCTCTGAAGGAGAAAGTGAGGCTGGTGACTTTGCACAGTCCTCCCTCACATAAATCTAATTCATTTGCATGTCATAGCATCATCTCCCTGATGTCATAGTCCTCCTTGAGAATGAAAGGCAAAGTATTTTTGATAAAGGTCTCATTTCTAAAATATATAAAGAAGTATTTCAAATTTATAAGAATTCAGGTCATTCCCCAACTGATAAATGGTCAAAGGATATGAACAATTTTCAGATGATGAAATTAAAGCCATTTATAGATATATGAAAAAATGCTCTAAATCACTATTGATTAGAGAAATTCAAATTAAAATAACTCTGAGGTACCACCTCATACCTCTCAGATTGGCTAAAATGAAAGGAAAAGATAATGTTAAATGTTGGAAGGGATCTGGGGAAAACTGGTACACTAATGCATTGTTGGTGAAGTTGCGAAAAGATCCAACCATCCTGCAGAACAATCTGGAATTATGCCCAAAGAGCTATAAAGTTGTACATACCTTTTGACCCAACAATGCCATTACTGGGTCTGTATCCCAAGGAAATCATAAAGGAGGGAAAAGGATCAATGTGTACAGAAATGTTTGCAGCAGCTTGTGTTGTAGTAGCAAAGAATTGAAAAAGGACTGAATGTCCACCAATTGGGGAATGGCTGAACAAGCTGTGGTACATGAAGGTAATGGAATATTATTGTTCTATAAAAAATGATGAATGGTTATAAAAGGCCTGGAAGGATTTACATGAACTGATGTTAAGTGAAATAAGCAAAACCAGGAATACATTATACACAGTAACAGCAAGAATATGTAATGATCAATTATGAAAGGCTTGGTTGTTTTCAGTGGATCAGTGATCCGAAGCAATCTCAAGAGATGTTGGAGATACCATCTGCATCCAGAAAAAGATCTAAAGAAACTCAATGTAAATCAACAAATTTAATCAACAAATCAACAAATGTAAATCAACAAAAAACACTTCTTTTTTCTTTTTTTTTATCTCTCCCATGGTTTTTCCCTTTTGCTCTGATTTTCTCTCTAAAATACAGAACTAACGAGTCCGAGTTCTTATTTTTTAATATATCTTATCTCTGGGAAGAAATCTAATTATTAACCCAAATATTTAATTTAGTGTTAGAAACTCTTAAATACTTCCAAGATCCTCTTTGGATTAGCCTCTAAACTAATTTGAACCAAAACAAAGAGTAAATGAAAGAGACAAAGTCAAGATTCTCCATGTAGCCCACTTACAAGTCTTTGTTTTAAAAATATATAGGTCAGCAGCCACATTTGCTTCTTGCATATATTTTTACTAAAGATAAAAATAGTACCTGCCTTCTTGGACCTCCTATCCTAATAGGAGAAAAAATGTGCTAATAACAATGTACAAGTAAGAGATATATAGAAAAATGTGAAATAATCCTAGAGCAATGATTTTCAAATTTCTTGGTCTACATATCCTTCTATAACCAAAAGTATTGAAGATCCCTCAAAGAGCTTTTGTTTGAGTGGGTTATTTCTGCTGATATTTACTATATTAGAAATTAAATCATCTTAGTATTTTTATGAAAATAATTTTGACTTCACAGTCCCCATCTGAGTCTCTGGATCATACACTGAAAACTGCCATCTTAGAGAGATAGTACAAGCATTAAAGGTTTTTCTTTCAGAAAGAAGGATTTTAGTCATAACTTAAAAGAAGTCAGCTGATAGAGATGGAGGGGAAGAATTCTAGGCATGGGACCTGCTTCAAAATAACAATAAGTATCCTCAACAAAACTTTAGAAAATTAAATGGAAAAAGATAATATTAGTCAAAAGTATGATGTAGATTACAAAAAAAGATTAATGCAATTTTAGACTGCATAAGAATAAGGTCAAGAAGAAAGGAAGTTATGATTCCATTGTATTATGCCCTGATGAAATTTCCTTTGAGCTACTATTTTTAATTCTTTGTAACATGTTTTAGTTAAGACAATAACAAGCTGGAAGAGATCAAAAAATGAGGATTTTTAACCTGAAGTCTATAGACTTTAAAGAAAAAGTGATATTCTATTTCAATATAATTGATCTCGTATTTTGCATTTAAGAACATTATTCTTTAAAAAATGGTCCATAGGCTTCACCAGACAGTCAGAGGGATCCATGACAAAGACAGAAAAATGCTAATAATCCCATGTAGAAAGATAACCACAATGGGAGAAGAAGTAGTAAGGAAAGAGATTTTGAGAAAATTCACACTTCCAGTTGAAAAGTGATATTACAAAATCTGCCACAGATCCATTCCAAAAACAGGGCAGATTCACCCCTGCATCACCTCATGCTTTTCACCACCTCAGTCAGGATGGTGAGAGGACTAGATCCTATGTTATATAAGTAACTGAAGATGTTTAATCTCTTAAAGAGGAAACTGGGGTCAACAGTGAGCTGCTGGAATAGTTGATCCTATGCAGACTTCTCAATGAAAGTATTGCTATAGCATAACTTTTTTTGCTGATTATGGAGGTCAAGTGGGTAAAGATCAGAGAGACAGCATCTCCTATTATGATTGAGATGGTGAAAAACAACAGATGCTACAGAAGTGAATCTGCCCAGTCTTTGATCCAAGTACTCAGCAGACATTGCAATGTCCTCCTTGGAATGTGAGTTCTCTTGGAATTTGTTCTTTCCTTTAAGCCACACCCTATGCCTTGCAATTTGCTCAGGAATGAAATTTTAATCATGCTTAAATCTAATAAAACCTAAAAGGCAGCTAGTTGACTCACTGGATAAAGAACTGGACCTGAAGTCATAAGTTTTGAATTCAAACCCAGATTCAGACATTTACTAACTTTGTGACCCTCATTGAAACTCTGTCTACCTCGGTTTTCTCATCTACAAAATGGGGATAATAACCTTCCTAGGTGTCTTATGAATTTTGAATCACAGCACAGATAACATGCTTTGCAAACTTCAAAACACTATGTGAAATTATTATTTTCTATTTCTTTAGTAATCATTTAAAATTATAATTAAATGACTTGTTTTTAAAATGTTAGTCCTCTTCTCTTCTTCACTGGTTTCCTAGTAAATTTCTGTGACTATTTAGATTATTTTATAATTTTTCAGAGTATCTATAATGGAGACTCAGCCTGATTAACATATACTTTTTATCCAACGTATCCCCTGCACTGAACTCAGTAATCTGTTGAGAATTCCAAAGTGGGTAAGAGTTTCAAGTGTCTCCTGAGAGAGCAAGATTCCTGAATTGGAACTTTGTTTGTCTTTTTTAATTTTTTGCACTTTGGGGTCCCTCTCACACCTGGGTCAACAGAAAATTATTCTAGGTCAAAGTTTTTAAAAAGCACTTCTTAAGTACCTATTTTATGACAGACATGGAGTTAAGTGATGAGAATACAAAGAAAGGCAAAAACAAAACAAAGCCAAAAAACAAAAATTATCAATGTTTGATCTTAAGGAGCTTACAATTTAATAGGAGTGGGAACATGCAAACAACTATGTACAAACAACAAATATATTGGAAATAATCAACATACATTTATTAAGCACCTATTGCATGCTAGGCATGCACTATTAAGCATCAGGGATAATTAAAAAAAAAAAAAAGGTAAAAGTAAGCCCTCAAGGAACTTACAATCTAATTGGGGAGACACATGCAAAAATATATATACAAATCAAAACATATATAGGATAAATAGGAACTAATTAACAGGAGGAAAGCACTGGAATTAAGAGAAGTTGGAATAGGGTTCCTGTTTTTTAAAAAATGAGATTTTTAATGAGAATTTAAAGGAGATATGTAGTCAGAGTGAATGATAAAGAGCATTCCAGGCAAAGGAAATGATCAAAGAAAATGGAGTCAAGAAATGGAGTAACTTATTCATGGAATAGCAGAAGGTTAGTGATACTTGAAAAGTAGAAAAGCATCCCATTAGGAGGGTCTATATCCACTGAATCCACTGGACCCCATTAATGTATTTACTTTCACCAAGACATCATGGAAAAGCTATATTAGTTCCCTGTCAAAAGACATTTAAGCAAATAACATAATAAATTATTTAACATGATCTCACCTACACACACACACACACACGCACAACCATAGGGATATGCCCTCTCCCACGTTACTATACTAAAAGTCAGACTATACAACTGAAAACACATTTGATCAAATTAAACATGAAGAAACACATGTGACCAGGGACATACATGTGGCCAGAGAAGAAATATTCATTTTGACAGTTTATTGGGCCAACAAATATTTCTATTTTCTAACTGTCAGTGACCTCTTGTGATGTCAGACTATTCTTTGCTGGATATTATATCCCCACTGTCCATGGATCCTTCAGGGTATCTCTGCTGGTTTTTAATTATGGTAGTTGCTGACCTTCTATTGGTCTTAGTCTCTTTGGTCTATCAGCTACCCTCTGCTACCATCTGCTGGTATGTAGCCACTGGGTAAGCATTCTCTCTTGCAACTGAGGGTTAAACTTTTGTTTTATTCTATATAGCTATAGAGTATAGCCTGGAAGCAAAAAAAAAAACAAAAAAAAAAAAACAAATTAAAAAATCAAAAAAAAAAAAAAAAACAGAAGCTCTTAAATTAGGAATAAAATGGGCTTTAAAACTGTTTTGTTGTCATTCAAACTTCCTGATACAATAGAATATAAACTCATTGAGGGAAGGGTTTGTTTCTATTATATATGCCTACTGCCTTACACATTTAATAAATATTTAATTAGTCCAAACTATAAGACTTGGATTTAAAAGATACTTTTTAACTCTCCTTAAATCCCTGATTCATTCACTTATTTATGAATTAAGAAAGTATTTATTAAAGGCCAACTATAGTTGTTTATTTCTTAATATATCCCTTAACCATTCCTTAATACTTACTCAAAAATGATGGCTCATAGGCCTCCATCAATGGATTTATACACTAAGATACCAGAAAAAGATGCATTAGTTCAAATTAAAAGGTATGTCCTCTCTTCACCCCTTGCCCTTAATTGAATCAGGAATATTCTCTCTCACAAGTCACCATAACACAACTTTGGTGTATACACAAGAGAACAAACAAGCAGGTCAAACATGAAAAAGTACACACCAAAACAATTTGAAGATTCCAAAGAATAAAATAAATATGGAGAAGCTACTTTGAATCCTTAGTTCTATATTGCTGTTTTTATTATATATACCAACCAGCCACAAAAGTTTCTCATCTTTGTTTAGCATTCCTGTGCTAAATGTTGGTGTTCATCATTCACATTTTATGGCAGCAACAAAACACACAAGTCTCCCTTCTGTGTAACTGGACAGAATTAGAACTTCAACCCCAGCTTCATTTGGTCAAATTATGAGAACTCCCCTATAAGACTCATCTGTCAGTTGTTTGAGAGTGTGGTTTAAGGTGGTTCCTAAGTGTTCTTGATCAGCCTAGTACCATGGAAAGAAGTATTTACTCTTAAAGAAAGAATGAGAAAAAGAGGGCAAAAGAAAAAGGCATAGTAACAGAGATGTTATTGGTTCAGTTTTTCATATTATAGCTACTGGAAGTGGGGGAAATAATTGTGTTCAGATATTTTGAAGGACTGTTATATGGGCATTGGAGACAGATGCAAAAAGAAGACTAAGGGTGAATGGGAGAAAGTTTGAAAATGTTAAGGACACTTCTCCCTCTAAAATTCTATGCCTATTTCTGCAGTGTTTTTTAAAAACTATTCCTCTAGACCTTTTAAACATGGGAGTCTTGGGGGAAAAAACATTTACTTTGGTACTTTTTTACTACAAATATGCAAATACCAAAAGCAATTTCTTTCATTTTCAATAAAGCACTAAAAATACAAAACACACAAGTTTATGTAGAAAAGAGACAAAAAAGGAAGGAGAAAGACAAAGACAGAATGACAGAAATAGGCAGAGAGAGTGGAAGGGAAAAAGAAAGAGGGAGACAGAAAAGAAAGATTACAGATCTAGAGAAGATAGGAAAGAGAGAAACAGAGACAGAGAAAGGAAGAAACAGAAAGTCAGAAAGAGACAAATAGAGATGAAGTAAAAAAGACCATATAGATGAGACAAAACAGAAAAACAACGAAAGAGAGATAAAGAGAGGCAGAGACAGAGAAAGACAGTGAGACAGAGAGACAAATAAAAAGAGGCAAAAACAAAGACAAAGAGACAGAGAGAGGTGGAAACATAAAGACTGAGAGATGATAAAATGTAACAGAGAACAACAAAGACAGAGACACAAAGAAAGAGACAGAAACAGAGAAAATAAAGTGAGACAGAAAAAGAAAAACAGTGAAAGAGACAAAGAGGGACAGACAGAAAAAGGGAAAGCAAAAGAGAGATAGACAAAGAGAGACACAGACGGAGAGGAGAGGAGAGGAGAGGAGAGGAGAGGAGAGGAGAGGAAAGGAGAGAGAGAGAGAGTTAATGCACACAGCTGTATATGAGTTTTTCTCTGGCCACTATGGGAATACTACTTCCAGCTGTTACTCCACCAGCCCAAAAAGAATGAAAAGTGAATTACAACCTGTCACTTACCAGCCTGAATGGTTCCAAAGTAAAAGAAAACAATTGCCTATACTACATTTTTAAACTGGATTTAGTATTGCAATATCAAACTCAAGATATTCAAAAGAACTCATTATATTCCTTCCCCCCAGCCCCACTCCAAGCCCAATATTCTTGAACATCTCTGTTCTTGTTGAAGGTATCATCTTCCTAGACCCCAAAGTACATACCCTCCTCACATCCTTACTGTCATCCCATGTAACCAACCAGTTGAGAAATCTTGTCATATTCTTCTCCTCAATATTCTACTAGACATTCTCTTCATGCATATAGCACCATCCTAATCTAGCTTTTCATTGCTCTTACTTGAACTATTTAAATAATGTTCTGATTGGCCAGTCTTTCTTAAGGTCTCCTGACTCCATCCTACACAGAGTTGTCAGAGTGATTTTCCTAAAATGAAAATCTACCATGTCACTGCTATACTCCCTTATTCAGTGAGCTCCAATGCCTCCTTATCATTGCAAAATTAAATATAGACTCTACTTTTTGGAATCAAAGTTCTTTACAACCTTGTCTTTTCCTATATTTGTAGTGTTCTTATATATTATCTCCTTCTAGGATTCTGGCACCTGGGCATAGTTACTATTTTTCATACAGATGGTCCATTTCTCCTAACCAACATGTTTATAATAGAATGTTCTTCTTTCTCACATCTGTTTCTTAAAATCCCTGGCTTCCTTCAAGATGCAGATCAAGCCCTGCCCACACCTCCTTCTGCAGAAGAATTTTCTTAGTTCTTCTAGCCTCTAGTGTTTCCCTCTCTCTACACATACACTTTAAGGTTATGTTGAATCTACACTGTATGCACTTTATATCTATTTATTTACATCTTATCTCCTCCATTAGAATGAAACTCCTTGAGAGTGGGGATTGTATTTGATTTTTCTTTATATCTTCAGTGCTTAGCAGAGTTTTGGTTAGTTAATAAGCTTATAATAAATATTTGTTGATTGGTTGAAGACCAATTTATTTAGAATTACAGATCACTGTCTATTCAGTATTCTAGAACTTATATCCATAGAGAACATAAGGCAATATTGTGTCTCATTTCTAAAATATATAGATAATTGAGCCAACTTTATAAGAATACAAGTCATTCCCCCACTGATAAATGGTCATATGATATGAACTGACAATTTTCAAAGGAAGAAATTAAAACAATTTCTAGTTATATGAAAAAATGCTCTAAAATACTATTGATTAGAGAAAAGCAAATTAAGATACTTCACATTTCTCGATTGTCTAAGATGACAGAAAAAGATAATGATAAATGTTGGAAAGGATGTGGGAAATCACTACATCGTTGGTGGAGTTGTGAAATAATTCAACCATTCTGGAGAGCAATTTGGAACTGTGTCCAAAAGGTTATAAACTGCACTTACTCTCTGATCTAGCAGTCTCTCTACTAGGTCTATATCTCTTTTGGAGATCACAGCATAGAGAAAAGGACCCAAATGTGCACAAATATTTGTAGCAGTCCTTTTTGAAGAGACAAGGAACTGGAAATTTAGTGGATGCCCATCAATTAGGGAATGCACTGAATAAGTTATTGAATATGAATATAATGGAATATCATTGTTCTATAAGAAATGATAAACAGACTCTTTTCAGAAAAGCCTGGAAAGACTTATATGAATTGATGCTAAGTGAAGTGAGCAGAATCAAAAGAACATTGTGCACAGTAACAAGATTATGTGATGATCAATTAGCATGGACTTAGTTCTCTTCAACAGTGAGGTGATTCAAGGCAGTTCCAATAGACTTGTGATGGAAAGAGCCATATGCCTTCAGAGAGAGAATATGGAGACTGAATGTGGATCAAAGTATAGTATTTTCATCTTTTTGTTGTTCGTTTGCTCAGGGTTTTTTTCTTTCTAATTTTTTTTTCTTCTCATTTTTTTTCCTTTTGATCTGATTTTTCTTGCACAGCATGACAAATATGGAAATGTGTTTAGAAGAATTGCACACATTTAGCCTATACCAAATTGCTTGCTGTCTTGAAAAGGAAAGGGGGGAGAGAGAAAAATTTGGGACACAAGATTTTGCAAAGGTCGATGTTGAAAACTATCTTTGCTAGCATTTGGAAAAGTAAAATGCTATTAAAATATGGGGGAAATTTTAAAAGAAAGAAAAAAGAGGCAAATCAATTTTTAATCTGGGAGGTCCAACTCTTAAAAAAGCAAAAAGCCCTCTTCTCACTTAAATCACACAGCTTTTTGTTCTCATGATTTTCTAGCACTTGAAACTGATTGTAGCTGAAGAAGAGATGAGGTGTTTCATATTTTAAGCCATTAAAAGACATTAAGATATAAGTTGACTTACAATGTTGCATAGGTTGACTAAACAGGAAGACACCAAACTTAACAAAGGAGGCATATTTTTACTCAACATAAATAGCTTTATAACCAGGAATGCTGTGTGTGTGTGTGTGTGTGTGTGTGTGTGCATGTGTGATGGACCCTTCTATCAGTCTTGAGAAGCTTATAAAGTTCTTTTTTGGAATGTTTTTAAATGCATAAAGTAATATATATATATATATATATATATATATATATATATATGATTACAAAGAAAAATAATGATATTAAAATTCAAGTATCAGAATATGTTTTAAGTTCACAAACCCCAAGTAAATAATCTCTGTTTTTAACACTTGAAGATGCCCAAACATGGAAGGAACTGCCAATGTGTACTGTCCACTAGCAAGGATGTTCAAAGAGAACTGTATAGTTACTTGTCAGGAATGTGGTGAGGGGAATCTATCCATCTGGTAAGAGATTTAGGGAAAATTATCTCTGAGGTCCCTTCCAGCACTAGATTCTCTGATTCTGTATTTCTAGGCTGGGCTCTACTACCATAAAATTTCCAAGTTCAAAATGTTTTTAGATTCTCGTTCAGACATCTGCACAACATTGTTGTCTATTCCCTTCTCCTCAAGTATACTCATATTCTCTCCTCTTTTTCCTAGGTTTTATGTTAATCTATAAAATTTCAAAAGTAAATCTGAGACCAGAGAAATTATTTCTGATGCTATTTACACCAATGAACTTAATATTCTTTTCACATCCCATGGATTAGCTGAGATAAAGTATAAGAAAATGCTTTGCTAAAAGAACATTTTATGTAATCTTCCAGATGCAAGTGTATTATTATATAAATATTACACAAGTCATTATCATCATTGTCACATTATCAGAGAGAACTCCACTTTAGGTATTCAGCCCTCTCTACTGGGCCTCATTCCAGCCTAAGAAACTCCATGGGAATTCTGAGTTACTGAATGAGAGCCACATTTACAATTTAGTTAGTAAGTATCTGAGTGAATAAGTAAATGGGTCCTACTAACCATTGTTACAGGAAAAATAAATCCAACTTCATACATGTTTTTCAAATTCTTGGCAACAGTTTTGTTTAGTTTAAAAAAATTATAATTCACATTTTGTAGTATTTTATAGCTTACAAAGTTCTTTTATGTATTATCTCATTTGATCCTTAAATATACATATATAGATGATACATGCATCTATTTATCTATTCATCATCAAGATTTTACTAACACAAAATGTCAGAGTACTACAAAAAACCTTCTCTTGGAAGGACTCTACAGGGGTAGAGTCTGTAGTGGGGGTTGAAGGGAATCAAATAGCAATGTATTTATAAACTATCTCTCTCCATGTATCTTTCAGGTTCTATGAATCTGTCTCTGTCTCTCTTTCTTTGTGTCTGTCTTTCTGTGTCTCTGTGTCTATCTGTCTGTCTCTCTGTCTCCACCTCTCTCTCTCTCTTTCTCTCTCTCTGTATATGTGTGTATGTCTGCCTTTGTCTCCTCTTTTGGTCTCTCTTCCCCATATAATATTGATCTATTTTGTATTGATATATGTAAGTCATACATATATTACATATATATAAATGCAAATACAGCATTTTTGTAAACATTATTGCTTTATCCCAATAAAATAAAAGCATATTTAAACACTAACTTCAATTTGATAGCAGCATATAAGACTGCATCACGTACAATGTAGACATTTAATGAATGCTGTTAAGTTGATAATGATGTTGATGATGCATTGCCAGATCTAGCTCAGTTCCTGAAGGAAAGTGTGGAAAAGAAGAGATATTAGGCTATCTACCAAACTGAAAGTCAACAGAATCACTGACTCATCTCATTGTTGTATGTCTGTAAAATCTGGACAGTATATTAGTGCCATGCCAGGAAACTGAATTGTTTCCACTTGAATTGTTTAGGAAAATTCTGAAGATCACCTGCCAGAATAAGACACCAGTCACTGAGTCCTTTCTCAAAGTAAAGTGCCAAGCATTCCAACTTTACTACAAAGAGTGTGTCTCCAAAAGGCTGGCCATGTTGCCAAATGTGCTTGCTTGAAAGACTATTTTATAGAAAACTGACACAAGGCAAGTGCTTACATGGTGGTACAAGGACTTTATCAAGGTCTCTCTTAAGCAGTTTGAAATTGATTATATGACATGGAAGATACTGGCACAGGACTGCCCAACATGATATATCCCATCAGAGAAGACACTGTGCTCTATGAGCAAAGCAGAATTAAAATGGCTCAAAAGAAGCATGAGGTACACAAATTTAGAGAATCCATCCCCAAAGTTCACATGGACTATTTGTACCTGATCTGTGGTAGAGCATTCTGAGCTCTAATTGGTCTGTTCAGTCACAGTTGGACACACTGTAACTTGACCCTTAACATAGTGATGTTATTTTGGTCCTCTTCGAGAACCAGACAACAACAATATATACATGTATAGACAGATCTCTCTCTCTCTCTCTCTCTCTCTATATATATATATATATATACATACATACATATATGTATATATATATATATACATACATACATATATGTATATATATACGCATATGTTTTTATATCTTTTCACATTCAAACTCCTAGAAAAAAACTGCCCATAATTTCCTGCTCTTGTTCTCCTCTCTTACTTCTCAATCCTTTGCAACTTCTTCATCACATCACTTGCAACCTTAATCATGCAATTCAAACTACTCTCTTCAAAGTTATCAATACTTAATTTCCAAGTCCAAAGGCCTTTTCTCAATCCTCATTCTTCTTGCCTTATCTGAAATCTTTGGCACTGCTAACCACCCTTTTTTCTTAGCCATTTCTCTCTTTCCTGGGTTTTTGTGACATGGTGGTGTCTCAATCCTCCTCTTGTATGTCTAATAGCTCCTTTTCACTCTCCTTTCCTGGATCATCATCCATAGCATGCCCCTCTAACTGGGGGGTATAGTAAAGGTTGTGTTGGGGATTTCTTTTTCTCTATATATATACACCCTTTTAGTGGCCGAATCACTTCACCTGATTTTAGGCATATAACTTGATTTCCAGATATATGGAAAGAGACAGAAAGAAAGGGAGAGAGACAAAGACAGAAAGGGGGGGAGGGGAGAGTCAGAGAGACAGAGACAGACAGACAGACACACACACACACAGAGAGAGAGAGAGAGAGAGAGAGAGAGAGAGAGAGAGAGAGAGAGAGAGAGAATCAGAGACAGAGAAACAGAGACAGAGACAGAAAGAACTAGAACTCATTGTCTTTTCCTTTGAAACCCAGGCTGCTTCTCTGTTTCCCTGATTCTGTGAAGGACAACAATATCTACACCAATATCTTTTCCTTCATCAAGGTTCCCAACCTCAGAATCATCCCAAACTCCTCATTGTCCCTCACCCCATATATACAAACAAGAAGCCACATCCTAATACTTCTGCCTCCTCAGCATTAATTATCTTCTGTACATTCATAGAACAATCACTCTAATTTATACTCTCACTAGCTATTATCTAGACTAGTGCAAATAATCTCCTAATTTGTCTGCTACCAGAATCTTCCCTTCATAGTGCCTCTTCCGCACACCTCATTTTACTGCACTTGCTTTCTTTCACTTTGCAAATATCACATTTTTTTTTTTTACAAATCAAAGCTTTTTGGCAAATCTAAATTGAACAAGTCTATTGGCACCATTTTTCAACAGTATGCATGCACATATTTCTGCATCACATTTTGGCAATTCTCAGAAACTTTGAGCTTTTTCATTATTATTATAATCTGTTATGGTGATCTATGATCAATGACCTTTGATGTAACTATTGTAATTGTTTTGGGGCACCATAAATTCTGTCCATATAGATGGTGAACTTAATCAATAAATGTTGTGGGAATTCTAAGGTAGGTATGTAGTACAATAAATAGATACTGAGCCTGGAATCAGGAAAATCTGTCTTCCTGAGTTCAAAGTAGCTTCAGATACTTGCTGGTTATGAGACCTTAGACAAATAACTTAACTATGTTTGCCTCAGCTTTCTCTTCTGTAAAATGAGTTGGAGAAGAAAATAGCAAAACACTTCAGCATCTTTGCCTAGAAAATCCCAACTAGGGTGATAAGGAGTCAGCCATAATTGAAAAAAATGTCTCAATAAAAACAAATAACTTTACTGCTCTACCAACAGTTTCCCTTCTCCTCACACTTCCCTGTTCCCTGAAACCCAGTAATATTTAAATTAATCCAATTAATAATCCTACAATGACCTCTAAATACTCAAATGAAAGTCAAACTATGAGGCAAACTTCATTATTGTCTTATTTTAAGAAATTGCCATAATTACTCCAATCTTCAGCAACTACCATCCAGATCATTCAGCCTTCATCAGCATTGAGGCAAGACTCTCCACTGGCAAAAATAATAATAATAATAATAACAATTCACCCAAAGCTCAAATGATGCATATCATTTTTAGCAATAAAGTTTTCTCAATTAAGGTATATATATTTTAGACAATACTATTGTGCAATTAATAGCGATAGTGTGAACATAAATTTTATATGCACTGGGAAACTTAAAAATTTGTATAACTCACTTTATTGTAATACTTGCTTTATTGTAGTGGTCTGGAACCTAACCCACAATATCTTCAAGTTATGCCTCTATGCCTAAAACACAGCTCTGATCTTGGTACTCTCTGCTTAGAACATTTTAGTAGCTCCCTATTACCTATAGGATTAAATAAACATCCAACTAGTTTTTAAAATTCTTTTACAACCTGACTCTATTCTATGCCCTCAGGCTTATTATACATTACTCTATTTCATTCAGACTTCAGTCTAGCCAAAGTGACCTATTTACTGTTTCTCCTATGCTACATACCATCCCCAAGTTTCTGGGTCTTTCCACTAGTTGTCTCCCATGCTTAGAAATTTCCTTATTTTTACTTCTCCCTATTAGAATCCTTATTTTCATTCAGAACTCAGATTTAGTGTCATCTCCTATGTAAGACTTTTTCCTAATCCTCCAACCACTTAGTATCTCCTTGACAAAATAACAGTAATAATTTTCTATGGATTTTTTTTTACTTATGTTGCCTCCTGATAGAATATATGTTTTTTGAGATCAGGAATTTTTTCTGTCTTGCATCCCTAGTCCCTAGCACAATACTTGGCACACAGCAAATACAGATACTGGCCTGTATTATCACCTTCTCCAAAATTTATAATTTTATAAAGGGGTTTGTACTCTTGTCTAATGATTCTTTATCAACCATAGCAAGGGCTATGCCACTAGTAAAAATTCAGATAATAAGCAGAGTTTATGCACCACATACAGTATTCTCTATCCAGCCAATGATGTATGCTAAATACAAATGATCATTTAGAATATAACTTTCTGAAGAAGAGGAATGATTAGTTAACAAATTTTGATCACATTTGAAATCTTATCCTTATAGTGAAGCAGCTCATTTTCTTCTCACTGGGAACATGTTGTTTTTGTTGCTCAGTTATGTCCAATTCTTTTTAATCCCCATTTGGGGTTTTCTGGGCAAAGATACTAGAGTGATTTGCCATTTCCTTCTCCAGCTCATTTTACAATTGAGGAAACAGAGGCAGAGGGTTAAGTGACATGCTTAAGATTACATACCTAGTAAGTGTCTGAAGCCAGATTTGACTTATGAAGATGAGTTTTCCTGACTCCAGACCCAGAACACAATCCACTGCACCACCTAGTTGCCCATAAAGAGGGAATATTTTACTATAGCAAAGATAGAAACAGCAAATGTAAGTATCATTTTGTATCTTTCAACAGTTTTGTGTGAGTGAATGAGCAGAACAGCCTCATCTATCAGCTGAGCTCTGCTCTCATTTGGTCCAAAATAGGTCCATGCCTAGTGGCATGTGCCAACGTTGAAAGCACAGAATTTAAAAACTGAAAGTATTATTATTCAGTCTCGGATGAGGAGTAGTATGGAACACCATTAGTATACAATTTTCTATTAAGGCTGTTGTCCAGTTCTGGTCCTTGACTTTTGAATAGGAATTGCAAATGGGAAGATTCTCCAAAGGGCTAGATAAAAATGCAACCTCTTCTTTGTTTTTGTTTGTATTTTAATCTCCTTGCAGTAAGGAGTGTTGTAACTTTTGAGGGATGTTTCCAAATTCCAATCTTTTTTTCCAAATGTTTTGTTTTGTGATTTGTGCTAATTCAGCATTTTTTTCATTGATTTCTTTGGATTAGAACAAGTTCTTATTTTTAATATTCAAACCACAAGTCCAGTGTGTGGTTTGGCCTGTGGTGGTAAAATTGGTGTAACAAAATATATAATATTTAAACAATCTGCTGCTACTCAGTTTAGATTTTCCCTCACACTCACTCATGCTTCCTCACTGAAAAAAAAAAACAAAAAACAAAAAACTTTTCTTTTAAAATGGAATCAATTGTATATGAATTGCCCTTCCTGGGGAGGGGAAAGAAAAGGATAGAGGATTTAGACTTTTCTTAATTATCTTCAAATTGGTACCAGGTTCAATATAGGCTGGCCCCAGTGGGTTAGTGGGTGGGTTGGTGTGTTCAAAATGAGATGGGAGCATCTTTCCTTTACTGTGTACTTTATACATGTCACCATCAATCTTGAGTAAGAACCAAATAGCTCAGCACATATTGATATAACTTTCTGTATAAAAGTTCACATTCTTGTCACTTTTTTGGATTTTTTTTAATAGAGGTAGAAACTGGTACATCTATACTAAGAATTTAGAAACAGTTCAGAAATGTGTAGCTTTGTCATTCATCTGCTTAACTTTTATTAAGTAGACCTAAAGGCTCATCTGTTAAATTGTGTGTGTGTGTGTGTGTGTTTATGAAGTAATGATTCATGAGGCTGGAAACCCGTCAGGGGTCCTCAAACTTTTTAAATAGGGGGCCAGTTCACTCTCCCTCAGATTGTTGGAGGGCCAGACTATAAGAAAAAACAAAAACTTTGTTTTGTGGGCCTTTAAATAAAGAAACTTCATAGCCCTGGGTGAGGGGGATAAACATCCTCAGCTGCTTCATCTGTGGCCATAGTTTGAGGACCCCTGATTCTAGATTCTAACTCTTTGTGGTTGGCAGCTTCCAAGAATACTATATCCAATTCACTTGTGGACAATATTGAAAAGGGGAAGGGAGAGAAGCAGAAGAATTATTAAGATATAGGGTACTGTATCATAAAGAGAGGATATCGGGAGAAAATAAAGTCATTATTCCCTTCATTAAAACAAAACTGAAACTTTACATATGTGCATATATGTATGTATATATGCATATACATAAATGTGTGTACGTGTTAGCAACTGGGAGATTTAAATCTACTGTCTCTAGCCATAAGGAACCAGTTCCACTGAGAAGTAAATGGTGGGGAATCTAATTTGAAAATATATAGGGGAGAATTGGCTAATAAACTTTATAGGTTGTGTATTTGTTGGGATATAATATATTGTATGTGTGTATGTATATTAATGGGAAAGGGGAGAGTCCTTGTTAAATTCATCAATTTCAAAAAAGATGGTAAAAATCTTGATTTTTTAAAAATTAATCTGAATAAAAGTCCCCTGAAATGTAAAAAACAAAACAAAACAAAAAACCCTCTGAATTTATTTTCTAAAGGTCATTTTGGTAACAGTATTTCAATATAATTGATTTGTTTTGTATTCATATTTGATTTATATACACTTTAAAAAAAACATTATTCTGAGAAGAGAGTCACAGGCTGCATTAGAATTCCAAAGAGGTCTACAGCCCAGAAAGAATTAACCAGTCCTGATTTTGTCCAATTTCCTTATTTGGAAATGAAACTGAGGTCCAAAAAACAGGTTTTAATCTATACAAGGTTACTCAAGCAAAAGGGGCAAAGCCAGAATTTGAATCCAGTGGTTTTTTTTTTCTTTCACTTCACTATTCAGAATAACATAACATTAACTTTATATTGAGGTACAGTTCTGTGTCAGCTATTAGTTTCTACATCATTATTATTCTACATCAGAGCAAGAATAATTCACAAGGTTTGGGAAGCCATTACATATGAAGTCAAGAACAAGAAGACATCTGTAGTTTTGAAACTGGAAAATACCTTAAAAGTAATCTAGTCCACAAATCAGTTCCAATAGAGCAGTAATGAATTACACCAGCTATACCCAGTGAAAGAACTCTGGGAGGTGACTATGAACCACTACATAGAATTCCCAATCCCTCTATTTTTGTCTGCCTGGATTTTTGATTTGCTTCACAGGCTAATTGTACACTACTTCAAAGTCCATTTTTTGTGGGGGGGTTTTTGTACAGCAAAATACCTGTTTGGACATGTATACATATATTGTATTTAATTTTTTACATATTTACCATGTATTGGTCAACCTGCCATCTGGGGGAGGGGGTGGGGGAGAAGGAGGGGGAAAGTTGGAACAAAGGGTTTTGCAATTGTCAGTGCTGAAAAATTACCCATGTAATTTGTAAATAAAAAAGCTATAATAAATAAATTAATTAAAAAATAAATAAATAAATGAAAAGTAATCTAGTCCAATCTTTTCTATTTTACAGATGAGGAAACAGAGACCTAGGGAAGTTATGTCACTTGCCCATGCTCAAATGAGTAATACCACAGAGAACCAAAGTCCTTTGACCCCAGAATCAATACTCTTCCCCCTGGTTTGTATTTAACTGGAAGGCTGGGTGAGGATCAAGGTGGCCAGCAGCTAAAGGTAGACTATGAAGAGAAATAGTTTGCTGTGCCAACATGATAAATGGCATATTCATAGTCCTGTGAAGGAGGTGACACTAGTTTATAATAGTGGTTTAGCTGCATCGATCCATGTTAGAATGGATTGTACTGAAAGCTTCTGAGGTGGGCTTACCTCAAGAAATCTGCATCTTCCTACATGCTTGAAATTTTGTAGTTAGGAAGTAAAAGGCTGGTCATTTCTATTGAAATTTGCTGGAGGCATATATTTAGATCAATCCCAAATTTCTTTCCAATCTTAATAATTTGAAGACTCTTCCAGTTCCCACAATGCTTCTATATGATATTACAGTATAATAAAATCAAATTATCATGGCTTTTGACATTTGTAGAAACTTCTTATGAAAAGCTTATTAGTTATTGAAATTTTGAGTAAATTTAGAATCATAAGTAAGTTATCAGTGATGGGAGAACAGGAAGGATTCATCTAGTTTAATCAATTAAAAGGCATTTATCAAACTCTCATTAGATGCCAGACATGGCACCAAAATGAAATCATATATAATATGAGCCTGTAGATGTTACAGTGGATAGAGTTCCAGACCTGGAATCAGGAAGAGTCACCTTCCTGAGTTTAAAGCTGGCCTCAGATACTTACAAGCTGTGTGATTTTGGACAAGTCACTTAGCTCAGTTTCTTCAGTTTCCTCATCTACAAAATGAACTGGAGAAGGAAATGGCAAACCATTGTAGTATATTTGCCAATTAAATTACAATTGAGATCATAAAAAGGCAGACATGACTGAGAAACACCATATGTAGAATATACACAAAAGGAATATTAAATAGTTTGGGAAGAAAGGGCACTAGTGTCTGGGATGATCAGGAATGTAGAAAGTGCCCCTTGAATTGAGTTTTGAAGCAAAGTAAGAATTTCAAGAGAAATTAAGAGAAAATCATGATGAAGAAAAGCATCAGTATACACACTCCCAAAATAGAAGGTAACCAATACCAAAGCATAGAAATGGGTAATGAAATCTCAAGTGTGAGGAATAGCAAATAGGCCAGTATAACTGGATTATAGAGAGTAAGATGAGGAAACTGCCCCAGAGAGGGGACTGCACAATTAAGATTTAAATCTAAGTACCCTGATCCCAAGTCTTGTTTCCTTCCTGCTATAATATGCTGCTACTTCTTTCCCAAGGATTTCATTTCAAATACTCCCTAAGTCCATTGATCACTTAAAGTTTAGGATGTGCTTCTACTTTACTGATTTCAGTGCTGATGCAAGTTAAAATCTTTCTTTATTTGAGGGAATAGTCTTCTGGTGTTGTTGTGATGGAGAGAAAAAAAAACCATACAAACAAATCTGGTGACCAGTCCTTCAGTGGTGAAGACCAAATTTAGCTCAAATGACAGATGCACATTCCATTACTGAGCCCACACTCAGATCCTTTCAAGCATGTTAGGACCTGTCAGAACATGTCCCCATTGGCACAGTCTGCAACAACTCAGGGTACTCTCCCTACCTCTGTAATGCATTACATAAACTCACACTTTTTCTCAAAGAAGAAGATATTAATACTGACCAAATTACCCACATTTTTTAAGCTCAATCTTAAAAATGGCTGTTCCATTTGAAAAACATCGCTCTCATCCATCCTTTCAGTACATGTACTCCCAGTGCTGAGGAAATGGGTATGGCAATTTCAATCAGACTCAAGCTCACATAAAAAAAAATCCCTTGTATTGAAAGAAAGGGCAGGCATTGTCTCAGCCAGGTGTCTTATAATACTAGACAGAAACTCCAAAATCCTCTTCTTATTGATATTTTCCTTGACATAATTTTTTTTCTCTGTAACTCCAAGAGGAAATACTCATAATTATTGGCCTTTCATGTAATGATTATCACATTTTTTATTCCAGAGAAAAGGCAGCAAAAACACCCCTGGAAACACATTCCTTGTGGTAACCTGAAACCCTCCATTTGAGTAAGATTCTGATTGATTTCAGCAGAACAAAGGGACAATTGCATCTCATTTGAAACCCAGATGAGAGTCTCCATATTTTATTTTAAATTGGGAGTGAGAATGGTTGGGTGGTCAATACTTCAAGGGGGTGGGGAGATTTCAAGAGTGCTGTGTTAGACTGACTTTTTTGGGCTGGAGTTGGTTAACTGGGAACTGAAAAGCCTTGCAAAGGAAGGCTGAGTAGGGACCTGCCGCCTGCAAACACTTATTCCCATCAACACTACCCCAAGGAAGTGCTGAAATGCTGGGTCCCTCGTTCTGATCTTGTGTCTGCCCTGTTCTGAATTAGCTGAGGGAACAGGAAATAGATCAACACTGTTCATAAGGAAGGAGCCAAAGCAGGAGAGGAGGGTCTTCTGCTTTCAATCAAGAGGGGGGCCACAATCTAAGCCGCCATCAGTGAATCTTAACCATCAGACCATCCTTGGTTAGCTGAGGAACTGAACTCTCCTAATAGATGAGATTACAGTCTCTGTGAAGAAGGCCCATTTCATGTATAGAATTCCTGTCAATTCCCACTGAAAATGTACATAGATGAAGCCATATGGGACAAGTTAAGTAGGCAAGATGAACACTTAAAGCCTGCCTGTAAGTTTGTCACCATGGTGGAGAGAGAAAGAATCAGGGACTGACTTTTTTCTTTAATGTATTGAATGTCCAATTTGGCATAGCCAGAGACAAAGAAAACAAAGAAAGTTCCACTCTTTTGGCCCCAATTTGGAAACATTTTCTGCGACTGGTTTATCTGCTATCTGAATTGTAGTTTCCAGAACACCAATATTGCTTTCAAGTTCATTGACAAACTATTTCAAGCTAATAATCTGTTGTTTGTTGTTGTTTATTGTTGTTGTTGATTGCTTGTAACCCATTTTTAAGACTGGCCCTAATCTTTATCATTTTAGCTTTGCTGATGTATTAACTTCCTCTACTTTGCAAAGAAATGTTTTGAAATCCAAACTCTTAATCAATTGTTCTGTTCCAGGGGAGGTTTAAGAGTGGGCAGCCCAGGACTCAGAGGAAAAGAACATGGCTTACTCCCAGAGTGGAAGATGGTTGAAGGGAAATATAGAGTAGAGCAATAGCATCTATAATGTTTCCTGGCTCTTTTTAAGTCAGTTCTTCAGAGTGACTTCATTATTTTTTTTGAAGTGAATTCCCAGAAACTCAAAACACACACCCATATTCGAATGTGAGTACAACAACAAAGAGTGTGTTATTTTTAAGTTCATTTGCCACTTTTTGATTATCCACACCTCAGCTTCTATCCTTGAGTAAAAATTGACTACACTTTGAATTCATGCAAGAGAAGAAAAAGGCTGTGAAATCTGGACAATTTGTGTAGTAAGCCTGCAGTCTCTTAAAAATCCCAATCCATCCAGATTCTTGGCCACCTCCTTGTCAGAAATTAGGCATCTTTTGAAACTGTCACTTTTTTTAACCAGTTTTTTATTTATTTTTTAGAAAAAAATCTGGATATTTCATATATGCAACATTAAACTTCTAGATATTAGGAGAATTTGGAATAGAATCTAAATGGTATTCAATTGATCCAAAGCTAAAATAATTCATGCCCAGAAAGCAGTTTACATATTACAGGTGAGCAGATAGAATAATACCAATGAAGGATAGAGAACAGAAGGCAAAATGACTAATTAATTGTGGGTTCCCTCCCCATTTTTTTTCCATGGCTGCTCTAGTGTTATATAAAGACAGAAAAGTTGATTCAGTGCTTCCTCCTTTCCTTAAGAAAAGAAAGGGAACTCTTTCATGTAGAGCAAGGGAAGGTTGGTGCTTGCCTTTAGAAACTAATCAAAACAACATGATTAGAGATGACTTCTCAAGAAATCCTTGTGTTCTAATCCCAATGACTGGTTCAAGATAAGAAGCAATTTTCCAAGTTCTGGAACAATGAAGTTGTAGGAGAACTCTTGGATAGAACTCACAGCTTAGTGCAGAAGGATTAAAGGAATTCAAAAATAAATTGAAGGATTTTAGAAATATAATCTTGTAATTTGGTATCAGATTCAAATTCCTTCAAAAGGAACTGTGAAATCAAAGGGGAAAACTTTGCAGTCATGATGAAGTTTGTTTTAAGCTATTTTTGAAATCTCCTTCTCTCTGTCTCTTTCTCTCTGTGTCTCTCTCTTTCCTTCTTTTTCCCTCCCTCCTTCTTCCTCTTCCTCTCCTCCTCTCCTCCCCTCCCCTCCTCCCTCCCTCCTCCCTCCCTTCCCTCTCTTCTCCTCTCTTCTCTCCTCTCTCTCTCTCTCTCTCTCTCTCTCTCTCTCTCTCTCTCTCTCTCTCTCTCTCTCTTTGTTTCTCTCTCTCTCCCTCTTCCTGTCTTTCTGTCTCACTATCTCTGTCCCTCTGGGTATGTGCCTCTCTGTGTGTGTGTCTCTGTGCATGTGTGTTTCTCTGTCTGTCTGTCTGTCTCTCTTTCTCTTCCACGTTTCAAAGTAGATATGCAGTCTTTTGTGTTTTATATTGGGAATATATTCTGCCTAAACAAATACACTGCCTTGTTTAGCACCAAGACTAGAAAAAAATTTTATAAAGATATTTCCTTAGAAAATGAAATAAAGATCATTTTATCACACACTCCAAATCAGGAAGAAATATCATTTCATGAAATTCTGGGTCCATCTCTCTCACAAGGCTCCTGGTGAGTTTAAGATAACTTTAAGTAAGACTATTATGAAGGTAATTGCAGCTTATGGACCAACATCCCAGGCAGCTAGATGGTATAGTTGAGAGGGAGCTAGACTTGGGGTCAGGAAAATCTGCATTTAATTCCTGTGTCAGACATCTATTAGCTCTGTGACTTTGGGCAAGTTATTTAATTCTCTCAGCCTGTTTACTCATCTGTAAAATGGAAACAATGATAATATGTAATTCCCAGGTTTTTTGGTAAAGATCAAATATGACAACAAATATAAATCTTTTTGCAAGCCTCCAAAACAATATACAAATGCTAGCTATTACCAGAAGATGATGTTGTATACAGAAATTTTATGAAGAATAAAGTGTCATCTGAAGTAAATCAATATGTACTTTGATACCCAGAGACATCAGTGTACAGGGAAGGGCAGTGTTGGGGAATATGATACAAAGTCAAGAAAAGAAAGAGGCCAAGGAATATATACTAGGAAATGTATTAAGGTATATTGGAGAGAGCACTGACTTCAAAGTCAGAGAACATGGGATTAAACACATGGTTTAAAAAATAAGGGCTATCAATAAAAATCTATTGGGGGAGGAAGGAGGAGGAAAATTACTATTATATGCCAAAGTCCCTTACCAGTGATATATCATTTTCTTCTCTGTATCAGAAGCCTCTCCATCTTCCTTTTCCTACATTGTTTTATGTGACATTTGTCATTCTACTATATACATTGCCCTCCCTATACATTGATCTCCCTATCAAACAACTATAATTCAAAACTTTACATATTAAAAAAGCAAAATTGTTTGTTGAAGGATTTAGAATGAGAAAACTTTAGTCTACATGTAACATTAAAACTTTTGGCCAAAGATACTATAAAAAATTTTGCCATAAAATATATTGATATTATATGTTTAAAATGACCAAAAATCATTCTTATTTATCTTATTAGAACCCAAAGACCTCTCTATCTTTTTTTTTATTTAATAGCCTTTTATTTACAGGCTATATGTATGGGTAACTTTACAGCATTAACAATTGTCAAACCTCTTGTTCCAATTTTTCACCTCTTACTCCCCACCCCCTCCCCAAGATGGCAGGATCACCAGTAGATGTTAAATATATTAAAATATAAATTAGATACACAATAAGCATACATGACCAAACCGTTATTTTGCTGTACAAAAAGAATCAGACTCTGAAATATTGTACAATTAGATTGTGAGGGAAATCAAAAATACAGGTGGGCATAAATATAGGGATTGGGAATTCAATGTAATGGTTTTTAGTCATCACCCAGAGTTCTTTCTCTGGGCGTAGCTGGTTCAGTTCATTACTGCTCCATTGGAAATGATTTAGTTGATCTCGTTGCTGAGGATGGCCAGGTCCATCAGAACTGGTCATCATATAGTATTGTTGTTGAAGTATATAATGATCTCCTGGTCCTGCTCATTTCACTCAGCATCAGTTCGTGTAAGTCTCTCCAGGCCTTTCTGAAATCATCCTGTTGGTCATTTCTTACAGAACAATAATATTCCATAATATTCATATATCACAATTTATTCAGCCATTCTCCAACTGATGGGCATCCACTCAGTTTCCAGTTTCTAGCCACTACAAAGAGGGCTGCCACAAACATTTGTGCACATACAGGTCCCTTTCCCTTCTTTATGATCTCTTTGGGATATAAGCCCAGTAGTAACACTGCTGGATCAAAGGGTATGCACAGTTTGATAACTTTTTGAGCATAGTTCCAAACTACTCTCCAGAATGGTTGGATTCATTCACAACTCCACCAACAATGCATCAATGTCCCAGTTTTCCCGCATCCCCTCCAACAATCATCATTATTTTTTCCTGTCATCTTAGCCAATCTGACAGGTGTGTAGTGGTATCTTAGAGTTGTCTTAATTTGCATTTCTCTGATTAATAATGACTTGGAGCATCTTTTCATATGACTAGAAATAGTTTCAATTTCTTCATCTGAGAATTGTCTGTTCATATCCTTTGACCATTTTTCAATTGGAGAATGGCTTGATTTTTTATAAATTAGCTGAACCTTTGACTGTAAAAATGTTTTCCCAGTTTATTGCTTCCCTTCTAATCTTGTCTGCATTAGTTTTGTTTGTACAAAAACTTTTCAGTTTAGACCTCTCTATCTTAAAAACTTTGCATTAGGGTTTGATTTTATTAAGGCTTGAATTAGACAACAGGTTCCATGAACATGGACAGAGAACAAGTGAATTTTTTTTTAATAATAACATTCATTCATCTAAGACTCCCACTTTCTCTAACCAAATGCCTCTCCTTTTCCCCAGCTCAGAACATGTTTAGGATAAAAATACCATGAACATCAAATAGAAACTCTTTATAACAGAAGACCTCTTTAAGAATCGATTACACACATCAAGAGTCAAGTCCAACTAGCAAACACCTAACTACTCCATTAAAGAGTCATAGTTCACAAAGAGAGTTCTAGACATCAGCACATCACTCTTCTTAGAGTTTCCACTTATTGTTCATAGAATCATGGACTCTCAGAATAGAAAAATGCCTCAAAGTCATCTAAACCTCCCCATATTCAAACCATGAATGCTACCTGCAGCTATCCTGGGCAAGTCATCATACAGTCTCTGCTTGAAGACATCCAGCAATGAGGAATTCATTATTCCCTAATGCAGCCCATTTCATTTCTGGACAGCTCTAAATTTCTAAAAATTTAGTGTTGACATGGAATCTATCTCCCTATAACTTTCACCTCTTGTTCCTAGTTCTATAGTCTCTGGGATCAGATTCCAGGGGGATGCTTGTAAATGTTTAACAATCAACTTTCCAGAAGGAAAAAAAAGTATACACTTGACACACTAATTAAGTTTAATCTTCTAAAATTAAGTTTAATCTTGAATATTAATATTTTCCCTATCACTTCATTAGATCTAGACAATCAACAAAATAATTGAATTCTGATTTGTAGCCCTTGCTCTTTCAAACTGGCCCCAATACAACTCTAGTCAATATAAGACCAAGTACAAGAATAGTCCTTCTTTTGTTGTATAATTCTTCAGATGTCTGAATATAGTTATCTTACTCCTATCCCAGAGAAATATTGCTATCTTCTCTTCTCCAGGTTAAAAATTCCTTCTTACCCCATTCATGTTTAGAGATCTATTAATGGTTTCTAAAACAGAGATACCTAATTCAGGAAACAGATAAATTAATTTAATTAAACAAAGCTTTATTTATAGCCATCATTAAAATACAAACAACCAGTAAGCAAATTAAAAAGATCAAAGAAACACTTAGTGGTAACCAGGACTGACCATGTGTGGGAAGCAATAAAACAAAAAGGGGAAAAAACAAGGAGAGAAATGATTTACCATCCATTCAGTGACTTGTCTGAGTAGATAGAGTCCCATAAATGCTGTATTCTCTTTAGAAGCTAAATGGTGAGGCAAGGAAAAACTAAGTTCTAGCCATTTACAAGACCTAGATTCAATCTCGAGAAGGCATCTAATACTTTGACTACCATTTTCATTTTTCATGAGTCAGCCTGTTCAGCTCTATCCCTTTTTCTCACTCTGTCTCTTCCCATATCTCTGTCTCTCCCCATCTCTCTGTCTCCATGTCTCTCTGTCTCTGATTCTCTTCTAAGGTATTTAAAACTGCAAGTATTACAACAACTCTTCCCTTTATTTCAAAGATAAGTTTGATATTATGATAACTTTATCTGTTCCTGAGCTTGGAAAAAGCACAACTCACAGGGTCTTCAGTGACTGTTAATATGTATGTGTTTATATGTGTGTTTGTATTTGTGTGTGTATAAATTCTTTAGGTCTTTTGATTTCACTGTTGTGTATACTACCATTACCAACTCATATGACAATTCACCAAAACTTAGAAAATCACTTTCCTGAATTATTTTAATGGAGTGATTCATTGTCTGGTTGATTGCAGCCCAGCCATGAGCCTCAACTCAACTTACTGAATCTTACAGAATTTCTTACTGAATTCATTTGTAAAGCTTCTCTAACTTGGTAGAACTTAGTAAAATCTGAATCTCAATGGCACAGCCTAACAGGAACCCAGAATCATTTTCCTGCCACAATAAAAAATCTAGATCAGATTTTAGTAAGCAAAAAACATTATTATCAAATGAAGGTTGAAATGATGGCACCTAGGATAGGTGAGAGAGTGATAGTGGCTGATGGAGAAAAAGTAAGATAGTTTGATTCTTGCTCTTGCTTATTTATTTTTCTGCCAAGAAAATAATATTTTGACTTGAAAAGTCAGAATAAAAGTGGCTCATGGAGAGTTGAACCCAAGGTAAACAAGGAAATAGAGAACCAGCTGCCCTTCATTAGCGTAAGTCCCCAGGTCCAGACGAGCTTACATCTGAAGTTACAGAAAGGACTAACAGATGTGATTGGTGAGGAATTGTCAGTGATCTTTGAAATATCATAGAGAATTAAAGAGGTGCTATAAGACTGGAGCAGGGCAAATGTCATTTTTTAAAGGAAGACAATGAAGCCTACAAATATAGGCTCTTGAACTTGACTTTGATTATTGGAAAATTTCTTGAATATATTATCAAAGGGAAGTTATTGAATGTCTAGGAAAGGAATTAATGATCACAAAGAGTCAGCATAACCAAGAACAGGTCTAATTTCATTTCCTTTTTAAACAGGCATACTACAATAAATCAAGCAATGAACAACTATTTATAGATAAGGATAATCCTGATTGTGTAGCATTTTATACTTGGGGAAACATTTGACAAAACGTCTTTTACTCTCTTTGTGGAGGACCTAAACAATAGCATGATTACAGGTGGATTTGAAACAGGCCAATTAGAATTAAGGAATCGTCATTAATGGAAGGAAGGAAAGAAAAAAGAAAGGAAGGAAGGAAGGAAGGAAGGAAGGAAGGAAGGAAGGAAGGAAGGAAGGAAGGAAGGAAGGAAGGAAGAAGGGAGGAAGATTGGAAGGAAGGAAGGGGAAATGGATGCATTTAAGCACCTACTATGTGCCAAGCACTGTGTAAAGTGTCTTATAAATATTATTTCATTTGATACAACAACTTGAGAAATAACCCTATCATTATTTTCATTTTATAATTGAGGAAACTGAGGCAAACAAAGGTTTAGTGACTTGCCCAAATTACAAAACTAATAAGTAATAGCTTAGTGTCAGCTTACAAGACAATCTTTAGTGGTATGCCCCACAGATCAGTTCAAGCTTTGTGTTGTTAAAAACCTTTATCAACAACTTTGATAAAGGAGCATGTCATATTTATCAAATTTAAGAATGACACAAAGTCTGTAGAAATAACTAACACCTTAATTGAAAGAATTAATATCTAACAAGAGATCCCACAGGTTTGAAATCAAAAGAAAAATGAAAATTGATAAATATAAATAAATTCAATTAAACAAATAGTTAAGTGATTATTATGTTTGAGAAATAAAACCAAACTTTGGCTTTCCAAAAAATTTATACTCTACTGGACAAACTTACATTTTAGTGGTAAATTTAAAGTCTTGTATGCATTCAAAATATCAACTCCTAAAGTGTAAGAAAGAAAGGGTATTTCTGAAAAAATGAGAATAGTTTGTCTGAAAATGACTTGGGGCTCTTACTAGATAACAAACTCAAAATGGATCAACAATGTGATATGTTGACCCCCCCCCAAAAAAAAATGTAGTTTTAAGCATTAAGTGAGTAATAGGATCAAAGAATAAGGAGACTGATCGTTATCCTAGTGGTCAGAACACATATTAAGTGTTGTGTTTAGTTCTGGGTGTTGCATTTTTGGAATGTCAGACAGAAATAAGATGGAGTATAAGTTGCACAATGAAGGGCTTCAAGTTCATACTTTATGAATATCTGTTGAAGGAACTGGGGTTGTTAAACCTGGAAAAGAGAAAAAATTAGGGTGAATATGACATATCTCTTCAAGCATTTGAAGGGTTGTTTGTAGGAAAGCAATTAGATGGGTGCTACTTGCCTTAGAATTGGTAGCAGTAATTGCAAGTTCAAAGTCAAATCCTGATTTCCTGGCATTTTCCCAACATTTCCAAATTATACAGATTCAAGTTTACCACCTGACCCTCATGTCCCCTTTACCTGATGTTTCCTCTTACTTTAAGATGGTAGATCTTAAAGGCCAGAAACTGCTTTGTTTGTAGTTTTATTGCTAGCACAGTTTCTAGTGTTTGACATACAGAAAGTGATGAATAAAAGTTCTTTAACTAATCATACATTTGAATCAAAGAAACACTTGCCAATAAATTATTGTTGTTGAGTCATGTCCAATTCTTTGTTACCCCTTTTGGGGCTTTCTTGGCAAAGATACTGAAGTGATTTGTCATTTCCTTTTTCAAATCATTTGACAGATGAGGAAACTGAGACAAACAGAGTTAAGTGAATTGTTCATAGTAAGTATCCAAAGCCAGATTTGAACTCAGGAAGATGACTCTTCCTGTCTTTAGGCCCAGAACTATATCCACTGTACCATCTACCTCCCAAGAATTAGTACCCTCTAAATAGAATCTGAAATATCTGGAATGGGTTTCCCTTCCCTTGAGGTCTCTAACTAAGCCCTGAAAGGAGACTTATCAGGTAGTAAGCAATAGTGATTCTCATTCAAATTCAGATTAAAGTAGATGACTTCTATAAATTCTCTGATTCTAAACAAAGCAATTTCAGTAAAAAAAAAAAATAAGTAAATAAAAACATATGGTGTCATTAATTTTTAGAGCCTGAAGAGGTCCTAAAATTCATAACCAATGAATATTATATATTATGAAATGTAGATCTTAAGAATAGAAGTGAAATGTGTTTTGACAGAAAAATAAAAGACACTTAAAAGTTAGAGATTGAAAACAATGAGTTTTTGGAAACTTTTTTAGATTAAAAACAATGAGTTTTTGGAAACTTTTTTAGATTATACCTTAATCCTTAAAAATAAAAGATGCTAGGGAAATTATAACAAAACAAAATATAATACAAATGAGGGAAAAATATCCTGAGATGGCAGAGTAAAAGAAATGCCCTAAATGTGGCACAATTCACACACACATACACACACACACACACACACACACACACACACACACACCAGCTGGAAGAAAGTATGAATGGGCATGCCTAAACCTAAAATTCATCTATGATGATGATAAAATATCATGTTAAAAACAAATCAATCCTTAGTATATCATGGATGAAATGTTCCTTTCTGAAAACATATGTTGCTGTCATATAGACACTATTCCCCCCCACCAAAAAAAAACCCACATGAATTCCTAAAAAGGCTTCCTTTTTTTTGGTTGTTGTTGTTTATATTTGTTACCCCATTGTAGAGGAATTCTTGGGTGTCCCCAGCAGAGAGGTTGCCATGATTCAATGATGAGGAAGAAAAGATGAAATTAAGCATAATTTGTATATGTATCCTCTTCCAATGTCATCATCACCCTCTTTTAAAATGGCAAATTGCTAGACTGGAAGGTTTGAAAATCTGTTTTCAAATGAAAAAAGGCCAAGCCTACAAAGAATATTAAATATCATTTCAACTGAGTTATTTACCCCAAAATTTTAATGATTTTGGTAATTTTCAATTCAACAAGTTGGGTTTTTTATTTGTTTTTATTGATCTCCTCCTCTACTTCAAGCACTAGGCTAAACACTAAGGATACAAATGAAACAGACTGAGCCTTTAAGGAATGTATACAAATACAAAAATGAGACAAAGTACATGAATTGATGCAAAGTGAAGTTAGTAGAATCAGGAGAACATTGTACATAATAACAGCAATATTGTTCAATGAAACACTGTGAATGAATTACAAAAAATCATTGTATTCTCAGCAATACAATGATCTAAGACAATTCCAAAGGACTAATGATAAAGTACACTATCCATTTCCAGAGAAAGAACTGATATTGTTTGAATACAGACTGAAGCATGGTATTTGCTTCACTTTCTCTCTTTAATTCTTTTTCTTTTATTTGACTCTTTTTGTACAGAAATGTTTTACATGATTCCACATAAATAACCTATATCTGATTGCTTGACATGTTGAGGAGGGATGAGAAGAGGGAAGGAGAGACAGATAGAATTTAGAACTCAAAAAAAATTTATGTTAAAAAATTGTAATTTGTGGGGAGAATAAAATTAAGTAAGATTAAAAGAATTATACAAAATTAATTTTCAATAGGTGGGTACTAGCAACTGGGCACATCAGGAAAGGTTATTTAATTGGAGGCAATATTTGATCTGAATCTGTAAAGAAATCAGGTATTCCATGAAGTTCAGGTAAATAGGGTATGCATACTAGACACAGGAGATGGCCTGTACAAAAGCATGGGATTGGAGAAATGTAATATCATTTATGAGAAACAGTAAGAAAGTCAATTTGACTTAAATGAAAGTTCATGTTCATGAAAGGAAGTAATATGCAATGAGCCTGGAATTGTAGACTGAAGGCAAATTATGAAGTGTTTTCAATGTCAAACAAAAGTTGGCATTTTTTTCCCCTAGAAGTACGAGAAAAGCTCTAATTTTGAATGGCTGAATTAGAGCCAGAGCCCCAATTACTAATTTTGGTACCTATAGTAAAAATCACAAAACATGCTCTGAACAAGCAAAAAGAAATAAACTTACCTTCAAATAAATTTTGCAATTTGAGGGGACTTATTTGGACCCAAAGCACTACAATCCTTTATATAGGAGTAGAAACCCACTGATATTGTGAAAACAAACTACAGGGGATGGGGGCATGATAAGCAAGGTGTCTAGCTAAGGAGATGCTCACCTGGAATGAAAAATCTTGAGAAGGAAACATGCCATCCCATAAGTTTCCTATTTTCTTATGATTCAATCAGTAGTTCTGGTTTTTTGAAAGAATATAAGCAGGGGTGTGCTGGTGAATGTTTAATAAGCTCTCTGAGGGGGAAAAATGAGTGTGGCACACTTTTAAGTTTAATCTGAATTACCATTTTCTCCATCATTTTCTTAAGCCTAGACAGTCAACAAAACAATAAATCCAGCTTTCATTTCTAGAGTTTGCCAGTTTCTGAAGTGTAGGTGCTCATACAGAAAAGTTTTCAGTTGGCTCTCAAGAGCCCACTGCCAGCTCCAGTGTATCACTGGAGCCAACACCCTTTAATTCTTAGTGTTTTAGAGAAAGTTGTAACTGTCTTGTTTTAGTTATGATTTTAGTTGGAACCTTTAAGTTCATTGTGAGTTAGATCAGTATTTTAATAAAGTTAAACTTAACTTGGAGGACATAGGACTTACCTAGCTTAATATAGTCAACTCTGAATAGAGACAGGATATAAAACTAGTCCAGATTTTTTCTTGGTCCAAGTATGGACTATCTAAAATATCATAGAGTTAGATCATGTTTTAAGGATGCTTCATTTACAACCAGATGAGTCTCCCTGTAACATAGACTCCCATGATTACTTTCTAAATTCACACCAACATTCAAGTGATACAACAGATGATTTTAAGCCTGCAGAGTGGCTAGAGCATTAACTAACATCCCATGGGGTTTCTGTCGGCTTCTCTGTGTTTGGAGACATAATATTCAGTTTCTCCAAAACAGCTCTAGTTACTAAAAGCAAATACATGTGAAACTCATGATGGTGGTCAAACAAAGAGTTAATACAACCCAAACAAAAAATCCCATTTGAAATATTTTTACAACTTTCTTTACACTCATGAGTAGGGGGAGAAAAAACACCATTCTAAGTGCTGCTCCTTGTCCCATTAGCTTGTCTGCTTTTACAGGTGGCAAGTTGTAGCAAGATCTAAAGCCCAAAGTCACATGCCAAGATGGTCTGGGACTGAAATACTCGACCCTCCTGACCCCCTGCCCATACATACAACATAATCACTCACAAAATAGATACTAAACTCATGTTAGCAGCAGTCTGACATAAACCAATACAAGCAAGGAAATTTGGAGTTAAGGCAGAAACTTTGTCCTTAATTCACCTTACTGGGCCTCCGCATTACCTCTTCCCTGTCTGGGATTAATATGTACAAAACCAAAACTTTTCTTTTCTTCATCTTCCTTCCATTACATCCCCCCATCTACACATAATTACAGACTTCTCTAATTAAAATCAATACAACTTATTTTTTAAAGTACAAAGTTCACTCAAAAAGTAGAGATGGAGTAAACTTGATGATCACTTTTAGTTTGTTTTCTTATTTCTTGTTTATTTACTATAAACTTGCATGATATATCCTGGTAAATGAAACAAGTTTGGTTGTGATTCAAGAGACTATGTTGCCAATAAAGTTAAATAGAGTGGAACAAAGTTTGGAACAACTTTGAATGGAAGGAAGTGCCCAAAGCCTAAAGCTTAATGAGGGATAGCAGAGCCTAATGACTAGAAAACTAGACTAGATGTTAGGAGACTTAGATTCAATTTCTTAGTTACCAGGTGTATAAAAACACCCTCGAGCTTTCTGTATTATATTCATAAAATAAGAGTAATAGTACTTTGCAAAAATATTTCATATACTATAGATGCTTGAACATGATATGGAGATGACCTGTGAGATTAAGAAGAGTACAACAAGAGGACACACTTTTATAGCCTGTATCATAAAAGTTAGCTAAAATTCACATAGCACCATAAAGTCTGCAAAGTACTTCAAAAATATTGTCATTCATTTCACCCATTTTACAGATGAGGAAACTGAGGAGACAGCAGTTAGATGACTTGCCCAGTGCTGTGACTTGTTTCTGGAGGTTAGATGTAAACCTAGTTCTTCACTCTGTGTCCAGCATTCTAACTATTGTATGACCTCACCAACTTAGCATGGTAGAAAGTTTTGAAAATGGTTCTGGAAGCAAGCCAAGTTTGCTTTCTGAAGGCCAACCTGAGTCTGGAGGGGCTCATCACCAGTAGATTAGTCACTGATCACTTAGTTGGTCAACAAACATTTACTAAGAACTCATCACATGCTTACTGTACTAAGCAATGAAATTACAAAGAAAGGCAAAGAAAAAAAAAAAGGTTCCTTCATTCAAGACTATATTCCAGTAGAGGAGACAGAATGCAAATAACTATGTACATAGAAGAAGGCTGTGTGTTAGTGTGTATATGTGTGGTTATATACAGAAACATTGTAATGAAAGACTTCTGGGAGCAGGTGGGTTGAAGATGAGCCTTGAACCCAAGAAATCTAGTACATAGAGATTAGGAGAGTATTCCAGGTATAGGAGACAAAGACAAACACATAGTTATAGGGGCCAAAACATGAAGTATTACATGTGAGCAAGCCATGGTAGCTAAATTGTAGAGAAGATGATAGAGAATAAAATAGAAGAAGATTAGAAAAGCAGGAAGAGGACATTTTCTAAAAAGCTTTGAGTGCCAAATAGAAGGCATTATGCTTGGTCATAGAAATGATTGAAAGACACTGGAGGACACTGAGTAAGGGAGAGACATGGGCAGTCTTGTGCCTTAAGGAAAGCAATTGGTCAGTGTAAGTTGCAATGCAAAGACCAAGAACTGAAAAACAAAAGAATTGGCTCAAATTATGTTGTCAAATTGATGACTGACCAGAAAAAGTAAGGCAGTCAAATCTCAAGAATAAAAGGTGACCAAAGAACAGTCTGTGTGATCTACTTGGAAATGCTAGGGGAAGGTCCTCAGCAAATTGGGTAGACCCATGTGGAGACCTTATTGGATGAAATTTATGTCAGTCAATTAGTTATAAGAAGGCAATTATAATGAAATAGTAAACTTTTGTTATCTCCAGCATTTCTGAAACTATTTTGAATGAAAGGCAGTGTGGTAACATTGATTAGGAATCAGCCTTTGAATTGGGAAGTCCCTTCAGAAAGCCTGAGCAAGCCACTTAACTTTTTGGTGCTCCTAGGCAATTTTCTATAATTGTGATTTACAAAGAAATTGCAGAACTTCATTAGTAGAGGAAGATCACTTATTTGGCATTTTTTACCCTGAAGAAAATACAATTCAAAACCAAAAAGAAAAGAAAGATGAATAACAATAGTAAAATAGGCCAGCCTTGATTAACTATGTTCTGTGCTGAAAAGACTGTAATTTTCTCCTTTACATACAGTGATCGTCGATTCAGAGAAAAACTTTATAATTTATTTAAAGAAAAACTCTACTCTTCCTAAGTTTTTTTATTGTTTTTAAGATTAGTAGATTTTGTGTTTTCTTAAGTATATTTCAGCATCTGTGGACATAGTCATTTTTATTGATATTATCTGTTGTTAGTATGATTTATTTTGCCAGTCTGTTACCTTGTTTTTCAGGCATAAAGTCCACTTGATATATTTTAGATATTGCTATATTGTTCTTGATACTGTTTTATTTAATATGTTTCAACAATATTTACTAATGATATGTGTATAATTTTCCTTATTTGACTTCTTCTCTGGTTTATGGAGTATATTTGGTAGAATGCTTTCTAAAACCTCTATTTTTGGAAGCAATTCGTCAAAATCATCAGAATCATTTGCTTTCTAAAGTTTAACTAGAATTAAGTCATGAGGGTAAAGCCAAGATGGCAGAGAATGGATAAGACTTTGCCTGAGCTCTTCCTGTCTTCCCTCAGAATCAACATCAGATTAAGTCTCTGAATGGGTTTTGGAGCCACAGAACCCCAAAATATTTGAAGTGTAACAAATCTTCAGAAGAAGATATCTTGGAAGGACTTTAGGAAAGTTCTGTCTCAATTGAGCAGGGGGACACATGGCCCAGCAGACACAGCACAAGGAGGTCCAGAGCAGAGAGCCCTCTCACTGGAAATGTAAGGAGAAGCTCTTAGCCAAAATACAGCAGCATTGGCTACTCTGTTCTGGTTCAGAAGCCAGTGGATCATCAGATTAGCTTTGAGATCCACAACACAACTACAAAAGGCAAATAGTGAGCCCTGAACCACAGTATAACAAGTGGGATTTGGCCATGCCCACATAGAATAGGAAGGAAGCTGGCAGCACCGGCCCCAAGGCAGCTTAAAACCCTTACCTCCCTGTAGAGGAAGTTTGGGACAATATCTCCTTTGCCCAAAGAATCAACCTCAACTTTTAAAAATGAAAAAAAAAAAGCAAAAAGAGCTTGGGCTATAGATAACTATTGTGGAGATAGGGAAGAACAGACCTTAAATCCTGAAGACACTAAAATCAAAATGTTTCCAGATGAAGCCTCAAAGGGTAATATGAGATGGTCTTCAACTCAAAAGCCTCTCTTGGAAGAATTCAAAAAGGATCTTAAAAGAAAGAAGGAAAATGGAGAAAGGAAATGAGAACTTTGTAGGAGAGTTTGGAAAATGTAATGGGACAGAACTCTGGAAAGATGTACTTGAAACAAGGATTCTTACAACAAGGTGTTAACTCAGTGGAATTGATAAGACAATGCATATCTAATTTAACATGGTGATTAATAGTTCTCTAGTTGAGTATAATTGAATTAATCTTACAGCAAATAATGGTTTCCTAGTGATATAATAATTGGCTTATACTCAGTATGATGAATGGATTTAATTGTAATAGAGTATTTAAGAGGTCAGAGTCAGACCTAGAGAGAGAGAGAGACTCGAAGAAACTTGGAGAAGACAGAGGACTAGAGGCTGGAGCACAAGCTCCCAGACTCAGGGAGACTTCAAGACAGAGACCATCGTGGTGATCCTCCTGCTTCCTCCACAGAAACCAAGACACATTCCAGAGGACCTCCAGAAAGCTAGCCGAACCCCAGGCAAGGAGACAGACTGTGAAGGAGATGATAAACACTTTTGGACTTTATCATCTGCCTATTCCCATGGTGATTACTCTGCTGAAGTGAAGTATGGTCCAAAGACCTCCAGAAAGCTAACCAGAATTACAAGAAAACACAGAAACTGTCTTAAAAAAAAACCAATTCCTTAAATAATAGATTTGGTAAAATAGAAAAAATATAAAATTAAGTTATAAATCTTTTTAATCCTAGAGGTTAAAAAAAAAATCCAAAGCAGTTTGTTAATGGCTCTTTGGATTCATTTTTCTGATCTTGATTCATTTAGATTATCTAGATATTTGTTCACTTTGAATACTTTATGTTTCTGTAAATATTCATCCTTTTTACATTTTCATTTTTTGCATATAATTTTGTATAATATTATTTAATAGTTATCTTTATTTCTTCATTATTATTTTTCCTTTCTTATTTTTGATTTAGGTAATTTTTTGAACATTTTAAAAATGAAAATAGCCAATGATTTTTATCTTTTTAAAATCTTTGTTTATTTGATTAAATTGTTTTATTTTCCTTTAAATTCTCTTAATTTCTTCTTTAAGAATTTCTTTTGTACATATTTTGGATATGTTTATTTTTAATTTCCTAATTTCTTCAGTTGCAGACTCAGCTCATTTATCTTTTCTTTTCTTCATTCCTTGATAGAACTAATACATTTCCCCTCCAAAAAATTGCTTTGTTTCTATGTAAATTTTCATGGATTGTCTTATCATACTTTTATTATTTAAAATTATTTTAATAAGTTTATTTGAGATTCTTAAATATTTTTATATTTTATTCATCATTTAGATCCCCATTTAATAATATTTTCTCATTATTTAATAACATAATTTAATTATCTTATGAGCCATAAAAATAACATTTTAAATATTGACTTTTCTGTATTTTAAAAATCATTTCTCAAGGCCTTAAAGCAGGGGTGGAAGCCATCCTCTCCCCAGGTCATATAAGGCCTATAAAATTATTTGGTCTGGCCTTGCCAAGGCAGCTACAGGTTATAATGAGCTGAAAGCTAGGTAGAATAACCTCCCACTGCTTGAGTTCTATAAGTTGAAAATTTAATATGATCGACAAATTGTGTATCCAAATGGCTCTTGGCAAAAAAAAGGTTCCCCACCCTGCCTTAAAGTAAGGATTCTTAATTTTTGTTAATATCATGGACACCTTTGACAGTCTGGTGAAGCCTAGAGGTCTTTCCTCAGAATAATGTTTTTAAACACATAAAATTAAGTATATACAATTACAAAGAAAACCAATTATATTGAGATATACTTATCAAAATATTCTTATAAGCATATTGCTCATGTTGTCAGATTTGCTGCCATACAGTTGGGTAAAATAGTTCCTAATTATTGCTTTAATTTCATTTTCTTGGTAGTAAGTTCATCCTTTTCATTTTTGATGCTGGTAATTTGGTTTTGTTCTTTCCTTTTCCTAGTCAAATTAATCAAAAGTTTATCTATTTTGTTGGGGTTTTTTTTCATAAAATCAACTCTTTCTCTATTTTGTTCATGTACTGAAATTGCTACTTCATTGTTTATAATACCCTTTAACAAGATGTACTTTTCTTCCTTAACTCTTCTAATTGGATATATATTTTGCTTTTCCTTTATCTGAGATTAGAATGGCTAACCTAGCTTTTTTTTTTTTTACTTCAGCTGAAGCATAATAAATTCTACTCCAGTCCTTTACCTTTACTCTGTATGTGTCTCTCTGTGTCAAATGTGTTTCTTGTAAACAACATGTTGTAGGATTCTCTTTTTAATTTACTCTTCTATTTGATTCCATTTTATGGGAAAGTTCATCCCATTTGCATTCACAGTTATGATTATCAGCTCTGTATTTCCCTCCATTCTATTTTCTCCCCATATATACTTTTGTTCTCTTTCCATCCTGTCCCTAATAGTGTTTTGTTTTTTTTTTAGCCTATCCTGTCCACTAGTGTATCTTCTATCTCCCTTCCCCCTTCTCTTTTTTCCCCTAGTGTTTCTGCTCTCCCTTCTATCTAGTCTCTTCCTTTTCTTTCTTCTTTCTCCTACTTCTCTATAAGGTTAGATAAATTTCTATACCCAATTGAATGACTAAGTTATTCCATCTTTGAGCCCAAACTGATGAGATCAAGCTTCACACAATGTTCATCCCTTTACTTTTTAATGTATGATTTTCTTCAGTTAGCTTTTGTATCTCTTTTTCATATTTGGTTAATTCTACTTTTGAAGATGTTGTTTTCTTCAGTAAGTTTTATTTTGTTTTGTTTTGTTTTTTGCATTTGGACAATTGTATTTTTAGGAGTTGCCTTCCTTTTCCAAACTGTTGACTGTCTCTTGCATATCTCTCATTTCTCTTCTCATTATTTCTTCTACCTCTCTTGTTTGCCTTTTAAAGTCTTTTATGAGCACTTTCAAGAAGTCTCTTTGGGCTTGAGACCAATTCATATCATTCTTTGAGATTTCCTCTGTGGACATTTTGTCCTCATCTGAAGTGGTGTTTTCATCTTCCTGTCACTACTGTAGCTTTCTATGGTCAGGGTTCTTTTCTGTTTCTCACTCATTTTCTTTTCTCTTCTTTTGGTATTTCCTCTTTTTTTAACTTTTATAGTCAAGCTTAGCTCCTGGGGTAATGGGAGTATTGCCCCAGCCTCCCAAGGAACTTTGGCTTTGAGCACAAGGGCCCCTTGTGTTTGCAGGGGGTCATTTTATTTGCTTTTTCTAGTTTGATTTCTCAGAATTTTCCTTCTGAACTGGTATTGGAGGCTGCCCCATTGGTCTGCTCCTTTACTGAACCAAGACCAAGAGTCTCAGATGTTGATCTGCTGTGATCAAGACCCTCTCATTGGCTTTCCCAGACTTCATCTGAGCTGGGCTGATAACCTTTTTCACCCCAGTGAGACTGACCTTTCTTGAAGTTTTTCCAATATATCTTAAGCTTGGAGGGTGCTTTAATTCCACAAGACTCTGTTCAGTGTTTGATTTGATGTGATATTTGAGGGAAACTGTGAGAGTTTGACCAGCTTCCTGGCTTCACTTCACCATCTTGGCTCCACCCCTTCTTAAGAAATAATTCCATCCTAGGAGATTCTAGAATGAAGTCAAATTCTATCAAATACATCATTCCAGCTCTTTGTGTGTTCTCTCCTGTGATGTTACTTGCAGTTTCTTGATAAGTGACACTTTTCTCCTTAGCTATTTGTAAAGTTTTTGGTATTAATTAAAACCTATAGTTTGACAACAATGTGTCTGAGGGATCTGGATCTCATGTTTCTCTTGAGTGACCCCATCGAATTCTATCAATTCTCTTTTATCTTACTTCTGGAAAAAACAATTTCTTTAGTACTTTCCTGAGGGTGAAAAAAAATTTAGACTTTTTTAAAAATGTGTTTTTTTTTTTCAGGCAAACAAGATGATCATTTAATTATCTTTCCAAATTCTGTCTCTCATTATACCACTTTTGTTGCAAAGTTTTCAACTCTTTTTCCAGTTGGATTGTCTTTTGATGTTGTTTTGCTGCTTGTTATGTGCTTCTACCAATTTGTTCCCAAGTTGACATCTTTGTTTCTTATTGATTCTATGCCTTTATTCATATTTTCCATCATATTCCCCAGGTTGTTAACTTTTGTTATCAAATTTTCTTGATAATTTTTTACCGGTGAGAGATCACTCATTATGCAACCAGCTCTTTCTTTCCTATCACCAGCTCCTCCATCATCCATTTTTATTTACATTCATGTTCCAGTGCTTCTGTTAATCCTTGATCAATTGAAATTGAGTTAGATCTTTTTGTCAAAGAGATCCACTTCCATCAGAATACATCCTCATACAGTATCATTGTTGAGGTATATAATGATCTCCTGGTTCTGCTCGTTTCGCTTAGCATCAGTTCATGTAAGTCTCACCAATCCTCTCTGTATTCATCCTGTTGGTCATTTCTTACAGAACAATAATATTCCATAACATTCATATACCACAATTTATTCAACCATTCTCCAATCGATGGGCATCCATTCATTTTCCAGCTTCTAGCCACCACAAACAAGGCTACCACACACATTTTGGCACATACAGGTCCCTTTCCCTTCTTTAGTATCTCTTTGGGGTATAAGCCCAGTAGAAACACTGCTGGTCCATTATCCATTTTCAAAGGTTTATTATCCAATTTGATACCTCCTCTACTATATCCAACTTCCTTTCTTGGGCCATTGTTGAATATTTTTATTCCTTTGAATTCTCTTTGGCACACTAAAATCCATCATACTTGCTCATTTTTTTTCTCCTTATTCATTTTGTTATCTTTTCCTTTTCTTTATGTGGGAATAATTTTACTTTGAGGACCTTTGGTTTCTTCCCTGCCCTTCCCTCCCTCCCCTTTTTTTCTCTGTATCTCTTTCTTTCCATCTATGGTTCCATCACATTATATCTCTGTTTCTCTCTCCCACATCTCTCTCTGCCTCTGTCTTTGTTTCTCTTGTCTTTGCCTATCTGTTTCTCTCTGTCTATCTCTCTTTATCTCTCCTGCTTATTCTGTATTTTCCCTGTCTCAGACTGTCTACTTTTTACATAATGCTTCATATACTCAGCTGGTTCATTCTTCTGTTGACCTGCCAGGAACCTTCTTTTCTACATCTTTCTAGCCTTTGCCATAGTATGCTACAAAACTTTTAATGTTTCTCCTTTAGCTTAGCTACCTTCTGCTCACAAAGTTTGGTTGATGAAATTTAATAGAGATAAATGTGAAATTGTACATTTGAGGTCAACAAAATTATTTTTAAAATACTAGGAGGAGGATATAGCTAGATGACAGATTATCTGTCAGCTTAATATAGAGAAATATACCAGTTGGAGGGTAGTAAGTAGGTGATAAATTTCTAAGCCATGTTAACTCATGAAACAATTTCTTATTTGATATTTTAGAAAGAAAAATAGCACTAGTTATGGCATTTTCTCACAAAATTTTTATTGACATCATATAAAAAATCAAACATGTATTAAATATAACTTGAGAAATAATTATAAATGATATTTTATTTCTAAATAGGGAAAATGAAGATAGGAAGATCCCACCTACACCCTCCCAAAAAAAAAACTTGACATCGTAAGATATTTTATTTTTTGTTCATCTTTATTTCAATGGGAGAAAACATGGAGCTGAGAAAGGGGAAGAGGCAAAGAAAACACTGATATATAGATTCCTTCTTTGCCTCATTTTGAGTTGGTATTGAACAGTGACACCATTTCAGGGATTAGAACTCAGAAAAATTATAAAATTCATTAAAGTAAATCTGATTCTTGAATCCAAGTAGACAGATGGATTAAATCCTATACATTGTACGTACATTATACATCATTTCTTGGAGAGGGAGCACAATAGGAATGAAATTACTTGATATCAGGATACATTGGAATGGAGTTGAAAGGGGAGAAATGATTATTCACCACATTGGAAGTTATTTATATTTGGAGATATATCTTGCAGCTATCTTAAGAGGCTATCCTTTAATCATCCTTTGGAAGGAGTTGGAATGAAATTTAAACTCTTAAAGGAAACACTGCTTTGGGAAACATCATGAAAGACTGGAGAATAGCAAATGAGAGATGAAGAAGTAATCACATTTTGGAGCAGGAATTTATTAAAATTGATAGATAAGGGACTTTTCGATGTGATCAATTTCTAAATAAATTAACTACAATTTAGTACAAACTGCTTTAGATAGAGGTTGGAAAATATAGGAGGATTGCATGTTTTATGTTTTTACTCTGGAGGTGCTTTTTCTCAAAACAAGTTTCACTTCCTCTTTGTCTCTCTCTGCTGCCATTGAAATTTTACAGCCTGAGATAAATTCACCTAAAATGGCATGGCCACTTTAGATACTAGGAGTTGGATTTGGTCATAGTATGAATATTCTATGCATGAATGGGGGCTAAGCCCCAAGCTGTATCTTTTTCACTGCTTTCTCCTACAGGAAATCAGAGTAAAGTGGACTTTGCCATTACTAAAATATAATAGGCAAATAAGTGGGGTGTGTGTGTGTGTGTGTGTGTGTGTGTGTGTGTTAATTAGATATATGGTGGAATAGAACTTTTTGAGAATGAACAGGTAATATAACACAACAGTGCCTTGTGGGAGATATAATGAGTGTTTTTATATTAAACTGTGAACCTGAGCTAAGGAGCTGGGAGATTCCTAAGCATGAGATGATGTAGTTGAGGTGGAAAATGATAAAAGAGAATTCCCTAGTGGGTGGGAGAATCATGGCTGTTTTCCCTTGATACATAAATGGAACTCCCTGCAGCTAGGAGTGACATATTGAATGAGTTTCTGCACTGTTTCAAAATGGGCCTGTGTTTATATTTCATTGTGAAGATTTCTTAATGGTTTTAAAGGACCATGAAGAAATTATGCAATGTTTATGAATGGGAGGGATAACAAGTGCCAGAAAATGGGTCAAGGACCAAAGTTGTGATAATATAGATAGCTTCAGAGTAATCTGACTTTTTGAGTTATAATTCAAATTTTAAATATTGTTCAGGTAATCAAAATAAAAGCTGTTTTACTGTTTGTGGTTAGGAAAGACTTCGTAGCCATCAGAACCAAGTTTTTTTAAACTTGTCACAATTATAGGATAGATGTACCATTATTCTTTCCTCCTAGTATATTCCACAAGGAATACCATTGCTTTCGGATGAAGTTCATAGATTTGTAGGTGTAGAGCTAAAAAAAAAAAAAAAAAAAAAAGTGAGAAACCCAAAAAAGAAAAAAAATTATGAAGCATCTTTATACTTCAGGTACTTTGTTAAGTGCTTTACAAATATTATTTTATTTTTTCATCAGGGAAACCATAGGTAGGTGCTATTATTATCCATATTTTATTGTTAAGAAAATGGAGTCAGACAGAAGTTAAGTGACTTGTCTAAGCCATTAAGTGTCTGAGGCAGCATTTGAACTCAGATCTTCTCTACTCCATGCCATTCTATCTACTACATCATCTAACTTAATTAGACCTTAGAAGTTACTAGTTCTAGTCACATCATTTTGTAAATGAGAAAAATGAAACCCAGCTAGTTTAAATAATAAAGATTAGATTCAAACAAGAGGCCTGGAATTCTAAGTTCAGGCCATTCTTTCCATTGCTCCCCAAAATAATGATTACTTAATAATCAACACCATGTCCATAACTGTATGCCAGTGAACCAAGATGGAAACTGCAGCATATGATGCTTGGAGACAGTGTTCTAGGTTACAAGGCTCAACTCTGATACTTGTGTCTAGTTAAGTTCACTTCTCAGAAACTGAGTTTCCTTGTCTGTAAGATATATTAAAAGACTAAGCCCATGATTTCCTTTGAATAGGAAATACCAAGAAAGGAAATTCCCTCTGCCAAAGAAAGTTAGCCCCTCTTTTATCTCTCTTCCTTATCTATAAAATGAGGACAATAAAACCTGACACATTATGGGGTATTTGCAAGGAAAGTGATTTGCAAAGTTTAAGGTACTATATAAAGCAAAAGAATTAATGTAATGTCACATAGACTTCTTCTCACATGTTTCTCATATACTTAGCAAATATTTTATATTATCTTCCCCTGATTATGTGTCATCTTCCCCAAAGGACTGTGAACTCCTTAAAGGTAAGAGTCTTTCTTGTAATTAGTCCTTTTATTTCTCCAAGTGCTTCACAATAGGTGCTGAATAAATATTTCTTGATTTTTAAAAAAATTCTTCACATCCCCAGTTTAGAAGGGAGGTAAAGTTGCCTAGTTTCATAGCCTTCTTATCTTTCATTATCCCTGTCATATCTACACATTATCTCATATATGAAGGAATAAAATCTATTCCCAAACTCTATGCAATGTCCATCTCACCCAGGTGTTCATTTTAATATCTCCTCCTTTCACTTAAGAAATCAGGGTTTTTAATAATGAGATAACCCATGCTGGATAGAATGACAATCTTGTTTTCCAGGACTTTTGCCCAGTGCCCTGAAAAAAAAAAGTCTTCCAGATTAACAATCTGTTTCCTTTTATAATTTTATAAATCTGGACAAGGGAAAAAAAAGCTATCCTTTTATGCAAGTTCAACTTCAACTCCAGGCCAATTTCAGCTCAGCAAACTACTTAACCAATTAGAACTCTTTTAAAATAGAATGAAGTAGTGCATATCACTAAAGGTGTTTGTTCAAGCAGAGGCTTTCAAGGGGCATTAGAGAGGGAGGATGTAATTGGAAATAGGACTAGATCTTAAATAACATTCTATAAATGTTTTAATGGGATTAATAAGGAAAACGGTTTTTGTTTGTTTCAGCTTTCATTGTAAATATTTAATTGCATTCAATTGTTCCGTAAAGTGCTACGAAAAACTTTATTACTTCTAAAAATCTCAAAGATGGAACAAATTTCAGAGATCATCTCTTCTGACAGAAATTTCTTCTATAATTTATCCTGAAAAGACTTCCACTTAAGGTGGTGATCTGTGAAAAGTGCCACATGCCAGCCTGAGCAAGATGACCCCCCCAAGTCTAAAGAATTCATCAAAAACAAGTTATCATCATTGTTCTAGTCCTCCTTGTCCTCATCTTACTCTGAGCAAGAATGGGAACAGGAGGACTATCCAGGACCCAACATCCCTCTACTGTGATGTCTTTGGTTAGGTGGACACCAGAGATCGCCAGGAAACGCCCCCTCCCCCCCCCCCCCCCCCCCCCCCCCCCCCCCCCCCACCCCCCCCCCCCCCCCCCCCCCCCCCCCCCGGCAGTAACAGCAACAACAGTGCCAGCAAAACCATAGGTTCCATCAATATCAGGACCTCTAAGGGATCAACATTGCTAAGGAGCTTGAAGAGCGTTGCTACCCTGGTGTCCTTCAGTAAGAATGAGCTGCTCTCAAAAAAAAAAAAAAAAAAAGAATGAGCTGCTCTCTTCACTCAAGGATAACGATAAGGTAAAGGCCCTCTGCATCAAAACTGATGTGACCCTCTTGTTCTAGATTCCACATCTCTCCTCCCCCCAGGAACTCACCATTACTGCCTCTGCCCTGGCCACCCCAGGGATCAAAGATACAGATCTTGCCCTGCAGGCAACCAAAAAGAGTTTATCAAAATCTAAGCAGAAACCTAAGTGTGAAACTGAGGAGGATTTTAGGGAGATCAAGAAGACTCAGGGAGATAATGTTCTTGTTAACAGTAAAGAGTGATTACTTTGGCTGCCAACTGTACTTCATCATCACGCCATTGCCACTTGAACACCAGTAGTCACATCCATCTTCTCCAGAGAATCAGTTCAAGCCCCATTTTGGAGACATTGCTAAAACAGTACACTACAAGTCAAAGAACATTTTCTTCCAAAATAAACCAGGATCCAAGAGACAACCATGGTTACCATTATCCAATGGGCACAGAGATTACAGGAGACAAAAGCTGATGATATGCCACACAGTCCAAATTATTTTATGCAATAAGCTAAATGGATGAAATATAAAATAAACACAGTTGTGGAAAAATTTGGAAAAACTTTGAATCATGCTAAAGCAGCCCTGTCATTTATTGAGTGTAGAAATGGAATGGAGCAAGGCCCAGTGGAATCTAAATCTCCCTATTCAATGTGCTCAGAAACAGTAGAACTTATCAGGTATACTAAGAAACTAAAGCCTCACTCAAGACCAAATGTCACTCCAGAGGACAAACAATTAACTGTATTATGTTACAGGTATCTGACTTTATTCTGATTCATAAAAGACCATTCTACAAAGTATTCAAAAGTATTCATTGACTATTTCAAGAATTCATCTAAGGTTGCTTAGGCCTCATCTCCATGGGATATACTAGTAGAAAGAGCACAGCAACTCTATCCCCCATGTTTCCCAGAACTTTTCTAGTCAGTTTGGTGGGAGCTCAGGGGAGTTTCTCAAGCACTAGCACTACTTAATCATTATCTATAATTAGCATTCCACATAAGATCCATCAAATGACAACCCATTATGTCAGCATTACCAACAGTAGTCTGCACAATTACAACTACTAGGAGAGTGTAATGTCCAGTCTAGCTTTCTAGAGGATCTCCGGACAAATCTTTGTCTTAGGTGGAGAAGTGATTAAGGCCAGAGAGCCACCATATGGATGGTCAAGGATGGAGTCTTTCTATTTCAAGTCCTCTCACCCCTTAAAATACCTTAGTACAATTACATCACTACAGCACACTGAGCATGTGCCAACTGTAGAACAATTACATCACGTATCACACTAAGTATATGCCAACTAGAGTGATTATATCATTACATCACACTAAGTATATGTGCACTAGAGAACCATTATCTCATCAATCACACTGAGTGAACACCCTTGTTTCAAATATCCTTTTTTCAAGTATACCTTTCCCAGATTTCCCCACTATCTGCAGTTCTCTACAGGAGAGGGTTGACAATTTCACCAAGGAAAACAGAATTCTTTAATGAACTGCATTTGCCAATAAGGTCTGCTAACCTGCGTAATTCAGTACTCCCGGCACTGTGTGACTGTGAAATACTGTTCACTCATCATAATGACTGCATGTCATTTAGCTGTTTTGTGTAATAATCTCCCATGGACTGTTCAATTATTCTGGACACCATGCTACTGAAATTCTCAGGCACTGCTTTTAGCAAAATTAAAGTAAATATTTTTTTCAGTATCAAACAATGATATTTTTCTAAGGGGTATGTGTATGTATATATGTGTGTATGTGTGTATTTATATGTGTGAGTCTATTTATATGTGTGAGGTTGTCTGTATATGTTTGTAAAATTTATGCAGTTCTTCAGATTTTATCTCCTTCTGTAGTCTCTATAACCTTAGCATAGCCAGAAATGACTAGAGGTGTCTGATTTGATAAACACACACACACATCACATCACATCACATCACATCACACCATATTTGCTTTCTATTTCAATATTAAACTTTGGATTCTTAGAAAATCCAGCCAAAATCTAATGGATTAATCAAGTGCAATAAAGTGCATTGAAAGCCTGACTGCCAGTTTAGATGCTCTAGAACATACATTATTTGTTGGAATTCTAGTGTCAACTCAACTTGACACAAGGTGAAAACTCAAGGGAGATGTCAGAATCCTAGTGTTAACTCAATGGAATTGATACAATGCTTATTGGTTCACACATTAGAGGGAATCCTTACAAGGTGATAAGTTGCTAATATTGATAGACAATAATGCTTGTGTTCACACGTTTAGAGAGCTCTTATAAGCAAGATGTAATTAAGTACTTATTGGAGTTCACATGTTTGGGAGATTTTCAGGGTTTGGTATGACATATCTGAATTCATACCTCTCTTGAAGTTCTTAGGGCCAGAGAGCACTCTGGGAGATAACCCATAACCCCATTCTCTCACAGGAGGAGTTAATCTTTGGGAGATCATATATATAGAGGAAGCTCTTAGAGCTTCAAGAGAGTTACTTGGGAACATTCCCAGGGGTTGGAGGTAAGAGATATTCATTGCATCTTCTACCTTGGTGCTGGCTGGAGGCTGAAGAAAGCAGAGGCAGAAGCCAAGGACAAAGCTGCAAGAGCTCTTAGAATCAAGCAGAGAGATAGGCCTCTGAGCTAACCGGGCTATATTGAAGAACACAATAAAAGATCTGAACTTTTATCAGCTGGCTGTGATTTTGGGTGATTATTTGATTGTAACTGAAACTAAGGCTGCCTCCCCGAGAAACCAACCTCTCCCCCAGAGAGAACTGATTATTATTTTAAAGAACAAAAACACCACAATTATTGAACTCTTTTCAATCTTAATATACTATATACCTTTGCTTGCAGATGAATAGAAAAATGGAATTAACTATTTGTTTCAATGGATTTCATGTTTCTTTAATTATTCCTCTTTTCAATTATAGCTTCATCTGTCATTCAGCCTTATTATCATCTAAAAATACAAGAGAAAGAAAAAAAATCTTTCCTAAATACCTTTCCCTTCCTTCCCTCCCTTCTCCAAATTAGAGTGGCAGTAATGGCACTGAAATTAATAAAAGAAAAAAATCCAATGACATGGAACCTAAATGGATATTAAAAACTGCAAGGCTTTCTGACTAAAAAGCAGAATTCACTTACACAGGTGACATCAGACACACATATACACAAACTTTCAGTTCTCTGTCTCTTTTATAATGGCCATATGGAGCAATGTCTTATCTAACTGCCAAAAATTTTAAGTCTTTTCCATGATAGCTTTCTTGCAAGTATAGGCCAATTTGAGACATAACCTAGACTGTCTCCTTACCAAAAGTCTGAGTTCACTGCTTATTGTGTTAAAAATCTTTTACTATGATTCCATATAATCCCCTCTTCTTACATAATCTACTAGTGCAAGGCATATTTCTTGATTTGGGAAACATTTCCAGTCATTGTTGCTGCCTTTTATTGAGGAAAAAGCTAAAGAGTAGTATTAATCCTGGAATAAATACTACTGTTTTCTTTGGGCCAACAGGAATCAATGCCTATTTGTATCCTCTGTAATAAATCATATGCATTCTTCCCTTTGCTATCAGTGAATTTCTGTTTGACATTAACTTTATCTTCACTTTTTGGACATCTTTTATTGTTATCAGTTTGTTTTGGAAATGTAACTATAATGGGGGGGAGGAGTAGCAATGTTAGCTATAGTAGTAAGACAAGAAAAGGAAATTGATGACATAGTTTAAGCAAAGAAGAAACAAAAGTTTTGGTTTTTGATGATAAGATGATTCTAGAGAATCAATTAAAATTAATTAAAAGAATAACTTCCTCAGAGTTACAGGATATAAAATAAATCCACATAAATCATCAGTATTCCTGCGTGTTACCAATAAAACCCAAAAAGATAAGAGAGAAATTCAATTCAAAATTACTAAAGAAGTTATGAAATATGTGTGAGTCTGCCAAGTTATACCCAGGAATCATATGAATACCTGATTAAAATTTATAAGAGTAATAATCATTCCACCAGTGATGTAGAGTCAAAGGATATGAAAAGTAAGTTTTTAAAAGAAAAATTCCTTTGAAGAAATCAATAAGCTTATCAGTAGCCTCCAAGTCACTGGAAAATAAGGAAATTAAACTTAAAGCAATTTGGAGATTACATCTCACATCTATTAAATAAGTCAAATTGATAAAAGAAGGAAAATGACAAATGTTAGAGGACTTACAAGAAAACAGACAAACTGATAAACTGATACATTGTTGTTCTGCAAATTGGTCCAGCCATTGTGGAAAGTAATTTATTTATTTATTTATTTATTACTATGTATCAACAGCTACTAAACCTTTGTTCTGGATCCTTTTCTCTTCTTCCTCTATAATATTTAATTTAATAACTTCATCAGCTCCTATGGATTCAATTATCATTTCTATATAGATTATTCTCACATCTATGTATTATAGCTCCAACTGACTATTAGATAGCTAGAACTAAGTATCTTAAACTCAAATTTCCCAAACCCGAACTCATTATCTCCTCCCCATCCTTAAACACCATTCTCTTCCTAGTCTTCCTATCACTGATAAGGGTAAAAACATTCTCTCCCTCACACTGGCTCACAAGTTACACATACATATCCCTGATTCTCTCATCCCACATATCTAATGAGTTATATTCTGTCATTTTTACCTTTGTAACATTTCTCACATATATTTCATTTTGTCCCCTGATACTATCAACCCACCCCCATTATAAATGCTTGTCTTTATTCTTGAATTATTGTTATCATTTGCTGGTTGATTTCTCTGCCTCAAATCTCTCCTCATTCCAGTTTACTCTCCAAACAACTGTCACATTGATCTTCCTAAATAAAAGGTCTAACCATGTTACTTCCCTTATTCCATAAAGTTCAATGTTTACCTCCAAGATCAGATTTAAACTCTTATTACTTTTAAAACTCTTTATAACCTGGTCATTTCTTATCTTTACAGACTTTACTCTTTTTCACAGTCTCTCTGATCCAATGACACAGACTTCTTTGTTTTTCCTCATACAGATATTCCATGTCCATGCTTTCTTTCTCTTTCTTTATTTCTTTTCCTTTCCTTCTTTCTTTTCTTTCCTTCCTTTTCTTTCTTTCCATTTTTCCTTTTTCTTTTCTTCTTTCCTTTTTCTTTTCTTCTTTTCTTCCTTCTTCCTTTTTCTTTCTTCCTTCTTCCTTCTTCTTCCTTCTTCCTTTCTTCTTCCTTATCCTACTGTCCTCCCAAATTTCTTTTAATTGTTCAGCTGAATTATCATGTATTTATTATTGTTTCTCCCTCTTAGAATGAGGCTTCTTGAAAGCATCCTCCTTGACCAAATCTATCTTCAATGCTTAGCACAATGCTTGACCATGGTAAAGACTCAATAAATGTTGTTTTTTTCTATTATACATTTCATTCAAGAAAAAAAGATTTTTTTTGTTGGGTATTTCTGATCTGTATAAACTAATAGCTAAAGCAACCATTAATTATCTATACTATCTATAAATATATTATATATATAATCATCACATTGCTCTATTGACAAAAAAATTTTTAAATCTTTCGAAGAATTATGCTGAATGTGCCAATGAAAAGACTAAAGTACTGTTTTCACTTGCTTCTTTAGAGAGAGAGAAAATTATGCAGTGGATAAATATATTGGATTTGGAGTCTTACAGTTCTTCTTCCTTCTTCTTTCTTCTTCCTTTCTTCTTCCTTATCCTACTGTCCTCCCAAATTTCTTTTTATTGTTCAGCTGAATTATCATTGGTTCCTGGGTTCAACTAAAACAGTTACTGTGTAGTCCTACTCATCTCTTAACTTTTGTCTGCCATAGTTTCCTCAACTGAAAAATTGGGATAGTAGTAGCATCTACCTAACATTTTGTTGAGAGGATCAAATGTAATGATATACATAAAACATTTTTGCAAACCTTAAAAGAGTTACATAAATGTTAGCCATTACTATTTTCACGATTATTATTAGTGAACTTGCACTGCTCTCAACCACAAATTAAAGGCAATGCTGACTAAGGTAAAGTGAAGGATCCTATAAAGGGTCTGTCTGGTTTTTGAGCTTAGGGAGGAGTTAGTCATAGTCTTTTTTCTTACCAACAGCTAATTGCTGGGATATTTTACAACATGGGATCACTAAGCTATTTTTCTTGGAAAAGGTACTTGTTATGATTTTTGCCTATGATTGAACATAAAATGTATTGATGTGTGAAGTTGGTAGCACATGACGATCTAGAATAGTTAGCACTGCCATCAAGACAGGCACAAGTGTCTGCACGAATTTCTAAACCAGCTCCCAAGCCCTGCCTTTCTTTGGCCTTGTCTGATTCCTTTGATACCTGGAAGCATGTTAATAAATCATCCTCCATCAGCCTTCCAGACTGCACAATGCAAGGAGTCAGCTGTTTGGCAGAGAAGAGGAGCCCCATGCGGTTTGATGTGTCTATTCTGTGACTCATCACAGGAATCTCGTTCTTGTTGCCATCACTGAGGTCCTGTTCTTACTGCAGTAGTCATCACCCATAGCGATGAGTGAAAGAAGCAACATAAACTATTTCGCAAGCCAGTTTCAAAGCCTTTACTGCTGGCGGCTGTTGGCCTCGGTAGACTCCTCCCCCACTTACAGCTGTGTAGTCGGCTGTCTGGGTTCTTCTGACTTTAAAATATCCTTGAAGCCAGTGACAGAAACAACTGTGAAGATTCTTGTATCTTGTCAGGACAACCATCCTTCCCTCTGTGGAACTGGAGAGAAAGGAAATTGACTCTTTCCTCTTGATAATTCTACTATAGGGAGAAATGACCCGGAAGACTATCTCCTGACCACAAACTTCTGTTTTCCTTCCTTTCTGCCAGCTAACAGTTGGCTCATGGGACTTGGGTCTGACCAAGAGCTTTGTATGACTTGCTCTGAGAATGCGGTATAGATCAGAAGATTGGCTGCTATATCTGTCCTTGGGTCTCCTTAAAGTCAGAATGTCCATCCTATTTATTTAGTGGGATGTAGATCTGTAATTGACATCCATCTTGAAATCATCAATAGACAAATGTTTGAACATAGCTTTCTCATTAACATCTGCCCTTTCTTTAAATGCTCCTTTATTTTCCATTTGGATGGATGATAATATTGCGTTTGATTTCCTGGCTTGAACTTGCATGTTTATTTAGGATTCTTTTCCCCCTCATTTCCCAAATTCCTTGGTCAGTGCGCACTGTTTAATTATGGGTCGGCATTTGTCACAATGCAAGACTCAGCCAACAAGCGTTCTGATTTCTGGATTTTCTCATTTACAAGTGTAGCCTAATCCAGAACATTATTCTTTTCTTGCTTATTCGTGTTAGCTGTCTGATAGTTAAAGCAAAATGAAGCCTTCACTTCCTCTATAAATATTTGTGCAATGACCCAGAACGACTGGCCAGTATGCCTGCCAACACCCCATTAGAAGTCATCTCTTTTATAATCAACTATTATCATTTGATAACCTCTTGGGGTTAAGAGTACAGATGTAAGATCTCTAAGATTTCTAATGGGAATACTTCATATCAGAAGTATGTTTTGCCTTGAAAATGACATCACCACATGGATACATTTTTCAAATAATTTGGCTATAGTGTTTTGAAAGTTTCCTTAAAAATATAAAGATGCATCCCAAAACCCAAGTAAGCTTTTCTTGAGGTTCAAAATTAGGAAAAAAAAACCACCAACTATTTAATTCATCTGGAAGGTGGTAGGTGGAGTTGATGTAAGAAGTTCCAACTAGGAATAATGTCATCACAAAGGAAATTAGGTTGTTTCAAGTTATTTGGGATGTAACAATTTCTCCTGTAATCTAATCTTTGTTATGAGACCCATCTCTTGGTTTTCCCATGAAAGGCAATGAGTTATAGTGGAGAGTGCCCTGGATCTGGCATCAAAAAACTTAGATTTGAATTTGGATTCTACCACCTTCTTTCTATAGGACTAAGGGAAAATCAACTTCTACCTAAAAATGATCTGCCCTACTGTTACAGCTGCCTTATTCAGTTATCCAACATGACATAAGAGATATGTGGTATGACTTTGGAATCAGGAAGACCTAAGCTCAAACTCTACCTTTAAAAGATCCTATCTGTATAACTGTGTATTAACTTAGTGTCCCAGGTAAGAAATTAACCACTTGACACAATGGTTAGAATCCTGGAATCAGGAAGACACATCTTCCTGAGTTCAAATCTGGCATCAAACATTTACTAGCTATGAGACCCCAGGCAATTGACAACTCTATTTATCTTACTTACTCATCTGTAAAATGAACTGGAGAAGGAAAGGGCAAACCACTCCAGGATCTTTGCCAAGAAAACCCCAAATGGAGTCACAAAGATTTGGACACAATTGAATAGCAAAAAAAAAAAAAAAAAAAAAAAAAAAAAGTGCCAGTCGAGCACTGGTGATACAACTTTCAAGAAACTCACATTTCAGTGGGGGAGAAAATGTGTAAATAATTATTTATATACAAGCTATATACATAGTAGATATAAAGTGGAATTTGAGTTATGTCTAAAAGGAAGTCAGAGAAGCTAGGAGATGAGGGTAAAAAGGAGCACCATTCTAAGTATGAGGGAGATCAAGTGCTAAAAGCACAGAGTTGGGGAATGGAATGTGTCTGAGCAAAAGCAAGTATATTAGTGTAATTGGATCTTAGAATGCATGGAGGAAAGTGATATGTAAGCATTTTGGGAAAATATAAGAAAAATAGTTTGTGAAGTGTTTGAAAAGCCATACATAGAACTTAATACTTTATCCTAGAGGTAATAGAGAGCCACTGGAGTCAACTGACTAGAAAGTGGTTAGGAAATCCTTAAGAAAAAGAATGAATGATAAAGATCTACAGGTGTAACCAGAAGAAAGTCCATCTCATAGTCAGAAAAAGGAAAGATGAGCAATGGTAGTTGGAGAATAATTGTTGAAGAATGCCAAAGGGTGCCAAGGGAGTCATTTGGAGATCTGATCCCACAATAATATAATATGGGAGTTGGAATAACTATTTACTCCAATACATATACAGATTCCTCATATTATATCCCTGATAAGAAGTTCTTCAATCGTTGCTTGAGCACTTTTGAGGAGGGAAGGTCCACCATCTCCCTAGACTTTCAGCTGGCAAATGTAAATTGATTTCTTTACAGATTTCTACCCATTGCTTCTGATTCTGTTTTCTGGAACCAAACAGATCAACACTATGATCAACAGATCAACATTGATCCCTCTCAACATCACAGACTTTCAAATACTTGGATCCCTTTTTGAGCATTCTTTTCTCCAGGATAAATATGGCCATTTTCTTGAACCAATTCCTGTATTTCATCAACTCAAGGTCTTTCACCATCTTAGCTAATCTTTTCTTGAAACTTTTCAAATTATCATGTTTTTCTTAAACCAAAGTGCCCAAAACTAAACACTATACTTGAGGTGAGATTTCACAAGAGGTCTATTACCTTTCTATTCTTGGAAGTTATACATCTCTTAATGCAGCCCAAGATTCATTTACTTTTCTTTTTTTTTTCTTTTTTTTTTTTTTTTTTTTTGGTGTTCAAATCATTAGACTTTAAATTAAGCCTACAATTCACTACAATCCTCAAATCCTTTTTTCCCCAGAACAATTCTCCTGTTTAACCATACCTCCATCATTTTATATTTATGGAATTGATCTTTTAATATCCAAGGGTAAAACTTTATATTTATCCTGATTGAATTTCACTTTATTCAATTAAGCTCATTGCTCAAGTCTTTAAAAACCTTTTTGAAACTTGACTTTGTCACTGAGGGTGTTATCTACCTTTCCTACCTGCAATTTTATCTTAGATATAATAAAAGGCCTTTTGATTTGATGTATTTAAAAGATGTCAAAGTTAAATTTCAGATATTTAAGGGAAAAGGCAGAACAATATGGGATGAGTAATAGAATAACCCAATGCTTTCTTATATCTGGAGTGGAAATGTATTAGAAAGAAGCAAAGAGGAGATGCAAATAGAGATATCATTAAAGAGGCTCAAGTGCTATGACTGTTCAGACCATGACAAGAAGAACCTAGATTGATCTAGGATTCCTGGGTCCACACTTGAAGGCAGTTCTGTGTAAAGGAAACTTACTGAGCCAGGGGTCATAACCACTCCAGCATCAGAACATTTTATAGAGAGATGAGGAGTTCTGCTGAAGATTCCCTGGTTGTTTTCTTACCCATGAAATAATATAGGGGCAGCTAGATGGTGCACTGGACAGAGCACCAGTCCTGAAGTAAGGAAGACCTGAGTTCAAATCTGGCCTCAGACACTTAACACTTCCTAGCTATGTGATCCTGGACAAGTCACTTAACCCTAATTGTGAAGAAGAAGAAGGAGGAGGAGAAGGAGGAAGAGGAGGAGGAGGAGGAAGACATCAATTAGCTAAGAAATTGGACATTTCTAACCTGAAGCAGAAAAATTCAGACTATGTGTAAGGGAAAGAGAAAAAATTCTTAGAAATCTCAAGACAAAAAATAGGGGATATATGTATTCAGAATATATTACACTGTATATATTTATATAAAAATTCAGAATGTATTATCATCCATATTATATAGCTAGGACAGAACTTTAGGATAAAAGGGAGAACTTCTCTCTCAAGTTATAATCCTTTATCATATCCCTGATATTTACAATCTATGTGATGTTGGCCAAGCCATAAAGCGTCTCTACATTTCATTTTTCTCATGTATAAAAATGGAGTTGGACTAAATGATTTCTAAGATCTCTTTAAGATCTACTAAAGGATTCTTAACCAGGGTCTCTATGAACTTAAAAAAAAATCCTAATTATTTGAATGTTTTGATTGGCATTCTCATATCTTTCATTTTATTCATTTAAAGAGATTATTCTGCAAAGGAATTCATAGACTTCACCAGTTTTGCCAGCAGGAACTATGACACAAATAAGATTAAGAAAAAAAATTGATCTTCTACAATTCTATGATCCCAACATACCAATGTAAGTCTCAAATACTTGAAGATTTCTGGAAGATCCCCTATTGAGGAATCCCACTATTAGTGTGGTGGGCCCTAAATTGCCATGCCACTTTTGGTGGGGCCTAAATAGAGATAACCTATATGAGTGTTGATATAAAGTCTCACTGAACCATCTATTGTTCTAAAACATTAGGCTAGTCAGTCAATAAGCATTTATTAAATACCTACAATGGGGTGCTCACCTTTCTATGTTTTCAGCAGAAGAGGTGGTTTCAAAAGCAGATGATCTAGGCCTGGCAACTTCAGTGCTCTTTTCTAACACATTCCCATAAAACAAAAACCCAATTGCCACATGTGCCTGGAATTTCTTTTAAGGCAAAGTGTCAGCTTTTCCATGGTGAAACTTCTGCTTGGTTCTGGCGAACAGCTCTGTTGCTGTCAAGTCTAAGCTTCCCCCTTCCAGACCTTTGCAGTACCTCTACCACCTGCCAGAGAGAACTGAGAAATGGAATGTTGGCCACAGCTCTGGAGTGACGGGTCCCATTCAAAGCCATATGCTTCCACCTGCAGGATGGGGAGGTCAGGACCACAAGGCGCTGGAGCATAAGTCTGGCTCAGACTCTGTGGAGGTCATTTGTTCTGATACTTTCTGGGAGTCTTTACAAATCTGGGCAATTTCCTTCTCTTTTCAGTAGAGAGGCATTTTCCTCCTAGAAGGTGAATCTGAGTTTTGCAACATTAGCTAAAAAGTAGAGCCTCTACTCCAACCCCATTCTTTTTTTTTCTTTTAGCCAATACAACAAATTTATTACATGAAAATGAAGGGGGAGAAAAGTATAACCCAAGTCAGATATTGTGATACAGATGGACTATTATTGTAACATTCTTTTAAAAATTTTATTTATTTTATTTTGAATTTGAGAAATAAAACAAGCATTTTTATAGCATAATAGACTAGAAAAAGAGATGATTAAACATGAAACTGCAAATCTGTTATATAGAACTTGCTGGGTTTTTTAAATTATATAATAAATTTTTCATGCAACATTTTTCCCTTTTCCCTTCCTCCACCCACCTAGAGATGGCTACCATTACATACAAATAGATATAGATGTAGATGACATATGTATGTATGTAAAATCATTCTATACACACTTCTATTTATCAGGTTAACAAATAGTTCCATATAGCTTTCTAGCTGCTGGTTACTGGATAATAATGGATTTAGTTTTTGTTTGTTTGTTTTTAGTAAAGATGATTTCAACATTCCTTCAATCCTTTCCTTGAAAGTACAGCTGAATCCCATTACAACACTTTTTGGCAGAACAAGTATAATTACATCTTTAACATTTGAGGAGGGAGTATGAATCTGAGAAAAATTAATTGACTAACCCAAGGTTGCCCTTCTATGCAGAATTTGAATGCTTGAACTTGGGACTTCTTAACTCCAAGTACAGTGTTATAACAACTATATCATCTAGCTGCCATCTCAGAAGATTTGTAGACTCCTAGGAACTATAAGAATAAATTACACCAATCAAAGGATTGAATGTAAAAAAATATAAAGAATGGTGACTTAGCAGTACCAAACCTAAAACTATATTATACATCAGCAGTGATTAAAACCATTTGTTACTGGCTGAGAAATAGAGTGGTGGAGTAATAGAACAGAATAGATACACATGACAAAATAATCAGTGCCTATAGTAATCTAATATTTGATAAGCCCCAAATAAGAATTACTATTTGACAAAAATTGCTGGGAAAACTGGAAAATAATGTCAGAAAATCAGCATAGACATACATCTCACAGCCCATGGGGAAAACTGCCCCAATATTCTAGAAACAGAGGGGGAAATACTCATTAAAAGAACCTGCCAATTGCCTTCAGAAAGAGATTTCCCCAGGGAAAACCGCAAGGAACATTGTTGCAAAACTCCAAAACTACAATCTCAAGGAAAAATTACTGCAAGCTGCCAAACAAAAATAATTGAAATAACAAGGAGCAACAGTCAGGATTGCCCAGGATCTGGTAACTTCTACATTAAGGATTTGAGGGCCTGGAATACCATATTCCAGAAGCCAAAGGACTTATAGTTACATCCAAAAATTAACTACCCAGCGAGATTCAGCATGATCTTTTAGGGGAGACAATGGATCTTCAATGAAGTATGAGACTTTCAATCATTTCTATTCAAAAATCCAGAAACTTTAATCTACAAACATAGGACTCAAGAAAAGCATAGAAAAGTAAATGGGCAGAAATATATACATACATGTACATACACATACATATATATATATATATATATATATATATACATACATAAAATTTAAAGTTAAGGTTAAACTGTTTACATCCCTAGATGGGAAAATGATATCTGTAAATACTACTTCAGACTTCTGCAAAGATATGAGTTTAGAATTGTCTTTTTATAAGAAATCTGAGACTGGGGTTTCAATTGAATTCAATTCCTGTCAATGTTGTCACTGCCCTCAGGCTTAGATTTCCAGTTGAATGGGACCACTTAACTTGTATCAGGTCCAGATCTCCAACTGAATGAGACCACTTAAGTTCCAGTTAAGTAGAAAGTGGTCCTAGTCTAATATTAATGAAACCACTTAACTGCCCTGAAGGGTTGGTCTGTGTCAGAGGAGAGTTTCAGAGTTCACCCCAAAAGTCAAAGAAGATAGTTTCAAGGTTCACCCCCATCATTTTTCCCCTTTCAAGAAGTCACCCCCAAATTCATTTGGGGTAAAAGACCAAAGATCTCTTCTTCTGTAACTACTTTGGGTTGGCAAGGGTCATAGATATGTCCCTGAGTTCACTGGAGGTGGGTCTCTTAACAGTGAGCAGAAGTCTGAAGTAGAATTCTTTGCCAAGGGACCTCTCCTCTTGGCAGAGCTGCCTACCAGGACTCCTGCCCATTGTGAAAAGACCTTCTTCTCAGTGATAATCTTTTGTTATTTTTCTTCCAGGACCTTGTTATTCAGTCGTCTGTCTTCCTAGCAAAGCTGGCTTCTCAACACAATAAACTTCCCTTTTGCCATTCAAACTTTTCAAGTTCATGAATTCTTTCACATTGGACCTGCATTGACCATAGGAGGCTCCCACAACTCTGTGCACTGCCACTAACCGCATCAATAGCAAATGAGGCAGTAGATGGCGTAGGTAAAAAACACACACACACACAAACACACACACACAACTAAGAAGAAGGTGAAAAAAAGAGAACAAAAATATACACAGAGGAGAAAATGGATGAAAGGAAATATAGAGTTGGATGCAGTTCCAATAAGATCAGGGGTGAAACATGGATACCCATTATCACCACTATTATTTAACATTGTACTAGAAATGTTGACTTTAGCAATAAGAAAAAAAAAAGAAATTAAAATAGGCAATGAGGAAAAAAACTATCACTCTTTACAGATGATATGATGAACTCCTTAGAAAATCCTAGAAAATCATCCAAAAACCTACTGGGAAGAATTCATAGCTTTTGCAAAGTTGCAGGAAGTAAAATAAACCCACACAAATCATCAGCATTTCTATATATTATTGACAAAGCCCATCAGAAAGATATAGAAAGAGAAATTCCATTTAAAATTACTGTAGACAAAATAAAATACTTGGGAGTCTACCTGCTAAGACAAACCCAAGAACTATATGAACATATTTACAAAATAATTCTCACACAAATAATATCAAATCTTAACCATTGGAAAAATAGCAATTGTTCATGGCAAGGCCAAGCTAATATAAAAAAAAATGGCAATTCTGCCTAAATTAATCTACTTATTCAGTGATATACCAGTCAAGCTGCCAAAGTATTATTTTATAGAATTAGGGGAAAAAAAGTTCATCTGGAAGAACAAAAGGCCAAGAATATTGAGGGAATTAAGGAAAAAATTACAAGGGATGGTGGCTTAGCAATACCAAGCCTAAAACCATATTATAAAGCTGAATTCTTAAAACCATTTGGTACTGGCCAAGAAATAGAGTAGTGAATCAGTAGAATAGATTCAATCAGTGCCTATAATAATCTAGTATTTGATAACCCTCCAAACCCCAGCTTTTTGGAATAAAAACTCCCTATTTGACTAAAAATTGCAATTAGAAAATAATATGTCAGAAAATTGGCATAGACCTAAATCTCACACCCCGTATCAAAATAAGGTCAAAATGGGTACATGATTTGGACATAAGGATGATACCATAAACAAATTAGGAGAAAAAGGGATAATTCACCTATCAGATCTTTGGAGAAGAGAGGAATTTTAAGGCCAAAGAAGAGCTAGAGAACATTATGAAAGGCAAAATGAACAACTTTGGTTACATAAATTAAAAAGGTTTTGCACAGACAAAACCAACTGAACCAAGACCAAAAGGGAAGTACAAAGGTGGGGAAAAATCTGTACAGGCACTATTTCTGAGAAAGGTCTCATTTCTAAAATATATTAAGAACTGTGTCAAATTTATAAGAATACAAGTCATCCCCCAACTGATAAATGGTCAAAGGATATCAACAGACAATTTTCAGATGATGAAATTAAAGCCATTTATACTATATGAAAAAAATGCTCTAAATCACTATTGATTAGAGAAATGCAAATTAAAACAACTCTGAGATACCATCTCACACCTCTCAGATTGACTAAAATGACAGAGATAATATGGAGGGAATGTGTGAAAACTGGTACACTAATACATTGTTGGTAGAGTTGTAAAATGATCCAAAGATTCATTCTGCAGAGCAATCTGGAAGTATGCCCAAGGGCTATCAAAATGTGCATACCTTTTGACCCAGCAATGCTATTACTGGGTCTGTATCAAGGAAATCATAAAGGAAGAAAAAAGACCCACATGCATAAAAATGTTTGTAGCAGCTCTTTTTGTGGTAGCAAAGAATTGGAATAGGAGTCAATGCCCATCCTCATTTGGAGAATGGCTGGAAGTTCCTCAAGGTAATGGAATATTATTGTTCTATAAAAAATGATGAACAAGCTTATTTTAGAAAGGCATGGAAATATTTACACAAACTGATGCTGAGTGAAACAAGCAGAACCAGGAATGCATTGTACACAATAACAGCAAGAATGTGGGATGATCAACTATAAAAAGATTGGTTCTTCTCAGTGGCTTAGTGATCCAAAGCAATCCCAGTAGACTTAAGCCAGGAAATGCCATCTGGATCCAGAAATGACAAACAAACAAACAAACAAACAAAAAACACAACAAAATAACTATGGATACTGCATGTAAATCAATACATGCTATGTTTACTTCTTTTTTCTTTTTTTTAATCTTTCCCATGGTTTTTCCCTTTTGCTCTGATTATTTTTTCCCAACACGATTGATAAAGTAATGCATATTAAAAAATAAATAAAAGGGACAGCTAGATGGCACAGCATATGGAGCACCAGCCCTGAAGTCAGGAAGAACTGAGTTCAAATCTAGTCTCAGACACTTAATATTTCCTAGCTGTGTGACTCTGGGCAAGTCACTTAACCCCAATTGCCTCAGCAAATAAATGAATAAATTTATTACAATAAAAAAGAAAAACTACTAAAAAATAGGTGTTATAAACAACAAAAATATTAAAGATCCCATGATTAAGAGTTGTAGAGAATGCTTTTGACAAAATACAGTATTAATTTCTGTTAAAAACTAAAGGAATAAACCAATTTTTCCTTGCATGGCAATTAATATGCATGTAAAACTATGAGCCGATATTATATGTAATGGGGATGAACTAGCGACCTTTCCGATGAGATCAAGGTTAAAAAATTGTCTATTATCTTCATTATATTTTATATAGTTCTATAAATGATAACTAAAGTAATAAGAAAAGAAATAGAGGGAATTAGTATAGGCAAAGAGGATAAAAATGATGTTTTCAGAGAATGGTTTACTGAAAGAACCTTAGGTTCAACTAAAACTTAATTGGAACAACAATTAACTTCAATAAATTTGTAAGATATAGAATAAATTCATGTAAATAAATAATATTTCATATATTACAAAAAATTCATGCAAAATGATAAAAATAGATTCTCTTAAAAGTTACTGCATAATTAAAAATATTTGGAATTCTATATGCAAAGATAATCATGAATTGACATTTGAAGTACTTTTTAAAATAAAAATAAAAGCAAATGGAGAAAAATTAATTTCTCATGGATAGACCATACTAATATAAGAAAAATGACAGTACTACCTAAGCTCATTTGCTTATTCAGTACCATATCAAACTACAAAAATAGTATGGAACTAGAGAAAACAATGAAATTCACATGGAGAAACTAAGGTTCAGTAATCTCAGTGGAAATATAATAACAAGTATGTCAGATGGGAGGTCATCAGGAACAGTATTCAAAAGCCTAGCTTCTCAAGATTAACTCTAGAACACCAAAGACAGTAATATAAAGGTGCTCTTTGAGGATATGTGCTATCAGTTTGAATGAGAATTGGGTAAGTAGTCTGGGAAGGTGTTAGTCAATACTCTTTTAGTCTTTCATAAAACTGCACCTTAGGAACTTATGATTTAACCATTCTAGCTCTCTTTACTACAAATTCTTATACATGATACTCCATGTCTAGCCTCTATATCTTTGTAGTATCTGTTTACTATACCTGGAGTACTTTTCTTCAATTAACCTCAGAATTCTGGCCAGTTCAGTTGGAAGTTTCCTTCTTATATATCCTTTATAATATTTTGGAAATAAACTTGTACTCTAAACCAAAGGCATTTTACATGCAGCCTACGGAAGCCCAAAAGACACCTAAGTATTGTTGAATTAGATTAAAATATAATTGGAAAATATTTAATTATATTATAATAAAACATACTAAAATAAATTATAATAAAATGTGGATAATATTAATAAGTGCTTTTCTAAGTCATTATGCTGCCTGGAGAGATCCTTGTGAACAGTTTAATGGGTCCATACACTTTGACACTTGTCTCTAAACAAGTAAGCTTTCTTGTCTTTTTGTTTGGCAAGAAAATTAGCCTCTGTTGACTGCGGCAACTTCAGAGGTCCTTTGACCTCTTTGTGAATATATTAGTTATGTTTTTTTAAGAAATTATGATAATCAGAAAAAATCTTTGTATTTGTTGATTTTTCCTTTCCCTTTTAAAGTCAATATCTTATATAAATAGGTCCATTTGGACCTGCAATATCTGCCCATGTATTTTTGCATATTTTTTTCCTTTTCTCTAATATGGCATTGATTCTGATTTTTGTTCTAACCAGTACATAACCTGACTATACACAGAGAGCTGACTCTTAAATGATTGCTACATCTGTAACCAGTCATTTCCCATCTGTAAAGACATTGTTAAATTCAGTTCTTTGGTGATGTCATTAGTTTCTCACTATACCAAGTACCTTCTGTTTTTCTTCTGATGAAAATACTGATGATGTGCAGATGTGAAGTATTAGATTCTTTTATTATCACAACATATATTTTCTACTCTATTTTTTACTGTACTTCTCTCTGTTCAAAAGTTCAAATAACAAGTATCAAGATGTATACTATTAACTCAATTATCAAGGATTTTGTCAGATTCTTTATAGATTTCCTTTAATTTTTCATCCTCTGTAATACATATAAGCTATATAATGTCCATGGAGGTCTGATTGTACTGCTCACATGAAAAGTACTGCAAGGACAGATGACCAAGTTCCCCAAAGTATCCTTGAAATAATAATGAACATTATTATTTTCACTATCACTATCATAATAGCATTTATAGAGAACTTTAAGGCTTACTAAGAATTTTACAAGTTTTATCACTTTTTATCTTCACAACAACTCTGGGAAGTAGTTGTTTATTATTATCTCCATTTTAACAGATGAAGTCCAGTCAAAACCAGTTAAACATCTAGTAAGTGTCTCTGTGGTTACATTTGAATTCAGGTGTTCTTGACCCCAGGACCAGCTTTTTATATCACCTAGCTTCCTAAATTAAATTTGTCAATGCAATTCTTATTGTAAATGAGAACAATGAGACTCAGCAAAGAAAAGTGGCTTGCCTATTGGCAACCTGGTGAGTGGCATGTGATAAGGTATAGACTTGAACCCAGGTTCAAATAGGTGAGCCTAGGCTTTAGATCTAAGGTTAGATTTCTACTGCATGCTCATGAAATGATGTTTTTTATTTACTTAGGGCCCAAGGTGAAACAATTCAACCAACTCCTTTATTTGACTCTCTGGGGAGATTCTGTCAGTAATCCTATTTAGAGGATTACTGGATTAGAGGAAAAAAACACCTTTTGTTCTTGTGGTTTCATTTACAATCAACAACTTTGGGTGTGGTTCTCAACTCTGGATGTGAGGGACTAAATTGCCATATAAGGTTGTGGTTTAATAGTATGTCAAATTGTTGGTCGTTGTTCAAAGATACACATATTAAAATGACTAGAAATTTAATTAATACTTATATATGGTGTAAGAACCATATGATTCTGAGTCTCTCTACTTTTCGTCTTTTCTCTCTCGTTTGTCTCTCTATCTCCATCATTACAGAAAGAAGGGGACATATGGGGCTGAAGACCATTTTTCATTGACAAAATTTGCTAAGATAGCTCTGAAGTAGCTCTGTATTTTTGAATTTCAAGAGATTGGGCTATCCTACTTTTTCAGCCTAATTTCATTCACTACAGGTATGCTTTTCTCCACCAACTGAGCTGCTTAGAATCCTATATACACAATCTTATTTCTTCTCCTTATGAGTTTCCTCGTACTAGAAAGCTCTCTTTCCCCATTTTTGCCTGTTGAAAACCTACCCATTCTTTGGGGATGTAGATGGTGCAGTGGATAAAGCATTGGCTTTGGATTAGGAGAATCTCAGTTCCAATCCAGCTTCAGACATATATACTAGCTATGTGACCCTGAAAAAGCAAATTAATCTCTATTGCCTCCTCTCTCTCCAAAAAAATGCTAACTTTGTCTACAGTGTTCTGCATTTAATAGACATTTCATGGATCACAGACTGAGAGTTTGAGTTAGAAAGGACCTCTGGGGTAAGATCTAGTTCAACTCTCTCATTTTATGGGTATTAAACTGAGTCCTACAGATGTTACCTGATTCCCTCAAAGTCACACTGAAATTAAATATATATTAAAAATCTAAGAGCCAAAGTAGTTTTGGTTTTATTTTGTTTTGTTTTGTTTTTTAAGTCAAGAACCAAAGTAGTTAATGTCAGAGTCAGGAAAACACACAGAATTTTGATCAAATCTGTTGAGTGACAAGTCATTATCAAAGTTGCTTCTACCAGCAACATAGGGAGATCAGGAACTCTGTTGGAGTATAAACCTAGCTTTAACTGCTGGAATAATTTGTTCTTTTAAAATTTTTAATTTATTTTTAATATACCTTGCTTAATCAATCATGTTGGGGGAGAAAAATCAGAGCAAAGGGGAAAAACCATGAGAGAGATTAAAAAAAAAAAAAAAGAAAAAAGAAGTGAACATAGCATGTATTGGTTTACATTCAGTATCCATAGTTATTTTGTTGTTTTTTTTGTTTGTTTTCTGGATCCAGATGGCATTTTCTGGCTTAAGTCTACTGGGATTGCTTTGGATCACTTAGCCAATGAGAAGAACCAATCCTTTCATAGTTGATCATCCCACATTCTTGCTGTTATTGTGTACAATGTATTCCTGGTTCTGCTTGTTTTACTCATCATCAGTTTGTGTAAATAATTCCATGCCTTTCTAAAATAAGCTTGTTCATCATTTTTTATAGAACAATAATATTCCATTACCTTGAGGAACTTCCAGCCATTCTCCAACTGATGGGCATTGACTCCTATTCCAATTCTTTGCTACCACAAAAAGAACTGCTACAAACATTTTTATGCATGTGGGTCTTTTTTCCTCCTTTATGATTTCCTTGATACAGACCCAGTAATGGCACTGCTGGGTCAAAAGGTATGCACATTTTGATAGCCTTGGGCATACTTCCAGATTGCTCTGCAGAATGAATCACTGGATCATTTTACAACTCTACCAATAATGCATTAGTGTACCAGTTTTCACACATTCCCTCCAACATATATCATTATCTCTGTCATTTTAGCCAATCTAAGAGGTGTGAGATGGTATCTCAGAGTTGTTTTAATTTACATTTCTCTAATCAATAGTGATTTAGAGCATTTTTTTCATATAGTATAAATGGCTTTAATTTCATCATCTGAAAATTGTCTGTTGATATCCTTTGACCATTTATCAGTTGAGGGATGACTTGTTTTCTTATAAATTTGACATAGTTCTTAATATATTTTAGAAATGAGACCTTTCTCAGAAACAGTGCCTGTACAGATTTTTCCCCAGCTTTGTACTTCCCTTTTGGTCTTGGTTCTATTGGTTTTGTCTGTGCAAAACCTTTTTAATTTAATATAATCAATCGAGGCTGTACCAGTGTAGGCCTGACCCAGCAACCCAACAAAAGGCCTGAAGGTGACTGAATCAGCTGAATCAGCAGCAGCAGAGGTTATTTCCAGAACTTTTAGCCCACAGATGGTAAGGGAATCAGACAACTGCTTGGAAAACTATTGTGGGGTCCCTTTTCTGGTACTGGATGCAGGACTCTACTACACTACCCATAGTCAAATCCTGGTCATAGTTCTGGAGTGAAAGGGAGTCCTAGCACAACAGAGTCTACAATCCCAGGGAACTAGGAACCCTGGAAACAGTTCTAGGGCAGAAAAGAATGCTTGTGGTTCCTAACAGAGTAGATGAGTTGTGAACACACTTCTCAAATCAAGCCACCTTGGAAAAACCAAAATTTTAAAGTTAAAGTACTAGTTATGAAAACAGCTGCACAAAAACCCCTAAGACTTGGGAATTACTCCCTGTATCTGTAAAGCAGAGCCCAATTTTAGTAAAAAGCTGAAAATAAAGAAATAGACTGAAAAAATGAGCAAACAAACAAAAAGTTCTGATCACAGAAAGTTATGTAGTGACAGGAAAAGATTAAAACATAAACTCAGAAGAAGACAGTAAAGTAAGAACTGCTACATTCCTAATCATGAAATCCCCCAAAAATTGAATAGGCAAATAGGAAAGGAGATACAAATGCTATGTATGCTTTTTGACTCGGCAATAAATGAAACTACTGGGTCTGTATCCTCAAAAGAGCAAAGAAAAAGGAAAAGAAACTATATGTTACAATAATATTTATGAACAGGTTGTCATGTCAGGTTGGATGAAATAACAATCTCAGATATGCAGACAATAGCAATCTGATGGCAGAAAGTGAAAAGGAATTAAGACTGCCTATCATGACAGAAAAGGAAATTGGTAAATGATAGAGGAGATGTGGAAAAATAGGAACCCTAATTGTTCTGGAGAACAAATAAGAACTATGCTCAAAAGGTAATGAAATTGTGAATATTCTTTGATCCACAAATATTACTCTAAGTTTGTATCCCAAAGAGATAAAAGAAAAGGGGAAGGACAGATATGTACAAATATATATGTGTGTGTGGGTATCACATATGTTTGTGTGTGTATAAGTTCTTTTTGTGATGGCAAGGAATTAGAAATTGAGGAAATGCTCATCAATCGGGGAATGGCTGAATAAATTGTAGTGTATGATTGTGATGGAAAACTATTTGTGCTAAAAAAAAAAATGAGCAGGATATTTTCAGAAAAGCTTGGGAAAACATAAACTGATGCAAAATGAAATGAGAAGAACCAGGACAATATGGTACATAATAGAAGCAATATTATACAATGATCAACTGGGAGAAACCTAGCTATTCTCAGCAATACAATATTCTGAGACAATTCCAAAGAACCCATGATGGAAAATGCTATCAACTGTAGAGAGAGAGGGAAAGTAACCTGTGCCTAGAGTCAGGAAGGCCTGAGTTTAAACCAACTTCAGAAATTTACTAGTAAGTTGCCTTAGAGTTAGTAATACAATTCAAGTACTGTCCCTTACTACATACTGGATATGTGACTCTAGACAAGTTCTTAACCTCTCAGTACCCCAGACAATTCTCTAAGACCAGAATTTTCAGAGAAAAGTGACAACATGTATTAGTGGAAAGTCTCCCTATCTTAGAATTACAATAAAATCATAGGTCTAATCCTTTTTTCCTTTGATGCTATGCCATGTATTAAGGATGTCAAAATGACTGTATTGAGAAAATTTAGAAGCAAGTAAGATTGTATGAAGCCCCAAAATGTCATGTTAGCATTATTATTATAATGCTAATTAAAACACTAAGAGATCTACAAAATACAGAGAAAAATATAAATCTGACAGTTTTGCCATTAGTTTGATAAATACTTCATAAGCAAAAATCTGTGATTTTAGAAATGTGGACACCCTCAACTCAGGTCAATCATAAATCCTCCATCATTTAGAAGATGGATTTTGAGAATTAACTGCATGTAAAAAATTCATCCCATATCAGTCAACTTGGTGATGAGCCTCTCCAATCTCATCAAGGTTGGTCCTCAGCTGACAGACATATAATCCATCACAAGTCAACACTCAAGGTCTTTCCAGCTTGGTAAGATTTGCCAGAAGGAACATTGCTGATAAAGCCTTCAGGAACTTAGGGTCTCCTTCTTGCCAGAATGAGGCTTCAGATGAGGATTTAGAGTGTTTTGATGAATATAGAATTTAATAGAAATAGACAACAAAATAATATCATTCCCCATGGAGTTATATGAAGTGAGTTAATTCATTTTAATTGCCAGCATTGATTTAATTAAATAAATAATTATGCAACCTGCCCTTCTCTTTGATCTAAGAAAGAAATAGCTTCCTATTTGATGGATTTTGGATAGCAGACCATAATTAACAACTGCAGGAAACTTTCTCAAGTTTTGAAAACAATGATTCCGAAATGCAAGCTTGTTTCCCCAAGACAAAGTCCCATAAACATACATTTTTTAAAATATACCATTTTGGAGTCCCTATTGAAACATCCATTATGGAAAATCCAGCCCAAAATAACTCACTTCAGCCTTTTTTGGATAAAACATTTATAAAACTTGGATTTGACTTCACAGTATACTGAGTTTCTTTGTTGGGAAAAATTTTATTGTTCTTTTTGAATATTATAACCATGGAAAAATTGTAACTTCCATTTCTAAAACAAGGAAGATATAAACAAAAAAGAACATGGGATTCTCTAGTCCGTAGGATCTTTGCATTTGTATTCCTTCCATGTTTTATTTCAAAAAACATTTCCTAAAACTGGGGGTGGGGGTGTGAAATCCCAATTTCATGGAGTGATTTTAATCATACTTAGTTTTCTAAGATATATAACCAATGTATAATATTCACATTAGGTCACATATTTTATAGTGGCTTTAAGATTTACAAAATACTTTACATAGATTATTTCTTTTGAGTCTTATCACAATCCTTTGAGAGAGACTTTTTTTAAAGTTTTTTTGTTTTTTTATTTTATTTTTTAAATTATAGCTTTTTATTTTCAAAATATATACATGGATAGTTTTTTGACATTCACCCCTGCAAAACCCTGTGTTCTAATTGTTTCCTTTTCTTCCCTTCTCCCTCCCCACAATGGCAAGTGATCCAATATATGTCAAACATATAATTTGAGGTAGATTTTTTTTCAGCTATTACTTATCCTTACTTAAAGATGAAGAAATAGAAGTGCAGAGAAGTTAAACACTGTTAGAAGTGTTAGAAATCAGATTCTAGCCCCAAGTTTTCCTAGCTCTGTGTCAGAATGGTATCTATCCACAAAACTTCAGATTCATATTCCATTTATATCCTGTTGTCCACCTAAGCTATCTTGAGATAGAAGTGTCTTAATAACTGCAATCCTTTACAAGTACCAGCTCTCTAATTTGGACATTGAGAATCTATATGCTTTCCCCACCCCATAGTCAGAAGATCTATAAATCAAAAAGCACTCATTAAGTATTTATTGTTACAGATTCTGTATTTGTCCATATATTTTAAACAGATAGAATGAGGAACAGTATCAGGAAAGATTTATATTTCACATGAGCAAAGATTTGAAGGGATCCTGAAAGTTGGAGATAAGGGATCAGTGTCTAATAGATATGGAGGATATCCAGTGCTGCATGTAAGGAATAGCAAGAAGGCCAATTTGATTGGCCTTCAATGTACTAGACATGAATATGGTCAGATTTAGATTTTTAAGATAATGTGTTTTGGATTTAGTAAATATTGTAGAAGTGAACTCACATGAACATTTTCCTGCTAAAATTATTCATACAAATAGCCTCAACGGTATAACCAAATTTACTGTTTAGGTAAAGTTAAGTTTATCACCTATTATTAAGCTCCATGTAAATGAGTTTTGCCTTTCAACTTGCATTGCATCATTTAAGTGTCACAGCATAATGCTTGTAATAAATACCATTAAGCTTAAAAAAAAATGATGTGTTTTGCAGATAGGTATATGAGGATGAATAGTAAGGGAGAGATATCTGAGGTAAGAACAATTAAGAGGCTACTCCAATAATCTAAATGAGATATAATTTAATAAAAAAAATAGAACACCAATGGTAGCTCTGGAAGTGAAGGGATGTGATATAAAGAAAAGAAGTTTCAGAAGAGAAAATGATAAGATTTGGGCAGACTTTGGGCTAAGATGATAATATGATAGGTCATACTAGAAGCCAATTCTCCCACTTTTACTCTATACATCATTTTTTAAAAGGAAAATTAAGAGGAAGAGTGGATTATGAGGTTCAATTATAAGCAAAGCTAACTCACTCATCAGAGGTTAGAGACTCAATGAAAGAAAGTTGAGAATAAAAGGAAAAAAAAAAAGGACAGTATCCGAGACAAGGTGAAAGGGAAAAGAAAAGGATTAGTGGAATGGAAAAAGATGGCATAAATTTAGATCACTAATATTTGGCATTCTTCCTGAACACTTTTTCTTTGTAATGAGGATAAGATGGAGGAAAGATAAGAAAACATATAAAGGGATAGGACAGAGGGAAATATACAATTAACAATCATAGCTGTGAATGATAATGGAATGAACTCATTCATAAAATGGAGGTTAGCAGCATAAATTAGAAAGCAAAAACTATAATATTCTATTTCTAATAAACACATCTGAAACAAAGACTCAAAAAAAATTTTTTTAAGAATTGAATCTATTATGCTTTAGGTGAACTAAGAGAAGAATGATAGGAATAACCATCATGCTCTCAGCCAAGGAAAAAACAAAAAAATGGAGATGATTTTAAAAGAGATACTCAGGAAAATTAGATTATTTTTTTAAAACCATTGAATTAATATCAAATATACATATATAATATATATGTATATATATACATATATAGCATATATGTATATATATACATATATACAATTAATGGCATAGCATCTATATATTTAAATGCTAATTAATTTACAGGAAGAAATGAGTAGTAAAGTTATAAAAGTTGGAGAATTTAATATATTCCTTTCAAATTTTGACAAATCTAGACAAAAGATAAACAATATTCAAAATTCTAAATTAAAAAAAAAAATTAAGTTAGACATGACAAGTTTCTAAAGCAATGGTAACAAAAAGAAATATACGTATTTCTGAACTTCCAGGGGGAATTTTATCAAATTTGACTGTGCAGTGGTTTATGAAACCTCACATACAAATACGGAAAAATAGAAATGTTACATACATATTATTAATTTGTGAGTGAAAAGCAGGAAAATATCATGAAACTTCTGATTGAGTTTGTTACAAATTTATATTAGCCCAGCTGGGCATTTACGAGTCTTTCCCTACCTCTGTTATTAAATTGCTTTTCCACTCATCATAGTATTTATTATAAACTTCTCATCCCTCTTGAGACTTTCTATATCAATCCCTCTCAATACTTTCTCAGAAAAGGACTGCACCTCATACTTTACTAATCAAATAGAAGTCATTTACTTTGAGTTCCTTTTGTTTTCTTCCTGCTCTAATATTATCCCAGTATCCTCCCCTAGGACCTTTTCTTTCACTCATGAGCCAAAACCCTTCTATTGATCACATCCCTTCTATTCTTCTTCACTTTTTCAGTAGATTGCTGCCTCTATTTTCTCCATTTACTTTTTAATCTTTATTCCCTCACTGATGAGTCCTTCTTTGCTGCCTATAAATAAGGCCTTGTTTTCCCCATTCTTAAAAATGACTCAATTGATCCAACCCTCCCTCTCAGAAATTCTCCTATACCTCCCCTTCATATTTTTGACTAAACCCTTTGAGAAAGCTATCTCTACTAGGTATCTTTACTTCCTCTCCACCCACTGTATTTATTATATGACTATGACTTCATCATTCAGCTCAAAGTGCTCTCCCTAAAGTTAGCAATTATCTCTTGCTAAATATAATGAAATTTTTCTCAATATTTATCACTCTTGACCTCTTTACAATATTCAAACTTCTAGTCACCTTCTCCTCCTATCTTCTCTAGATATTTGTGTCACTGTTCTTCTCTGTGGTTCTCCTACATATCTAACCAATCTTTCCCAATTCTGGGGGGGAAAGGGGGGTAGTAAGGGAGGATGTCATCTACTATATGATCCCCAGACTCTATACTGGATCTTCTTCTCTTTTCCCTTTACATACTTTCCTTGATGACTTCATTAGCCAAGATGTATTAAATCATCTCTGTACTGATAATTGCTGGATGTATAATTATTCTCTTTATCTCAAATACATCATTTGTATTTGTAATCTCAATTTCATTTGTCATTTCAAACTGGATGCCCAAAGGCATCTCAAACTATAAACATATGCAAAACTAGAACTGTTATTTCATTCCCCTCCAAAACCACCCCTGTTCTAAGAGTTACTATTACCACAGAGGGTACTTTAACATTCCTACTTTCACAAAAGTTCCCATCCTCAATGTCATCCTCAACTTCTCATTTTTACTCACTGACACATCCACTTAACATCTTGTCATTTCTGTTTACTTGTGGATTTTTTTTTTTTTTTTGTTTTCTTCTTCTGTTTTTTAGTTACATGGACAATTCATTAATCTGGTCTTTCACTTTTTTGTTGATTAATGTATTAAGAGATATAAACTTCAAGACTCTTTTGGCTGCATCTCAAAAACTTTGATATTCTTGCCATTGTCCCTGATGAAATTTTCTGTTGTTTCTCTGATTTGTTTTATTACCCATGAATTCTTGAGGATTAAGACATTTTTTCTGCAATTGATTTTTAATCCCCCAATTCAATCCTTTATTTAATAAGATTTTCATATGATATGGTCAGTAAAAAATGCCAGTTGATGACATTTATTAAGTTCTTGCTATGGGCCAGGCACTTTGCTAATCGCTGGGGATTCTTAGAAAGGGAAAAAAAATTGACCTCAAGGAGTTCATATTCAACGTGGAAAACAACATGAAAATAACTACATAATGAATACAGTAATCAAATCAAGAGAAGCATTGTTTCAGGAAAGGGTGTGTCTGTTGATTGTACTATTTACCATCTCACCTTTCCTGTACAATCACAATAAAATGTCTTTTCCTGGCCACCATTCATCTTCATTTGCTATCTTCCATTATTAGAATATATCTTTGATAAATAAGAGAATCACAAACTAGAACTAGGAGAAAACACATAGGTCATCTAATTCAATTCCCTTTTTTAAAAGATGAATAAACTGAGGTTCAGTGTAAATCATAAACTGCCAAAGTCACACAAGTAGGAAATTTCAGAGGTAGGATTTGAAACCCGATCCTTTGACTCTAGAAAGAGTATTCTTTACAATGTACTACTATCCTTGTGCATTTGTATCTCTGGCTCTTAAAACACTGCCTGGCACAGGCTAAAAGATTAATAAATGTTTTTTCGTCAATTTATTGATTCACAATAAATATTGTGTTTATTTTTTTTTATTAATAGCTTTTTTATTTACAAGTTATATGAATGGGTAATTTTACAGCATTGAAAATTGCCAAACCTTTTGTTCCAATTTTTCCCCTCTTTCCCCCCATTCCCTCCCCTACATGGTAGGATGACCAATACATTAGACACTGTGTTTAAACAAATATCAACAATGTTAAATTTTGCTTGTTAGCCATCTTCTTTCCAATTGCCTTGAAACCTTGACCAGATATTATACTTTAGAGCAGTGATTTCCAGTCTTTTTTGTTGCATGAATCGCTTTCAACAATAACAAAATGGGTTGTGAACCCATAGAATAATTTAATATACCACATATTCTTTTTAGACTGACTCATTGGTCACTTATAATAGCAACAATAACTTTTGTCCAAAAAGCTTTGAATTATTAGATCTTATACATTATAATATATCTTCTTCCATATATATATATATGTGTGTGTGTATATTATGCTATATATCATTGCATAATTATCCTATATGTTATAATAGATATTGTAGATATTATAAAATATAAAATTTTGTTCAATTTATCATTGTCAAAACTCTAAGTATATAGCATTATAATATCTAATTATGTGATAATTAACAATATTTTATGTAAAAATTAACTATTTATTATTAGCTGGAAAAATTAAAAGTAAACCACCAAGATCTCAAATTTTTATTATCTGAAAAAATTAATGTTAAATGTCTTAAATCTATAGGTTTTGTAAAATGTAAATAATATTTTAATGAAATAAGTTAAACTTGGAAGATGTTCAACATAACATAAAATCATATGCAAATTTAATTTTGATATGGAAATTTTGATGTTTGAATAAATTTGCAACATTTGGCTTAACACCAGACAAAATGTGAATTTGGTTCCACACTGGATTTGTTTCAGTATTTTGATTTAAAATAGTAATAAAATGAAAATGTTTGTTCACACAAATATGTGGTAAAAAAAAAAAAGGGGGGGGGATAGGAGAATTTTACAAGCTCTTGTTGAGAGATGGGTTTTTGTTTTGTTTTGGGGATTTTTTGAGCCACTTATCACTAAAAATGGATATAGCATACCTTGTAAATGTTATGGATTCCATTCCAGATCACACAATAAAGTGAATATCATAATAAAGTGAGTCACATAATTTTTTTTGGTTTCCCAATGCATATAAAATTAATATTTACATTATATTGTAATTCATCAAGTATACAATAATTGTATTATGTCTAAAAACAACAATGTACATGTCTTTCTAAAAAGATACTTTATTCCCCAAAATCCTAACCCATTATCTGAGCTGTCAGTGAGTTGTTATCATTTTTCCTGATGGAGGGTCTTGTCTTAACATGGGTAGCTACTGACTGATCAGGGTGGTAGTTAGCTTTGATTGGGCTAACTATGCCAATTTCTCAAATAAAATAATAATGAAGTTTGCTGCATCAACTGCCTCTTCCTTTCATTTGAATACTTACAGATCATTGTAGGGCTATTAATTGGTCAAATTTCAATATTGCTGTGTCTAAGGGAACAAAGAGGTCCGAAGAAAGGGAGATAAAGAATGGCCAGTTGGTAGAGCATTCAAAATAAAACATTTATCAATTAAATTTTAGATGGGAGCAATTTGTGGTGTCCCAAAACAATTATAATAGTACTGTGTGGGACAGTGACCCTTACCCAAATTAAAATCAGAGGCTCTCAAAGTAAAAAGCAAAAAAGGATGTATTAAGATCTTCCCCATAAAGGACAACTCCCAACAGACAAAGTATCAGTAGAGGACTGCAAAGTTCAAACACAAAATTATATAGACCTTAACCAGAAGCCCCCATCTCCCCTTCTGACCTTTTCTTCCATTGTCTGGGGGAGTCTAGGCTTTACACCCTAAATGCAGAAATCTATCCTAGAAACAAAAGAATACTACTAGTAAATATTCTTTAACCATTAAGTACTTAAATGCAATTAAGAGGTGGGAGGTGGGATGGACGGGAGGAAATGATTGTTTACTTAAGATAGCTGAAAACCTGCAGCTTTCAGTTAAAGCTCAACTTGTTATTGCAAAGTCCGGTCACAATTAGGGCATAAGTGGAGGCCACATTCTTATGAGAGGTCTTCATTCAGTGTATAACATTCAATCCCTTTGAATACCTCTCACATCATTCTTGATACATTTCCTCAACCATCTGTTCTCGGTATCCAATTCATCTGGACCTGGTTTGTCCTTTTTCTCTATTGAGGCCCATCCTCATCTTTACAATATTCCAAGTCTAACTGGACCCCCCCTCCAGATTGTTCAATCTTTACTATCCTGACCAGTGATGTCAGTACTACCCTTGTGATAAGGTATATCACACATGGGGAGCAGACAGAGAAGTAGTATGACTCAAAGCTATCAGCAGGAACCAAAGAACCTGTTTTCAGTTTGGTTCTTTGGTACCATCCTCTAAAGGTAATTCATTCAGAAATCTAAATTATGTCAAGCTCCTGAAAGCCACCCTCTGAAAATCCTAGTCATATTTCTGAGATTAAATTTTCCCTATAAAACTTATCTTGTGGGCCATCTCATGACTGCTACCTTTCTTTGGGTCAGCTTACTACAGCACTCTGCATTATGATGTCTTTTCCCTTCCCCCATGCCACATGGCATCTTTCCTAACTCTATTATGCTTCCCAACTCCACTTCTCCTTAAAGTTAACTAACTCTTTCAGGGTGCTAAGTCCCTTTCAGGATTTAGACGTTATCAGTGTCTATTGTATCCCTTCATTTTCTCCGAATAAATCTAACTTTTGCCAAAGAATGGCCACTGGTAATTCTTCACATGACTGAACCCCAACTTTTGGTGCCTGCTATCATTTGGTGACAAACCACACACCATAGATCACATCAGTGAGGACCAAATCTGGAATGGGACATGGCTCAATTTTTTTATCTCTTTGATGTTCACATAGCAAAAATTTAATTTCCCACAAACTCTATCTTCTTCAGCCAACAAGTAATCTAATACCAATCTATACTAGAGTACTTCTTCTCTAGTCTGAGTGATCTAGTGTGCTAACAAATCCAATACCTTTGTCTTCTGGTTAGTAATTATTTCGACCATGCCTGGAGTCTAATGAGTCTATTCAGCATACAAATTGGGATTCTGTACCCCCAACTCCCATCTAGGATTATCTTTCACTCCAACCATTTGTGCCCCTAGTAATTAGAGTAGGTAACTTCACAAATAAAGATGTCTATGAGGAAAGTCAGTAATAACAAAAATGCTAAAAGAAACAGATGGCATATGCATCTAGCTACAGATAGATGACTAAGCCAAATACTAACTTACTTATTTAGAATACAATGACCATATATTTTCAGATAGGAAACTGCAAGATCTCACATACTTGACCTGTGCTCATAGTTTCTACTGAAGACTTGTCCTGATTACTGAAATTTACTATAAGAAGAAAGAGCAGGGATATGATTATAATAAAAAATTGGTCCTTCAGGCTCTCAGCCTGAGAGCATATACATGACAGGATCAAGTATCCTTAGTTCAGTTTGACTTTAGGTAATTGTATGTAATAACAATTCCCCCTTATAGCCAGGCTCAAGAATAATTAGATGGGTTCTTATTCAAAGGAACACCACTGGATGTCATGGAAGAATAACAGAAAAGGGAGGTAGGTCCTAATGGGTGTTGGTTCAGGCCTATACCAACTTTGGAGTTGGTGAAGCCTTACTTGACTTTCACAATTGTCTGAGAGATCTAATTCCATCTTGTTCAATCCCTCTTCTTATTTATCCACTGAGATTTCTTCAAATTTTTGTAACATAATTTCACATTGGGGGGCAGAGCCAAGATGGCAGAGAGAACACACACATCTATCTAAGCTCTTCCTTACCCTCAGACTACTTTTATGAAAAGCCTCAGAATTAGTGCTTGCCTATCAAAACCTACGAATATTGGAAGTACAACACATTACCAACAGAGGATAATCCTGAAATTGCCAGAAAGATGTGTGTTTGCTCATGGGTGGGGATGGTAGACCAGGCACAGCATCAGGAAAGTTGACAGTGAGAGCACAGAAGGCAGCTTACACTGAACAAACCAGAGTGGGGTGGGTGTGGTCTCAGCCAGCTGAAAATTTGCGGGAAGAACTTTATCACAATATGGCTACTATGCTTTGGCAGCAAGCCAGTAGATCAGCAGAGAAGCTATAAACACAGGGGGTAAAGACTATAAGCCCAAACCACTACAGTTTCTTGAATGCCACACCCATTCAGCACCAGGAGGGACTCAGCATGATCTCAACATGGATCCGCTGATCACAGCATAGACACTAATGCAGTAGACCCATTGCTGTCCCACTACTGCTTCACTGCTACTTCCTGTTGTCTGTAGAGGAAGCTTGGTAATGCCATACTGCCCCAAAAGCAGACTACAGTTGTTGTTGTTTTTAACTTTTTGTTTGTTTCTTTTTTGTCAAAATGAGTAAAAAGTTAAAGCAGGCTCTAAATATAGATAGCTTCTATACTGAAAGAGAGCAGACTTCAAACCCTGAGGAGACTAAAAACAGATTGTCTCTAGATGAAACCTCAAAGGGGGATATGATCTGATCCCCACCATACAAGGCTCTCATAGAAGAAATTAAAAAGACTCTTAAAAGAGAACTAGAAGAAAAATGGAGAAAGGAAAGGGAAGCTTTGCAAGTGAGTCTGAATAAGTCAAGTTACTCATTAAAAGATAGAATGGATAAAGAAATCAACTCCCTGAAAAAGAGAATTAGTGAATTGGAAAAAGAAAATAGCTCTCTAAAAAATAAAATTGGCAAAATGGAAAAAAAGTTCTATAGAACAAAATAACTCATTTAAAAACTCAATTGGACAGTTACAAAAAAGAAATTTAAAAAGCAAATGAAGAAAATAATTCATTAAAAATCAGAACTGAACAAATGAAAATGAATAACTCAAGGAGACACCAGGAATCAGTCAAGCAAAACCAAAAAATTGAAAAAACTTTAAATACCTACTTGGGAAAACAACAGCCCTGAAAAATAGATCTAGGAGAGATAATCTGAGGATTATTGTAATTCCTGAAAATCATGATGAAAAAAAGAGCTTAGACACTATTTTTCAGGAAATCATCAAAGAGAACTAACTGCCCAGATGTTATAGAAATGGAGGGTAAAATAGACTTTGAAAGAATTCATTGATCACCTAATGAAAAAGGTCTCAAAATCAAAAGAAATATTGTGGCTAAATTCCAGACCAAGGAAAAAATACTTCAGGCAGGTAGGAAAAAAAAATTCAAATAGAGAGGAGCCACAATAAGGATTACTCAGGATCTAGCAGTTCCACATTAAGGATTGAAGGGCCTGGAATCTGATATTCCAAAAGGCTAAGGAACTTGGTATGCAGCCAAGAATAACTTACCCAGCCAAAATGAGCATTTTCTTCCAGGGAAGAATTTATGACAAAAAAACCAGAACTAAACAAAAAGTTTGACCTCCAAATATAGTACTCAAGAGAAACATAAAAAGGTAAAAAGAAATCTAGGGAACTATATTTCTGTTATGAGTATACCTAAAGAATACATGTAAAATTTGGTTTTACTATTATAATATAAAAAGGAAGCTAGAGGTGGAAAGGAAATTGTACCAGAAAAGTGGAAAAGTGGAAGTACTACATCTCACAAAGAGGCAAAGGAAATCTATTATATCTGAGGGAAAGAAAGGAGGGGGATGAATATAGTGTTTATCTTACTCTCATCAGAACTGACTCAAAGAGAAAATATAAGACATATTCTATTTACAGAGAAACTTCTTCTACTTCATTAAAAATTGGGAGGAGAAAAGTGAAAAGAAAAGGAGTAAACTAAATAGAAGGGAAGACAGAAATTGTAAAGGAAAGGTTTAAGAAAAGGGGAGGGACTCTAAGGTGGGGGGAGGGATCCTAAAGATGGAGGGCTGCATGAGATAAGTGGTGCTCACTTTAATATTGGCGAGGGGGGTAAGAGGAAAAGAAAAGAGAAAAGCATAATCTGGGGTTAACAAGATACCAAGAAATACAGAATGAGTAATTTTAGCCATAAATGTGAATGAGGTAAACTCCCCCATAAAACGGAGGTGGATAGCAGACTGTATTAAAATTTGGAATCCTACAATCTGTTGTTTACAGGAAACACACTTGAAGCAGGGTGATACATACAGAGTAAAGGTAAAAGGCTGAAACAGAATCTACTATGCTTCAGGTGAAGTCAAAAAAGCAGGGATAGCCATCCCTGGTCTCAGATCAAGCAAAAGCAAAAATTGATCTAATTAAAAGAGATAAGAAAGGGCACTATTTCTTGCTAAAGGTAGCATAGATAATGAAGCAATATCAATATTAAACATATATGCACCAAATGGTATAGTGTCTTAATTCTTAAAGGAGAAGTTAAGACAGCTGTAAGAAGAAATAGACAACAAAACTATAATAGTGTGAGATTTCAACCATGCACTCTCAGAGGATAAATCAAACCACAAAATAAATAAGAAAGATGTTAAAGAGGTAAATAGAACATTTGAAAAATTAGGTATAATAGATCTTTGGAGAAAATTAAATGGAGACAGAAAGGAGTAAGCTTTCTTCTTGGCAGTTCATGGAATCTATACAAAAATTGACCATATATTAGGACATAAAGACCTCAAATTCAAATGCAGAAAGGCAGAAATAGTAAATTAATCCTTTTCAGATCACAATGCAATAAAAATTACATTCAATAAAAAGCCAGGGGAAAATAGACCAAAAAGTAATTGGGAACTAAATAATCTCATCCTAAAGAATGATTGGGTGAAACAGAGAATCATAGACACAATTAATAATTTCACCCAAGAAAATGACAATAATGAGACATCATACCAAAATGTGTGAGATGCAGCCAAGGAGGTAATAAGGGAAAGTTTTATATATCTAGAGGCCTACTTGAATAAAACAGAGAAAAAGAAAATCAATGAATTAGGCTTGTAACTAAAAAAAGTCAGAAAAAGAGCAAATTAGAAACCTTCAGTCAAACACTAACTTTGAAATTCTAAAAATAAAAGGAGAGATTAATAAAATTGAAAGTAAAAAAAAAAATACTGAACTAATAAATAAAGCTAAGAGTTGGTTCTATGAAAAAGCCAACAAAATAGATAAATTCGTGGTAAATTTGATTAGAAAAAGGAAAGAGGAAAATCAAATTATTAGTCTTAAAAATGAAAAGGGAGAACTTTCCACTAATGAAGAGAAAATTAGAGCATTAATTAGAAGTTGCTTTGTTCAACTTTAGGCCCAATTTGATAACTTAAATGAAATGGATGAATATTTTCAAAAATATAGCTTGCCCAGATTAACAGAGGAAGAAATAAATTGGTTAAACAGTCCCATTTTAGAAAAAGAAATAGAACAAGCTATTAATCAACTCCCTAAGAAAAATTCCCCAGGAGCAGATGAATTTATATGTGAATTCTACCAAACATTTAAAGAACAATTAACTCCAATGCTATATAAACTACTTGAAAAAATAGGGATTGAAGGAGTCCTTCCAAATTTTTTTTATGACACAGACATGGTACTAATACCTAAACCAGGTAGGATAAAAACAGAGAAAGAAAATTATAGACCAATCTCCCTAATGAACATTGATGCAAAAATTTTAAATAAAATACTAGCAAAAAGATTGCAGAAAGTCATCTCCAGGATAATACAACATGACCAAGTAGGATTTATATCAGGAATGCAGGGCTGGTCCAATATTAGGAAAACTATTAACATAATTGATTATATCAATAACCAAATTAACAATAATCATATAATCATCTCAATATATGCAGAAAAAGCATTTGATAAAATCTAACACCCATTCCTATTAAAAACACTAGAGAGTATAGGAATAAATGGACTTTTCCTTAAAATAGTCAGTAGCATCCATCTAAAACCACCAGTAAGCATCATATGTAATGGTGATAAACTGGAACCATTCCCAATAAAATCAGGAGTGAAAACAAGGAGTGAAACTATCACCATTACTATTTAATATTGTATTAGCAATGCTAGCTTCAGCAATAAGAGATAAAAAGGAGATTAAGGGAATTAGAGTAGGTAATAAGGAAACCACTCTTTGCAGATGATATGATTGTATACCTAGAAAACCCCAGAAATTCTACTAAAAAGCTATTTGAAATAATCCATAACTTTAGCAAAGTTGCAGATTACAAAATAAATCCTCATAAACCCTCAGCATTCTTATACATCACCAACAAAATCCAATACCAAGAGATACAAAGAGAAATTCCATTTAAAATAACTGTCAATTGTATAAAATATTTGGGAATTTATCTGCCAAAGGAAAGTCAGGAACTATATGAGCAAAACTACAAAACATTTTCCACACAAATAATGTAATCTAAACAACTGGAAAAATAGTAAGTGCCCTTGGATAAGCTAAGCAAATATAATAAAGATGACAGTACTATCTAAGCTAATCTATTTATTTAGTGCTATAGCAATCAGACTCCCAAGAAACTATTTTAATGACTTTGAAAAAATAACAGCAAGATTCATATGGAAGAATGAAAGATCAAGAATTTCAAAGGAAATAATGAAAAAAAATCAAATAAAGACGGCTTAGCTATACCTGATCTAAAACTATATTATAAAGCAGCGGTCACCAAAACCATTTGGCACTGGCTAAGAAATAGATTAGTTGATCTATAGAACAGGTTAGGTTCACAGGACAAAATAGTCAATAACTATAGCAATCTGGTATTTGACAACTGCAAAGACCCCAACTTTGGGGATAAGAACTCACTATTTGACAAAAACTGCTGGGAAAATTGGAAATTAGCATGGCAGAAACTAGGCATGGACCCACACTTAACACACCAAGTGCACCAAGATAAAATCAAAATGGGTTCATGATTTAGGCATAAATAATGAAATTATAAATAAATTAGAAGAACATAGGATAGTTTACCTCTCAGACTTGTGGAGGACGAAGGAATTTGTGACCAAAGAACTAAAGATCATTATTGATCACAAAATAGAAAATTTTGATTATATCAAGTTAAAAAATTTTTGTACAAACAAAACTAATGCAGACAAGATTAGAAGGGAAGCAATAAAATGGGGAAATATCTTTACAATTAAAGGTTCTGATAAAAGCCTCATTTCCAAATATATAGAGAATTGATTCTAATTTATAAGAAATCAAGCCATTCTCCAATTGATAAATGGTCAAAGGATATGAACAGATAATTTTCAGATGATGAAATTGAAACTATTTCTATTCATATGAAAGTATTCCAAATCATTATTGATCAGAGAAATGCAAATTAAGACAACTCTGAGATACCACTACACACTTGTCAGATTGGCTAAAATGACAGGAAAAGACAATGACGATTGTTGGAGGGGATGCGGGAAAACTGGGATATTGATGCATTACTGATGGAGTTGTGAACAGATCCAAACATTCTGGAGAACAATTTGGAACTATGCTCAAGAAATTATCAAATTGTGTATACCCTTTGATTCGGCAGTGTTACTATTGGGCTTATATCCCAAAGAGATATTAAAGAAGGGAAAGGCACCTGTATGTACAAATATGTTTGTGGCAACCCTTTTAGTAAAGACAAGAAACTGGAAATTGAATGGATGCCCATCAATTGGAGAATGGCTCAGTAAATTATGGTATATGAATGTTACAGAATATTATTGTTCTGTAAGAAATGATCAGCAGGATGAAAATAGAGAGGCTTGGAGAGACTTACATGAACTGATGCTAAGTGAAATGAGCAGAAGCAGGAGATCATTAGGCATTTCAACAATACTATATGAGGATCAACTCTGATGGAAGTGGACTCATTATTGTTTTTCTTCCCACATTATTTTTACCTTTCTAAATCCAATTTTTCTTGTGCAACAAGAGAACTATATAACTATGTACAGATATGTTATATTTTAGATATACTTTAACATATTTAACATGTATGAGACTGCCTGTCATCTAGGGGAAGGGGTAGAGGGAAGGAAGGGAAAAGTTGGAGCAGAAGTGATTGCAATCGTCAATGTTGAAAAATTACCTGTGCATATGTCCTGTCAATAAAAAGCTATAATAAAAAAATAAAAATAAAAAAACAAAGGAACACCATGATGAATCAAATCAATGAGAAGAATCTCATCTTAAGTGAAGGCCAAGGCTGTCCTTCCAATTCTTGCCCAGATACTAACCTTCAACTGTAACAATTCAGGATCACATTGCTCTGAGCAGCTTGTAGCATATTTCTTTTAGATGGTGAATTCAGATGGTTTGATGATCCATCAGACAATAATACCTGAATTTAAAACTCCAAATAATATCAACTACAGTGCCAAGAGATTTTATCTCAAATAGCAAGTCTCATTAAACAAAGTTTCAGATGAATTTAGCTCTCAAGGATCATCTATTCTAAATAAGTATTGATTATAATCTTACATTGATAACAGTAAGAGATTCATCCTAGAAAGTTCACAGTTTATTTTCATATTTAAGTAGATGGGTTTTAAATTCAATATTATACTTTAGGGTGTTCAATAACCAAGTTAAATCAAAACACTTTCAGGTATTAACCATGTTCAAAGGACAAAGACATAGACCTCTGTTCTTGGAATCCCCTAAATAATGGCAACAGGATTAAAATGAGTTAATACAACCAATTAAAACTGATATAGGATTTATAGAACAAACTATCCTAATTTCAAATTAAAGAATCCTATCAGAATTAATATTAATAATTTCTTTATCCTAAAAAATATTAACTAAATTTCCTCCAACTGAGGAGAATCTATAAACTTTTCCAGAAATATAAATAACAAGTGTAACACCAATATTATTAAAATTTCTCTAAACACGATTAATCTCTCCTCCCACCAAAACATTATTAATTGCAAAGTCACTTTTAGAGGTTATGAATTGTCTTTAAGAGTCCATTCTTGAGGTTCCGCCACAGGTCCTTTAAGGCTGGTGTTCTCAGACTGTAGACTGCAGTCTCAATCATCTGTAAAGTCCCACTGTTTCTTCCAGGACTTAATAAGCACATACTCTCCTGAAATAGCAAACTCCAAAGGTCTAGTCTGGGCCAGCAATCCTTGCTTTCTAAGGACTAAGAACGTTGAGAATACTATGAGTATATAATTCCTTAAAAACTTTTACTTTGTTTCAAAAGAGGATCTTTCCCTTTCTCCTTCCAAATAAAATAAACCAATCTCATATGGGAAAAGTCTCAGATCACTTCTGAGGACAATTCTAATTCTTTAACAAAGCAATAGGCAAACATTTGTTCTGAGGCAATTTAGTCTCTAACATCAATTTAGTAATCTATTTCTTAAGAATCTGATTCATTCTTTCCACTTTCCCTTCTGAGGGCAGATGCTCAGGTGTATGGAATTGCCACTCAATTTGCAATGCCTTCCCATTATTTCTTACAAAACCTTGGAAGTAAAATTTGTTCCTTTATCAGAATCAATAGCCTCCACCAATCCATACTTAGGTACAATCTGTTCCAATGTTATTTCACTAACTCCTCTTAAAGTAGCAAAACTTTGGGGAAAGCTTCCACCCATCCTATCAAATGGTTCAGTATAGCTCAGTTTCCCCACTGGTGTCATTTCATTAAAACTAACTTGAATATTTTGGAAGCAGGCTCGCTCCCTCAGGAGGAACATCTCCTTAATTTTTTCTTATTTATCTTTAGATATTACACACATTTCAGATATAATGTATTTTGCAATTACATACAGCCTTATAGACAAATTTTCTTGCTTTTATTTCTTTGTTAAAGGGAGAAAGCAAGACAAACCTTAAAATTAAGAACACACTCTCACAAACACACAAGCACAAACTGCTTTTCTAAAGCAATCAAGCTCCCTTTCTTAGTCCCACCTTGGCATAGAAGTGAGGAGAGGAATTCTGGAATCTAAGCCTTAGGTGGGACAGCTAGATATTGAAGGCTCCTTTAAATTTACACCCAGTCCTCTGGGGATTGACAGTTGCTCCAAATGGAGTGCCTGCCCAAACAAAACGACAGTATTTAATCCCTATACATTTTGGTATTTCATACCACTTCTTCCTAAAGGACCATCTTCCTAAAACATGAGATAGGTTTTTAGAGTCAGCTATCTTAGATTGTTCCTTTTCTGGTTCATAGTATCTTGTCCTCTCCCTGGATTTTATCAAAGGAAAATGCGGGAACCCTTACAAGACTCTAACCACTAAGAGTTTTCCAATACAAAGGGAAATAGGAGTCTTTTACAGACTCTAACCACTTCAATTCTCCCAATCCCAGTCACCCAGTGGCTCATCAGTTCTTGGCAAAGGTAAAGTTCTCTTAACCAGTTAGGGTCTCTTCCCTCCTTATTTCCCATCCCAGTTTTTTGCCCTATCTGTGTTGTGCACAAATACCTGACTGATTTCAAACTTTTTCAGCTGGTTTATCTCCTGAGCCAAATTAATCCTCTATCTTAGCTAGCTCACTATCATTTTTGCTTTCTCTGAGTGTCTCTTCAGGAATTGGAGCAGGAGTTCCTGAACCTACTAAGAACTACCAGAATTCTCCAGAGGGCACCTGCCCAAGGATTCAGTATGGGAATGACCCTTCAAGAACAGGAAATATCCTGGAATGAGCCCCCAAAACTGTGTGGGACAGCAACCTTTACCCAAATTAAAATCAGAGGCATTCAAGATAAAAAGCAAAAAAGGATTTATTAAGTTCTCCTGAGAAAGGACAACTCCCAACAGACAAGGTGTCAGTAGAGGAGTATAAATTGTAAACTACAAAACACAAGATTATATAACCCTAACCAGAAGCTCCCACACTCTCCCTTGACTTTTTCTCTCGTTGTCTGGGGGAGTCTAGACTTAATCCTAAATGTGGAAATGTATTCCAGAAACAAAAAGTATTAGTAAATAACAAATTCTTTATCCTTTTGTTCAAGTGGAAGTTTAACTATAGTCTCATTCCAGGTGGAGATTTCTAGAAACCCCACCTTTACTATATCAAGTCAGAACCCAATTTAAGATGTCAAATCCTCTTTTCTCTTTTCTCTTTTCTATAATGTCTTCTCCTATTTGAATGTAAGCTCCTTGAGGGCATGGATTATCTTTTCTTTTGAATTTGTATCACCAGTAATTAGCAAATAATGCCTCCCAGAATAAATGCTAAAATGTCTGTTTTTATTATTCTCTTTCCTTCATAGTGTTATGCCACAGTTATCTTTTAATTGTCCTAACCTAACCCTAATTGTTCTGCCTCAGTTTCTCTAATTGTTCTGCCTCAGTTTCCCTAAATTGTTCTGCCTCAGTCCGCTTAGTTGCAAACCCCACCTCCAGTTCATTAAGAGTGGTATAACTCAGAGGTTATAAATTGTCAATGTGTAAACTCAAAAAGGGGAAGTCCAGACTTTCTGTCTCTAGCCAGACACTTTTTTACCTCCCCATTAGTAAGAATTTATGGTCCTACCCCCCCCCCCCAACCTGTCAGAACTGGACTCAATTTGGACTCCACCCCCCTGCCTTTGTTTAGCTACTATGTATAAATATGTCATTGAGAACTCACATTGGCTGCTGGATGCTGGATTCTTGGAGAAGATAGTCTCCTTCAGCCCTGGGACCAAACCATGGATCCATTTGGTCCCAGTAAATCTCTCTCTTTCAAATAAAATATTAAAAATTCTCTAATCTCTATCTTTCCTCAGTTTCTCTGGCATTGCAGTAGAAGATGGTATCTTGTGTAAATTTTTAGAAGATACCATCTTTAAAATATGTGGAACTTTGGGGAATACAGTGCTTTGAATATACATCTTTTAATTTAGTATCTGACTTTTTACAGAGATAAGATGCTTAGTATGTTCACATTGGCCTGAGATTCTCTTATACATCTTGTTGAGGAAAGGCCTGACTCAGACTATTATTTCAAGGTTGAGTTTGGAATGAAATAAGGCATTTGCAAGTTTTTTCAATAATTAATAAAATGGATGTTTTCTTAGACTAGAATGGACACAGTGTTCAACAAGGATACTCCAGTACTTGTCTCTATATAGAAAACTGTCTGGTCAGCAGGGCAACATGTGGTGACTTGACCATTCTTGGATTGTCCACTAAGTTTGAAGGGCCCTGGGTCCATGTTGGTGGGCCTTTTTGTGTCTTTAATTAATAAGGAAGACAAATCAGTACTGTCACAGACTATCAAAAAGCTTTGTCCAGAGAAGAACAACTTAAACCTGAGTCCCCTAAACCAATAAAATATTAGGAATAGTTTTATCATTTTTCAAAGAAAAACTATGTTGTGGAATAAGAAAGACTTGATAAATAGTGGTAGTTCAGTTGTTTCAGTCATGTCTAACTCTTCATGAACTTATTTGGGATTTTCTTGGGCAAAAATACTGGAGCTATTGGCCATTTCCTTCTCCGATTCATTTTATAGATAGAAAACTGAGGCAAACAGAATTAAGTGACTTGTCCAGGTCATAGAGACAGTAAGTATGAAAACATATTTGTTTTCTCTTTAACAGTATAATTATAAAAAATATATTTTATAAGTTTTAAAATATGTACAAACCACTTTACTCAGTCACTTTCCAGATCTGCAAAGGGGTAGGATGTGATTTTCTTTTTATATATTGTCTTTGGAGTCATTTTTTTTTTTAATTTTGAAACATTTACTTTTTTTGTCATTGTTCTTCCCATTTATGCATATTGTTTTCTTTTCTCTGCTTACTTCACTTTGCATCAGATCATGTAAATCTTTCCATGCTTCTATGTAGTCATCACTCACATCATTCCTTACAGCACAGTAATATTTCATTAATTCATTTTATAATTTGTTTAGGAATTTTGCAATTTATGGGAGTCTATGTTGTTTCCCTTTCTTTGTTTTCATAAAAATGCTGCAGTAAGTATTTGAATGTGTATTAGGACTTACTTCTTTTTTAAAATAGTATTTTACTTCTCCAAATACATGCAAAGATAATTTTCAACATTATCTTTGCAAAACTTTGTATTCAAAATTTTTCTCCCCCTCTTCCCTTTTCTCTTCTCCCCAATACAGCAAGCAATCCAATATAAGTTTAACATGTGCAATTCCTAAAGCCATATTTGAATTCAGGAAGATGAGTTTTTGTGATTTCAGGACTAGAACTCTATCCACTGCATCACTTAGCTGCTCCATCGCACATGACAAAATATATTTTACTGCAACAATGAAAACAGATCTTCTTGATTTGTAATTGATACCTCAACATTCCAGTGAGATAGAGAAAATCTGAACCCAATTTCTTGATGAGCAAGCCAAGGTATGACAACGTTAATGGATCCAACTGAGCCTCACAGCTGGCTTGATACAAAACTAGACACTGATTTCAGATCTCCTGTCAACTAGTATCTATCTACTGATCTATCTATAAACTTACTGACTGGAAATGGACTTCCTGAGTAATGTAGTTTCTGATGACAAGTCATGTTTGTTCTAATAAGAATGTCTGAAGACTGATCAAAGAAGCTTTGGCTGCTGGATTTGCATGAGCCCACAGTTGACCTATATGACTCAGCCATTTGACAGTCATTCCTTATTTGTTCTGTTGACTTCCCAGAAGCTTGTTGCCATTATGTGTCCCAGAAAAGAGGGGGAAATTAATGCTTTCATTCCAAGGACACATCCAACTTTTTCATCTAATTCTTTGGATTCTAATTTTAAAATTTTTAAGTTTTATTTTAATCCTAAATTCCCTGCTATTTTTGCATAGGAATGGGGAGTGAGGAGTAATTTCACCTAACAATTCAACCCTTAAAAGCCTGCCATTTTTCTAGTCTGGCTGGCATCTTTATTACATTGAATTTAGTAAAACTATAGTTATTCCTCCTCCTCCTGGTTATTTCCTCATCAGGAAAAATAGATTTGTTAAAATGACATCCCTCACTGAAATACTTAGTTGTGTTTTTTTTTCCCAAATAAAAAAGCAACTGCCCCCCCACCCAGGGCTGTTGTAAGAATCATATGAAATAATATTTCTAAAATGCTTAGCATAGTTCATGGCAGAGGGTGGGTATTTAATAAATGTTTCCTTCCTTCAGTTTGGCTATACTGATTTACAACAATAATGCATTAATGTGCCAGTTTTTCCATGGATCTTCCAACATTTCTTATTTCCTCTCTTGTCATCTTTGCCAACTTCATGGGTGTATGAAGTTAAAACTTTAAAGTTGTTTTAATTTGTACTCTCTAATTAGTATTTAGGAAAGCTAGGTGGCATGGTGGATAGAGTGCTAGACTTACAGTTAGAAAGACCCTGGACAAGTCACTTAATCCTGTTTAACTCAGTTTCATTATCTGAAAAATAAACTGGAGATAAACCAAAGAGAAACCTATGATCTTATAGGTCAAAAATCCAGTTCAAATCCAGTCTCAGATGTTTACTAGCTGTGTGACCCTGGGAAAGTCACTTAATCCTATTTGCCTACATTTCCTCATATATGAAATGAGCTAGAGTAGAAAATGGCAAATCACTCTAGTATCTTTGCCAAGAAAATCAAAAGCAAAGAGTCAGATGCTACTGGAAATATGACTAAACAACAAATTAGTGTTTTGGGCATATTTCTTTCACATAGTTGTTGATAGCTTAAATTCCTTCCTTGAAAAACTTTCTGTTCCTATCCTTTGGACATATGTCTGTTGGGGAATAACAATCTTATAAGTTTGAGTCATTTTCTTATAATATGTCTTGGATATGAAATCTTTATTAGAGAAACTTACTATATAAATTTATCTTTTCCAGCTGTCTATTTCCCATCTAACACTGACAGCATTATTTTTGTTCAGGTAAAACCTTTAAAATTTTATATTATAAAAATCATTCCTTTCTCTTCTGCAATAGCACCTAGTTCCCAGAGTTGTGAAGATAAATGAGACAACATTTTAAAGTGATTAGCACAGTGCTTGATATATAGTAGGTGCTTACTAAATACTTGTGTCCTTCTTTCCTTACAGTTCAATGTCAATTTGGTTGTCCTAGATGTCCTAGAATTATATGCCTTCCCTTGTACTTTGCTTAATTCTATCAATGACTTGGATAAAGATATAGATTTTCAGTTAGCATTAAGCTGGAAAGAGCTAAAATATCAGAAGCCAAAATATTCTTTATAGACTAAATCATTGAGTATATTCTAATATGCTGTAATTTAGTAGAGATTAAAGCAAAATGTAAGAATGGAATTAAAAATTATAAGTAGAAGATGATAAAATATGATTAAATAGCAGTTGCTCTGAAATTGGCCTTGATGTTTTTGATGTAACATGCAAGAAAACAAATATAATCTCAAATTGCAATAACAGTTTGCTTATTAGAAATAAGGTGATAACCCTATTATAGTTTACTCTGGTCAGAACAAATATAGAATATTATGACGAGTTTGAGGTATCATAATTTAAGGACATTGGAAAGATTTTGTTGTTGTTTGATAGTGTTTTCAGAAGCCTGACTATGACCCTTTTGGGGATTTTCTTGGCAAAGAGACTGGAATGGTTTATCTCCAGCTTGTTTTTTCAGATAAAGAAACTGAGGCAAACAGGATTAAGTGATTTGTCCAGAGTCACACAGCTACTAAGTATCTGAGACCAGACTTTAACTCAGGAAGATAAATCTTCCTGGTTTTATCTTAGTATTCTATCCACAGAACCCCACAGATAAAGATAATGAGCACCAAATTAGTGAAAGACTTTAAATCCATATCATATTAGAATCCATTCAAAGAAATGGGAAATTTTTACTTAGAGAAAAGGAGCATCAAAGAGGAAATTATAGCCATCTTCAAGTATTTGGAGAGTTTATGGAAGAAGGATTAAATGTATTCTGTTTTTCTCTAGGGGACAGAACCAGGAATAATTGGTGAAAGCTGAAAAGAAGCAAATTTAGAATTGATGCCAGGAAGAATTTTGTAACATGTAGAGCTGTCCAAAAGTGGAATGACCTACAAGATCATGGGTTTCTTTTTGTTGGAAAACTCCAAGTAGGAGATGGATAACCACATATTGGATGAACTTATAGTGGGGGGTTCCTTTTTGAGTTTTGAGTAACTAACCATTTAAGTTCTTTCTAAGGATAAAATTCTGTGATTTCATTATTTTTTGATTTCAGTAGTTTCTATAATTTTTAGGAAACAATAAAACAAGTTTTTTCCTCACTGGAAGATTTGTTATTGTTCAGTCATATAGGTTATTTTGAACTTTTTGTAACCTCATTTGGGTTTTTCTTAGCAAAGATACTGAAATGGTTTGCCATTCCTTCTCCAGCTCCTTATACAAATAAGGACACTAAGCAAACAGGAGTAAGTGACTTACCCATGGTCTCCCAGCTAGCAAATGTCTGAAGCCATATTCGAATTCAGGAAATGACTCTTCCTGACTTCAGACCTGGTGTGTTATCCACTGTGCCACCTAGCTGGCCTTACAGCAATATCCTAGAAGGCAAGTCTACTTTTGTGGGAGGGGATCTTTGAACTAAAATCAATTCTCTGAAATTTAAATCAACCAAATTTAAATCACATTAAAATCAACCAAGCTAAGTAAAAGTTCTGGTAATAGAAATAGAAGCAAAACAGTTCCTGCACATGAGGAATTTACATTATTTTTTTTTTTACTATTATTAAAGCTTTTTATTTTCAAAATATATGCATGGATAATTTTCAACATTCCCTTATAAAACCTTGTGTCCCAAATTTTTTTCCTCCCTTCCCTTAACCCTCTCCCCTAGATGGCAAATAATCCAATATATGTTAAATATGTACAATTCTTCTATACATATTTCCACAAATATGCTGCACAAGAAAAATCAGACCAAAGGAAAAAATGAGAAAGAAAACAAAATGCAAGCAAACAACAAGAGTGAAAATATTGTTATACTCAACATAGTCCCACAGTCCTCTCTCTGAGTGCAGATGACTCTCTTCATCACAAAATCATTGGAAGTGACCTGAATCAACTCCTTATTGAAGAGAGTCCTGTCCATCAGAATTGATCATCTTATAATATTGCTGTTGCTGTATATAATGATCTCCTGGTTCTGTTCATTTCACTTAGCATCAGTTCATGTAAGTTTCTCCTGGCCTCTCTGAAATAATCCTGTTGATCATTTCTTATAGAAAAATATTATTCTGTAACATTCATATAGCATAATTTATTCATCTATTCTCCAACTGACAGGCATCCACTCAGTTTCCAGTTTCTTGCTACTACAAAAAGGACTTTCACAAACATTTTTGCACATTCCCCTCCTTTATGATCTCTTTGGAATATAGGCCCAGTAGAGACACTGCTGGATCAAAGGGTATGCATAGTTTGATAGCCCTTTGGGTATAGTTCCAAATTGTTCTCCAGAATGGTTGAATTAGTTTACAACTCTAGCAACAATGTAATAGTTTCCCAGTTTTCTTACATCCCCTCCAACAATCATCATTATCTTTTCCTGTAGTGGTACCTTAGAGTTATCTTAATTTACACTTCTCTGATCAATAGTGATTTAGAGCACTTTTTCATATGTCTAGAAATGGTTTTAATTTCTTCATCTGAAAATTGTCTGTTCATATCTGTGGAGAAGGAAGGAATTTATGGCCAAAGAACTGGAATACATTATTGAATACAAAATGGATAATTTTGATTATATAAAGTTAAAAAAGTTTTCGTACAAACAAAACTTATGTAGACAAGATTAGAAGAGAAGCAATAAACTGGGAACATTTTTACATTCAAGGTTCTGATAAAGACTTCATCATTATATGATATATAATATGTATTTGTCAGTTGGAGAATGGCTTGAATTCTTATAAATTTGAGTAAATTCTCGATATATTTTAGAAATTCCTTCCTTCTCCACAGATCTAGGAGATCTTTGTTCTTCTAATTTGTTTAAAATATCATTTTTTTATGCCTAAATCATGAACTCATTTTGACCTTATTTTGCTTGGTATAGGGTGTTAGGTGTGAGTCAGTGCTAGTTTCTGCCACAGTAATTTCCAATTTTCCCAGCAGTTTTTGTCAAATAGTGATTTCTTATACCAAAAGCTAGGGTCTTTGAGTTTTTTAAATACCATATTACTATAGTCATTGGATATTTTGTCCTGTGAACCTAACCTATTCCATGATGTACTACTCTATTTCATAATCAGAATGCTTTTGATGACCGCTGCTTTATAATATAATTTTAGATTTGGTACAGCTAAGCCACCTTCCTTTGTAATTTTTTTCATTAATTCCCTTGAAATTCTTGATCTTATGTTCTTCTAGATGAACTCTGTTATTATTTTTTTTCTAGCTCTATAAAGTAATTTATTGGGAGTTTGATGATATGGCACTGAATAAGTTCAAACATTAATTTAGGTGTCATTTTTATTATGTTAACTCAGCCTAACCATTAGCGCTTGATATTTTTCCAGTTGGTTAGATCTGATTTTATTTGTATGGAAAATGTTTTGTAATTCTATTCATATAGTTCCTAACTTTGCCTTGGCAGGTAGACTCTCAAATATTTTATATTATCTACAATTATTTTAAATGGAATTTCTCTTTGTATCTCTTGCTGCTGGATTTTGTTAATAATATATTAAAAATGTTGATGATTTATGTGGATTTATTTTGTAGAGAAATTTACATTCTAATAAGAAAAGGCAACCCACATTAAAAAGGAGGTAAAAAGTGGGAAAGAGGAGGAAGAAGTTGATCACAGAAGGGTATAATATCAAAGTCCAGAGGATCAGAACAGAGCTAAGAAGGGAACAGAAGAAAAACAACTGGGTTCTTTCCTAAAATAGAGACTCTGGAAGTGTTCACCAGTGGGAGAAAGAGAGCCTTTAAAGTAAAATGAGAAAACCACAGTTGTTGAGGGAAGTTCCTAGATAAGAGAACAAGGGAGTAATTGTGTTTAAGTCTGAAGCATATGAAGCAAAACCAGAAGAACAATGAAGGAAAGCCAATCATAGCTTTTCTCCAAAATGTAAACCCCAAGAATAACATAACAATTGGAGAAGGGAGCTGCAGGGGCAGAGGGAAGTTCCAAGGTGTAGAGGCAGCTGTGTCCTGTTGTCAAAGTTCAGATAGTCAGAAGTAGAACCAGAAGCAGTTAAAATTTGATTATTATCTTTGTTTCCTCTATGACATGAATTCAACTTGTTCATTTTAAAAATTTTAACAATTTTGTTTTCTTCTTTTCTAAGTCAGAATCACTCATTTTTATTACCCTATATTTTCAAAAAAGTACTTTTAAATTTTATCATTTCTTTAGCCTTTACTTTTGCAATTTATCTTTCTCCTCTAATTTTCAAGATTTAACCATTAATGTCTATTTTATTAAATTGTTGGGGGCTTTTTGTTGCTTAAAATTGCACATTCCATTTATTAAGACCCATTTTTATTTTATTAATGAATGTTTTCAAAGATATTTATTTTCCTTTGTGGTTGTCTTTTCCTAATTTTTTTTTTATGTTGTCTCTTTATTGTTCTCTTTCACATTATTATTCTCTTTAACATAATTATTAATTATTTTTATGTTTTGTTGTTCTATTAACTAATTATTCAGAATTTCATCATTGTCTTTATTAAAATTTGTCTGTGCTTTTACATTAAATAAATAGTTTCATTGATTTATGATTTACAAAAAATATTTGAAATTTTTGCCTTTTTACATTTACTCATAATTAATATTTTAGAACTTTCACATAGTATAAAAATACATAAAATTTTTAATATGGGCATTCAGAAAATTCTATACATCTTCCACAGTTGAGCTTCTCCAAAATTTTTTAAATTCTGTATTTTTCTTGTATTATTTCCTTTTGGATTTATCCATGTCTAAGGGAAGAACATGTAAGTCTCCTATAAAGATTATCATATTAAGATTTTGATAATCAGATTTATGTTTTCTTATATTAATTTATTTTGATTGTTATTCTTTTTCCCCTGGAAGTCAGCATTTGATCTTTGAGATTAATTTTATTTATGTTAATTTAGATCTTAGTCCAGTCCCAAAGGTTCTGCCTCCCGTCCATTCTTATTTATTTAATCTGACCCAAGTTCCTTGAACTACATTAGTTTTATTTGTATTTTTCTTGCTTTTTCCTTTTTTCTTTCTTTTTATTTATTTAAGTAATTTCTTCCCCAATTTTGGCTTTTTCCTTTCCCTGCCAAGTTAGGTGTGTGGTTCAGAATTCTTCCTCTGTGCCAATCTGTTTCCAACCTTCTGAAGAAGCACTATAGTTTAAGAAAAACACTGATAAGCTAAAGTATGTCCAAAGGAGGGAAGCCAGGATGATAAAAGTACTTGAGTTCATGTCATTTGAGAATCATATAAGAAACTGAGTATATTTAGCCTGGAGAATAAAAGACTTGGGAGGAGAAGAGGAATGATACTTGTCTTCAAGTATTTGAAACACTGCCATAAGGAGAATAGATTAAACTCATTTGGCTCCAGAGGGCAGAACCAGCAGCAATGGGTGGAATTTGCAGAGTCAAATTTAGGCTTGATATTTGGGTAAAATTTTCCTAACAATAAGGACTATTCAAAACTGGAATACTAGCATTGTTGAGTTGCTGTTCCTTAGAGGTCTTGAATGACCACTTGTCAAGTATGTTATAGAGGGGATTCCTTTTGCATTTGGGTTAGATTAAGGTCTCTGGAGTCTCTGTGATTTTGTGATTATTATTTATAATAACATTGCTTTAGTGATATCCCTCTCCAAGAAATTTTCATTCTTTCTCTTTTTTACTATTCCTATCACTTGTTTATTCTGAATCATAGTCTTCCATTCCTCTTATATTCCATTTCTCCTTTATGTTTAAAACTCATGAGAAGTACAATTATTTGAGCTCTCTTCTAGTCCATTTTATATTTAGGTTTTTTAAATAAATATTGCACTATTTTTCCTTCCCCTGGGCATTTGCCGGTCACTCTCTATTTTATCTTTAATCTATACATTTATTTTATTGTTTATGGCGGGACCTTTTGTTGTGTTTTTGTTTTAGGAATTACTTTGAACCCTAAATCACAAAGGTTAAATAATATATTCTCTCCTTATTATGATCAGTTATTGCTATTAAGGTCAATGTATTCTATTTGAGGATTCTCCCATCCCACACCCATGTTTTTAACCTTAGATACTCATACATCCCCCTTTTCCAGATACAGTCCTAGAAAGCAAAGTCACACAGCTACCAAGTATCTGAGGTTATATATGCATTCAGGAAATGAGTCTTTCTGACTTCAGGCCTGGTGCCGTATCCACTGTGCCACCTAACTGCTCTTACCAAAAAGTCCTAGAAGGCATATCTACTTTTGTATGAGGTGATCTTTGAATTAAAATCAATTTTCTGAAATTTTATCAAGTTTGTTGGGGGACCTTTGAAATCAACCAGGCTAGTTAGCCCTTGATTTAAAAAAAAAAAAAAAAAAAAAGACCTTTATTATTATAACTACATCCTCCATTATGAAGCTCCTATCTCTCATGGTACATATCTTTCATATCTCACACTTCCACTACAAGGACATTTGTTTATGGTACTCTTTCTTTTCCCTTTCTTGGGAAAGACATATCTTCTGTTGTCTCTTCACACATCTTCTCTGCCTGCACTTCTATTATTCTTCCCTTTATTTTTCCAGAGTATCCTACTCTTTTGAGAGACTAAAGAAATTACCCTTGTTTTCTGCTCAACTCCAGGCAGAGTAAGTATGGAGTACATATTTAGTTTCTCTCTGTCTTATCTTTTTCTCACCTCTAGTCATGTCTCATTGAGTCAGTTGGAGAGTGCAAGGTATAGAGTGCTGGGGCTAGTTAGTGCTGGGCCTAGTTAGTGTAGTGTTCTCTGTTCGGTTTTCCTGGAGTGTCTAGGGCAGCCTTCCTTTCAGATCAGTAATCACCACAAGGACAGTCAGGTGTTAAAGTCCAAATCCTTTATTGTCTCCTTGCCTGGGGCTGGGCAGCTTTCTTAGAGGCCTTACAGAGTCTTGGTTTCAGTGGAGAAAATGCAAGAGACCAGGCCAGCCACCAAGAGCCTGACTGAAGGAATTTCTGTCTCCTTGGCTCCAAGAGCTTCTGATGCACTTGTCCTCTGTGGCTCTCAGTCTCTACTTATGTGCTCCACACTGAATATAAACCAATCATTATATCACTAGGAAACCATTATTTGTTGTAAGATTAAATCAATCATACTAAATGATGCTAAATTAGATAACCATTGTCTCATCAATTCCACTTAGTACCTTGTAAGCATCCTTGTTTCAAATTCAGAGTTCAAGTTCACAGTTAGGAAGACCTAAACTCAAATCCACTAGATGGATACTTACTAGCTATATGACATCACTTAACTGCTGTCTGCCTTAGTTTCCTTAACTGTAAAATATATGATAAGAGAACCTATGAGACAGGGTTATTGTAAGGATTAAAAAGTGTTTATTATAGTGCTTGGCACACTATAGGTATTTAACAAATACATGTTCCTTTTCCCCCTCCATATTTCTGATAAGAAATGTGAATTCATTTGAGGGAGAGCATCAGTCTTAGGCCATGAAATAAAGATTCAGTTCTACCTCCTTCCTTCTTTCTGATTTTTAAAAACACTCCTTTAAATGATTAGCTTGTTATTCTTTGATGATACTATGTTGTGTTTTTTTTTTGTTCTATTCATTTTTGTGTTTTGTTACAAACCATATCCTTCCTGTGAGAGAATTAATTTCATTTCTTAGTCATTTGTTCTAAATTGCATTTGTTTTCCTTTTCTTTGTTTCTCTTCTTCGAAGTATTTGAATTTTCAAATGTTATACTTAACCCCAGGTCAGAAGAGTACCTGGGGCATCTTTCTGTTCATCTTTCTTAAACAGACTCAGCTTGGTAAGATATTTTGTGTTTGACTCTTGAGCTTCTTTGCTTTTTTGGAATAGTTTATTACATTAACTTTTCAGAATCACTGCTAAGAGACATTGATAGCTGGGAGTCTCCTGAATTAAAGTTCCTTACACCATAGAAATCACAGATCAAGGGGGAAAAAACAATGTCACATTTCCATAACTTTTTATGATTTGCACTGTACCTACTTTTTTTTTTAATATTGACAACACCACCATGAGATTAATATTTTTATTATCCCTTTTGTATAGATGAGGAAACTCAAACTCAGAAAAGGAAATGGCTTGCCCAGAACCAATATCTAAAGCAGGAGTTGACCTCAGAGCCTCCTTATGGCAGATCTAGAAGGGCCTATGCACTACCTTCAAGTTTACTCCTTGCACTTTATTCAACTAACAATATCTTCCCTGTAGGCAGGTCATATGTGAATATGGTGGCAGGCCTGAACCTGGCATGCATAGCATCCAAAGAAATAACAGTGATTAAGAAGGTGATAAACAGCTAAACAGATTAATATGTTCTCCAAGAGCTATTGTAAGCAGTAGCTTAGTACAGGAAGAACTAACTCAGGAATATTGACACTTACAAATGTAACTCATGCTTTTTATACTATGTATTCTTTTCCCCTTGAGATACCTTCAAATTGCTTCCATGATGACTCCACTTTCAAAGACAAGCATACACTGTTGCTTTAGCTGTGTTACACAGTAATCTATCCTGTGATTCTCAACCCAGCACTTCTTCCTGAGATCTGCTTTGAATTTTCTAGTCATTTCCCCAATATGTCTCCCTCAAGATAAAAATTCAAATATTGCTGAGGACATTGTTTTCCCCACATACCACTGGTGGAATTTGTATTTTTAAAACCCATCTTCTCTTAAAGCCCTTTGTCCTATCACTAGAAAATTCGGTCGCTCTAAACCATAAACCAATCTTTTGGAATCCTCCTAATTTCAGTTAGCAGAGTACATTCAGAAAACCACAAATTTTGGAGTGAAAGAAAGTAGGTTAGAATCATAATTCTTTGACTTAGTGCATGTGTGACCATAAGCAAGTAATTTTTCTCATTCTGAGCTTCAATTTCCTGATCTTATATAAAATGAAGAAATTAGACAAAATGATCTCTAGTCTTCCACAATTTTTAAAGCTACCATCATATGGTAAAACCAAAGTCTGTACAATCCAAGGCAAACAGTATAAATCTTAAACTAAAAATTGTAATGGACTTCAGACTAGTTTCCTCCTTTCACCTTATTCAATTAACAATAACTTCCCTAGAGGCAGGTCATATGTGAATTTGGTGGCAGGCCTAAACCTGAATATTTAATTCAACTTTCTCATTTTTCAAATGAGGAAATTGAGGACAGCATAATTTCCTCTAAAAGTCATAGACAGTGACAGAGAGTATTTAAATTCATGCTCATTGCTCAGATGTAAATATTCTCCACATGATATTTTTTCTTTGAATATAAGCCCTTCAATGTCATTCTTGAAGTACTGTTAAATGCAGCACACTTTTATATTCAGAGTTGGTACTATGTTTGCTATTCAGTTAATTGCTTTCAGTATCACTTTTTATTCTTATTGTTGACATCTATTTATACTCATCATAAGCATCACTTATCCAGAGACCACTATGGAGAAGCCAAGAATCACAGAGCATTGGACTAGTCTGAAACCCTCTCCCCCAAAGGCCCAAACAAAGACCCTGACCATCCAGATCCACAAGAACTTCCTCCTTCCAGCACTACACATGGAAAGCATTTAATAAATGTTTTTTTCTATTTCATCACTAGCCTCTGTCTCAAATTAGCTCAAAGATAAGAATGTCATAGACTTGTCAAGTGAGCTATGCACAGTACACAGCATAGTTGGAAACTACAATTTATCAGAAGAGAATTTTCCAGAGCAGTGAGGAAACATCAAGAGCAGTCCATATTCCTCAATCCTGCCCACCTCCCAGCAAACCAAATATGACCTATTAGATAGACCACTAGACAGAGTACCACAAAGTCTGGTATTTGAATCCTAGCTTAGATACTTAGTAGCTATGTGACAGCAAGTAAGTTACTTGTCTCTTCTGAAACTAGATTTCTTTTGTGTGTGTGTGTGTGTGTGTGTGTGTGTGTGTGTGTGTGTTTAATAATTTTTTATTGCCAGAACCCATGCCAAGGTAATTTTTTACATTATCCCTTGCACTCACTTCTGTTCCAATTTTCCCCCTCCCTCCCTCCACCCCCTCCCCGAGATGGCAAGCAGTCCTATACATATTAAAGAGGTTACAGTATATCTTAGATACAATATATGTGTGCAGAACTGAACAGTTCTCTTGTTGCTCGGGGAGAATTGGATTCAGAAGGTATAAATAACCCGGGAGGAAAAACAAAAATGCAATCAGTTTACATTCATTTCCTAGTGTTCTTTCTTTGGGTGTAGCTGCTTCTGTCCATCCTTGATCAAAAGAAAGTGAATTAGATCTTCTCTTTGTCAAAGAAATCCACTTCCATCAGAATACATCCTCATACAGTATCTTTGTTGAAGTATATAATGATCTCCTGGTTCTGCTCATTTCACTCAGCATCAGTTCATGTAAGTCTCCCCAATCCTCTCTGTATTCATCCTGCTGGTCGTTTCTTACAGAACAATAATATTCCATAACATTCATATACCACAATTCACTCAACCATTCTCCAATTGATGGGCATCCATTCATTTTCCAGCTTCTGGCCACTACAAACAGGGCTGCCACAAACATTTTAGCACATACAGGTCCCTTTCCCTTCTTTAGTATCTCTTTGGGATATAAGCCCAGTAGAAACACTGCTGGATCAAAGACTATGCATAGTTTGATAACTTTTTGGGCATAGTTCCAAATTACTCTCCAAAATGGCTGGATGTGTTCACAATTCCACCAACAATGTATCAGTGTCCCTGTTTTCCCACATCCCCTCCAACACTCCATGTGAAACTATATTTCTTAATCTGCAAAGGTAAATGATAATAAACAGTAACAATATTTATTCAAAGGATTGTTGAGACATTCAAATGACACAATATAAAGTATTTTACAAACCTTCAAGTTCTATGTAAATATTAGCTACTATTTTAAAGTAGAAGCAAGAATTCTATCCCATTTCCCTTCATTTCCTAGTTCTAGGGTCTAAATAATGTTTCTGAAATGCTTTAATTATTCTTATTATACCTTGATGTGTTCTAAAATAACATTATAGTGTTTGTGGCAGGTCTCTTTGTAGTGGCCAGAAACTGGAAACTGAGTGGATGCCCATCAATTGGAGAATGGTTGAATAAATTGTGGTATATGAATATTATGGAATATTATTGTTCAGACTAGCAGGATGATTTCAGAAAGGCCTGGAGAGACTTACATGAACTGATGCTGTGTAAAATGAGCAGGACCAGGATATCATTCTATACTTCAACAACAATACTATATGATGATCAATTCTGATGGACGTGGCCATCTCCAGCAATGAGATGAACCGAATCAGTTCCAATAGAGCAATAATGAATTGACCAGCTACACCCAGCAAAAGAACTCTGGGAGATGACTATGAACCATTTCATATAATTCCCAATCCCTATATTTTTGTCCATCTGCATTATTGGTTTCCTTCACAGGCTAATAGTACACTATTTCAAAATCCAATTCTTTTTGTACAGCAAAATAACTGTTAGGACATATATATTTATATTGTATTTTATTTATACTTTAACATATTTAATATGTATTGGTGAATCTGCCATCCGGGAGGGGATGGGGGAAAGGAGGGGGAAAATTGGAACAAAAGGTTTGGCAATTGTCAATGTTGTAAAATTATCCATGCATATAACTTGTAAATAAAACAGTATAATAAAAAATAATAAAATAACATTATAGAATCTTAGAATTGGAAATGACTTTAGTGAACCTATATTAAAAACTATATACAGGAGTATGCTGGTAAATGTTTAATAACTAATTCTCAGGAGGTAGGGAAGAGTATACATAATACAATTTTTAGTTTAACTGAATTATTAGCATCTTCTCCATTATTTTCTTTGGTTTAGAAATCAAACAAAACAAGAAATCAAGGCCAATTTTGTGGCATTTATGATTTTTGAGATGTAAATATTCACATTGAAATTTTAACAATAAACTTTCCTGAGCCAGTTGGAGCTGACTCCAGCACATCCCTGATTATAACTGAATAGCTATCAAAATGTTTGCTTTAAGTTTTCTCTTTTCTTTACTAAGTAGTGAGTTACTTCCATTGATTCTGGTAAGATTTAAGTCATCTTACTATCTTAGCTATTCACCCAATAATGAAGTAATATTTGTATTGTGCTTAACACATAGACAAGTAAGTAGCATAGGGGATAGCATTCTGATCTGGCCCCAAACACTTAATAGCTGGACAACCCTGGGCAAAATCTCTTAATCTTATTTGGCTCAGTTTTTTCATCTGTAAAATAAGCTGGAGAAGGAAATGGTAAACCACTCCAGTATCTTTGCCAAGAAAACTCCAAATGGTGTTATGAAGAGTTGCACATAACTGAAAAGACTGAGCAACAAATAACATATAATAGGTACTTAATAAATATTTGTTCCCTTCCTTTTTCTCTACATGGTCTCCAGTATAAAGTGTGGCATCCTTTCCAGAACTGATCATAAGATTTCAGTAACAACTAACAGAAGATATTAGTTTGTTGAAGTCATTTTTGTTGTTGCTATTTTTACTATAATCATTGTTATTTTATCTTTGAAATTAGTATCTAAACTTAAAGATGCTATGTGGGAACATTCTCAGTTTCCTTTACTGACATAAATGATAGATTAAGTGTCTCTTCAAACACCCAGTTTTCTGGGACTATCTTTAAGATGATATCTTTTCTTCACTGAGAGTATATTTGCTTGAATAATCACACCAGATGTTCATTTCTTAATGCTTCATGGTACCTCAAAGACTAAAAAACAAAGCAACATCATCAGACACTGTCAGAACAGCTATTTGATGATATTTAAAATATGAAAGTAATGCTAAATGACAAAATTTAGAAACAAACAAAATAAAATAACATCACCAATCAAAATGGAATTCTTCTTAAACATCTTTTCATGTTGAACACTCATATTGGTCCTCTCCATTACATAATGGAGTTATGTAAAAAACTATTATTTGGCCAAAGAATATCTATAATATTCTATTAGCATCTTTCCCCCATCATTTGCCATCAATTACAGGTATTATCATATGGATGCAATATATACATGAATAAACATAAACTCACATCATCCTGACTCTAGAGCTGGTGTTCTATCCATCGTGCCACCTAAATGCCCCTTCAGTTATTTTCAATGAAAAATCTTTTAATATCAAAGAGATAATTAAATGTTTTGGTTTCACTTCCTATTTGCTTGGCCCTAGGTCTTTTGAGCAGAACCTGGCTTTTCAGCAATGTAAGTAAACTCTGGAGAAAGCTTCCATGACATAACCATGATTGAAGGTTAGCAAGATTGACAGTCACATGTAGCATAATATATTTTTAAATGTTAGTTTTTATAATACTTGAATTATTAATGAATGAAAATTCTACCCTCAATGACATAAATTTTTAAGTATGGGAAAGTTCTTTTTTATCTTTCTTTGTATTACTAGTACACAACACAGTGCCTGGCACATAGTAGATATTTAATAAATGCTTATTGAATGACTGGCAAGTCAAGTGGTATATGCTATAGTGAATGTTCAAAATCCTAAGTGTACAATAACTTAGTGAGCAATGTTTAAACCCTGGGAAAACAAATGCTTTCTTGCTCCAGTTTATGGTAAATTTTGTTACTTTCAAAATTTTGCTGACCCAGTGGCATTTCAGTAATTGTTTCTTCTCAGCATGTGCTTTTCCCCTTTTTGTATCTCACTGCTTAGTATATAGTAGTATCTATCAATTAATTCATAATTAGCTCCCTGACATGTTGGACCCTAATACTGTGATCCATTCCCACTTTTCTTCTACAAGCTAAACATTCTCAACTAACAACCTCTTCTGACATGGTCTCCAGACAACTAATTTGCCATCTTCTTTTTGATGTGCTTTAATTTGCTTATTTCCTCTCTCAAATGTGATACCCAGATTTGACTTCAATAAATTAGTTATGATTTAAACAAGGCAGAGTACAGCAGAGCCATCATTTCCTTCATTATAGACACTTTTGCCAAAGCTGTTGAATTTTATGAGCCTTTAGTCCACCTACAGATCCTTTTTACAAGCCCTATTCTCTAAATATACTTCCCCGGTATTGTACTTATAAAACAATTTTTTTAGAACCCACATGTAGAAATTTACACATATCCTTCCTAAAGAAAATATGATTGCTAATATTACTTTCCCTTCATTCTCAAAAAGAAACAATGACATCATGGGAGGGATATCTTGAGTTGCTCACGAATTGGATTTGAATCAGAAATGTGCAAAGTCATCAGTTTCACTCTGTTCTCCAGAGTCATTCAAATCCAGTAGTAAGACAAAAGTCAAGATGACTGGCAATAGCGTAGAATGCTGTGGGTGACCTTGGCCTTTCTAAATTCAATTGAAATATGATGAGATATAGACTAATGACATAGTCAGCAATATTTTAAAGTGGCTGATTTTATCAAATTTCCTGAATTCAAAAATCTCTGTAAAAATGAATTGGATATTCATTATCAGATATTAAGTTGAACACACAAAAGGAAAAAAAAATTTGTGGGTAAAAACTTGGAAAATAACATAAGAAAATTAAATATTTAAAGCTCATATTCATCATCCCCACCCCTTCCCTTTCCAACCCATTTCACATTTTAAGCATGGACAGTATAAACAGCAGTCATTTCTTTCAGGGTCTATTTGGGGAACCATGTCCCTGTACTGGTGGTTAGTTTTATCTCCCATTTTCCCACATACTCTTAAAAGCTTCCTTTTGTGTGTTGTTTTTTCTCCCTTGGAATGGGGGGCTCTTTGTGGACAAGACTGTTTTGAGTTGTATTTATATGTTCTTGTTATTTGCTGTTGACTAGTTTAAGTTATATCTGACCCTTTGTAAATCCATTTGGCATTTTCTTGGCAAAGATACTGGAATTGTTTGCCATTTCTTTCTCAGCTCATTTTGCTGAGGTTAAGGGACTTACTTGGGGTCACCCAGTGAGTAAATGTCTGAGGCCAGATTTGAACTCAGGAAAATGAGTTTTCCCTTATTCCAGGTCTGACACTCATTGCACTATGCCACTATTTGAATCCCTACTACTTAATACAGATCCTAGTTCATAGTGAATGATTAACACAGTGATTGTTTCCTTTTTCTGTTCCCTTTGCTCAAAGCACAACTCCTGTAGAATGTCTTTCTCAGTCTCCAGCTGCTAATTCTTGCCCTTTCAGATCATCATCCAGCTTAATCTGTACCTATGTAATATGTATCTAGTTATTTACATGTTCTTTTTCACATTAAAATAAAATCTTTATGAGAGCATGGTTTGTTTTTGCCTGTCATTGTATCTCTAGAGTTTAACATATATAAAAAAGTTAAATGATTGCTTATGGACTGTCCAAAAACTAGAAAGCAAAAAATTAAGCAAAACTAATATAAATACAAAAGAGAAAATATAGAAAATGATAAGACAAAAATTGAGAGACATTTAGCCAACATGTTCAAAAGGAAAAGGTATGAAAGTCAAACTAATTAAAATTAAGATTAAGATGAAGTTATAGTAGAAGAAAATAAAAGAGCTTATCAGAATATCCTCTGTATAACTATATGTGATGCAAACTAAACATTGTAAAAATGAATTGTTAGCTATGGAAATATAAAATAAATTCACATAACATGAAATAATACTTTAGGTAAGAGTAGAGGAGATTGTTGTCTTCAAGGGTTTGAAGGGTCATCAAGAGGAAAAGGAGAACTCAAAGTTTTGTTTTGTTTTGTTTTGTTTTATAACTTTTTATTGACAGAACATATGCCTGGGTAGTTTTTTACAGCATTATCCCTTGCACTCATTTCTGTTCCGATTTTTCCCTTCCCTCCCTTCACCTCCTCCCCTAGAGGCAGGCAGTCTTATACATGTTAAATATGTTATAGTATATCCTAGATACACTGTATGTGTGCAGAACCATTCAGTTCTCTTGTTGCACAAGAAGAATTGGATTCAGAAGGTAAAAATAACCCGGAAAGAAAAACAAAAATGCAAGTAGTTCACATTCATTTCCCAGTGTTCCTTCTCTGGGTGTAGTTGATTCTGTCCATCATTGATCAATTGGAACTAAATTAGATCTTCTATTTGTCAAAGATATCCACTTCCATCAGAATACATCCTCATACAGTATTGTTGAAGTGTATAATGATCTGGTTCTGCTCATTTCACTCGGTATCAGTTCATATAAGTCTTTCCAAGCCTCTCTGTATTTATCCTGCTGGTCATTTCTTACAGAACAATGATATTCCATAACATTCATATACCACAATTTACCCAACCATTCTCCAATTGATGGGCATCCATTCATTTTCCAGTTTCTAGCCACTACAAAAAGAGCTGACACAAACATTTTGTTTGTGGGAACATACAGGTCCCTTTCCCTTCTTTAGTATCTCTTTGGGATATAAGCCCAGTGAACTCAAAGTTTTAAAAACAAAAGTAAAAAATATATATATATGTGTAATTGAGGGAAAAATAAAAATATTAATTTTTTTAAAAGAAGAGCAAAAGGAATTATATAATGCTATATGTTGACTAGTCACAAAAGACAAAAATAAGGATTGTTGTTTGGTAGTTTAAAAAAGGAAGATTTCAGATCAGGTAGGGATAGAGAAAGGAATGCTGCATTTGGATTAAGGAACTTGGGTTTGAATCCTGATTTTGGCACTACAGTCACTCTGAGCAAAGCTCTTAATTCCATCACCTCATCCTGAGCCCCAGTTTCTCAGCTAAACAATAAGAGGAAGATTTCTTCCAATATAAAATCAATTATTTTATGGAAGAATTTTGTTCAAATTAAAGCTATCCAAAGATTACATGGGCAAATTGGCAAATAATGATTTTCCCATTCCTGAGACTTCCAAGCATAAGATTGATGCTCCGCCATGAGTTGGATTTGATGACCTTTTAAAACCTTTTCAATTCTGAATTTCTAAATATTATTCATTCCCATTAAGAAATCCCTTCTGTAATTTATAATCTAGTAACCACATCTGACTGTTACCTGAAAATAGCAGCTCAATAAGTGACATAGGCTGAAAAGACATCTAAAAGGTTTAATTACAACTTAATAATGGACTGTTAAAAAGGTGCTGAGTATATGCGAGACATATTCCTCATCTTCCAATGTTAATTTCATATAAGACAATGACTTCTTCAAAATGTACCTTGCTACATTATCAGAGAGAGTATTCTGGGTCATAGAAACACATGACTGGACTTACTAAGAGCATCATTTCCTATGTTCTTATCCAAAGGACTTATCATGTAAGTTTGGCACTGAGAAATATTAGTAAACATAGGGTCATAGCATTTAGAACTGTATAGGACCTTAGCCTCACCACCACCACGCCTCATTTTATATATAGAAAACTAAATCCTAGGGAGGTTAAGATCAAATACAGGTTTAGAACTCCAAATCCAGTAATATTTCCACTTCAGGGAAGAAAAGCTGAAAGTTACAGTGCTATCTTGCTACTTTCTAAGGTAACCTTTGGTTTAATGTTCACATACTCGAAAATTATCTAAAATTAACAGTTGATTATTTTATTTTTTAAAGTATTTTATCTTTTCAAATATATGCAAAGATTGTCTTTAATAATCACCTTTGCAGAACCTTAGTTTCAATTTTTTTTCCCTTTCCTCTTCCCCTCAAGACAATAAGCAATCTGATATAAGTTAAACATATGCAATTGAATGATATTTTAAAAGGAACAGGGGAAAAAAATTCAACATCTAGATTATGAGCAGAGGATTTCTTGGGAATAACATGACAAATAGTAAAAGATTCCTCCGAGTTATTATTGGAGGTAGAGCATGAAGGGAGAAATGTTTTCCTGGTTGGTGAACATAGAGCCTAATTATAAAGGCAATAAAATATCACATTAAATAAAAAGCAAAAATCTGAGTTCAAATCATGTCCCAAACGTATGACCTTACATAAATCAGCTAATCTATCAGGTTCAATTGTCTTTAATCTGAAAAATCATCAGATTCAATGACCTATAAGATCCTTTTCAGCTCTAATTCTATATGATTCTGAGAATTCATAGAACATGAGTCCAGTGTGTCAGCAAACTTTGGAGCAATTTGCCTTTTCCTCTGAGATCCAATGGTCATGCTTACTTCCAGTTATGCTGGAAAATGGAAAGCAGACCCAGTCCATGATCCATGCATGCTTTGGATCCAATCTGAGCAACACAGAGAGACTACAGTCACATAAGGCTATTTAAGTCATTAAGGGTTATCTTTCTATTTTTCAATGCATTCTATCTTATAGAATCTCAGACTTGGAAGAGAACTCAAAGACCAAATTTAATAACAAGAGCCAAAATCTCACAAATTCTTTTCCATGTTAATATCAAACTGTATAACCTCAGTAAGAAAAAACACAGGTTGGGACTTCCTTCCTCCCCCAAAAATGCCTCCTGCCTCCAAACTCAGACTATTAGCTATGTTCTGTCAGACAAAAATTATAGTCTCTGAAATACCAGATAGTTCATAGGAGGTTATAAAAAATGACTTTATAATCCCCTCTCCATCATGTAAGCAGACATATTTCAGCTTTCCAGCATTTCCCCATGTGGCCCAGTGCAGGACTTAATATTACAGAGAAACTCCCCATATGTGGTCCTGGGCAGAACTGTTTTATTCAGCTGTAGTGTGAGCCCAGATGCTTTACTTGGGTGGGTGATGAAGGAAAGGACTAGGCCATGGAAGCAGAGGAGGAAGGAAGGCCTTTCCTTCTCATTGAAATGGAAATGTGAGAGAGAAAAGATACTAGGAGTTTGTGGAAAGGGGAGTGGGGGGAAGGAAGGAGAGAGAGAAAGACAGAGGCAGGAAGAGAGATAGAGAGAGACAGAGACAGGTAGAGAGAGAGACAGACAGACAGAGAAATGGTGAGAGAGAGAGAGAGAGAGAGAGAGAGAGAGAGAGAGAGAGAAAGAGAAATGGTGAGAGAGAGGAGAGAGAGGAGAGAGAGGAGAGAGAGGAGAGAGGGAGAGGGAAAGGAAGAGAAGGGGAGAAGGGGAGAGGGGGGAAAGGGGAGAGAGGGAAGAGGGAAAAGAGGAGGGGGATAGGGAAAAAGGAGAAGAGGAGGAGAAGGAAAGAGGGGGAGAGGGAGAGGGAGGGAGAGAGAAGTAGCAGCTGCATCTTATAGCCACAATGTTTAATGACTCCTTATCCCACAGGCCAAATCACCTCACTCAACTTCTCTGATGTCCCCCACCCCCATCTCCTACCAAAAGAAACCTCTCTGGAGACTTGGAGGATATAGATGCCTGTGTCCATGTCAATGTTTAGAAAGTGATATACATATATGATAAGTTGCTGAATACATCAAATCCAAGAGATATTTGCTTTTCTAAGAAATTAATATTTCAGCTTTTGTTCCTACTCTTGCTTCCTTTCTTCTCAATATTCAGTGGCAAGCCAAAAAGATTACTTATTCTCAGATAAAAGAATGAATGAGTGAATAAAAAAGAGGAAAGAGACAGCTCTCAGAAAGAATTTCCAGCTCTATGACCCCAGAGTCAGTAACAACTTAGGGTCACAAATTTAGAGCTGGAAGAGACCTTGGTTTTCAGAGTTCAGTTCTTTCATTTTACAGACAAGGAATCTCGAAAAAGGTTTGGTGAGTTACTGAGAGTTACATAATTAGTAAATGTTTGAGATAAGATTTTAACCCAGATGTTCCAAATTCACTTCCAGTAATTTATCCATTACACCACACTGCTTTCCACAATGCCATGCAACAAAGAATTATTGACTGTCCTTTTGTGTTGGCAAGTATTCAAAAAAAAGAATTAATTAGCAGTGTCTATCCCATAAAACGGGGATTCTTAACTCTATCTCTCTTTGTCTCTCTGTGTGTTTGTGTATGTGTGTGTGTGATGGATACCTTTGAGAGTTATTATGGTGAAGCCTGTAGGATCACTCTCAAAATATTTTTAAATGCACAAAATATAACAATATATTATTACAAAGGAAACCAATTGTGCTAAGATGTATTTCAGATATTTATACATATGTGTGTGTATTTTTTTAAGTAATTGGACTTTAGGTTAAAAAAACCTTAAAAAGTCTTTTAAAAGACTGTGACTTAAAATATAGAATCCTGGCCAGCAATAGAATGTACCTAACAAAGGTTAGTAAGAATGTATTTGCGTGGTACAAATTTACCAAGAGGACTTTAAAATATAAAAGATACAAGGAGGCTAAAACTGCCTATGTATGTACATCAAAGATCTACAAAGGAGCATAGCTACAATGAACAAAAAAGAATAACTTGACACCCTGAATTCACAGAATAAAACAAAGGAACCTGTAGAGAAATCTTTTTTCTATGTCTATATTAATTAGTCAATTTATATCAAAATTTAAGTAACAAGCAAGAAGAACAAAAGTTCTAACTTAAGGAGACAAATTTGACTTGGTGAGATGAAATTAGTGTTTCCATGAAGTAATTCCTTCTGGCATTTCTCACGGAATTTCCCAGAAAATTTATTTTTTTCTGAATTTCAGATCCTGAGAAAAAATCAGTCAAGAAATCAGGGAAAAGTATCATAATTCTCTTTCAAAAATGAAAGTTTAACAATCAACATGAAAATGTCTCCAACTCAAATGAATCTACTGATGTCAAGTCAAAAAGCAAGAACAGAAAATACTAAAATGTAGAGTTGAAGATTAAAAACAACATTTCTGGGAACCAGGACAGGCATACATAAGAGTAAAATGATCATGATCAAATCAGTAAGTGTTGCTTATAACTGTTGCCATGTTATAAGTATGTGTTCATGGCTCTGTCTGTTGCTAACAGGAGTCATTATTACAAATAAAATAAATATTAACAAGTTTATAATACAGTATGCTTCATACACATCTTGGGTAGTATTCCAAGAAATGACAAATATTGGAAGCAAAATAAGTCTTTAAATTGGTTGTTTCAATCCATGATCCCACTATTAACCTTCATAGGAGATATAAATGCTACAGTATTTGAAAACTTCCCAATAATATTCACTGATATTTTCCAGGTATTTGAATATTCACTATAGGCTAAAATTCCTTGTAAATACTATTAAATTTAATATTTTATATCTATAAAACTAATGATTTTTAGATATTTGCAATAATAGAGTATGAAAAATGTTAAAGTGTAAGGTAGTTCAGTCAACTTATTGTCAGATATGTTTTAAATCATTGTCACATTATATTTGTTTGTCATAATAAACTATGGATTATCCTTTTTTCACAGAAACCTCTGAATTTTAGTATAACCCTATGAAAGAAAAGTGTCAATTGTTTATATTAAGATCATTCCTTATTATTTAAAATATGTAAACAAGATATTATGAAAACTATAGTATAACATGGTTTCAGGAATTCCCAATTAGTCCAGATAATTCCAGTTTCTCATTCCTGAATACCAATGATTAGAATGTAGAGACATTAAATGAGAACTATGGCTAGAAAATTAATCTGGTTAAATATACTGAAATATAAACAAGCTAAATGAAACAAGGGGTCTAGGAGGCTAGTATTGTACATTATGAAGTTATTCTCATGAGAAAAATCTAGGCTATGCAGAGGACAAAAATATGATGGAGAGGATTTAGATAAGGCTCACTGGTGAAAAAAACAGAAGCATTTTTTTTCATTGGAATATACTACAGAATATCCAAAGAATAAAGAAAAACTGATCACAGATATGTCACAGTGAAAAGAAAATAATAATGGGAACTTCATTATGCAGATATAGTATTCTCTCTGTCAATAACAGCACAACCAATAACATTTTGACTTACTATAATGATAATATCCTCCTTCAGTTTCTAAGTCTTATTCAGTTTAAGAATACACAAAGGGAATGAGGAAGAAAATTGCATGCAGGATAGAGACTGTTGTAATTGCATAGTGAATTTATCAATAATGGAACATTTTTAAAATATCCATATAGATGTTAGGAGCAAGGGCATATAACAAAAGATAACTAAAAGAGATAGTATGTGTTAAATTAACTGTATGAAGGGAAAAGGATCAAAGAAAGAGTTTGGATGAGTGCCTTTACCTGATAAGAGGAAAAAGGCAGAACTATTCAATTCTTATTTTGCTCATGTATTCTGTCTAAGGAGGACAACCTTCACAATGGAAACAACAAATCACAATTCACTAGTGAGGAGTAAAGAGATAATAGAAGAGTATCCAGCAGCCTTTGATGAATTAAAATTACCTGACTGATACAAACTATATCATTCATAGCTAAAAGAACTAGTTGGTTTGATTGCTGAATAACAATCAAGGAAATCAAAAGACAGTGGAAAGTAGACAAGGACTCAGAAGTCTGGACAAGGATATGTGTTAGCTATATTTTCAGAAACAGAAAGAGAATACTACAGTTGGATGAACTTGACTTCAAATATTGGGCAAGTTCTTAAACAAATGTTTAAAGCAATAGTTAGTGGGAATTAGTGATTACTAAGAGCTATCATGGCCTTATGATGCTTTTTTCTGATGGGAACACTAATCTGGTAGATTAAGAAACTGCTCTTGATAGTGTTTACCTAGGCTTTAGTGAAGCACTTGATAAAGTTTCCTATAACATTCTTGTGGAAGAGATGGAGGAATGTGGACTAGATAATAATACAGTTAAATGTATATGAAAATTATTGAACTGATAGACCTCTCTGTGTGACCTAAGACAAATTATTTTTTTCAACTCTGTCTCAGTTTTATTATTTACAAAATATAAGGGTGAGATTTTATGATATCTGACATACTTTCAACTTTATATTGAATTAATTTTTGGAATATTAGACTTAACTTCAATAGGCAAAAAAAAAAATTTTGCTTTCTTTGTAGAGAGAAAGGAATAGATCTTAGAACAGGAAAACAGAGAAAGCTACTTATTTAATGAATAAAAGTGCTGGGCAGCAAATTAATGACTTTGTTTTGAATTATTGAATTAATCAGAGATTTTATTACATATACAAATATAATATATATAATACAAATATGATCAAGTCATTTGTTTGTAATGGATGGAATGGAAATTATGCAAAATGAAAAAGAGTCAATGTAATTCAAATTTTAAAAGAAATATTTTTATATATAATTCTAAAATCTGATGGCCAAATCTGGGTGGAGTTTAATGAAAAGCCACCATGTTGAATCTTTGGAAAAGCTGAAGCCTTAAAATAAACCCATGACCATGGCACACTACTGCCACCTGGTGACATCATACCTTAATACTCAGGGGACATTACAGAGAAATGGGGGACCCCCATAAAGAGTGGAAACAAAGACAAAAATAAAATACAAAGTGATAGTGTTGTGACATGACATTACATCATATTCTTGTCAACAGTTATAGTCATGTCCATAAATTGAAGGCAAGATAAGTTCTGAGATATTTGTATTTAACATCAGGAAATTGTTGGGCAGTCTCTTGAAAAATATTTCATTCTATGAACCAATTCAAGTGACGGCCTGCTAAAATAGTTTTGAGAACTTGAAAATATCTATCAAATGAAAGATAATAACTATGACTTAGGAAACTCTTGCCTAGAGGGCAACTGAAAAAAAATTTTTAGTCAACTGTTAATTTCATACATCTTTCACTGAAACTTTCCCAGAATCAACTAACCAATAATATTTGGTTTTACTCTTCTTCACATATATTTTGTCATGTTCTAAATTGCCCAAATAGTTATTAAGCCTCTACCAGAACTGCATTCTCTGCTGTCCAAGTACCACAGAAGCTAAATAAGGAAATTCATTATTAATAGTCTAAACTAATTGGTGGATTCTTTGGCCATTTGGCCATTACCACACATGAAACTACAAAAGTCCTGTAACCTAATTTAGCTCTCCTTCCACTTGAACAATTATGGTGACAAAATAGTGGGAATTGAAAGGTGATAATAAACACAATTTTAAGATTTTCTACAAACATTGTTTCGCGTGTAAATGACATATCTCATAAAGAACTAGCTTCTCATTCAGATCAGTTCCAAAGATCTTATAATGAAGAGAGCCATCCTCACTCAGAGAAAGGACTGTTGGGATTGAGTGTGGATTACAACATAGTATTTTCACTTTTTTATTGTTCTTTGCTTGTATTTTGTTTTCTTTCTCATTTTTTTCCTTTTTGATCTGATTTTTCTTGTACACCATGATAATTGTAGAAATGTCTATAGAAGAATTGCACATGTTTAACTTAGTGGATTACTTGCCATCTAGAAGAGGCAGTAGGGGGAAAGGGAAAGAACACAATTTGGAACACAAAGTTTTGCAAAGAAGGATGTTGAAAACTATGCACATTGTTAAAATAAATATCTTTAATTAAAATTTAATTTAATTGAAATTAAAAAAAAACAAACCAACAACAACAAAAAAAATCTAGTTTCTCTCCAAACTTAGATATTTTCAAAAAGGATCATGATAACCACTTGTATGTATTATAATGAGGATCTCTTCTATGTACAAGTTGGACTAGATGGCTCCTAAGCAATCTTTCACTCTCAAATTCTATGACTCTGCATTGTTGATATTATAAATATCAAATACTAGAACAATGCTTGTTAGATGGTAAGTGTTCAAAATGTTTATTGATTAGATAGTAAGTGCCCAAATGTTTATGGACTGAATTGTCCAATAGTTTGAAAGTTGATAGACTACTGAAGGTTTATACCTTCACCAATGGTTTATACCTAAACTATATTTATACCTAAACTAACACCCTGGTTATAAATAAAGCCAGATGAAATCAGAAGTTATGCTGTTAAATGGAAGAATTGCTCAATGATTTTCCTTATATAAGCAAACAAAAGTGATTGTGAAATTGGTTTCATCACAAGAATATGTGGGCTAAATAATCATGTAGTTGAGTAGATTTAAAATTGATTTAAAGGCTTGTTGCAAAGAATAGTCATTACTGTTTTGATGTCGACATGGAAGAGAGTATCCAATGCTATATCTTAGCTACTGTATTAGGTCCTGGGCTATTAGACAAGAAAAGATAATGACAAATGTGGGAGGGGATGTCGGAAAACTGGGACACTGATACATTGTTGTTGGAACTATGAATGGATCCAACCATTCTGGAGAACAATTTGGAACTATGATCAAAAAGTTATCAAACTTTGATCCAGCAGTGTTTCTACTGAGATTATATCCCAAAGAGATCCTAAAGGAGGGAAAGGGACCCTCATGTGCAAAAATGTTTGTAGCAGTCCTCTTTGTAGTTACAAGAAACTGGAAACTGAGTGGCTGCCCATCAATTGGAGAATGACTGAATAAATTATGGTATATGAATGCTATGGAATACTATTGCTCTGTAAGAAAAGACCAGCAGAATGATTTCAGAGAGGCTTGGAGAGACCTACATGAACTGATGCTAGGTGAAATGAGAAGAACCAGGAAATCATTATACATGGCAACAGCAAGACTATACAACAATCAATTCTGATGGAAGTTGCTCTCTTCAGTATTGAGATGATTCAAATCATTTCCACTTGTTCAGTGATGAAGAGAGCTATCTACACTCAGAGAGAGAACCATGGGAACAGAGTGTGGAAAACATAGCATTCTCACTCTCTCTGTTCTTATTTGCTTGCATTGTGTTTTCTTTCTCAGTTTTTCTTTTTCTTCCTTCTTGATCTGATTTTTCATACATAAAAATATATATATATATATATATATATATATATATATATATATATATACTGGATCTAACATGTATTTCAACATATTTAACATGTATTGGACTACCTGCCAGCTAAGAAAGGGGGTGGGAGGAAGAAGGGGAAAATTTGCCATAAAAGGTTATGCAAGGGTCAATGTTGGAAAAATTACTCATGAATATGCTTTGTAAATAAAAAGCTTCAATTAAAAAAAAGTACAAGAAATGTAAAGATGTGATAAGAAAAATGATTCACTAAATAAAGAACTAAGTGTTTTAGTGAACTGCTTATTCAATGTGAGTCAACAATATGATGTAACTGCCCCCCAAAAAATCTAATTAAATCTTCAGGTGAAATTAAACAATAGATAATATATAGAAATAAAGAGATAATAGTTCAGCTAAATTCTCTCCTGGCCAGAATGTAGCAATGAAATGTATTTATTAAACTATGCTAGTTGTTTTATTTCTCAGCTCCTCTTCCTTCACTACCCCAACTTCCAGCTCTCCTTTATATTTTGTCATCCCCTAGTAGAATGTAAAATTCAATTTCTTGAAAATAAAGACTGCTTAGTTGTCTTGCTTTTATACAATTTAATTTCTCTTAGTCTCATCTTTCTGTCTGTCTTTCTGTCTCCCTCTTTCTCTGTCTCATTCCACTTTCATGTCCATGAACTCTGAAATTCCTTTATCTGTTCGTAGTCTTTTATTTTTATAACTTTCTCTTTGCCTTATGGATTCTAATCCCAATTCCTTGGCTCTTCAGTTCTTTCCCAGGTTCTCATTTTCACAATAGCTATAATCCCTTTCCTTTCCTATTTTAACTTGTTAGTGAATCATTTTAATTCTATCCTATTCTTGACATTCAAGTTTCATATTCTATCACCAAACATGCCTTGACAAACCCTCAACTTTATACACACACACACGTATACACACACATACACACATTATGTTGTGAAAGAAGCCCACCAAAAGAAAAAAAAATAAAGAATAAAGAATGTGAAAAATAGTATGGTCCAATCTGCATTCAGTTCTCTCTATATATGTGGGTAATCTTTTTTCATAGTGAGTCTTCTGGAATTATCTTAAATCATTGTATTCTTATTGAGAACAGCTAAATCCTTCACAATTGATTATCATACAATATTACTACTATGTGTCACTCACTTACTCCACTTTGCTCAATTCATGTAAATCTTCTAGTTTTTTTTCCCCTGAAATTAGCATATTTGTCATTTCTTATGGCACAATAATATTCCATTACATTTATATTCCATAACTCATTCATCCATTCCCCAATTGATGGACATCCCCTTAATTTCCAATTCTTGGCCACCATAAAAAAAACTGCTTCAAATATTTTTTTTTGTACAAATAAGTTCTTTTCCTTCTTTTTTATCTCACTGGTACAGACTTGGTATTAGTATTGGTATTGATATATCAAAAGGTATGCACAGTTTGACTGCCCTTTGGGCCAAACCCTAATTTTGGATTATTTCCTCCATCTATTTCTTTGACTGCTATATAGATGCCACTGAATGGAAAATCATAATCTTGTGCTAAGTGGATCCACTAGAAATTTATATGACATTATCTCAAATGGTTCTTCACTGCATAAAGGCAATCATTTTTATAATTCCCTAATTGATTCACTATTCTACTCACCCCAGAGCCCATCCCAAATTTTTCCATGCCTCCTTAAACCTCCTATCACATCCTTTTCTCGTATACTTTTAAACGAGGCCTTTGCCTCAAACATCACTAAAAAGATTGGGCATTCAATGAAAGTTTCCTATTCTTCCTCACCTCACAATGTTCAATTACAATCCCCAACTATTTTCTTCCCTACTCCCTGTATCATACAAAGAAGTAGCCCTTTTCCAAGACAAGCTCTTCTACATGTATTTCTGATCTCATTTTGTCTTCTCTTTTCCAGTGAAATATCTCCTTTATAATCCTCACTCATTCACTAATGTACAATCTCTCACTATATACTAGTAATTTCTCACTTCCTACAAGCATGCTCATCGAACTCATTAAAAAGAAAAAAAAAACCTAACAATACAATCATCCTTCCTAGACTTTTACTATTTTCATCTCCTATTCATGGAAAAACTCATTGAAAAATCCATTTTTAATCAATAGCTTCATTTCCTTTTCTCTCCCTCCTCAAGGCTCTGCAGTTTGGCTTCTGACTTCTTCATTCCTTTGAAACTCTTCTCTCCAAATTTACCAATGATCTCTTAATTGCCCAGTCATGTGGCTTTTTTTATTCAGTCCTCATCCTTCTTGACCTCTCTGCAGCCCTTGGCACTGTTGATCCTCATCCTACTGATCCTTCTGGAAAATCTTTATTCTAGTATATCATTATATTACTGCCTCCTAATGGTGCCTATCCCTAACTATCTGCCAATTCTTTCTCAGTCAATGTTACTGGTTCTTCCAGGTCCCATTCATTAACTGTTCATGTCCTCCAAAGTTCTCTTTTTGACCCTCTTCCATTCTTCCTCTGTATTATATCAGTTCCCATAGATACAATTATTAGTTCTATGCACATGACTCTTAGCTCTATTTATCCAGTCTTAATCTCTTCCTTGACCTACATCTCACATTACCAATTGGATATCTGAAATTGGATGCCTCATAATTATCTCCTACTTGACATATCCAAAACAACATTTATTCTTTTCCTCCTATTCAAATATTCCTCTTTCCCAAATTTCTCTATTACTGTTGAGGGCACTACTATCCTCTTAGTCTCACTGGCTTACTGTCACGTTGTTATAGTATACTCCTTTCCTTCATAAACTTCATATGTCTAATTTATGCCACATTTTGGTATTTCTACCTTTACAACATCTCTCATATATGTCCCTATTTCTCCTTTCCACCTTGCACAGGCTCTCATTATCTAAAATCTGGACCATTAAAATAGCCTGCAGGTTGGTCTCTCTGACTCAATTTTCTCTCCATTACAGCCTATTCTTTACTTAGAAAAGTGATCTTTCTAAAGCACAGATCTGTCTCTGTCAGCCTCCAATTCTGTCAGTCTCCAGGCCTTATCATGTATGGAATCAAATATAAAATCCTCTATTTGGCTTTTAAAGTCCTTTATAATTTTGCCTCTTCTTACCTCCTCATACTTTACCATCAAGAGACACTATCCCACTTTTTCTTCCTTGTCTGAGTCACTATATTTCCCAACTCTATTTTTCTTCACTATCTCCCATGCCTGTATTCTTTCCTCATCTATGCCTACTGAATTCATTAGCTTCATTCAATATTCAATTAAAATCCTACTTCCTGCAAGATGCCTCTTCTGCATCTGCTAATGACTTCCCCCTGAGATTATCTGCCATTTACATTGTATATGTCTTACATGTATATAGTTTTGCACAGTATTACATCTATTAGAATGTGATCTTCTTAGGGGCAAGGATCATATTTTTGCCTATCTTTATATAGCACCTAGCACTGTGGTTGGTACATTATGCACAAACAAACAACAACAAGAAGTTTGTTGACGGTGAAGATGATATAGGTAAAAAAAATTTATAGACAGATTACAACACTTGACTAAAGATTATTTCTATTTGATACATAGCATAAAAGTTATCAGCAATTAGAAAAGATTATGAGTCAATCATGAAGCTAGGACAACTGGAAGAAAGTTGAGTGGCCTAAGGGTCACACCAATAGACAAAAGATTGATTTTTTTTGTTGTTGTTATTGAACTCATTTTCTTTTCCTTTTTAATTTTATCTCTAATTTATGGAATAAAACAAGCATTTCCATAACATAGTAACATATTTTTTAAAAAAATGCTTGTATATGAAAATGTCAATCTATTATGCACAACTTGCTATTCCTTTCAAACATAAAACAAAATTGTCACGTAAATTTCTTTTTTTTCCTCTCCCCATTCCCACCTTAAAATGACTACAATAGATGGATATAGATATAGATATGTATGTATATGTGTGTATGTACAGACATATATATAACATTCTTTTATACATATTTATATTTATCAGTTATTTTTCTGGATGCAGATAGCATTTTTCTTCATCTTTAGCTAATTTGGGTTTTTATAATAGTCAAAATAATTTATACAGTCAAAGTCATTGTTAAATATTGATGCTATTGAATACAATGTTCTCTTGGTTCTGCTTATTTAACTCTTCATTATTTTGAACAAGTCTTTCCATGTTTTTCTGTAATCATTGAAGTCATCATTTCTTATAGCACAGTAGTATTCCATCATAATCATATACCCCAACTTGTTTGTTCATTTCCCAATTGATGAGCATTCCTACAATTTCCAGTTCTTTGCCACCACAAAGAGAGTTTTTATAAAAGTTACCAAACATATAAATTCTTTTGTTTTTTTTTCCCTAATTTTCTTCAGGAAAAAAAAAAAGTAATAGTATTGCTGGGTCAAAGGATAGAAGTAATTTAATAACTTTTTGGGAATGATTCCATATTTCTTTCTAAAATAGTAGGATCAGTTCATCAACAATGAATTAATGTCTCAATTTTTCTACATTCTCTCCATTTGTCACTTTTATATCAATAGCCAAAATATATTAATTATTAAATTAATATTAAAATACTTAAAGAGAAGCTTCTAGGGTGTTAGATAGAACTCCTAGGGAACATTTAAAGAAGAATATAAGCAAGAATTCCACATCAGAAAATTTCAGTGGGCCCTAATCTGCATTATTGGAATGATAATGTTCATTAATGAAATGAATCATGAAATCACCAATCCCTTGAAGCTTTGAAAGACCATTAGATTAATAATAATAGCAAATGTCAAAAGACAAAGTTCAATTCTAGCAATAAGATCCTTTCCAGATTTGATACACTCTAGGACATGTTTAACTGGTTGACACATGGTTATGTTGACTCAGCTTTAATACAGGACAAGGAAGTCTCTATGTAACATAAATCTCATGAATCTCAGAGGTTTCCTGAATCATAATTGAATAGAAATTCATCCCATGATACCTCTGAGATCTTAGCTTTGATTAAAGACCAAAACTATTCGATATCTCATTACCTCTCAAGGAAGCCTATTCCAAATTAGAAAACTCTAATTATAGGAGTGTTTTCCATTATAACCCTGCCTTCATGTAACTTCCACCTAGTACTTTCCTTTAGGCCTAAGCAATAAAAGTCTAATTCTTCCTCTATATGCCAGCTCACAAAATTATTGGAGTTCAATATTTATGACGCCTCTAAATTTTCTTTTGCTTGAGGCTAAACATTCCCAATTGCTTTAGCCAATCTTAATAAAGATTAGTCTACCATGACTCATGTTTTGGTTTCCTTTCTTTAAACATGCTCCTATTTGTCAACATCCTTCCTAAAGGGTAGCAAAAAAAGCAGAAAAGAATATTCCAGATGAGTTGTGATCAGAGTATTTCCCTAATTCTGGACACTGAAAGAAAGGAAAGAAAGAGAAAGGAAGTGTGGGAGTGGGAAAGAGGGTATGAGGGGAAGGAAGAAAAAAGGAATGAAGGAAGGAAGAAAGATAAAGAGAGAAAGAAATAAAAGAAGGCTGGAAGGGAGGAAAAAAGAGGGAAGAAAAACAAAAAAGAGTATGGAGGAAGAAAGGATAAAAGAGAAGGAAAATAAGAATAGAAGAAAGGAAGGAGTGAATAGAGAGAAAAAGGAAAAGCAGGGAAGAAAAAATAAAATGGAAAAAGAGGAAGGAAGAAAGGAAGGAAGGAAGGAAGGAAGAAAAAAAGGAAGGAAGGAAGGAAGGAAAGAAGGAAGGAAGGGAAGAAGGAAGGAAGGAAGGAAGGAAGGAAGGAAGGAAGGAAGGAAAGAAGGAAGGAAGGAAGGAAGGAAGGAAAGAAGAAGAAGAAGAAGGAGGAAGGAGGAAGGAGGAAGGAAGGAAGGAGGAAGGAAGGAAGAAGAAAGGAAGGAAGGAAGGAAGGAAGGAAGGAAGGAAGGAAGGAAGGAAGGAAGGAAGGAAAGAGGGAAGGAAGGAAGGAGGAAGGAAGGAGGAAGGAAGGAAGGAAGGAAGGAGGGAGGAAGGAAGGAAGGAAGGAAGGAAGAGGAAGGAAGGAAGGAAGGAAGGAAGGAAGGAAAGGAAGAGAAGAAGGAAGGAAGGAAGGAAGGAAGGAAGGAAGAGGAAGGAAGGAAGGAAGGAAGGAAGGAAGGAAGGAAGGAAGGAAGGAAGAAAGGAAGGAAGGAAGGAAGGAAAGGAAAGAAGGAAGGAAAGGAGGGAGGGAGGAAGGAGGGGAGAAAGGAAGGAGGAAGAAAGGAAGGAAGGAGGGAAGGAAGGAAGGAAGGAAGGAAGGAAGAAGGAAGGAAGGAAGGAAGGAAGAAGAGGAAGGAAGGAAGGAAGGAAGGAGGAAAGGAAGAGGAAGGAAGGAAAGGAAGGAGGAAGGAAGGAAGGAGAGAAAGGAGGAAGGGAAAAGAAGGAAGGAGGAGGAGAAGGAAGGAAGGAAGGAAAGGAAGGAAGGGAAGGGAAGGAAGGAAGGGAAGGAAGGAAGGAAGGAAGAGGAAGGAGAGGAAGGAAGGAAGGAGGGAGGAAGAAGGGAGGAAGGAAGGAGAAGGAGAAAGGAAGGAGGAAGGAGAAGGAGAGGAGGAGAAGAGGAGGAGGAAGGAAGGAGAAGAAGGAAGGAGAGGAGAGAGGAAGGAAGGAGGAAGGAAGGAAGGAAGGAAGGAAGGAAGGAAGGAGGAAGGAAGGAGAGGAGAGGAAGGAAGGAAGGAAGGAAGAGAAGGAGGAGGAGGAGCAAGGAAGGAAGGAGGAAGGAAGGAAGGAGGGAAGGAAGGAGGGAGGAAGGAAGGAGGAAGGAAGGAAGAAGGAGGAGGAAGGAAGGAGGAGGAGGAAGGAAGGGAGGAGAGAGAAGGAAGGAGAGAGGGAGGAAGGAAGGAAGAGAGGAGGAGAGAGGAAGGAGGAAGGAGGAAAGGAAGGAAGGAGGAAGGAATGGAGGAACGTGAGATGGAAGGAAGAGGTCAGAGGTAGAGGAAGGAGAAGGGAGGGAGGAAAAAGATGGAGCAAGGAAGGAAGATGCAGGAAGGAAGTGAGGAAATTGAGGAAGGAAGTGAAGGATTGCATTAAAGTGAATTAGGTTAAGAGCATCATTAGACATTGCCCAGTTTAGATTACACAGAATCTTCAGTAAGATCCATGTAAAGCTTATTCTTTCAGTCCTAATCTGAAAACATATGCAGATGTTCCATAGCTTTGAACTTTAAGCCAATTAGACCAAAAAAAAAAAAAATTACTCAAATTTTCCCCAGTCAAATATAAATTAGAAAATTGGTCAGATGTTTCCCTTGAGCTTATTTCTCTTCTTTATGGATTGTCCTCTAAATTTTAAAGGTTAACTGCCATTTGTTAGGTCGTGACACTCTAACATTGTAGATAACTTATTCCCCTATTGACCAATGCTATTGTCATTAGCTTCAACGTAAAGTGATTCATGACCTCTGAAAAATCTCTAAGTGTTTTATAAATGGTTTTTTCTAGTCTATATGTAGGAGTCAAGGCACAGATTATTTTAGAGATAGACTTGTATAAGAACAAACCATCAATGATGTCATTTCATAGAGAAGCCTTAGCTCCCAAATTCTCTATCCCATTCATACACAAAATTCATCTTGTTAAGACACTAACAAAAGGAAAAATTACTAGTTCTTAAGTGACTATATCACTAAGTGACAAGTGGAGAATTGAATGAACTGAATAATGATCTCTAAAATTTGTCTTTTCTTTCTATATGCAGCTGGGACTACTGAGATATCCCCTGGGGAGATGAAATCTGTCCCTGTCTGACCTATGGATCCTTTGCCTACAGGCACAGTAGGTTTGACCATTTCACCTCCTGAGAGTGCTTACAAAACAGTGTCTATCCATACACTGATTTGGGAAATGAGAGAATGTATAGATAATATCCCAGTCACTTATATAGGTAGGCAATGTGTGACTTATCACCCAGGAGAAATAGTAACATCAGGTTTACTGATACAGACTCCTGATAGGCAATCTGGTGATATTTACGCAAATTTTGACTCCCAACATCAGAATCCAGGAATATTCTAGACTGCAGCTATTACAGCTGACTGTCCTATGCTCGCCATACTAAGTACCAAGTATATATATGAACTAGAGAACCATTATCTCATCAACTCCACTGAGTTAACACCTTGTTTCAAGTATACTTCTCCAGAGTTCAGGCTCTCTACATCTTTCTCTTTCCTCCTTTTTTAAAATTAACAACAGCTTTTTTTTCCCCTTTATTTGTGATAGGGGAAGTTAGGAATGGGTATTTATGGGTGCTTTCACTAATCTTTCTTCTCCATTCTAGAAGTTCTTATATTAGTAGGGTGGAAAGGACCAGCCTCTTATAAATTTAGATATGACTTGAGGTTCTCCTGAAGAACTCTCCCCAATATACAGATGATAAATAGCTATATATATATATATATATATATATATATATATGTACATATATGTTTATGCATACATATATAACTCACCAGCTTGCCACATTCACCATTAAGGATTAAATTCTTTGGTTCAACAAGGATTTCAAGTTGGGATGCAAATACCAGTGGGGGGGGGGTATATACAATACAATATCATCAATTTTTAATGCCTAAGTGTGACCTATATTAAAAAAAGAACAACAACACATAATCATCTTGGAAGCTCCAGAAGAAATAAAGTACTTTGCAGGGACATTTTGGTCACAGAGAATAGAGATATCCCTTTAGTGAATTACTGAAAAGTAGGAAGAATTACAGAAACAGAGGAAATAGTTAAGAGGTATGTGATTATGTTGGAACTTGACTATAAGTTGTTCCCAGTAGCAACAGGAGAAGAGAAAAGATGCTAAAAAGTTACCACAAGCTGATAAATGAAAGGTTTAGTTTCAGAATCACTGGATTTTTTGGCAAAAGATCTGAATTCAAATTCTAGCTCTACCACATTACTTTTGTAAGTCACTCATCTTCTAAACCTCAGTTTCCCCGTCTGTAAAATTAGGGGTCTGGAATCTTAAAAATTGTTTTGTTTCTAATTTTCCAAAATCAGAACTAGTAGACTCTCTTCTTGAAAGAAAGGCATTGGGTTGGGATGTTCAAGTGATAAGAGGAAGAAAGAAAGGCTATATCAACTAATCTCTTTGATCCTCTTTTTAAAAAGTCTCAATATCCTAGTTTGAGAAAGATTATTTGAACCTTTGGGGGATACTCTTGAGGGAAAGAAGGAATGAATGTTATAAATAAATAAACAAAACAAACAAATTAAAATAATAAATTAAAACAAAAACAAAGAATAATAAAAATGTTTAAAGAAAATATTGAAGGGAACTACTATACATTATCTCTCAATGTTTATTTTTTGATATGATACAAATGATCTCTTTTAAAAATGAGTGGAATTTCAAACTTGTTCATTTTTTAGGTACTTTGGGATAGGGGGAAGAGAGATGTAAATTTTTACAGGGTTGATGTGGGATTCTGTTGTATTATAATAAATCTTGTGAATGTCATAAACATAAGCCATCTATGTGATCTGCATGATTTGGGTATTTCTTGCTGTTCTGAGAATGACAATAAATTGTCATTAGCCACTGTCTATTTGGGATATGTCTCTAAAGATTGAGAACAACCTCATCCAATGTTGGCCATTTCTCTACACTGGCCACATTATATTCATTTCCATGAGGGATAGAAGGATGGATCTATTATTGAAAAATGTAACTTTTTTCATCAAGATCATAGAAATGGTGTTATGTTCAAAGAATCACAGATCTCAGAACTTCAGAACTACACTGAATGTTACCTGAACTTCAGAGTTACACTGAATGTGTAACCTGCCACTGATTCAGCCCATATCCAAATAGGAATCCCTCTACACAGGGAGTGAGGGAAATCTGACCCACAGGCCATATAAGGCCCATGAAATCATCTGCTAAGGCAACAGCAAGCAATGATTAGCTGAACACTAGTTACAACAATTTCCTACTGCTCAAGTATTTATAAATTGATGTTATAAGTATCCAAATGGCCCTAGGCAGAAAAAATGTTCCCCACCACTGCTGTTAGCAGACAAGTGTTTCTCTATCTTGAAGACTTCTAATGAGAAAGAACAGACTACCCTCTCAGGCAACCTGTTCTACTATGGGATTGCTCTATTGTAAGCAAATTTTTTCCTTGACAAAATGGAAATTTGCCTTTCTGTAACCTGCATCTATTACTTCTAGTTCTGCCCTCTGGAACTAAGCAGAACACATCTTATCTATATCACAAATTTGAACACAGCCATTATGTCCCCCTACCTAAATCTTTTCTTCTTCTGGGTAAACATCCCTAGTTACTCTAGCCAAACTAAGATATGGAATAAAAGCCTTTCACATCTTGGTTGCCCTCTACTGGCAATTCTTCAGATCATCAACTGGGATGTCAAGTCTCAAGATGATGGAGGTAATGGTAGAATTGGAAGAACATTTGCTTCCAAGTCAGAATTCCTGTATTTCACTCCCCATTCTTTCTTACTTACTTAGATTACTTACTGACTAGATTTACTTACTGATTAGATTTTGGAGTTATTGTAAATGTCTTCTAAGTTTCCTCATAAAAAGACATTCAAAATAATGAATCTGAAACCCTAAAAAATTTCTAATCAGATAAAGAATTAATTTTTTATTTTTATGTAGCTGTCTTCCACAAATGTCACTTAATTGTGAAATAAAGATGTCCCAAGGTTTTTGAAACTTGTCTCAGTGCTTTTCAAGTTCTAGTAGGCAACCCCAAGGTGATAAGACTTGTGTATACAATTCCAACAACAGACTGCACTTGCTATTTAGGACCTAACTAATGAAATAGAAGTAATGTGACATACATAGTATGTTGAACTTTTGAGCCACATAGACTTGGATCTTCATTCAGATTAGACTATTCATAAATTATCTGGTTCTGAACAAGTCAGTAAAAGTCTCTAAGATAAACTTTCTGAGTCTCAGTTTTGTTATCTGTAAAGTATGGATAATGTAAGCATTCTAATGTTTGAGTATAATATGGCAATATTGCATGTTTATGTATAATGTTATAAATATACATGAGAGAGAGACACATAGAGAGAGTTGTTATCACTATTACCAAGAAGTTTATTATGAGCAAACTGACCAATAAGTAATGGTACTTTTGGGGAATGGTAACTCATAAAACAAAGAGAAATTCAAGAAAGCCTTCAAGTATGAGCAATCTCCTTCTATGTCCATAGTGATGGTGGCAGAATATAAGGATCACAGTTTGTGAGATAATGTTAATGTCAAATGAATTAAGACAATTTGGGGGGCAAGATTTGTAAGCCAATGGCTGAGAACAGAAGTTCCTCAAATGCCTCAAGCTACTGGAGAATCTAGAAAAATGTAAGATATTCAGAGAACCCATATTACACTTTATAATTCTGTTGTCTTTATGTATGCAATAAGCATTATTTTGAGAAAAAGTGCATAGGTTTCACCCAAAGAGTCCAAGGCACAAAAATAAATTAATAATTCATGATGTAGTAGAACTCTCTTACTTTATAGATGAAGAAACTGAGACCTAGAATGGTAAAGTAATTAAGAGTTAGAGCTATGTTACCAAAAATTTTAAAAGGGGATCCTTAACTCCAATACTCTTTCTACTATACCACACAGACAAGGATGTGGACCTTGCTAAATTCTATTTCTCTGATATCTATGAAATTTTTATAAATGAAAAATGGTCTTTTTAGATTACCATTATATTCTCTATATATGTCCTGTATGTTCCTATGTAAATCAGAGACTATTGTTTTGGCCTGCCTTTGTATTTCCAGTGCTTGGCACATAGACATTCATTAATAGATGCTTTCTGACTGTCTGGAATCAGGAAATGGGGGATCCTGCTTCTGTCACTTTGCTAGATATTGACTTTGGGTAAATCACCTAACCTCTCCAGAGCTCAGTTTCTTCATATGTAAAATGAAGGGCTTGAACTAAACGGTACCTAAGGTCTCTTCTCACTCTAAAGCTATGATCTTCTGACTTAAACAATAAATAATACAGATATTCTTTCTATTAATGACGCAAAAAGGTGAAACAGAGTCTATCTCTAAGAGGCCATACTGGCCAAGAAAAAAAAGAGTATGATGTTCAGGGTACTACAGAGCATACTTTGTCGCTGAAACAACAGTAAAAGTTGGAACCATGTGATCGAACACTGAATTACATTTGAACAAATCTAATTTTGATCAAATAATTCTATACCAACTAAAGGAAAGCATTTGGAATTATTGGAGTTGTAAGTAGTAAACATGAGCCTTGATTCAATGCTGAACACATTGTTCTGTGTTTTCCCTTGGACACAGAAGGGAATAGTATAGTTTTGAAGGGCTATTTGAAGATAAACAAAGTGTTTGGGTCAGGGCTCACACTTCTTGCATATAAACTATTGACATCTTAGATCAACAAAACATGCTCCACACCAGCTCTGGAGTTCGCTCTTGAATCAAATTCTAAAATCATTAAGAAACATTTTAATTTCTATGGATTGGTAGCTCTCAGGTTGTCCTAACTGCATCCCTGTACCTTATGGAGACGTGGAGGGAATCTGATTCAATGCTTTATTGTCAAGCTTCTTAAACTAGGGTTTGTGATGCCACATAGGGTCTTTTAACTGAGTGTGGGGATTATGAAAATATGATTTATTATCTGTAATTACTTGATTTGTGTACCTATTTTATATATCTATATACCCTGGTTCACATAAAAATTTATCAGATTAAAAGTTGGTGGTGGTAGAAAAAAATTAAGAAGTCCTGTACCAAGTCCTATCAGGATGCTTACCTCAAGAGCCACTTCTTATATTTCGTCTCTTCTGATATAGTCCCCCATCCCATTCCCCCATCATTCCTATTATCTTGCATATATTCCATATTTACTTAAATTCCTATATTTTCTTTTCCCCAATAGACTATAAGTGTTTCAGGGATAAGAATTATTTTATTTTTCTCTTTGTATCCTACATAACTACCAAAATGTTATTCCTAATAGATTTGACTGTTACTCACTACTTAGAAATCTTCAGTGGCTCTCTATTGACTCTGGGATAAACTATTAATTCTTTAATGTGGTATTTAAAATCCTCCATAATCTGATTCCCACCTTTTCTTCCTTTCTTATTTTGTGTAAACTGTTGGATTTGACAATGAATGCTTTCATCCCCTATCACTGTACTTTTTTATATAAATGGTTCCTCCCCTCTCCTTCTCTGGAACGTATTCCTTCCTCACTTCTACCTCTTAGGATCTCTAACATCCATCAATGCATAGCTCAAGTGGTACCTCCAACAAAGTTTTCTAATTCCCCAGTTATTGGAGAACTGGAACTAGAATAGAGAACATCCATCAGTTATTGGTGTTATCTATTAAAAAAAAAACTTTGCATATGTTTATGTATACATAGCTACTCATATTTGTGTGTATTGTTGTTTCTTAATCAAATATAGATAGCCAGGAGGTATCATGCATAAATTTCTTTCCTTAGAGTTAAGAAGATCTGAGATCAAATCCTACCCCTGATATTCCCTAGCTTTATGACTCTGGATAAAATTAACTTAATTTCTCTCAGTCGTAATTTCTTTAACTGTAAAATGAGAGAGTTGGATTCAATGGTCTCTAAAGATCCTTCTAAACTCCAAATCCAAGACTCTTCTTTTTTGGCTTATATATATTAGGAACTTTGTAAATATTTGGTTGATTGAATTTGTGCACAAGTCATCAGTGTAAATTCACCCATGCTTTGGAGTTTAAAAAAATGGAGATGTGGAAACATAATCAAGAAATTATTTATCTGAGAGATCAATTGAGGAAGATCTATGTTCAAGTTATGACACTAGGCATCCCTGCACATTAAACTAAGTATGCATATACAGGCCTATTATAGCCCAGACTCAGAAGTCACATGTAGATAAAGAGTATTTAGTATTATATATCAGAATAGCATAAAATAAATAGCTCAAAGTCATAAGTCTCATGAAAATGCCTAGGATATTGTATTATATGTTTAGGTTTAATAACAAGTTTACTATGTATGCATACTTATAACACACATGCACACATATTTTACCTATCTATGTGTATAGTAAGGGGGCATACATTCATTAAATGCATGCAATGTGCCAGACATTTGGCTAAACACTTGACAAATATTACCTAATTTGATTCTTACAACTTCAGAGACAGATATTATTCCCATTTTACTCTTGAGGAGAGTCTATCCAGGGTCATACAGCCAATAAGTATCTGAGACTGAATTCAAACTCAAATCTTTCTGACTACAGGCTGAGCATGCTAACTTACTATAAAACCTAGCTGCTTCTGAGAAAAGGAAGTAAAACCATTATTTAGCCAAAGTAAAGGACATAGATACAGCTTTTGAAACTAATTATTTTCCATTTCATCTTTGGTAAACAGAAGTTCAATTAACCCAAAGATCCCATAATATCATATAATATTAAAAAAAAAATTAGGAGTCTTCTTGTCAATTTAACATTCAGTGTAGGAAATCCTTCTGTAGTCTCTTTGAAATGTGGGCACCCATTCTCTGTTTGGGCATGTCCAGCATTGGAGAATTCATTTCTTTACATTACAACCTGTCTTAGTTGTAGATGGCTTTGGAAGTTATTGTTGGAAAAGCCTCTTTATCTTTAATAGTAGTCAGTCCCTCTCTGATTTCCCACTGTTGCTTCTAATTCTGCCCTCTAGGACCAACAAAAACAAGTTTAATTCCTTTGTTACATAACAGTCCTTCAAATATTTGAAATTGATCATATTGTCCCACCCTCTTTAATCTACTTTTTTTCAGACTAAACAACTCTAGTTATTTAAGCAGTTCCTCATTTTATGTGGTTACTAGACCTCCCTAGAATCTTGGTTCATCTCCTCTAAATACTAAATTTTCACAGCCCTTCTTCCTGTCCATAGCAGAGGAACTCTATTGATCATTCCATTTGCCAAACTCTAGAAATGATTATGACAGGAAAAGCAATCATTTGATCATATAGTACAATTTGAGAGGTACAAAATACCTATGAGGCTAGGCATTTTGGCACATGACTATAATCCATATAGCTGGGAGAAGAAGTTGATATATTATATGTATTACAGATAGATAGATGCCAGACAGACAAATAAATATTTAGATAGGCAGATAGATGATATAACACTTGTTACTGTTGTGTCTTTTCAGTCCTTTGACTCTCGCTGACTTTGGCAAAGATACTGAAATAGTTTGCCATTTTCTTCTCCATCTCATTTTACAAATGAGAAAACTGAGCCAAACAGGGTGACGTAACTTACCCAGGGTCACCCAGCCAGTAAGTGTCTGAGGCAAGATTTGAACTCAGGTTTTCCAATTTTAAGCCCAACATTTTGTCCACTGAGCCACTGAATTGCCTCCTTCTAACTATTAGAACAGTCCAAAAATAACATGCCTTACACTGAGTGATAAATGAACTCCTTCCAACTGGAAGTCTTCTATCAAAAGTTATTTGAGAATTGTCAAGAATATTATTACTGGGATCTATACTTTTGACTAGAGTAAGATTTCCGAGTTCCATTCTCTCAGTATGGATTCTATGAGTCAATCTGGAGCACAGCATCACTATAATGTATTGATTAGGGAAGTAATTTGAGGAAAAGGGCATTAAAGGGAAATAGCTATGAGTAGGGTGTGAATAATGAGAAACTTTGGGCCATGAGAACAGCTTGGGTATTCGATTCACATCTTCTCCTTCAGCCATGGCTCATCAAGTTAATTCACAAGGGATTAAAAAAAAAAAAAAGACTTTCAATTTCTTCTATATACCTGGAGACTTTGTACAACTAAAGTTGTACTCTGAAAGTCCACAGAATCCTTGAGAAGAATTTTCAATTGGAAATATTTGGCTTTCTTCCATGAAGGTTAAAAAAAAAAAGACCAAACTGGACTTGGCTCTGCTTATCATCAGCCAGGATTCAGCTCCTTGGTAAAGAAGGGGAAGCAACAGATAGAGGAGGTGGAGAATAGAAATCAGATTCCAGAAAATACTGAGTAAAACTGCCAAGGCAGAGAGCCAGGTATATCACATAAAGCTGCTGATGGATGGCAGTAGGGCAGTTATGCTAAGTGCAGTGCACACAGTGGCCATAGTCCCATGCCAACACCAGCTTCTTACCTGAAGAAAAAAATCTACATCTGGGAACTGCTTAAAGGCTTTTATGCACAGGGAAGGGAAAAGGCTGCACCAATAGGATCGCTTAAAATTCTCAGATAGGGGATGGAAGAAAATGAAAATTGAACATGAAAATGAACATACTCAATGTGTCTTTTAATTGTCATCTACTTTTCTCAACTTCTTTTTATGTTTCATATTAAATGTAACCCCAAGAATAACTTCTTAAATAAAATAAATGAAGTATCAAAGGACAGATTGTTGAATAGAAAATAAATAGTAGTTTCAGGGAAAGTTATTAAATTTAAGAGATTAGAAAAGATTATTTCAAAATCAACTAGATAAAAAAGATACACAATATAAAATCATAGAAATTGAGGAGATAGGAAAGAAAGTCAAAATCTTATATGAAAAAAATGACATAAAAAATGTGTCCAGTTCTGGACATCATATTTTAAGAAAAATATTTGGAAAAGACATCAGGAAAAATGGAATGTGTTCAGGGGATGGTGACCAAGATGGTGTGAGAACCAGAAATCCTAATTGGTAATATTTAATTTAGTGAAGAGACTTAACATGGAAACGATATTTTTCATTAATTATTTGAAAACCTATAATTTAGAAAAATAGAATAAACTTGTTTGGGATGGATTTGAAGAGCAGAAGTAAGAACAATGGTTTAAAGGTACAATAAAGCACATTTTGGCTAACACCTTTCCAACAATTAGAGCTGATTAAAAATGAAATGGATTGCCTTAAAGTGAGCTGGTTAAAAATGAAATGGGTTGCCTTGAAGAGGCAAAGATAAAGACTATAGGCTCTTTAATGGAGTAGCTAGAGGTTTAGTAGTAGAATACCAGGCCTGGAGTCAGGATGACTCATTGTCCTGAGTTCAGATCAGCCTTCAAACACTTATTAGGTATTTGACCTTAGACAAATAACACTGTTTTCCTCAGTTTCCTCATCTGGAAGATGAATTGTAGAAAGAAATAGCAAACTACTCCACTATCTTTGCCAAGAAAACACCAAATGGAGTCATGAAGAGGTATATATGAATGAATAATAATAACAAGAGGTCTTTAATAACCAGAACCTGGATGACGATTTGTTAGAAATGATGTAGAAAGATTCTCTCTCAAGTCTGGTTTGGACTTATGGACTTACAATGGAAGGAACCAGTACCCCTATTAACTTTGAACTGTAGCATTACCCTAGATGAATCATTTTACTTCTTTGTTCTTTATTTTTCCAATTCATAAAACAAATTTTTAAAAAAAGAGGATTAAATGATTTTTAGTATCTCTTCCATTCTCAGATCTATGAATTTATGATCCAATGATAAAATGGTTTTCCATCTCTAAGATTCTCTGATTCCATGATCAGTCACTACTTTACAGCTGAGCACCAATCAGAATGGCTGTACTGAGGAATAGTTCACAAATGCCTCATACTCTAAAGCAAGATTGAGCATTTATGGTTTTAGAACCAACTTTTCTACTCTTCTGTCTCTAGTAAAGTCTCCAAGAAAGATGGTTCACATAAGTATTTACTAAAAAAATTATTACTCTGTTAATTCAGCTCAGAAGAGGACAGCACCCTCAAAGGTACTCTGTGGAATCCTTTCTTTCAACAATTATTACTAAGCATTTATTAAATGAATAATATGTGCAAAATATTTCCCTGGGGACTGAGTGCACAAAGGCAAAAAGGAAAGGAGGTTATTATGGTCATTGATTCCTTCCCCCCAAAAAATTTTTTATTAAGCACCAATGATATATAAATAGATCAAAGGAGATAGAATATTTAAAGTCCTTTGTAAACATTAAAGCATATATATAAATATTAGATTAGAATATAAAATATTAGGTTGCCTTTATGGGGTATCTATATTGATATTTTGGTTATTCTTTGTTGGGATAGGACAAAATGGAGTTAATTTACACCAGGAAGCATTTAAGCTACATATTCATTCATTTATTAATTCATTCACATATACATTCATTCCTGGTGGTGCAAGGGATAAAGCAATGCCCCTTTGTTGCTCAGGAAAACCTGAGCTTAAAGGCTGCCTCAATTATTTATTAATTCCTATGTAACTCTGGAAAATTCATTTAACCTGCATCAATTTCTTCATCTGTGAAAAGGGGATGATAATTTCATCTATTTCATAGAATTGTTCTGAGAACCAAATGAGACAATATGTATAAAGCATATTTTATAAACCTAAAAGTACCATATAAATACCATTATTTTGCAAATTATTATTATATTATTATATATAAATTATCATTGTAGTTATCGCTACTGTTGTTTTTCTATACAACCTTGTAGAAAAAGTGATTGGGGGAAGACTTATTAGAGTTCTCTTCTATTCTGAACACCTCCATCTCCTTTGCTCCCAAAACTCATTACCTTTTTTCCATCTAGCCTCATGTTTCATCTTTCTTCCTACATATTCATGTACTTTTCTCAGGATAAATTAGTCATCAGAGCTAAGAAGAAGGAGAGAATCATGAGGGGCAGGAGCATTCAATCACAGAAATACAACAATAAAAAACAATCCCAAGAAAAAAAGAAGCATCATTCAAACTGAGTCAAAGCAAGGCATCTGGCATCCAACATGAAGGATCTCAACTCCAACATGAACGTTGAATTTGATAAAGGGCAAAGGGGGGGAGGGGAAGTTGAGGCTATCAAACCCTAATCAGAGGATCCCCAAACGACTTTAAAAAATTGAGCACTTCTTTTGGGTAAATAGCATGAAAAAAAAAATCCTAGTAAACCAAGAGGGAGGCAAAAAGATACCGTCTGCATCCAACAATACCTTGGGATTAGCAGGCCTGGCAACGGGGATGTTGGAGGAAAATTCCATTTTGGCAGCCTGGTCAGGATCCACATGGAGCCTGAAATGTTGTTTCCAAATATCAAATTAACAGTAAACCCCCGTCTCCAGTTTCTCCCGAGCTTCATTCCTCAGACATTCAGATCACTGACTGTTTCAGTCCCACCAAGGCCTTTTGGGAAACAAAATAGTCTTGGTGGCATTTCCAGTCTAACATTTTACTCAAATGGGCATTGTACAATCCGTCTGATTGTTTAACAGAAATCAGGTGCAAGGGTCAACAAACCTGACTCAGCTATGAAGTTACTGAAAGAGTCCAAGTTGATAGATTAAGGGGGGGAAAAACCTAAAACTAAAACAAACTCCGATAGGATTTCAAGATTGTAAATGAGCTGTCCGATAAAACTGCATTGAGAGGGAAAGGTAGCAAGGGAACTCAACCCCCCAGGGATAACTGGAGTCATTATGTGCCTGTGAGACCGAGCTGGGAAACTGTTAGAATCTAATCAGGAAGCACATTTGCATGTTAAAGGGCTCGAAATCTACAGATCCCTCCTGGAAAATTAGCATTCCCCCTCCCCTCCCCGGGAGAAAGAGGCTTGGATACTCTGGACTATGGCCAATGGGTACAATCTTCACCAGTCTAGGCCATCCCAGAGCAGTGTTTTCATGAATGGAATGTCCCAAGGAATCAGGAAGAAAAAAAAAAGGTGGGGTGGGGGGAAGGTTGTGAAAAACAAACACTCTATGTGAGAAGGAGAAATTTGCCTGGATCTGATGTCTTAATTTTTTGGCTTCTCTCTCACCCACCACAATTGTGTGGTCTGTTTTTAGAGAAGGGAAAAGCCAAAAAGCCCTCCCTGCAGCCAGTGCTCCAGTGTCTCGGGACTGGAGTCAGGTTTCCATTAAACAACTGAAGGCAACATTGTTGTCATATATGTGTTATTATCAAATCTTTGGTGGATAAAGACCATACCCAGCAGTAGAGAGAGCTGTGCCAAATGCAGAGAAATGTGTCTGTTTGAAGGGGGGAGGTGGGGAGGAGGCGGGGAGGAGCTTTTCTTATACTACTGAGAAAACATCTGTTGCTAATACAATTTGGTTTAGAAGATTGACTAGTAGCTGGGTCCCTTAGGAGACAGATTGATCTCACAAGCAATATATTCATTTTAAGAAGAAAATGTTTACTAATGTTTCAGTGCACTGCCTCTTTGCAAGGCACAGCAGGTTAAGGGAAGATCAGAGAAGATAAAACAGACACAAAGAGGAAAATATATAACTTCAAACAGAAAAACAGGCAGGTATCCAAAAGGGCAAGGTATAGTCCTGGTATGGTTGGAGCCTTCAAATTCTGGGTCTCTGTGCTGTCCTCTCTGTCTCTCTCTGTTCTCTCTCTCTCTCTCTCTCTCTCTCTCTCTCTCTCTCTCTCTGTCTCTATCTCTCTGTGTGTGTCTGTCTCTGTCTTGATTTTGTTGAGGTGTGAGAAATGAGGGGGTGAGAGATATCCTACTCCATTGCTGTTAGGGTATCTCACCCTTCATTTCTTACACCTCAACAATTTCTTCCTTCCCTCTCTCCCTCTTCCTCTTTCCTCTATTTCTCTCACATCTCTCTGTATCCTTTCTCTGTCTCTCCTTTCCCCCTTATCTCTCTGTCTCGGTTTTTCTGTCTATCTCTCCTTTCCTCTCTTCTCTCTGTCTCTGTCTGCCTCTCTGTCTTGGTCTCTCTTTGCATCTCTCTCTATCACATCTCTCTCCCTCTCTTTTTGTCTCCCCCATCCCATTCTTTGTCTCTCTATATCTCTCTTCCTTCACCCTTTCTCTCTCTTGTCTTTCCTCTCTGTCTTTTTCTATATCCTCTCTGTCTCATCTCTGTCTTTATCTTTCTCCCAACCTCCTCTTCTCTCCCCCACAACTTGGCCCTAAACCACCTGAAATACATAAGGTAGCTTCTATGTTGAGTTGGGAGTGGGAGAAGAGGGGGCAAAGACTGAAAAACTTGCCTGAATATGCTCTGATCAATTCAAGGGACCCATTATTCAATTTATGCATAATCTTTGATCCTTTTTTCTTGGAAGGTCGTAAATTTAAAACTGGGAGGGACCTTAGAGAAAATCTAGTCTGTCTATATCTCACTCTCCTAATTTTATACAGAAGGAAATTGAGGTCCAGACACATTCAGTGACTTAGCCAAAGTTACACAGGCAAATAGCTAGTATCTCTTCTCTTCTACTGCTTACCTGTTGATTATATCACTATTTGTATATACCTCTACTCAAATAAAAGGATATTGAAAGTAGCAAGTCACTATTACAACTGAAAATTTTTTACAACTGAAAGTCCCCCCAAAATTATCTCATCCAATCCCCAAATCAGATAATTCAGTTTAGAACTAATGATCCCATGCCTTAAGAATACATATGGTTCTCCAAACAAATATGAAGAAACATTATTTAAGTGTAGTGATATAGGGATATCATTGTTTGAGTGTGAAGTTAGGCTTCCTTCCAATATAGGTTACATAACCAAAAGGAAATCTTTAGAGAAAGAAAAATATACAAATGAAATTGAAAATATCACTAATCACAAGTTACATCTAAGTTTTATATGGGTTCAGTTGTACTACTCTATGATGATATGATCAGATTTGAGACAAACATTCAGACAAATAGAATATATCTTTTTAAAGACCTAAAATATTACAATGTAGAGAGTAAGAGAATAAAACTACCATCAAGAGCAAATGATCTTTTCATAGAAACATTAAAATATCAATTATTCTCCTGATTGTAGCTTTCTGTTGGTGACAGTGTTAAATCCTGGTCTGCTTTTTATCGGATTGGTTATCTTCCATCAGTCTTCCCCAAGTTCTTAGGAATTTCATTAAAGAGTTGAATAGTAGCTATAGTTGCTCTAAAAGTGTTTTTGAATTGTAACTCAACTACCAAAACAATTTGAGATTATCTACTGATGCTAATTATTGAAGCTAGATCTTTCACTGAAAACTTTCTTTGTCCTTTTGTCAAAATGTCTATATCTTGATACCAAGACACAAAAACTGTATTTTTCTTCTTAATTCTTTTTTCCTGATAGTATTGCATCATAAACATATGTTGCAACTCATCCAGCCATTCTCAATTGAGGGATATTCTTTCAATTTCCTTTTTTTTTTTTTTGCCACCACAAAAAGAATCACTGCAGATATTTTTTCTGTATATAGGCCTCAATCACTTAGGGATATTGACCTAGTAGTGATATTTCTGGCTCAAAGATTATGCCCAGTTTTATAGGTCTCTGGGCATAATTCCAACTTAACTCCTACAACTGTGAACCAGTTTACATCTCCACCAACAGTGCATTAGTATACTTGTTTTTCCACATCTTTTCCTGCATTTATCTCTTTTCCTAAAAAAAGTATTTTTAATAGACACATGTGTCAAGGAAATATGGTAGACTGGATGTGTAGAGAGAGCAAAATATAAATGATAGACATTTTGGGCTCTATTAGTATTTGCTGACTGTTAAGAATTCTAAAAGAAATCTATACGAACTTATTGGATGGATCCATGAGGGACAATTTACAGTAGGTCATGGACAAGAACTACACTCACATGGGCAAAAGAAATATTCATTTGGTTGTCACCTATACCAGTGCAGGTGATATCAGGATGATTATAGATCTGCAGAAGTCCCAGAAGGGGGAAAAAAAGTTAAGAAGAAAAATACAAGACAAGAACTACACTCACATGGGCAAAGGAAATATTCATTTGGTTGTCACCTACCATTGCAGGTGATATCAGGATGATTATAGATCTGCAGAAGTCCCAGAAGGGGAATGGAGTTGGAGGGGGGAGGGGGGGAGAAGGGGAGGAAGTTTCAGAAAAGCCTGGGGGAAAATTACGTGAACTAATGCAAAGAGATGTCAGAAGAATGAAGAGGAAATTGTACATAGTTACAGCAATGTTGTAATGATGAGCAATTGTGAAAGACAGTTACTCCGATTCAAGATGTTTCCAAAGGACAATGACAAAAAATGCTATCTACCCCTGAGGAAGAGAACTGATGAACTCTGAGTGCAAATTAAAAAAACACTTTTTTCACTTTATGTTTCTTGGGGTTTTTTTTTATTATTATTATTTTGCTTTGTTTTACAACATGTCTAATATGGAAATATATTTTACATGACTTCACATGTATAATTTATATATTGCTTGCTTTCTCAGTGGTTAGGAGAGAGGTAGGAAAGATAATTTGGAACTAATTTTTAATGAATGTTTAAAAAAATAAAATGCTTTAATTTTTTTTTCTGCCATTTCTCTGTAGAATTCTTCACTGTTAACAGACTATAGCCCAAACTCATGTCCACTATGTGTCTTCCTGTTGACATTTGGTTGAATGTAAATTGTAATTAGATACGATTATATTCCATGTTTCATAGTCGGAAAATGCAATTGAAAGGATATTGGTGGTTAAAAAAAAAAAAGACAGGCTTTTATTTCAGAGGCATTAAAAATATTCCATATTATCAAAATTAATACAATCTGTTTTCTTATTCATTTTTGATCCTACCTCATTTTCCATCTGTAATGTTTCCCAAGTCTTATGTAGACTACCTCTTTGGGATGGCTGCTCAACTAGACACATATTATTGTCTGCACAGATATGACCCTGCCCAAATCAGGCCTTCATCGTCTCTTGCCTGAACTATTTTCATTATCTCCTGATGGGTCTCTCTGCTTTATTTCTCTTCCCAATCCAATCCATCCATTACTCATTTACCTAACTTTGTGTCCCTCCCCACTCCCCAACTTGTTAACTTCCAGTGGTTCCCTATTATCTCTAGAAGCAAATATAGTCTTCCATTGGATATTTAAAGGTCTTCACATTCTGGTCCCTTTCTACCTTTCCGGTCTTCATATACCTTGTTTTCCTCAGTTCTAAAAGCCAGCCACACTGAACCAATTTTTTTTTCCACCCACACCAATTCATCTTTCAGAGAATTACTTTGTGCATTTTCTCTGGCTGACTGCAATGTTTGGAATTTTCTTCCATTCTGACTTGGCTAAAATCTATGTTCTACATGAGCCTTGTGTACCCAGTTTTTCATGTTTGTCTCTTGCATTAGAATGTGTTCTCTTTGAGGAAAGGAAAATTTTTTGCTTTTGTTTGTATCCTCATCGCTTAACACTTTAAAAAGCTTATTGAATAAATGATAATATTTTATCATCCATTGTTATATGGATATATTTTTGTTATATGAATAGTTAGGCTAGAATTTTTTTTGATTATGTATCTCACTTCGGAAGTCAATATTCTTGAATTTAATGCAATCAGTACCATGCTGACTTTAGAAAGGAACAGCTAGAGGATGTAGCCATCTATTAAAAAGTCCATCTTCCAAATGGAACCTAGCATAGTCAAAAGTAGCAAAGAGAACAGTAGCAAAGAGAACAGCAGCTCTGGTAAGTATACATCATCCTATCTTCATCATGATGTCAATGATGTCAAACAAAGTTGTGCCTCTTTTTGTTATTGGTCTTACTATAACTGTCCTCGTTTTTCTCTAAACCACTTGACACATTGCTACAAAACTGATATTCCTAAAGTACAATTCCTAAAGTACCTTTCTTCAAGAAGCCCTAGCAGATTCCTTGACTTCACTGTCTTCAATCATCTATATTCATTCTGTTACCAAGGCCTGACAACTTCACATTTATAGCATTTCTCTAATATATACCCTTCTTTCCTCTGATATCAGCATTACCTGGTTCAGGCACTCATCTCTATGTCTAGACAATTTTTTTAACTGTTTTATTTTTTTCTGATTATACATGTATATTAACTTTTTAAAATATGCATTTCTTTATGAATCATGTTGAGAGAGAAAAATCAGAAGAAAAGAGAAAAACCACAAGAAAAAAAAAACAGAAAAAAGAAGTGAACATAGCATGTGTTGATTTATATTCAATCTCCATAGTTCTTTTTCTGGATGCAGATGACATTTTCTATCCAAAGCTTATTGGGCTTGTCTCGGACCACTGAAGCACTGGGATGAACCAAGTCTTTCATAGTTGATCAATGCACATTTCTGCTGTTATTGTGTACAATATATTCCTGGTTCTGCTTGTTTCACTCAGCATCAGTTTGTGTAAATTTTTCCCATAAATAATTTATTTTTACATATTTGTTTATATGTTGTGCCTCTCTACCATTAGATTGTGAGCAGCTTGAGAGCAGAGACTGTCTTTTGCCTTTCTTTATATCCCTAGCACTTAACATAAACAGAGTAAGCTTGGAACAAAATAGGCACTTAATAAATGCTTATTGACTGACTGACTACTGAGGCACCTGATTGCTAGTTTTAAATTTTATTCCCAGACTGATTACATGTGTCCTTCACTACCCCATCTTATCACATATGCTAAGTTTCAACCAAATTGGTTTACTTGACATTGCATATTTCTCTAATTTTTTTGCATTTTCTCAGAATGCTTTCCCATTTCAACCTTTTAGAACCCCTACATCCTTTCAAAGTTCAGTTCAAGTGTTCCTTCCTACAAAAGGACTTAATTGATTATCCTGATTGTTAATCCTATAGCGCTCCACTCTCCATCTCAAAATTACTTTGCATTCACTTTATATATATAATTTACCTATCTGTATACATGTGGCTTGCCTTCAATAGTATCTCTAACATGAAGTCCAAAGTCAAGACATAGCCTGGAAAATGAGGGGGAAATGGCAATAAAAACTTACTATGGTGATAGGGAAGTTCAAAAACAGTTCAGAAAGAAATGACTTAAAAACATCTTCAAGAAAACCTCAATGGGGAAAATATGCAGATCAGACACAAACCCAACAAGAATTATTAAAAGAGCTAAAGAAGGGACAACTAGGTGACAGAGTGGATAGAGCACCAGCCCTGAAGTCAGAAGGACATGAGTTGAAATTTGGTCTCAGACACTTAACACTTCCTAGCTGTGTGACCCTGGGCAAGTCACAACCCTAAATGCCTCAGCAAATTTAAAAGAAAAAGAGCTAAAGAAAAGAGACAAAAAATTTTAAAAATCAAATAAGAGCAGTAGAGAAAATATTGGGGAGGAAATGAGAAAGATCCAAGAAAATTACAGAAAAATTAATAACTTATTACAAGAGGCACAAAAATAATGAAGAAAATTGTAAAGGGCTGAAACTCTTGAGCTGATGCACTGAGGTCAGACAACCGAGCACTTAAGGCTAATTACCGATTGGACAATACTCTATGAGCATATACTTGGAAAATGGCTCTTCCCACTATTCTGTGCTGGCTCAATAAATGGTATATACAGAGAATTGTAGGAGGGACTAGGGGGTGGAGTAAGACTAGCCAGAGTCACTTTTGGGTGGGAGACAAAGAGAAGAGGTGGTGGAGATTCTGTGTCCATCCTATTCACTTCTACCCCTAAAGACCAAGAATAAAGACCAAGGACTTTTGCTTATCCTGACTCCAGCTGATTCTAAGGTATCCAGGGTGCTAACTCGGTCTTCACATTTGGTGCCTAATGTGCCTAATGTGAAATCAGGCAAGGACCCTGATTTCATTGAAGAAGTCCCCAGTGACTAGGAAATAGAGTGAATATCTTAATAGACAAACAGGGAAATTACTTTGTTAAGGGCTATACTAGTACCTTTTCTAGTTGAAATGGGGCAGATATTAGGAAAAGATTCTCCCCCAGCCCCAGCCCCACCCCCACCCCAAGGGAGCACTATAGAAAGAATACTTAAGTTGATCAAGGGATAAGGGTTAATTATAACTTGGTTGCAGATCACTAGACTCTTGGTACATTAGAACACACATCCCCTTGGTTCCTAAAGAAAGAAGATATTGGGCCAGATAATTGGAAATTAGTAGATCAACTATGTGAATACTACAATGATAAAGGTCCTGGCTCAATGTCCAAGAAAACATTCTATATATACAACATAATACAATTGGCCTTAAAGAATTCTGCAAGTTATAGAAAAAAGAAAAATTGTCAGAACAGCCAGATGAAGAAGTGTGAGGAAAAAGAGGAAGACAAAGAACAGATTAATAGTGATATCACCAAAGGGCATGAGGAGTTAAGTGAGGATGAAGGGCGTGGTGAAGGGCATGGTGATTCTTGCTCTTAGAAGGCAATGTCAATCCCGTTTAAACCAGAACTGGTTCTTGACATGCCCCCATCAACTTCACCTTCAGGGATGGAGGGAGGAGGAGGAGTGGGAGGGGCAGTGATATTACTAGCACCTCCTCCCCAGCAATCACCCCCTCTTATGACTAGATGGCAAAAGGCACTACTTAAAGCTGCAGAAGAAGGGCAGGATTTAGCTGATTTGAAAACAGGAATGTATCCTGTGATTCAACAGTTTAACTTCAGGTCAAGAAAGTAGAAGATACACTCCTTTTGATATAGAAATCCTCAAAGACCTGAAAAAGGTTTGTACTCTTTATGGGGCTACATCAGCTTATGTTAAGATGTTATTTCAAAATTTGGCTTATGAAATCTTAATCCCTAATAACTGGAAATCTATAGCAAGGACATGCTTAGCACCTGGACAAAACTTGTTGTGGCTTTCTGAATATAGTGAGCTCTGTAGGACACAAGCCCAACAAAATAGTCATAGTGGAGTTAATCCTCCAATCACCTATGACCAGCTAATAGGTGTAGGTTCTTATGCAGAAATTTCAGTACAGATTAATTACCCCATAGCAGCATATGAGCAAATTGCTGCTGCTGCTGCTGCTATCAAAGCATGGGCTTTTCTCCCAGGTCAAAACAACAAGGGTGAGGCTTTCACAAAATTTGCACAAGGGACAAATGAACCCTTTGCTGATTTTGTGGGACATTTACAAACAGCTGTCATACAAACTAATGGTGAAAATGCAGTAACAGACATTCTGATAAGGCAACTTGCTAAAGAAAATGCTAATAAGGTTTGTAGAAGAATAATACTAGGACTTCACAAGGATGCTCCTTTAGAGGAGATCATAAGATGTTGTGCCACAGTAGTCACAAATACCTTTTATAGCCAGGTTATGATGCAGGCTTTCCAACATGTGAACATGGGAAGACAGGGTCCCTTTTGGCAAGGGATTTCCAGAGAGACTCATCAATGCTTTCAATGTGGTAAAATAGGGCATCTGAAAGTTCAATGTTGGCATAAAGACAGCGTAAGAAAACAGGGTGGGAGAACAAGACCAAATACCTCATGTCCAAAATGCAACAGAGGCTTCCATTGGGCACCAGAATATAGACTGATTCAGGGAAATGGGATGAGGGACCCAGGCCCAGGGCCCAAGGCAAAAAATACTTGGGACATGATGGCAGCCAATGCTACACCCAGAGAGTGCCTAGAAGTTCAGTACCAAGACATGACCAATCAGTCTTGAAGCCATCTGATGGGAGAAAGGGATTATACAATCAATCAGCCTGGAAGCAACCTGATGGGAAAAAGGGATTACAGTTGGGGAGAATAGAGTTGTATGCAGCTGGGACAACTGAGATACCTCCTGGAGAAGTGATATCTGTTCCTCTTCAGCCTATGGATCCCTTGCCTCCAGGCACAGTAGGCTTGACCATTTCATCTCCTGAGAGTACTTACAAAACAGTATCCATCCACACACTGATGTGGGAAACTGGGGAATGTGTAAATAATATCCCAGTCACTAATACAGGTAAACAGTGTGTGACTTATCAACCAGGAGAAGTAGTAGCATCAGGTTTGCTGATACATATTCCCAATAAGCAATCTAGTGATAGTCGCCCAGATTCTGACTCCAAGCAACAAAATCCAGGAATATACTGGACAGCAGCTGTAACAGCTGACCGACCTATGCTCGTGATCTATATAAATGACCTACCATTAGAAGGATTGGTAGACACAGGTGCAGATCGTATAGTCATTAGAGGTGCCAATTGACCCAGTCACTGGCCAAAGATTAAGGCAGACACCTACATGTCTGGTGTAGGAGGATCAATAGCAGCTGAAGTTAGTGCTACCCCTTTGAGATGGATATTTGAAGGTGAAATGGGAGTTTTTACTCCTTTTATAGTTCAAAAAATCCCCATCAATCTGTAGGGAAGAGACATTTTACAACAATTAGGATTAAAAATGAGTACTTTGGTCTTTTAGGCAGGGGTGCTGTTGAAGGCCTGCCAACACTTTCACCTGTTCCTATTCAATGGAAAACTGATACATCAGTATGGCTAGTACAGTGGTCCTTAGCCAAAGATAAAATTCAGGCTTTATTAGATATAATACAGGAGCAACTTGACCAAGGACACTTACAACCTTCTCTAAGTCCTTAGAATTTCCCAGTATTTGTTGTAAGAAAGAAATCTGGAAAATGGAGGATGTTGACTGATTTAAAAAAGGTAAATGAACAAATGGAAACTATGAGAACTCTTCAACCTGGACTTTCATCTCCTACTCAATTACCTAGAGCAGGGGTTCTCAAACTTTTTAAATAGGGGGCCAGTTCACTGTCCTTCAGACTGTTGGAGAGCCAGACTATAGTAAAAACAAAAACTTTGTTTTGTGGGCCTTTAAATAAAGAAACTTCAGCCCCGGGTGAGGGGGATAAATATCCTGAGCTGCTGCATCTGGCCCACGGACCGTAGTTTGAGGACCCCTGGTCCTAGAGAAAGGCCTCTTTGAGTTATAAACATTAAGGATTGTTTCTATTCTATCCCTCTAGATAAGAAGGATATGAAAAGATTTGCCTTTTCAGTGCCCAGCGTTAAATTAGCTGAGTTTTATAAAAGATATGAATGGACAGTTTTTCCACAGGGAATGAAAAACAACCCTACTATGTGTCAAATGTATGTTGCTGCTGCTCTTACTCCAGTAAGAAAAGCATTTCCAAAAGTAATGTTATTACATTAGATGGATAGTATATTGGAATGTGCACCTGAGGAATAAGGGTTAGAAGCATGTCTACAAAAGACCATAGAAACACTAAGATAATACAAATTGCACATAGCTCCAGAAAAAATTTCAAAGACATGCTCCTTTTCAATATTTAGGATATGAAGTATACCCTAAGGTACTTACAGTACAAAAACTTTCCTTAAGAACAGAGAAGCTAAACACCTTAAATGACTTTCAGAAATTGATAGGAGATATCCAATGGATGTGTCCAGCGTTAGGCTTGACTACCTATCAATTGCAACTATTATATGACATTTTAAGGGGAGACAGTGCTTTAAACTCACCACGTCAGCTTACAAAAGAAGCTCCAGAGGCTTTGAGAGAAGTTGAACTGGCTTTATGCAATGTGGTTGAAAGTCACTCAAAAACCCTTGGAAATACCAGTTTTTGCTACACAAGAGACACCCACAGCAGTACTTCATCAAGAAGACAGTGTGATAGAGTGGGTGAACCTCCTAGCACAACCAGACCAAAGCCTTATTCCTTACTCAGTGCTTGTGGCTAGAATTTTATTAAAGGCCATTAAGCAAGCAGTACAATTATCTGGGATAAGACCTGACAAGATATACACTTTTATACTAATGCACAAATTAATGTATTCTGTGAAACCATCCCAGAGTAGCAAATTTTATTAGCCATGGTTCCAAATTTTGCACATGGATCTCCATTAAAGATAACCAGACTATTATATAATTGGCAATGGATTCTTGAAGAAAAGGTTTCTAAAATTCCTCTTAAAGGATCGACTATCTTTACAGATGCATCCAAACATAATATTTGTGCTTTTTATACTCTCATGACTTAACTATAAAGAGAATAGTCAGAACTCCTTTTCAGTCCACTCAGCAGAATGAATTGTATGCTATCATTCTAGCTCTTGCTTATTATCTAGGAGATATAAAAATAATATCTGATTCAGCTTATTCAATAGGTGTGGTACAAAGAATTGCCACAGCCAAAACAAAATTTGTAGCCTTTAATATATATCAGCTCTTTAAGGAACTTCAATAGCAAGTGAGAAAGTATCCAGGTAAGATTTATGTCTTGCATGTCCATTCCCATAGTGGACTCCCAGGTCCTATTTTTGATGGTAATCCAAAGGCAGATAGTCTTCTAACCATGTTAGCCAATACTCCTTTATTTCAAGAAGCCCAAGAATTTCATTTTAAATATCATCAGCCTGCTTGAGCTTTACATTTACAATTTGGAATAACAAGAGAGGAAGCTAGGAGCATAGTAAAAGCCTGTACAGGTTGCCTTCCTTTTCATGCCCCTACACTCCCTCCAGGGAAGAACCCTCATGGTTTGAGACCCAATGAAATTTGACAAATGGATGTGACCCATTATAAATCTTTTGGTCATCTACCATGTTGTGGTAGACACTTTTTCAGGATTCACTTTTGTAATTCCAGCAGCAAAAGAGACAGCCCAAGTGATCACTGCATTCCTTATATAAGCATTTGCAATTATGGGTGTGCCACAAGCAATAAAAACAGACAATGGACCTGCATATACTTCTAAACATTTTGCACACTTTTGTGCACAATATAAGATTTTACACACCACTGGCATACCTTTTAATCCTCAAGGACAGGCAATAGTAGAGAGGAGAAACAGAGACATTAAGATGCTCCTCCAAAAACAAAAGAAAGGGGGAGCCACAGGTAACCCTAGGGAACTTCTAAATCTAGCCCTTTATACTATTAACTTCTTGATTTTTGAAAAAGATGCATTGGCTCCGGCAGACAGATTTTATAACCCACCAGAAGGGCAGTGTCCAGTGCAAGCAGCTCCACTATCTTTAGATAATTGCCAGGTGATGTGGAGAGACCCAGAAAATGGTGAATGGAAAGGACCAGATAGGTTAACTGCTTGGGGGAGAGGGTTTGCTTGTATCTCTACAGATGGAGAAGGAATCAGATGGATGCCAACAAGCTGTATTCACCTTGTCCATTGGAGAGTCCTTGAAACAAAGGAGAAGACTTAAGAAACATCAGGTGGTTCCATTGCTGACTGTGCCCACCACAGAAAGAGCATGGCAATCATTCTCCAATTGACAAATAGTCAAAGGATATAAATAGACAATTTTCAGATGATGAAATTGAAACTATTACCACTCATATGAAAGAATGTTCCAAATCATTATTAATCAGAGAAATGCAAATTAAGACAACTCTGAGATATCACTACACACCTGTCAGATTGGCTAAGATGACAGGAAAAAATAATGATGATTGTTGGAGGGGATGCAGGAAAACTGGGACACTGATACATTGTTGGTGGAGTTGTGAACGAATCCAACCATTCTGGAGAGCAATCTGGAATTATGCCAAAAAAAATGATCAAACTGTGCATACCCTTTGATCCAGCAGTGCTACTACTGGGCTTATACCCCAAGGAGATACTTAAGAAGGGAAAGGGACCTGTATGTGCCAAAATGTTTGTGGCAGCCCTGTTTGTAGTGGCTAGAAACTGGAAAATGAATGGATGTCCATCAGTTGGAGAATGGCTGAATAAATTGTGGTATATGAATATTATGGAATATTACTGTTCTGTAAGAAATGACCAACAGGATGATTTCGATACTGTATGAAGATGTACTCTGATGGAAGTGGATTTCTTTGACAAAGAGACCTAATTCAGTTTCAATTGATCAATGATGGACAGAAAAAGCTACACCCAAAGAAAAAAACACTGGGAAATGAATGTAAACTGTTTGCATTTTTGTTTTTCTTTCTGGGTTATTTTTACCTTCTGAATCCAATTCTCCCTGTGCAACAAGAAAACTGTTTGATTCTGCACACATATATTGTATCATATACTATGACATATTCAACATATATAGGACTGCTAGCCATCTAGGAGAGGGGGTGGAAGGTGGGAGGGAAAAATCAGAACAGAAGTGAGTGCAAAGGATAATGTTGTAAAAAAATTACCCTGGCATGGGTTCTGTCAATAAAAAGTTATTATAATAAGAAAAAAAAAAGAAAGAGCATGACAGTTATGACATTTGACTCATGGATATCAAAAATTGTTGGACTTTAAAACCCTCAGGAATCATTGGAATCTCTGAGACATGAAAAGATTGTTGTAGGACTTCAAAACCCTCAGAAATCACTGGATTTTCTGAGACATGATAAGATTGTTGCAGGACTTCAAAATCTGCTGGAATCTTTAGATTCCCTAACACATAAAAAGACTGTTGCAGGACTTCAAAAACTTCCAGGGACCATTGGATTCCCTGACACGTGAAGCAATGGACAATAGATTGGTTTTGGACTATCTCTTGGCTGCTGAAAGAGGAGTGTGTGTGATTGTTATTTACATACCCTTCTTCTAGGACTTCTGGAAATCTTTTACAACACCATGTTGATTCATATTGTTCATTATATCACTACTTACATATACAATTCATGTTTGTTACACCATATTGAGCCTGCACTGGCTGTGGGGAGAGTCATCACTAATAGCTTGTACGTTATTGCTATGTGCTTATATAATACCTCCCATACTGATAGGTTTGTGCATACCTGTTTCTAATAAGACCCTTCAGCGCAAGAAACTCTCTAGTAATCTCCACTTCCCTTTGGTGCTTTTCATCTTCCTTCCTGAGATTTCAGGGAGGGTGTGATCATCTCCTTTTTAGTGCTTTCACCTCCCTTTCTGAGAAATCAGGGGGGGCATGATCACCTCCTTTTTGGGGTTCTCACCTCATTGAGAAGTCAGGGATGGTGTGACACCTGTGTTCTAAAACAAAAGAAAGTGGGAGATGTAAAGGGTTGAAACTCTTGAGCTGATGCACTGAGGTTGGATAACTAAGCACTTAAGGCTCAATTACCGATTGGACAATACTCTATTAGCATTTGCTTGGAAAATGGCCATCCCCACTATTCTGTGCTGGCTCAATAATTGGTGTATATAGAGAATTGTAGGAGAGACTGGGGGTGGAGTAAGACTAGCCAGAGTCACTTTTGGGCGGGAGACAAAGAGGAAAGGTTGCGGAGATTCTGTGTCCATCCAATTCACTTCTACTCCTAAAGACCAAGAATAAAGACCAAGGACTTTTGCTTATCCTGACTCCAGTTGATTCTAAAGTATCCAGGGTGCTAACTTGGTCTTCACAGAAAATAACTTTTTAAAAAACAAAATTGATCAATGGAAGCTAATGACTCTCTAAGACATCAAGAAATAATTTTTAAAAATCAAAAGAATTTATAAAATAGAAGAAATATGAAATATGTCATAGGATAAACAACTGGCCGGGAAAATAGAACACAATGAGATAATTTAAGAATTACTAGGCTAATTCAAAGTCATGATCCAAAAAAGAACCTAGACATTATGTTTCAAGAACTTATTAAGAAAACTACCCCAATAGCTTAGAAACAGAATGCAAAGTAGAAATTGAAAGAATCCACCAATTGCCTCCTGAAAGAGATCTCAAAATGGAGATTTCCAGGAATGTTTTAGCCAAATTCTAGAGCTCCTAAGTCAAAGAGAGAATACTTAAAGAAACTTAAAGAAACTCTTCAAATACCATGGGCCACTGCCAGTATCATACAAGATAATCAGCTACTACTATAAAAGAGCAGAGTGCTTGGAATATGATATTGTCAAATGCAAAGGATATAGGATATAACCACCCAGAAAAAATTAAGTGTATTCCTACATGGAGAAAAATGAATATTTAATGAAACAGAAGACTTTCAAACATTCCTGATGAAAGAACCAGAGTGAAATAGAATATTTGACATTCAAACATGCTCAAGAGAAGCATGAAAAGACAAACACAAATGAGAAATGATAAGAAATTAGTTAAATTAAACTTTTTATATTCCTTTATGGAAAAATTATACATATACCTTCTAAAAACTTGATAATCATTAGAATAACATAGATAGAAGGAGTTTACTTAATCAGAAGGCATGGACATGATTCTTTTATATTAGGATGATCTTCAAAGAAGAATGGAAGGATGAGAAAGATCACACTGGAAGAAAGGGACAAGGAGAAGAAATTATCTTACATAAAAGAGGTAATCAAAGAATGTTTTTTCCAATAGAATGGAAAATAGGGTGGGTGCAAAAGTTGGTCTTTGAACCTCACTTATCTCTACTGGTTCAAGGGGGGAAATATACACACATACATATATACATATATATAAAGTATGTATATATACACAAAAAGTTGGTTATAAAACTTCATCTTATCCAATAGGAAAATAAAGGGGAGGGGGCTTAGAGAAAAAGATATATATTTTATATCTTATACTTAGCGCATAGTATATCATATAGTATAAAGAAATGTAAAGATAAATGGTGTAGATTAGGGGAAGCAGTGGTTAGAATCAAGACAAACTTTTGAGAAGAGGACAGAATAACATAAATAAATAGAAAACAGAAAGAAGCGAAACATAGTTAAGAATCATAACTGTGAATGTGAATGGGATAATCTCACCCATACAATGAGAAATGATTGCAGACTAGATTAGAAAATATCCAACAATATGAGGTGCACAAAAGACACACTTAAAATAGAAAGGCAGAGAGAGGGGGGAAAAAAGAGTTAAAATAAGGAGATAAAATAAAATCTATTATGCTTCAGCTAAAATTTAAAAAAAAAATCAAAGGTAGCATTCATGATCTCAGACAAAGCAAAAGCAAAAATAGACAAAATTAAAAGAGACAATTGGAGAAACTACTTTTTGCTAAATGGTACCATAAATAATAAATTAAAATCAATACTAAACATCTGTGTACCAAATTCTTGAAGGAAAAGTTAAATGAATTACAAAAGGAAATAAAAAGCAGAACTATATGAGTGGGAGACCTCAATTTACCCCCTCTCAACTCTAGAATAATCTAATCATAAAATAAACTATAGAGAAGTTAAAGAGATCAATAAAATTTTTGAAAAGTTTGAGATGATAGACTTCTAGAAAATATAGAACAGGAATAGAAATAAGTATACTTTTTTTTAAAAAAAACTTATTATTTTCAAAATATATGCATAGACAATTTTCAACCTTCACCCCTACCATATATGAAGGAATATAGAAGAGGAATAAAAATAAGTATATCTTTTTTTAAAAAAGCTTTTTATTTTCAGAATATATGCATAGTTTTCAACATTCTCTCCTGTAAAATCCTGTGTTCCAAATTTTTTCTTTCTCTCTTCCCTCCCACCCCTCACCTAAATGGCAAGCAAATCAATATATGTTAAAACACATGCAATTCCTCTATACATACCTCCACAATTATCATGCTGCACAAGAAAAATCAGATCAAAAAGGAAAAAAAAAAATGAGAAAGAAAACAAAAAGCAACAATCACCAAAAAAAGTGAAAATACTATGTTGTGATACACGTTGAGTCTCCATAGTCCTCTCTAGGGTACAGATGGCTATCAGCATCATAAGACTACCAGAACTGGCCTGAATCACTTTGCCATTCAAAATAGCGAAGTCCATCAGAATTGATCATCATACAATCTTGTTATTGCAGTGTATAATGTTCTCTTGGTTCTATTCACTTCACTTAGCATCTGTTCATGTAAGTCTCTTTAGCCCTTTCTTAAATCATCCTGATAATCATTTCTTATAGAACAATACTTTATAATATTTATATACCATAACTTATTAAATATACCTTTTTTTAAAGTTATACATGGCACCTTCACCAAAAATGACTGTATTAGAGCACTAAAACCTCGCAAATAAATGAAGAAAAAGCAGAAATATTATATGAATGTTTTTCTGACTATAATGTAATAAAAAATTATGTTCAATAGAGTTTTTGCTATATAGATTAAAAGTTATTGGAAATAAAAATTATAATGCTAAAGAACAAGTGGGTCAAAGAAAAAATCAAAGAAATGATTAATAATTTCATTAAAGTACATTGAAAAAATGAGATAACATACTAACAAAATTTACCAAAATATCATCCAAGTTAAGTAACTTATACAATGTTCCACATTCTAATCCATTTCTACAAAGAGACATCAGGAGTTACATTCTCACATCTCTTCTTTGGAACCAAACTTAATCATGATAATATTACAGCATCTGATTTTTGTTTGTTTTAATTTTGTTCTTCCCATTGGCATTATTATAGTTGGTAAGCCCATTGGTTTTTTGGTTCTGCTTACTTCACTTTGCATCAGTTTCTTAAAAATCTACCTGAAGTTTTCTATATTCATCATGTTCATTATTTTTTACAGATCAAAATTATCTCATTTCATTCATGTGCCACATTTATTTATTTAACCACTCCTAATCAACTGATATCTTTTTTGTTTCTAATTATTTGCTTCTTTAAGTGGTGCTATAAATAGTTTAAGGTATGAAGGACCTTCCTTTTTATCATTGACTTTCTTGAGATATATATTTAGCATTAGATTCTCTTTGTTAATCATTTCTTCAACATATAACTAAATTACTTTCCAGAATGTATGGACCAATTTATAGCTCCATCAACAATGTTATTTTGTCTTTCTATAATACTCTAAGCATACTTATTCCCAACTTATGTCCTCTTTGTCACTCTATCAGATTTCTTTCTCTTATGTTGTTCTCTCCAGACTGAGATATACACTTTAAAAATAAAGACTTCCAAGTTTTCTTATTTCTCTAAACTTTTCTAAGACAAAAACCCTGCCTCTTCTTGTTCAAATCTAGGCTCCAATATCTTTCTTTTCTTTAACTCATCAACCACGCTTTTTTTTTTTCATCAGTGCTTTCAAGGATGAAGAAACAAAGGTACTGGAGCTTTCTGACAGTTTGTCCCCTTTCCTCAACTATGTTGTGAAAGCAGCCAATCCAAAAAGTATCAACACAGTGTCTGAGAAAACCAGAATGTAAATTGTGTTCATAGTCACTCTGTGCTATTTGCTCTGAGAGTATCTATTGTATTACCTTTTAACTGTAATTCCACGATTATGCTGTCTAGAGCACAACTCAACTTTATCATGTCCCTATGGATGTGACATCACCAGAATTCATTGTTATCCCTTTCTCTTTCACTGTCTTTTCATGTGATGGCTCCAATTGCCAATTCATTCTGAAAGGTGAGCCCAGTGGGAATTGTAGCCTAGCCATCCACTCCCACCTTCACATACTGAGCATCTGTTAATGGAATTCAGTTCACAAAACGCTTGAACTTGTTGGGAAATTCTGACCAGAGTAGTAGGAGCAGTTGTAAAACTTCCCAGAATTAATTCTCCCATTCAAAGGGGTAATAATTTCACCACTTGTTTCAGCTGAGACTTGGACCTTTCCAAGCCAGCTGGTAATTTAGCAGACATTCCATGTGCCGGAAATGTGCTTGTCCCAGAAACCTCATTGAAAAACTATGACAGTAAGCTCAAGAATGCTATGTACAAGGGCATAAACAGCCTAGTAGGCTTTGAGGAGTTCTTCCAGAAGGAACCACAATGAGATTCCTGGTATTGCATGGTACAGAAGAATCAGAAAAATGAACAAGAACAGTAGGAAATTCAAAAGAAGAATTACTGGCTGAATAAAGGAAATGAATGACATTGATCAGATGCATGTGAATAGAATAGGGTGTAACCATGTGATCAGAGGTGTCAAAGAGGGCATTACTATGACATCAACAAAATGAGGAAGAAAGTTCTAGAATTAGGAATCAGGATAGCTACAGCAAGCAGGGTATGCTCATTATGTATAGGAAAGTTCAGCTTATATGACAAATACGTAAACTGTAGATCTGTAAAATGTCCTCAAATTAATAGCTTCTGTGACTCTGACAATTCCATGTGTAACACCAGATTTACTTGAAATTTGTGAGATGTGATATCTGGGGATCCTGGAAAAGAGAGTCAAGTTTATGACTTCATTGTGGGAATTCATGGTTTTGGAAAAATTTGAACTTAGTTGTAAGATGTACTAGAGGAAAAAAATTTATTTCTATAATAGTTCATCCTTGTTAATGATCACTCATGGCTATATTATTGATCAACAACATCTTACAATCTTATAAAGTTTCTTTCCACAACAAAGAATGATGGAATTACCTTAGAACAAATAGATCTCAGTTAATTAATAGATATTTATTAACTGCCAACTTTGTGTCAAGCACTCTACTAGATTCTGGAAATACAAAGGCAAAAATGAAATAGCTCTGCTATCAAGGAACTTATAGTAATGACCATCAGGTAAAGGCTTAATTAAGTTCAATTCAGTTCATTTCAGTTTAATTCAATTCAACACAGTTCAAACCAATATAGTCCAATCCAACTAAACAAATATTGTTTGCATATTGAACACATTTTATGAATCCAGTGCTGACATTTAGGTAATGATTAAGGATAGAGGGAAATGTATACAGAAAGGTACCAACCAATGGCTATAATTTCAAGGACCGTGAAATCCTTTTCATCAGGAAAAAGTGCTTTAGCTTTTTATTTTCTCTTTTTAAAAATAATTAATATTTATGTATGGAATAAAATAAGCATTTCTATAACATAGTTCAATAAAAAGATGATTATACACAAAATTAACATGCAAATTTCTTTTTTTTTTTATCCTACCCCATTTTGAATAGAGGAATTAAAGGAATTATTTAAAGGATGGTCATTAAAGGAATCATTTAACTAGTACTGAAGTATTGCTCACCATACTAACTGGGGCACAGTTTATATGGATGTAAATTGCATGAAAGTAGTGTAGACTACTAGAGTTAGTCATAAGGGACCTTAAAGTTCTTTTATCTAGTCTAGCTTTACCCCCAATGTACCTAATTCTTTTTGTCAAGCTCATAAAAATCTATACAGGAATATAGCTCATGAAGAAAAAGAGATACTTTGGTATTGAACCTTCCATAAGAAGTAAAAAATTGAATCAAATGGAATTCTTGACCTTCTCCCCAAACAACAATTCAAAATCCTTCCCTAGGCCCAAGTCTTTCCCTAGAGAATTTCTGTGCTTTAATAGAGCCCCACCTTTTAATTCCTGGAACCAGCTGTAGTTTTTCTGGGTGTGGAGGATTCTATGGACTTTCCTGTTGAATCAGCCAAAGGAGTTATTAGTAAAAGGCACCTAGTCTCCTGAGAGGAGGGGAGACATGGAGTAACCACAGTTATTCTGACCCCATCCCAGCCAGCCCAAGTCAAAAATTAAACCCAGTCTTCTTTTGTGGCAAAGAAGAACCCTGCTATCAGTGCCCCAGGTTGCCCTTCCTCTCCCTCCCATGCTTCTTCACCCCCACATCTGCCAGGAGAAGGCAATCAAGGGCACTCTCCATGAAAAAAAAAAATTAGTGTAATATGTCACTGCCGTTAGAGTATTTTTGTACCTGAGCCCAGGGAAAGAAAAACAGAAGACATATTTTACTACTATCAAATATCTACCCAAAATCAGTAGACCAGCATGTATATTTTTATTTTCACTTATTGAAAACATTCTTGAAGATGATGGATTGCAAAGAACCACAAGGAAGACATTATGGATCATCTAGTACTGAATAAGGAAGTAAAAGGTGACGGAGGTGTCACGGTTGGGTTCTGAAGCCCTGTGGGGTTGATTAGGTCCCACGGGTCCAAAAGGGAAGGCCCAATATCCCTGCCAAGACAAGTTTGCTCCCGGCATCTCCAGCCTCCCTCCATCCCAGGCTTTCTGCATAGGATGTTCATATGGGTGGATGAAGCACCAATCCCCTAAATAGCTAGTATTATATACAGTCATATTCTGCCATTACAAATGTAGCTTATAACAAATAAACAAGTTCTTCTAGGTGGATCCTTGTGTTAAAAAGCTCTATTGTCAGTACTTCAGGGCTCCTTTAATGACTGAACCTCAGCAAGAGGAAGGTTCCTAGACTTTTCTTCTATATTGGCTGATCAAATATTCAATCCACATCTTCAGGCCATGCCATACAGACTCAAGTCTTTATTATTTTTGTAGAAACCACTCAAAGAATGCCTATAAAATTACCAAAAAATAGTAACTCGTCTCATCATGATTATAGGCTAAACCAGTATGTAAATATTTTTAATAATATTTTATTTCCCCCTAATTACATTAAAATACATTTTTAACATTTGGGATTTTTTTTTTAAGTTTTGGGTTCTAAATTCTAGCTCTCACTCTCCTTCCACTCCCCCAAGAGATGGTAATCCATCAGATGCAAACAAGCAACATGTATAAATTTTTTTATCTTCCTCAAGTGTTATCATTAAAGGCAGTGTAATTAAGAGCTGGCCCATTTCTTCTGAACTCTTTCAGAAGAGACTTAGTTTACACAGCAATAATTTCAGCCTTCAGGATACTTCTAACACCAATACAAATTTTAGAACTTTCCAGCCCTTAGTGTAGTGATTTTCAACATCAGTTTTAATTCCTTCCATCTCCTAGCATCCTTGGTTTCCTTGAAGTCTTTGGTAAAATCCTATCCTTTTCAGGAGGGAATTTCATAAATAGTAGTACCTTTGCTTTGTTGATTATCTCCAATTTATTCTTTTTTCATCTTGTTTGACATAATTGTTTGCATATGGTTATTTGCATATTGTCTGTCACAATAGATTTTGAACATTCTAAGAGAACTATTTCTTTCTTCCTTTCTTCCTGCCTTTCTTTTTTCTTTCTTTCTTTTCTTTTCCCCCAGTGTTTAGTACAGTATCATTCACAGTTTGATAAATAGAAAGGGAGACATAGGTCTCTCACTTCACACTGTAAAGACCACTTACTGCCTCATTCATCCAATGTATGTATAACTTCTAACTCCTGTCTCATAGAATGACTTTCTTATTTCAAGACTCAGCTCAAGTGCCACCATCTATAAGAAGCTTCTCCTATTCTCCTCTACCACTAGTGTCCTCCCTTCCTGATTGGCTCATATTTGACTATCTTATATTTTGGATATTATTATAGAGGCATGGGAATATAGATTTAGAGCTAGAAAGACGCTTAGAGACCAAGGAGTCCAAATCTTTCACTTTAGCAATGAGAAAAGTAAGGAATGGAGGAGGTAAAATAACTTGCCCAGGGTCACACAGCTAGTAAATATCCGAGTTGGGAAGTGAATTCAGTTCTTCCTCACACACAATCTGTTATATATGTATTATTGTCTCCCTATTAGTGAGAATGCTCCTTGTAGTAGGGATTATATCATTCTCTGTGTTTGTAATTACAATATCTAACACATGGTGCCTGGCATATAGCAGGTGCTTAATAAATGTCTCTTTATTGATTTACTGGTTGATAGGATATGGTTGGTTTAGCTTTAACTATGTCTTTTTGTAAGTGTGCATTAAGTGCACAGTTATCAATCTGGCCTCTGTGAACAACTTTTGACTAATTTATTGATACTTATCAATTAATTGCCAATATGGATGGTTGTTGTCCATTCTTGAAGAGGACCAAAATGGTATCACTATGTTAGAGTCAAGTTTCAGGTGACCAATTATGGCTGATCAGACTAATACAAGCTTGGAAGGCTCTGGCACAGGTTGTGCACAAATAGTCCCTATGAACATTTGAGTGGATTTTCTAACTTTGTACATCCTACGTTCTTCCTGAGCTAATTCAATTCTGCTTTGCTTATAGACCATATTGCCTTCTTTGATGAGGGCTGGATCTTATGCCAGTGTCTCCCATGTATATAATCAATTCTAAAGTTCTTAAGAGAGACCTTGAGAGTGTCCTTGTATCACTTTTTCTGACCATCTTGTGAGAGCTTGCTCTGTGTGAATTCTCCATAGAATAATCTTTTTGGCAAGTATGCATTTGGCATTTGAACAATGTGGCTAACCCAGTGGAGTTGTGCTCTCTGCAGTACATTTGCCAACACAGATACTAGTGTATGGAAATTGTATAGTTTCTATAACTAGTATATAGTGTGTAGACTATAGATAGTGTCTATACACAAATATCCATATTTGTGTGGATTAGCTATACGTCTAGTGTATAGAGACTACATTTATATAGTATATATTACATAATGTACAAAATATATTTTATAAATATATTTGTTTTATCTATACATATATGCGGACTTCTTACCTCCCTACTGAGAGAAAGCAAGCTCCTTGAATGCCAGGGCTATTTAATTTTAGTCTTTCTGTTCTTAAAGAGGCAGGATAGCACAACAGATAGAAAGCTATAGTTAGGAAAATCTGGGTTCAGATTCTGTCTGGTTATGTGACCCTAGACATGTCACTTATCTCAGTGCTTCTGGCAACATTTGGAGAATATAAAGTGTTGATGAAATACTTGTTTTAGGAGAAGGAGTTTCTCCTGGTAATCTTCCTACCTTGAAAAGAGTTGAAAATGTCTAGGCGAATATCTGGCAGATCGTAAGAGCTTAGTAAATGATTGAGCATTTTTCACTATCAAAAAAAGTCTGACCTGATGGAGAGAAAAAACAGGAATAAAAGTGTCAAAGCTAAAGCCCCTAAGCATATCCAGCTAAAAAATAATCATGTTTAGGCACTGAGAAATCATAATGTCAATCAAGCTGAACTGAAAAAATGATTGAGGAAGCCAGAACTTAAAGAAACAAAGGAAAATGAGATGATCCATCACCACAGAGATGGTTGATTAGCAATAAGATAGAATGATTGGCAGGCTCCTTATAATATGGCAGCCATACTCATCTTTAGACCTTTAAGGGACCTTAGCAAAAAAAAAAAAAAAAAAAAAGGAAAAAAAAAAGACTGGGCACTTGATAATGGAGAATCACACTGTAAGATCAGGATAGATGGCTTATATAGAGCATTCTTTAAAGGTAACTCAAAGGAGAAGTAGGCTCAAGACTAAGTCTTTCCTGAAATATTGACATGAGGAAAAGTGAGAAGGCCTAGGGCAAGAGGAGTGAATTGAAGGACTTTTCTCTTTAGTCTTGGTTGACTATCTTAATCAAAAGTACTGAGGTGAGTAATAAGACTGTCCAAATCTGTAGCCCTTTGTCATAATCTGGCATTTCAGAGTGGGAGGACAGGTTTCATAGGGAAACTTAATTTTTACCATCTCCATTTCACCATGGTATTCTCTTTCATTGAGCAGTGAACAGTAGAACTGGATTTGTCTCAGTAGACAAAAAATTATCTTTAAGCAATTAATTTTGGCTGCCACAACTATGAGTGTTACTTGTGATACATGGTTTACTTATCTATTTGTCTGTATTCATTGCTCCCAGATTCACCAGGAGTGCCAGGTCTCTGATGTATACTCTCATTGACTACTCAATTGGAATGGAGAGCCTCAATCAGTTTGAATGAAATCATGATTGAAGTTTTCTTCTGGAATATTTCTGTGATCTGGGGCTAACAATATGGGTAGAGAATGGAGAGGAGGGGGACTGTGAGGATTGGGGACTGCAGCTGGGAAAAGAAAAAAAAAATATGAGGGAAAATGGTTTTTATTTTAAACACATGTATTAATCCCAGCCACAAACAGACCTTGGAGTGGGAAACTGCAGGTGGAAGGGAGAGGGCAGCTGGAGGACATGATTATTATGTTAAATATATTTATATTAAATCATTGCACAAAGTAAGGAACCAGGGTGGGAATTTGCAGCTGGGGAATGGAGGGCAAAGGGAACTAGGTCCTATTCCTTTGAAATGGATGTATTAGATGAGACTCAGAATAGGATGACAAGGGGGTAGACGGATGCAGCTGGTAGGGGGAGGGTCACCAGAGAATGCTAGTTTGTCTACCTGTCACTTTAAAATGTGTTCTCTCCTTCCTCACAGCAGCCCTGCCTGGAAGCCTCTCAAATCTCTCCCAAAGAGGTAGAAGGGAGGGACTATTATTGAAATGGGAGAGTTGATAAAGCAGTTTACCGTCTGGGCTGCCAGTCTGTCAAAGTGGAGAAACTCCCTTGGGCTTCAGTCCAACATGATATTACATCTAATTGTTTGGGGGAATGTTCTCTGAGGCTCAATCTGTAACAGGGCAGAAAAATAGCGTGGGATTTTGAGCTAGAAGGCAACTGATAGGGATCACCTCACCTCTTCTCTTTTCCTTGCTTTATAAATAAAGAAATTGAAGGCCAAAGAGGTTAAACAATTTGCCCAACATCATAAAGGAAGTAATAGAAACAGGATTTGAACTCAAGTCCTTTGACACCAGAACCAATTTTTTTTTTTCCTTCTCTGCCACAAAATTGCAGAATTTTAGATTTGGAAGGGACCATCTTAGTCTAACTTATACTCAAAAAAGGAATCCCTACTACAATACAGCCAAATGGTCATCTAGCTTCTGCTTGAGCCAGAACCTAGAAGGTTCTAGAGGGAATCAATTTCTTTAATGGATATCTCTAATTGTTAGGAAGTTTTTCCTGATATCAACCCTCTTTGTACTGCTGTTTCTGCTGTATCTCATCCTACCCACTAGGCCCAAAAGAACAAATTTAATAATCTGTCTTCCACTGGATAGTTGTTTGAAAATTTCTACCATCTCTTCACCTTCTCCCAGTCTTCTCTTCTCCACAGTGTAGATTCTCAATTCCTTCAACAAGACTTTATATCACATGGATCAAGGGCCTTATCATCAGACTTGTCTTACTCTGCATGATCTTTGGCTTATCAATGTCTTTCCTAAACTGTGGTTCCCAGAATCGAATAAAATACTCTGAACATGGTCAGACCAAGACACATGTAATAATGTCCATTCTCCACATTGCATTAAGACTTACAAAGACATAGTCCCAATGCTAAAGAAGGAAATGGCAAATCATTCTAGTGTCTTTACCAAGAAAACCCCAAATTGAGTCATGAAGAGTTGGACTTGACTGCAAAGACTGAACGACAAAAAATTCCTAGTACAATCCTCCTGAGGAATAAGGGCAGTAGATTATATAGAATAAGGATCTATCAATAGTGGCAATTCTACTTCCTCAAGCTTCACAAGATAAGGGTACAAGTGTTACTGGACTTTCTTCCTTTTGAAGAGTACAAATGGATCAGGATAAGGGAGAATAAGAAAGCCAATGGGGAAAATACCTTGCTACAGTCACTTGAAAAGGAAACCTTTCAGTCAATAGCTTCTTTGCCCACCACATCGTCCCTTAACATTTAACTTAGTATACAGTAATGAGCAGGGGTGTGCTGATAAATGGTTAACAACTCATTCTCAAAAAAATTTATTTGGGACACATTTTAAGTTTAATAAGATTTTCTCTAACACTTTCTTAAGTCTAGACAATCAAGAAAATAATAAATCAAATCTAATTAATAACACTGGCCAATTCCTGAGGTTTAAATGCTCACACTGAAAATCTAACAAAAGGCTCTGTCAAGCTAATAAGAACTGGTTTCAGCGCACTGTAGGCAATTAATTAATTAATGGCCATTTTAATGGTTCTTTAAATGGATTACAAGCAATAACTCCTGGGTGTTCCCTCTTCCTTCTCAACCCCTCCCCTAGTTGGTCTATTACATGTTAGCATGATATCAATCCCCGTTTTCTATGGGCTTTTTATCTGGGCTGGTTCACTCACTACAATTTGCATTCATACTTGAAGGTTAGAAATGGAAGTGGAAGTTTGGAGAGAAAGGTGGCAGTTGGTAAGAGAGAGAGGGAGAAAGGGGGAGGAAAAAAGAGAGAAAGGAAAAAGAAACAGAGAAAGAGAAAGAAAGAAAGAAAGAAAGAGATAAAGAAAGAGAGACAAAGAAAGAGACAGAAAGACAAAGAGAGACAGAAGACAGAGTCTTAGGGCTATCATGTTATAGGAGAACTATTCCTATATATAGTTCATACAAGCTGATATCCTCAACATTTGATCATGAAATATTTAATGAACATAATTCAAAGCAATAATAATGATAATGTAAATTATCTATCCATAAACCTGTGCATTTCTTGCTAATGTACAGTATTTCCAAGGGGAAGAAACTACTAATAAACTCTAGTGACTTCCTATTGCCTCCAGGAGCAATATAAAATGTATTGTTTGGTATTCAAAATCCTTAATAACCTAATCATCTTCTACTTTTTTAGTCTTCTTATACCCCACTCCCCAACACACAGGTACTTTTTGATCCAGTGACCCTTGATCATCTATAAACAAGACATTCCATCTCTTCACTCCAGGCATTCTCTCTGGCTGAACCAAATTGTTACAATTAAAATTCTATGTTCTATAGGAAGTCTTAATTCCAGAGCCTCTCTCGGTTAATGATTTTCAAATTATTATATATATATATATCTTTGTATATGTTTGTATGTGGTCTCCCCATTAGATTGTAAGCAAGGCAAGGACTTTCTTTTTTGTATCCCCAGTGCTTAGCACTGTGCCTGGCACACAGTAGATACTTAAAATGTTTATTAATTGATTAATTGATTTTTTCTTCCCTTTCAAGTAAACCAGTTGTCCACATAAGAAAAGGGAAGCATATTACATTATTAAAATATTTAAAATTCTTTGAAATGCGTCAAATAAAGACAAAGTATAATTAGGATTATTATACAACTTGTACAATCATAAATAAGTTACTTATCCTCTCTGAATCTCATTTATAAAATCATAGTTTTAGACAACTTCTGAAGTCCCTTCTATCTAAATCTATAATTTTATGAAAAATGGTAATCAAATACATGTAGCTTCTATCTCACAGTGTTGCTGTGAGGGTCAAATGAAATTAATCATGTAGCACTGTTTCTAAATTCTAAGTACTATAAAATGATTATTTTGCTTAACCTTGAGGCAGCCTGATCCACTTTTAATGGTTAAGCACGAGTGAATTCAGTTGTTTTTGTTTTTATTTTCAGTTTCACTTGAATTGTCTTAGGAAGACCCTGAAAATTATCTAATAAAGTAAGATAACCTGGACAACTACCAATTGATCAAAGTCTATTGCAGAGAACACAGTTCCAATGGGTTCGCCACATAGTCCAAATGCCAAATACATGCTTACCCACAAAACTATTTTACAGAAAATTAAAATAAGATAAGCAATTGTATGAAAGCAAGCTATATTGGGGCTTACTGGCTATATTTCTTTTTTATGGACTGTGCCTTAAACCTAAATTACTCTGGCTATCACTGATTGACCTCTCTGGTTCTAGTCCAAGCCTCATTTAGTCATTTTTTTAGATTCTGATAGCTCAGAATAAATGTAAATAGCAATTATTTCTGTTTTGGCCAGAAACCCTGAGGGTCTTTCCCTCCAGGACTGATTTTATTTTTTTGACTAGGTAAAAGAGACCATTTTTTGCCTCCTTTTTACCTATCCTCAGTCACTAAATGAGTATTGCCTTAGACAAACTAAGATCTGGGATAGACCTTAGTTCAAAAAGGCGGAGGCCTCCCACTGCCACAGGAGCCATCTCCAATCATCCTGATCTATATCTTTCCACTGGATCCAGATGGTTTCAGAGGTGAGCGTGAAACTGATGATTTTTCAGAGCTCTCCCACACTTAAACCCAGTTCACTTGCAAGTCATAACATCACCTTCCTGATATCATAGTCTTCTTCAAGAATGAAGAATAAACAATAATCCATGAGCAAAGCAGTATCATAGAACCACAATGGAAATGTGACTTTTGCAAATCTAGAGCCAACTTCACCACAAAGATTTTAATGGACAACTTGGGCATTATTTGTGATAATTATTTCCAAACATATTGGATTGATCAGTTACAGCCAAACACACCATTCCCTGACTACAATATTGTTATGTCATTAGTTTTCTTCAAAAACCAAAAATGAGCAACAACAGGTGCCTCCCACTGCAACTGGAGCCATTTTCAACCATCCTTGGGTCCCATCTTATGGGGACTTATTTCAATATTATGTCCAAGAAGGACCTAAATTCTACTTTATAATAAGAAAATATTAAGAAATCATTGAAATATAGATCTTTAGGGGCCTCATTTAGTCTATTACCTTTAGGGGTCTCATTTAGTCCACCACCTTTATTTTACTTATTAATAAACTGACACAAAGAGAGGTTAATTAACTCTAAGGAACATAACTAATGATAATAATAATACAACTTTATATAACCCTATAAGCTTTGGAAAACTCCATCCTTATGATAAAATTATGAGGTAGCTTATATATTATTAAATACATCTTATAGTTAAGAAACATTCAGAAATATTTGATTTAAAGAAAAAATATCTTAATAATTAGAATTGTCAAAAAAGCTATAGAATATCTACTTATGTAGGTCTTTAAGCTAGATGACCATATATATAACCAAAGTTGTAGAAAGGATTCTTCAACAGATAAAAATATAAATAGATGGTTTCTGAGTTCAACTCTGAAATTCTGTAATTGTCATTCCATGTGTGTTAATTTTGTAACAGAGTCCATATAGTTATAAGCTCCTTTAAGGCATTTCTTATACTTTTAACTCTACAAATCACCTAAGCCCAAGGTCTAAGAACATACTAGTTACTCAATAAATACTTGTGACTTGACTGAGCATAGAGAAAATCTAACAGTGATGGTATTCCAAGCCTTCAGTGGCTCCCTTTCACGGGCATTTAGTGAGATTCAAAATATTGATTCTTAGCCACTTTATGACTTGATTTTAATAAAGTAAAAAAAAATAGGTGATAACAAAAAATATTTTAGTAAAAAAAAAGCATTTGATAATAAGGGTCCCCAATCTGGCAGAAAATCACAGTGAATCCCTAAATCAGACATGGTAAACCACCACCAATCTATTTTCTGTTGGCACATTCTTGTTTCTATCCTTCTTCTCTTTCAATAATTTTCATGGATGTCAAGTCTGAGGAAGGACCCTAGTTTTCCCACAACTGAGGGACTTAACTTAAATTTTATCTTCTCTGTCCCTGATGATCTCGAGGTTCATGTAAATACAGAATAGTTCCCCTCAAAGAGTCTGAAGACTCCTATCTTAGGGTGGTCCTTAATGCTCTACCACAGAGGCTATGGTAAGAAAGAATGAATGGTACACAAGGGGCTAGGAAACAACTTTATCACAAGACAAATTCATGGTTTTTTAAAAGTCATTCCTCTCTCTTGGTTTGGGAAAGAGCAGTAGAGAAATGTCCATTTATTTGTTTTTGAGTGAACCAGTCAGTCAATAAACAGTCAATAAACATTTATTAAGCACATAGTATGTACCAGGCACTGTGCTAAGCACTGGGGATACAACAAAGTTTAAAGACAGGCCCTATTTTTTAAGAAAATCACAGCTTGTTTGGGGAGAAAATAAGCAAAATTAAAATTTTTAAAAAAACTTATTATAATCAAACTATATACAAGATAAATTTGAAATAATCAAAAGAGGGAAGGCACCTGAATTAAGGGTAATCTGGAAAGACCTTATAAATGGTAGGATTTTAACTGGGACTTGGAGGAAGGCAGAGAAGACAGGAGGAGGAGATGGAGAGAGACAGAGAGACCAACAGATAAAGAAAAGAGAGAGAGAGAAACAGAGACAGAGACAGAGATAGAGTGAAGGGAAAGGAGAGAGGAAGAGAGAGAGAATTCTAGACATGGGAGATAGCCAGTGAAAATGTGAAGTTGGGAGATAGAGTGTCTTGTTAGAAGAATAGCAAGGAGAGCAGTGTCACTGGGTTGCAGAGTTGGAGCAGGGATGTTATAAGATATAAGAAGAAAGTTTAAAAAAAATGGATTTATCATGGATTAAGTAAATTTACTTGAGAACATTCTTTTATCCATAGTCACTTAGTGCATTAAAGGGAAAATATGGGAGCCCTCTGGTGGTGGAATAACAGTAACCATGGTGGAGCTCCTCAATGAGAATCACATGCAATCGTCACTAACTACATCACTAGTACTCCCTACTTCTATTTTTAATTTTTTTAATTAAGAAAAAAATTTTTTCTTTATCCAACTTCATTTAAAAAAAGAGAAAAAACATTTATGTAACAAATATTGATTTTCAAGTAAAATTAATTCCAAAAATACATGTGTGTGGTGTGTGTGTGTGTGTGATTCTACAAATCTGTCACCTCACTATCCGAAGAGATAGAATGTCTTATCATTGCTCCTTTGGAATCTTGGATGATCATTTTATTGATCATAGTTCTTGGGGCATTCAAAATTTTCTTTACTGTGTTATTATTAAGTAAAATCTTCTAGTTCTATTGACTTCATACTTTGATTTATGTCTTCAAAACTGTTTGTTTCTAAAATGTTGATCTTATCAATTGTTCCTCTAGTTCTGCTTACTTCATTTTTTATCTTTTCATAGAAGTCCATGTTTCTTTGTCATTTCTTATACTATAATATTCATTATTTATTTAATCATTCTTCAATTGATGAGTATTATTTTAGTTTCCAGTGCCTTGCCATCACGAAAGAATTGATACAAATATTTTTACATATAAAATCTTTTCCTATTTTGATTATTATTTTTTTTGATAGAAGAAAAGTTCATGACCAAAAAAAAAAAATTAAAGAAAGCTTGCAGAAGATAAATAGAACATTTTAACTACACAAAAATAAAATTTTTTGCACAAACAAATCCAATAAAGCTAAGATTGAAAGGGAAACATTTAACTGGCTAAAAAAAAAAAGGATCTTGCAACAAATTTCTCTGATAATGGATCTCATTTCCAAGATATATAGAGAGTGATTCAAATTAATAAGAGTAAGATCTATTCTCCAGTTGATAAATGGTCCAAAGTTCTAAATAGGAAATTGTAAAAAGAAAACATGAAAAAAGAAAAACAGCAGCCGTATTAAAGAAGAAAACAGCAGCCCTATTAAAAATACCCCAAAGCATAAAGAATTAGAGAAATGAAAATTCAAGTAATTCTTTTATTTCAACTCATACCTATCAGATTAGCAAGAAAAAAATAATAAATGCTAGAGGGGCTGGAGGAAAACATTAATGCACTGTTGTCAGATACGATGAATACAATTATTCTGTAAAGCAAATTAGAATTATATACAAAAGTAAGTATATACCCTTTAACTCAGCTATACCACTGCCAGGTCTATACCCTAAAACAATTAGAATGTAAGCTCCTTGCTAGTAGAAATTGTTTAATTCTTTACAATTATATACTACACAATTCATGGCACATTATAGTCACTGAAAAAAACTTGTTGATTGATGCTGTTTTATAAACATAATAATGGGAATCAAATCGGTTGATTTTATGAAGTTTATTTTATTTTTGAATATACTAATTTGAATGCATTTTGGTTGGTAATTGATGGTCTCAGACTGTCCTATTGTTTAAACTAGATGAAGATGCTCTTTTTAAAATTCCTGTTTCATTGGGTCAGATTGCCAGGTTACCAGTATGGTCAGTTTTCTTGTGTCCAGAAATATGATTCCTTATCCTAAGACTGATGAAATCCAGAATGATAGATTTGGAGGACTCATTGGTTTGAAATCCTGGCTCTTCCATTTACTGACTATGTGAATTTTACTAAGTCCCTTGACTATTTAAAAAAACTTGGACTAGATGAATTCAAAAGTCCCTTCTAGCTCTCTATTATTTTATGACAATTTAAGCACATCTTTTCATCATATTATTCACCTGCTCAAAACACTTCAGTTATTTCCTTTTGTTTACTGAATACATTTCTGGCATTTTTTGGCATTATCTTTCAATCCAATATTTACAGTTCCAACGTATTCCATGTAAACTGCAGATACTTCAAGAAAATGTAAGTGAAATGGATATATTCCCTCAGGAAATTACATTTCCCATAAACCATTATTGTAGCTTAGCAGCATGGTAACATTTCCCTCCCCAGTCCCTAGCTATGGCAATTTCACATTAATCAACATTGTGTGTTTATGTGGGAGAAGAAGTCAGTATTGAAAAGAATTCTGTGATGAAACCAAAAATAGGACAGTGTGTAGAAGAAGAAAAGGATTAAAACATATCTTTTTAGACAGTGATGTTCTTGAGAGCAGAGTCTGTGTATCTATCTGGGTATATACTAGGAGCTCTCAGTGTTACTACTTTGACCATGTAGCTAATAGTTTACTATGTATAACTTCTTTTAGGACTTTTTCTATGCCCCTTAACTAGGAGACACATATTGGATAGAGATAATCAACTGAAGAATGTACTCTAGAGATACCCTTTCTTATTTAATCTTGTTATTTATTGAAAAAAGAAAATTTTGCTTTAAAATAATATTTCTCTAGTTTGTTTGATTTAAGAAATCAATTTTCTTGGGGGGGGGGGCAGTGGATTTTTGGTTCTAATTGGATACTAATCCAAGGTATATCTGAAACTAGAGTAGATTTCAAGGATCCCTGATTAAATGGGTTCCAGGCTATTAATGTCATTCCAGAAAGAACATGTTTTATTATTTTCAACATTTTAATTAAATGACTTGAATAAAAACATAAATGGCAGACTTATCAAATTTATATATTCCTTGATGATAGAATCAGGATAAAAAGAAACCTCATTAGCATTAGGTAAAAGTTAAAGGCAGTTAGATTTCAACAGAAATTTCCTAACAGTTAGAGTTATTCAAAATTAAAATGTGCTGCTTCCTAAGCTTGTCACTTCTCCATTATTAGAAGCTTTCCAGTTAAAGCTCACTTCTCCAACCAATAACCAATTCTACTGATTTTATCTTTGCAATATCCCACAGATCTACTTACTCCTCTATATTCCCACTTTAACCATATCAGAAGGACCCCTCATTGCCATCTGGTTTAGTTCAGAAGTTCTTAACCATTTTTTAAAAATCATGGACCCAGGAGTATACTGGAAAATATTTTTTAAAATAGCTCCCTAAAAAAATAATAAATGATATGACATACTTTTAAATTTAATCTATATTAACATTTTCTCTATTACTTTCTTAAGTCTAGGTGGTTAATAAGATCTGATTTGTAGAATTTGCCAGTTTTCAATATTTAAAGATCACAATGAAAACTTAAAATTATTTTTCAAGAAGACAAAGGAGCTGGCTCTAGAACACCCCTGCATGACCCCTTTGGGTCATCTTTAAAAGTCTATGGATCCATTCTCAGGATAATGTTTTTAAATGCATAAGCTAAAATACATAGGTTTGCAAAAGGAAGCCAATCATATTGAAATTCAGTTTTAAAATATTAGAACTAGTTTGGGGACACTAAGTTTAGGACCTTTGGTGAAATAGCCTTCTCTTTCAAAAACAAAACACCATCTTACTATATTTTGTCTTTTATATCACAGTCATTTCTAATAAAATAACTTCCAGATTGAACCTAGCTGCATCTATATAATTGGTATTCTGCATTTTCCCTTTATTTCATCGAGCATCACTTCATACAAATCTCTCATTTGTCTGAATTCTTAGGGTTGTAGAATCATTGATTTAGAGCTAAGGGGATCTAAAAAGACCTTAAGATCTAAACTTCCATTTCACAGATGAGTAAATTAAAGCATAAAAAGGTTAAATGGGTATTTGTTATTTCTTTCTACATAATAGTATTCTATTACATTCATGTACTACTGTGCTTCAGCCATTCAAAGGCTTTTATTCAAAGGCATTATTATTAATTACTAATAGTTCCTTCCCACTACCAAGCATTGCAATGAATATTTTGGAACATTTAGGACCTTTGTTTCTTTCTTTGACTTGCTTTTACAGGAAACCTTTAAAATTCTTTTAAATGTTCCCTATTAATCATTTCCTATTTATCTTCTATATAATTTGCATTGTATATGTATCTGTATATGTTTTCTCTTTCATTAGATTGTAAACTCCTTGAGGACAGGAACTCTCTTTTGACTCTTTTTGTATCCATAGCATTTAACAGAGTGTCTGGCATATTATAGTTATTAATTAAATATTTGTTAGTTGATTCATTGATCTTCTTGGGGTACATCAGTGAAAATATCAATTGGTCAAAGGACGTGGTAAGTCTAATCACTTTACTGGTACAGTGAAAAAAAATATTGAGCTTGGAATTATGTAACTTAAATTCAAAGCCTGCATCTGCTACTTAGGACCTTGACCAAGTAACTTAAATTTTCAATTATTTCATTTGTAAAAAAGAGGATAGAACTAGATGATATCTAAAATCCCTTCTAACTCTGTGTAAATCACTCCCATAAGACTATGATATCCAGAATATCTGAGTCAATCTACCAACTCTACCAAAAGTATATTAATCTGTCTAGCTTCCCAAAGCCATTTCAACATTGACTAGTTCCATTTTTTATCTTTGTTAATTTACAGGATGTAAGGTGAAACCTCTGGGTTGTTTTAGTTTAAATGTCATACAATTAGTGATTTTGATCATGTTTTCAAATGGATAGATAGACCAAGATATACATGTGTATGTGTCTATAAAGAAAAAAAAAAGTATTTGTGATTCTATTTGATCTTTTTTATTGAGAAATAGCTCTTGGTCACATATCTTTGTCAGTTCCTTAAATATCAGTGATCCTTGATATATTTTCCCTGCTAAGTTATTCATCTTATTCTATCTTTATTGACTTTGCTTGTGAAAAAGCTTTTTAAATTTTATGAAATTGTAATTTTGTTTTCTCTTTTGTGGTCTTCTCTAACCTCATGGTTTTGAAAGATACATCATTCCATTCTTCCCTAATTTTTTAATACTATGATCTCTTAAATTTAGGTCAGACATGAACTCTAAACTTATTTCACTATATGGTATAAGAAAAGACAACATGGTATATTATCTAGAAGGCTGGATGTGGAGTCAGGAGGATCTCACTTTAAAGTCTCACTTCAAATGTTATGTGACTTGGACCAAATCATTTAATCTTTTTGAGGCATTACGATGGGATAGAGCATTAGAGTTGGAGTCAGGAAGATCTGAGAAGAAATTGTCCTTCAGACATTTATTAATTATGAGGCTATGCTCAAATCACTTAATCCTCCAAGCCTCAGTTGCCCAAAATGTAAAACAAGGAGGTTGGACTCAATTAACTCTAAATTCCTTCTTTTCAATTGTAAATTTATGACTTAATTTATGACTGTCTATTATATAACTTACCAAACTACCTTTCAGTCTTCCTATAAATTAATGTTTAAATGAATTCAAGTAATGCATAGTCTTACATTGTCAACAAACTACTATTTTTATTATTTCTGTTCCTTCCTTATCCAGTGTATTCTTTTTAACTATTTTTCTTTTATCTAACCAAGACAAAATAGTTTTTCAATATCTTGTAACACTTTGTTCCCCTTATTTATGTTTTTTCTCTTTATTTCTCTTGAAATTCTAAACCCACTGTTTCTCCAAATGAATATCATAGTTTTATTTAGTTCTTTCAAGTAATCCTTTGATTGATTGATAGCACTAAATCTATAACTAATTTAAGTATTATGATAATTTTTATTATATTGGCACAACCCAACAATGAATCATCAATCTCTCTAATTTTTAATTTTTTTGTAAAGAGGGTTTCATATTTATATTTATTTTTAAAAATCTGTGGATATCTTAACAGTTTAATTCTCAGATAGTTTACATTTTGTAGCTACTTTGAATGGAATATCTCTTATTATTTCTTACTGGGTTTTGATAGTACTGTATAAATATACTAACAATTTGTGAATTTATGCAAATGGATATTATCATTTTTAGAAGAGATTCATTGGTTGTACCAGACTGTCAAAATCATCTAAGAAACTTTATAAAAGGTTAAGAATGCTGCCCTAAGAATGACTTTAACTGCATACTGTAATAGCAAATTTTTCACCTCCACATACTCTCCCAAAATATTCTTTTCACCATGAAAAGACTCATCTATATTCATAGATCTGATCATATTACTCCTTTTCCCAAAAATCTTCCATGCTTCCATTAATTAACAAATAAAATTCAGCCTTAAATGCTTTGCCTTCAAGGCTTTTGAAAATCTCTTTTCTACACTTCTCTCATATTATTTCTTTTTGTACTCCAGATCACTTGGACTACTTTCCATCTTCTACTCCTACTCCAGTGTGCCCTGAGTTTCCTTACCCAGTACCTTTGTTCATACTGTTAACTTTTCATAGAAAATCCTCTTTTTCTCCCATTCAATTATCTAACCTTTAAAATCCACCCGAAATATCACTTCCTCTATGAAGGTTTTTCCTATTCAACTAATCAGTAATGATCCTTTCCTCTTTGAACTTCATAACATATTAAATTTTAGATCTATTGCATTAATCTTATGTTCATCACTTTATTTTATTATTGCACATTTAATGTGTCCATCACTTTATTTTTATCATTATATGTGCATCATATCTCCCTTTATTATTCCAAATGAACTTTGAAGGCAGAAACCATGTTTTATTCGACTTTATTCTGTTACTTAGTCTCTAGCACAGTATTTTGGCTATGGTAGAAGTTTAATTTGCATTTGTTGAATTGGAGCATTAGATTGAAAATGAATTACACTTCTTTAGTAGGTGAAGAAATTCTGTCCACCACCATGAATTACACATAAAAACACATATAAAAATTCTTTGTTATATGGGATAGCTCTCTGGGAGGGAGAGAAGGGGAATACAGAAGGAAATTTAGATGATGTAAAAACAAAAGATGTCAATAAAATTTATTTTTAAAACACATAAAACATAAAACTTGATGTGTTTCTGGAGATGGAAAATGCCATTTGTGAATCCAAATTTAATCTCATAATTCTATGGATTTAGCCTATAATCTCTTCAGCTCAAAAAATATAATTACTAATAATGCAGCCCCAAAGTCAATTAACACCATGTGTGATTGCAGTATCTTATAGTTACAAATCACTTTATGCACATAATCTTCTCATACAGTTCTTAAATGGCAGAGCTAAGACTGAAATCCATGTGTTTTCTGCTTCAAATAATGCTCTTTCCACTGAATCACACTGCCTCTCCAGTCTATTATACTTTGGAAAGTGATGGAAGCTTGATGCATTCTCTCTTTCATTTTCCTTCTTTTTCCACTCTAAAGGAAGACCGAGGAAAATACAGGTGCCAGGAAGAGGGAACATTAATCCTATGGGCAGAGTTTCTTGGGAGAGCCCAGTAAGATTAAAAACAATGATTCCTTAGTTTGATACTGAGTAGCATGCCTTGTTTTGTTTTTTAAACCACAAAGCTGTTTGGAACATGTTGACTTATCTAAGTCCAGTTAAGATATGTTCCCTCAGAATGAACAAACTGGTATCAGAGACTCTGCTGGGAACCATTCCTTAGCTTCCTAAAGTGTAGGAAGTCACAAGGGCTGTTCACTCTACACTGCAAACCCTACCTATTCATAACTTCTCATATTTCCTTAAAGCTCTCACTGGGTTGTTCTCAGACTCATATTTTATTTTCTTCAAAATCAGAATCACCCCCCTGTAATGTGCAGCTTCCATAACATAAATTGCCTTCATTCTTAAAGAAAGCCATACACCTCGAGACCTCACAATGAGGGATCTATTACCAGGAGCGCGAAGCAAATGTTCTTTTAATTAGCTACATTTATCTTTAATCCCTGTTTTGACAGAAACTCTAACATAAACATACATTACCAATACATAAAACCCAGTTCTCTGTATGGTTAATTTTTATATTTGACAGAGTCAGTTGGAAAAAATAACTTTGACCTTTTCTCCGTCTTCACGTGATGTCACCACAGCCTTGTCTGAGAACCCCAAGCAGAAACAGTGGTATCTGCGGAGAAAGTACAATAATGATTCTTACCCTGCTCCTTAAAAGTAGCAATAAAATCCTAATAAGACCTCTGGGTCTTGTGTCGAAGCAGCTGCAACACCAAGTTAAATGATTTCTGCAAGGACTACAGTAATTATAAAACTGATTAAAGTTTACCTACACTTCATTCCTAGAGGGTTTTCACCAAGGACTTAGAAACCAGATGGTTGAAGAGTATATGCATGATGGATATATTCCATGAAGCATGTCCGTCGTCATGGAAACAACAGGAATAACATGATCTTTACTGTCCATTTCTTCACAAAATTGTTCACTCAAGGGTTGTTGCCAATCTAAGCAGAATTCACACGAATACTTTACCAAGGTCCTCAACCCACTTTCTGCCCTGGATGGTGGACCCATTGAACCATTTCAAGAATAGGGTGAGTTCAGAGCCTATTTTTTATTGCATAAGTCTGCCTTGCACAGAAGAGCCTCAGGATTTAGAAGGTTTCAGCAAAAGCTTTCCTTGCTGCTGAGATGAAAAATAACCCAGGAAATCAAAAGAAAAATTAAATTGAAAGTATGAAAAGAACAGAAACACTGAATTGACCTTATCTCTATATCTATCTACTATGTCATCTTTTCCTGAAGTCTCAGAAGAAAAGCCATCCCATCTACTCACAAAATCCATTCCTGTCACCTGTGTTCAGACGTCTCTTGCCTGAGGGCACTTGCTCCTACATTTTTCTCTTTTCCTCTCCAACTTCTACCATTCCAATTCTACTGACAGTTTTTCTTCTTCCTTCCAAAATGCATGAGTATCCTCTACCTTCAAAATTTCAACAAACTTTCTCTTGACCCTGCAACTCCATTCCAAGGACTATACTATATTGTTCCTTCAAGTTTTGAAATATATTGTCAATAACTGATGCCTCTATTTCCCCCCTTTATCTATTCCTCTCTTTCTCAAAATAACTCTTTAGACCCACCATGTCACTGAAAAGTCTTTTTCTAAGATAACCAATGACCTCCTGTGATAAATCACAACCCCTTTCCCCAAGATATATGTATCATGTACACACCCTTTGCTATAGGCCAAATTCGTTTTATGTGTGTTTAATGTAAATGTTGGCACTTTCACATATAAGTTCATATTAGGCAAGACATTGACTGATAAGAAACAGAACAAAAGAGTGGTGGGGTAGGAAGCAGGAAGTCAGAGGTGATGGGTGGAGACAGAGAAGTGTGAACAGAGAAGGATGTCTGAGAATAAAACTTATAAAGTGAAAAACAAGAGAAACATTAAATATTTAATCCAGGAGTACAAGATGAACCATAGAAACACAAAATCTGAGGCAGAAAGGATCTCAACCGATAACTAATTCAACCCATACATGAACAGTAATCCTTTCTACAGGTGGTCACCCAGACTCCTTTTAGATTTCTAGTGCTAGTGAACTTACTACCTATTGAGGAAGCCCAATTCATTTTTGGACAGTTGTTAGGAATATATACTTCATAATATATTGTTAGGAAGTTGCATCTAGCATGATGTTAAAAATGCCTCACTTAATGTCCTTCCTTCCACCTCTTGTTCTCAATTCTGCTATCCAGAGTCAACACAAGATACTGAATCTCCCTTCGTAAGAACCAAACACTTGAAGATAGCCATCATGTTTCTCCCTGTACCATGTCAAATGAGAACATATGAGATAAAATCTGTAAAGTGCTTAGAACAATATCTGGCATATAGTAGATGCTTACTAAATGTATGTTCCTTTCCTCTATGTTATTCCTATATTATGAAACAAATATCTGAATACAATATCATCTAGGTGACCTAAACAGGGAAGAATATGATATAATTACAACTTTTCTACTTCTCAACACTATATTTCTTTTCTAAACATGTAGCTTAAGAACCAAATGATAACTCTGGAGAGCAGTTTGGAATTATGCCCAAAGGGCTATTCAAACTTTGATCTAGCGGTGTCTCTACTGGGTCTGTATTCCAAAGAGATCATAAAAAATGGAAAAGGGCCCACAAGTGCAAAAATGTTTGTAGCAGTCCTTTTTTGTAGTGGCAAGAAACTGGAAACTGAATGCATGCCCATTAATTGGACAATGACTGAATAAGTTGTGGTATATGAATGTTATGGAATATAATTGTTCTATAAGAACTGATTAGTAACATGATTTCAGAAAGGCCTACAGAAACTTACATGAACTGATGATGCTAAGTGAAGTAAGTAGAACCAAAAGAACATTATACACTGCAACAAGATTATGTGATGACCAGCTAGGAGGAACTTGGCTCTTTTCAACAATAAGATGTTTCAGGGCAATTCCCATAGACTTGTGAGGAAGAGAGTCATCTAGATCTAGAGAAAAGACTATGGGGACTGAATATGCATCACAACATAGTATTTTTCACCTTTTATTGTTGTTGTCTGCTTGCTTCTTGTTTTTTTCTCTCATTTTTTCCCTTTTGATCTTTTGTGTGTGTGTGTGTGTGTGTGTGTGTATGTGTATGTAGCATGATAAATGTAGAAATATCTTTATGAGGACTGCACACATTTAACTTGTATCAGATTGCTGTCTTAGTAGCGGGGATAGAGGAAGAAAATTTTATAATGCAAAGCTTTGCAAAGGCAAATGTTGAAAACTTCTTTGCATGTATTTGAAAAAATAAAATATAATTAAAATATATAAATAAATATTTGAAAATATAAAAGAGCTATGAAGTATATCACATCTTCCTCCTTGAATCTTCCCCTAGTTTATGAGACACTATATTTCTTCTGATTTTCTTCTTACTTCTCTGATTCCTCTTCTTCTTTCTTCAATAATTCCTCATATTCTTCATTGACTCTGTTGAGCCTCTTATTCTTTGCCTGCAAAATGACAGACTGTAATGCTTAATTTTAAGAACCTCTTTTTGTTCTAATATTCTATGGTTTTCTGATTCTTATAGATCGATGAATCATATGATCATAATTCTAGACTCTAGGTTCATCTAATCCAAAGACCTCATTAAAAGATGAGAAAACTGAAGTTTATGGTTTGCCCAAGATCAAGTGACTTACTTAGTTTTTTGCTTTTCTTCCTTAAAACTCATCTTCCTTGAAAGCGATTCTATAATTGTGGTTTCAACTGTCACCACATGGAGACATCATTACCATCTGCCTCTCTGATTGATGGGTAAGCCACAAACTCAAAAGTTCCATTTAAGTAGAGAATTCAATTCAGAACATCTCATTTCTCACTTGGCTTCATTTCTCTGGGATTTCTTTGTCTTTTTCACCATGTTTTCTTCCCTTTCAGTCTTTTTTAATGTTTTGCCTTCTTCCATTAAATTGTAAGCTCCTTGAGGGTAGGGGCTAGATAGATGCTAGGTAGGGGGAGAGAGAGAGAGAGAGAGAGAGAGAGAGAGAGAGAGAGAGAGAGAGAGATGGATAGATGGATAGGTAGATACATATATAAGATAGATAGCTATGAAGAGATGGATAGAGGTATATATATGTATATATAAAATTTATGGCACTTAATACATGCTTGCCTTATAGTAAGAGCTTAATACACATTTTTTGACTGACTAAACTATCACCTCTTGGAGTCAATTTATCATTTACCAAGTCCTATTCTTTCATCCTTCACAAAGGTCTTGTGATGATTTTTTGTTCTACATCTCCACAACTACTACTCCTTTCCATTTCTTCATTACCTCACATAATTTAGGAAATAATGACATCCTAGCTAGTCGCCCAGACTATGATGTGTCCTTAATATAAAATTCTCCTACACCACTATCACACTACTCTGCTTCTTTCTCCATATTCATGCCCAACAAAGGGAATCCATTAATTTTCTTCCACAGAATCACAAAACCTGAAATTTGAAAAGGATGTCCAAATAACAATTCCTTCTACAACATACTCAACAAATGGTCCTTTAGTCTTTACTGGAAAACAACCAGTTAGAGTGATCTTACTATCACCCAAAGTACCCTCTTCTAGTTATAGACAGCTCTTCAGGTTGCAACATTCCCTGAAATCAACCAAAGTTGATTCTTTCCATCTTCTACCGATTGCTACTGCTCCTGTCTTCTGCAGTCAAACAGAAAAAGTCTGTTCCCTCTTCCACATGAGAACCCTTCAAATATTTAAAGATAGCTTTTATAATGCCTCTCTCATCTTTTCTAGCTTAAATAAATATTCTCAATTCTTTCAGCCATTTCTCATATGGTATTTACTCCTTTCTTTGATCTTCCTTCCTGCTTTCTCCTCTCTGTATTTGTTTCAAAACCTCAGACCTTAAATACAAGCTTTATTCATTCCCTCATTTAAACTTAATGTCTCCCTCTCATTTCATTCCCCAAGTTAAAACTAAGATACCTCCCTCACTAGAATGATTACACATGCCTCTGGGACAATGCCTGTTACCTATTATCATCATCACCATCCTCATCAAAAGTAGCATTTATACGTCACTTTAAAATTTGTGAAGTATTTTACCTGTGTTAACTAATTTGATCTCAACAATCTTGTGAAGTAGGTGTTGTTATCCCTTGTCTCAAGTCATACAACAAAGGCAGGATTCAAATGCAAGTCTTCCTGATTCTGGTTCCTTAGTTCTAGACACTGTGTAGACTTACTGCCTCTAAGGTTTCTTGCTGGTTTTCTTTTTCTTCTTCTTAGTATTATTATCATTGGTTTTAATTTACAAAACATATGCATGGGTAATTTTTCAACACTGACCTTTACAAAATCTTCTGTTCCAAATTTTCCCATCCTTCCCCCCACCCCCTCCTCTAGATGGCAGGTAGTGCAATGCATGTTAAATATGTTGAAGTATATGTTAAATCCAATATATGTAAACATATTTATACATTTATCTTGCTGCACAAGAAAAATAGGATCTAGAAAGAAAAAAAAATCTGAGTAGGAAAACAAAAATGTAAGCAAACAATAACAGAAAGAGTGAAAATTTCTTGCTAGTTTTCAACACTGACAATAATAGCTATTTGATGTCTGGTACTTTGGTTTACAAAGGACTTTCCCTAGGAAGGATACCCTCCCGTATCTCTCCCTTTGGCTCCTCTCTCCCATGTAAGCACTTTGAGAGCAGAGAATATTTCATCTTTGTATCTTCAGTATCTGGAACAGTGTCTTACTCATAGTAAGTACTGAATATGCTGTCAGGTGCTGGCTTTCCCTAAAAAAACTTTCATAATTCTCCTACAATGTGCTTATTTCTTTTTCTGATTTTTCTTCTAAATATCTCTTTTAAACTCTTTTTGAACTTTTCTAAGAGAGTCTTTTAAACTGGAGACCCCATACTCCACTTTGAGGCTTCAACTACAGGCATTTTGCCTTTGCTGTACTCTTCTGGGTTTGTATTCTGGTCTTCCCTGCGTCTATAGTAGTTCTCTGTGGTCAGAGCTCTTTTTACATTTTTGCCCATTTTTAAGGGTTGAGGTAGACCTCTTAGGGCACAGGGGAGATTGTCCCAAGCTTTATCTAGAGGGCCACAGGAGCTGACTGTGTTGGGTCTGGTGCTGCAGGCTTAGTGACCTGGCCAAATCCCATTATGCTGGGGTTCAAGGAATCACAATTTGCTAGTTGCATTGGAGGTCTCACTGCTGATCTGGTGTTCTGAATCAGGAGAGAATAACCAAATATCAGTGTAATTTAGCTAAGAACATCCCACTAGATTCCCGGTGTCAGGCTTCCCTCCTCCCCCAGGACCTCCCTGTATTGAGTCTGTCCTGGGCCACAGTTTCCCCCTTTCCAATTGAGAAAGGCCTTTCCTGAAGTCCTTCCAAGATATCTTAAGCTGTAAAATTATTACAATGAATGTTTGTGGGTTCTGCCACTCTAAAATCCATTCAGAAGTTTGATCTAGTGCTGATTCTGAAGTAAGCCAGGAGGAGGCAATGTCCTTTCTACTTTCCACCATCTTGGTTCCAAGCCCTGTTGATCTATTTTCTTTCAATAACTTAGGAGGTGAACAGTGTAAACAATTTTAATTCTCATTAGAAAGATGAGAAAACTGAAGTCAGGCTCATACTGCTAGCAAGTGTCCAAATTGGAAATGAAATACAAATCTCCTACATTTAGAACCAGAACTCTGTTACTGAATGCTGTTAAGTCATTACAGTAATGTCTGACTCTTCATGATCACATCTGGGGTTTTCTTGGCAAAGATATTGGAATGTATCTTTTTGTCATTTCCTTCTCCAGCTCATTTTGAAGATGAGAAAACTGAGACAAATAGGATTAAGTGCTCAGGGTCACACAACTAGTAAGTGTCTGAGAACAGACTTGAATTCATGAAGATGATTTCTTCTGACTTCAGAGCTGTCATGCTATCCATTATGCCCACTTACAACTTTCCCCTGAAATTATATACACACATGGAATACATTAAAACCTTCCTCAATTTCTTTTAATTATTAAATTCTAACATTTTTGTATTCCCCATTTGTGGGGAATATTTTATGTGAAAAGTGTTAAAGTAGAAGTGAAAAATCATTTGAAATACCTCTCAATTATTTCATTTCAGTAGCTGCTAAATAACTTAAAACAATCATTTCTGTATTGCATGGCTATATATGTTTATGCCTGAACTTTTAAGAAAATAATAAACTTCAATCTAATATTTGTAAGCATTGTAGTTTAAAATGATTTTATTCCTGAGCATCCTGTCCAGGGTCACAGAGAGTTTTGCAGATTTATCTCTTAGCTTCTAATTTCATTTTCTTAATCCTTATACCTCTCTGTGATACACTCTAAAGATTTAACAAAACTTGCTTTTGTCAAGAAACTGACTTACTCAGTCTCTTCTACTTCACTATGAAGTGACTGGTTTTCATAATAGAATAGAACTCCTTAAAATGTATAAAGAATACAGACAGTTCTTGGTGTTTCTAGCTACTTGACAATTATATTTTAAAGAAAGAATAATGTTTTGAGGGGGGAAATTTTGAGAAAATGCTGAATATCATCTCATCATTTTATTATTCAAATTATTATAAGAGGTGTTATTTATGTAGCATTTAAGGTTTGCAAAATTCTTAAATGAGATATTTGTAAAGCCCTTTGCATACTGCCTCTTACATAGTAGGTACTTAATAAATGCTTATTCCCTTCCTTCTTTTTACAGTTTCTTATTTCAACCTAACAGTTGAAATAATCTCTTTGATTCATTTTGTCCAGAGACTTTACAGTTGTGTGTATGGGTGCATGTACACATGTATATATGTGTTTCTGTTTGTTTAGAACACTCAGACTATGAATTATGTCTGTCCACATTTCCCCAACATGAGAGTAAATGGGTTTCAGTTCCAGAATAAGCACTCAAAGTAGTAACGCATATATGCTATAGCACAGCTGTCTTCAGCTCAGGACTTGTCCCAGCACAACAGAGGCATCAAACCAGCACAGCTTTTTTTTTTTTTTCTTTTTAAGTGATTTACAGAATTTTATTGATTTTAACTTAGTGTGGAGTTTGGAGAAGTGTTATGAGCAAAAGATGTGGTAAGCAAGAGGGCTTACTCATCAAAGGCATGAAACCTAAGCTAAGAGATAGAAACCTAAGGTTTCTAAGAGATAGAGATAGAAACCTTAGGTTTCATTTTTGGTCATCTCAAAAACATCAGCAAGGCTAGTGTGGATGAAGCACCACTTAGGTTGTAGGGAGTCTTTCCTTATACAACACAGATGAATAAAGTTCCCAAACCCAGATAAGGCTTTCTGGGTGTGAATTAACAGAAACCTATAAATTTTGGAAATGGGGATACTTTTGCCTACTTGTGGCTTAGATAAGCTTAGGAGAAAGGGCATAGGGGGCAAAGCAATGAGAACTGGATGGGGAGAAGGCTAGTATTTCTCTTTAAGGGTTTCTGTCTTTGTCTTAAGGCAACTGTCTTCATTTTTTCATTCCTCCTCCCACAAAAGATGCAAATTAATACTCAATAGCTCAGAAACAGTTCATATATTTTTCTTCTGCTTTCTGGGAAGTCTGATGCCATGCCAGGCCTCTATCTAGATTTCTAACTTCATAACCCTACAACCTATAGGTTAGAATTCTTGTTGGAAGGAAAATGAATTTGTGATTGCTAAAGTGATAAACCTCTTCCAGTAGGTTCTATATTATACAAATAATCTACTGTAGTAGAAGGTTAAGTCCAGGTTTTATTCTTTTGTATCATTGCTTAGTCATTTGTTTTATCCAGGCAGAAAATTACATGCTTCATTTTCTTTTTCTAAAAGCCTCAGGTTTTGAGAAATATCTCTTTGTCTATCCTGGAAGTTCAGTCTGAGGAGATCTTCAGGAACTTTGCTCTGTCCAGGAAACCTTCCATCCTCTATATAGGACCCTGGCTATATAAGATCCTTAATATAATATATAATAGTATGGACTCTTCAATGGTCATATGGTTGAGTGCTTTTGCAACCACAATGTCTTTCTTCCTCTTTTTCCTCTAAGGTTGTCATGAAACCTTATACATTTCTTCTGCCTCCCATAAGCAACTTCTCTATGAGAGGCAAAAGAAATGTATATGCTTTCTTTCTCATCCAGATCTAAAGGATGTCTTCAACCCTTTCAAATAGGTATTAATGGCAGCTGGTTGATACAGTGGAATAGAATGCTGGGCTGGAGTCAGGAATATCTGAATTCAAATCCATCCTCAGGTACTTACTAGTTATTTAACTACTGTTAAATACTTCCAGCTTCTTCAACTATAAAGTTAGCATGATAATAGCACCTGTTTCTCAGGACTGTTAAAAGGATCAAATGAGATAATAATTGTAAAAGATTTAATACAGTGCCTCACACATTGTAAGTGCTATATCAGTGCTAGTTATTATTAATGTTAATTAATGTTAACATTGTTATTATTAACAAGCATGTCTATAATCTCTTTCAAGAGATGCCCAAAAAGTCTAAAATAAACATACCTCCATATAGCCACAGCAAATTAATCATCTTCCCTTGATCAATTCTTTATTCCATGAATTATAAACTGGAAAGATTTCCCCATAATGATATGTAAAAGCTTAGGACAAGCAATGGTAGACAATTTCCAGGGCAAGGAATATCTTCATGGGTGAAATATATTCATGATAATGATGATTATTTTCATAATAAGCAGCCATTGTTTGAGTGAGAAGGGTACTAGATTGTCGGGAAAGCCAAAGGACCTATAGAAGTAGTTTCTGACCAGCTTGAGGTTTCTGAGGGATTATGGGAGGATCACCAGAGTCATGGAAGGAAATGGTAAATTATGTATGTCCAGGCTGAAATAAGTCCTAAGCCAAAGAAAGCTGATCTAAAGCATATGTACATTGTTACCTTGAGTGCTTGCAGTGGAGCTAGGGCCCTTTGTCCCAAAGATCTCAAAGTAGATAATATTAATAAAGTGCTTAGCAAAATGTTTAGAACATAATAAATGTTTAATAAATGCTTATTCCTTTTCTTTCCCCCTTTCTTTGCAATCACTATATATTTCAGCCTAACAACTTAAAGAGGAAATTATTAAACCTGTTTTACAAAAGGGGAAAAAGAAAAATTGTATGAGTAGTATCAAAAGCAAGACTCAAATCCAAGTCCCACCTAGCTCCAAATTGAATATATTTTCCATTATACTATACTGTTTCTATCACGTTATTCCTAATTTTGAAATCATATCTATCTTCTTTATGCCATGTTTTCTTCCTAGTAGTTAGCTATATGACAATAATGATCCAGATTCCATAATTTCTTAGTAAAACATCCTAAAATGTTATCAAAACAAAAGAAAAAATAACTATTTGCACAAAGATTTCCATAGCAGCATTATAGGTAATGCAGAAACAAAGAAAAAAATGAAAGCAACTAAATGGCCAACAATAGAGAATTATTAAATTGTATTGCAATAATATATTGAATTCTATAAATCAACTAATACAAGTATAAGGAAGACAGTGTTCCTCATGGATCTGGCTTTCTTTGAACTTAGGTCAAATGTTATTTGCTACAGAAAACCTATTCTGATACCTACCCATATTTCTTTGTTCTTGCCCTCTCCTAAGAAAATTGCCTATAGTTATTTAAAGTATTAGCAAAAATAGTTTTAAAAAAAGAATAGAAATTTTTTAAAAATTTAAATAAGGAAAAAGTCTTTCACTGCTTCAAAAGTAGTGTCTTGACCTCCTAAAGTGGTAAATGAACATTTGTGTACTTTGGAACTAGATAAACACAAAATTTTTAAAAAGTTTTGTAAACACTATAAATAGGTCTGTTCTATTAAGTACCAATCTGAAAAGGATGCATGAGTTGTAAATAAATGAAGCTATCATGTTTTCTACTCCAAGATAAACTTTCCCTCTTCCTTCAATTAATTTTCATGTGGTAAGAGCTTGAGTTCCTTCACCATCTGATGAAGTCACTTCTCTGAGTGGCTTCTAACTGATCCTTTACAAATGGAATCTGACCTACACATGTTGAAAGAAATCATGGCCACAGGATTTTCCTTCCTCACTGCAAATGCAAAATATTCTCATTGTCTTCCTCTTTCCCACCTTAGTTCCCCATTATCAGGAAATGCTTTCTGATCTCTGCTGTAATTCTGCTTCTCACTTTGCCCCAGAATTAGTCCATAGCCATCTTCAGTGACCAGACTGAAGAAGGTAGAGAGAAAGAAGAAAATAATGAATCCCTGTTTAGAAGTACTGTCTTGCTACACAGCTAGATGGCACAGTGGAAAGAGTATCAGGTCTGAAATCAAGAAGATCTTAGTTAAAATCTTACATCAAACACTTACTAGCTGAGTAATCCTAGGCAAGTCTCTTAATCTCTGCCTCAATTTTCCTTCATCTGTAAAATGGGGGTAGTAATAGTACCTACCTCACAGGGTTGTTATGAGGATCAAATGAAGTAATAATCATATAATGCTTAGCACAGTGCCTGGAACATGAGAAGTTCTATATAAATGTTAACTATCATTGACCCACTCTTGTGTGGTGCAAGCATTCTTTTTTTTTACTACATCATTTGATTGCCCCACTCAGTATGGTTTTCTTTTGCAGTCATTCATCTCCACTTCAAAAAAGGAATATCTCAAACTGGAGAGGCAGAGGGAAATAGAAAATAGAAAGTCAAAATCCAAAGAACTCATCTTTCATATTATCCCAGAACAACTCTCTAACCAAAGACAATTATTCATTTGTCTAGAAAGGACCAGATCCAAGTTTTTCATCTTCCTCTGAAAAGTCATAAAATCCAAAACAATAATTTTCTTGCCTATAACTCTGAGCCCCCTTCCAGGAAAACTGCCCTGGCAAATATATTTAATTGAAAAAATCCTCAAAATATCTCTCTCTCTCTCTCTCTCTCTCTCTCTCTCTCTCTCTCTCTCTCTCTTTCTCTCTTTCGCTCTCTCTTTCTTCTCTCTTTTTCTCTTTCTTTCTCATTCATACATACACTCACACAAATATACACATTTGAGAAATGAAATACTTAGAACTTAGATGAGTAATGAAATGCTTTATCACATTTATATTTTAATACCTTTAATATATACACAAACTCTTGAGAGGTTCAGGGAATAAACTTTTCTTACAAAGGCAGGTGTATGAGAATGGAGTGATAAAGAATCACCAGCCATAATTTTGCCCTTCTGAATGAAGTTAAGCAAAAAACAGGAAATACCCAGATATCACATGCAGGCCAAGAACCCTATGTTATTATTCACTTCATCATCACAGATTCTCTCCTAATTCTATGGTGACATTTCTTTTTTGGCCTCTCCTATCCTAATCTCTGTTCTGTGGCTTGTCAAGGGATTACTAATTCCCTCCTGCTCATTTTCTAGTCTTTGACAAAATTGCCAATTGTCATGATGGCCACACTGCCACATTGCTCAGAATTTCATGCTCCTAAGCTCTCTATCCCAGAGGTTCTGCCCCTTAATTTCCCTTGCAATAGGAGAGCTAATTTGTCAGTCAAAAAACAGCCTGGTCCATCATAGATTCAGGACAGAAACCCAGAGAATTGAAGATCAGGTTATTGGGGGATAATCCAGCTGATAATATCTCCAGCATCCTGTTATTTCTGCTACTTCTTTGGTCCCATTTTTGGATCTCCATAATACTTCCAAGCTACCATTCCATTTTCTGAATAGTTTTTAAAGCAGAGGAGTCATACAACCACAAGTATACATAAGGAGATAATATAACAAACAAGAGATATAATAGAGATGGAATGATGGGACTTGATAGATGTTTGCAAAGGACAGGTAAGAGGCAAAGGTATGAAAGATAACCCCAAGGTGACTCATCACCTTCCCATGGATTCACTTATCATCTTTATTCAGATGATTCTCAAGTTAAAGCTAGTCTTGGTCTCTCTGCTGAATTTCGATTCCCATACTACCAACTGTCAAATTTCAAACTAAATGTCCCTCAGGCATCCCAAATCAATCAACATCATGATATCATTGATCCACTACAAAAATGAAAGATAAAGAACAATTATCATCATCCATCCATATAGACCACATTGCTAAGCTAATAAGCTAAGCACTGTAATTCACAGAAGTAATCTTTCTTAGAATGATAGAGCTTAGTGTTTCTGTCCTCTGGTTTAGGGTGCAACTCAAAACCCTTGAGGTGAATATGAGATTGCCAGCTCCTGGCCCTTATCACCAAATAGGATCACCTGCTAAAACAGCAGCAGTCTCTCAAAAATAAACTGTTATACTAAAAAATAAAGAACCCTTAGACAATATGTTGAAGATTTTGTACTTGCTTTTAGGTTTGGAGAATGAAAGATCTATATTACAATGATTTCTATGGACATGTGAAGGAGGGGTAGGGGAAGAAACTGGACTGGCAGTAATGGGAAGGAAAAATTGACCACTATCTTGGCAGGGCCAAATAAGAACTGAGACCTTCTCCCAAGGGATTAGTCTAGTACACCAGAAAGAAATTCCATCCCCCTACAATTCCCCAAGAGCCTCCGGAGTCCCATTCTTCTCTTAGAATCAGACTCAGTCCATCTTCCTGTTAACCATATGTCCATCCCTATGTTTCCCTACTACACCCTGTGTCTAACTCATCAAACCCTTTATAAGTCCTAGGAGCAGTTACCAATGTCTTGGAGCTAGGAGAGCCCCATTCCCGCTGCCTAGAAGGTGGGGAAGATAGTTTCCTACTTACTAAGTTGGAACTTCAAATTCATTTCCTCGTGGAAATAACACTTCATATGAATATTTTTATTACAGTATTATAATTCAAATATATTATAGGTTAGGCAGGTTTTCGTGGGCTGGCTTGGAAATTAAACTTCCAATTATATCATTGTTTCTGTGAGTAAATGTGATGCAACTTTTAAACAGATTACAATGAACTCTTGTATAATTCATCCATAAATTTAGGATTGTCTATGTTTCTTCTCATGAATAAAGAAATAAAAATAAAATGAAATAATACATTAGTTATTTTACTTAGTATGTTTGATATTGGGGGAGAACATAGTGAGCATTAAAAAATGATGCTTAATTTAAAAAGAAATTGGGGAAGGAATTAAGGCATTAAGGAAGCAATTTAACAAAAAGGAAACAAGTATTATCACAATCAGGAAGGCAGGACAATTGATCTTTGGGATAGGAAGGTAGCTGCCAATGGTTCAACCAGCTACACACCTTGCTCTCTAAAGTTGCCTGTAGGAAGATTCTAAAATTAGAGTAGTCCAGGCTGCTGGACTTATGTCAATGGGATAGAATCAAATGAGATCTCTTTGGGGCAGAGCAGAAGATCCCAAGAAAGCTTTATTACACACTCACATACATACACAGCATACACTACAGGTCAGGGACATTGACCTTTTTGCTGCTCCTGGCACAAAATACTCCAGCTTCTGACTCCAAGTGTTTTCACTGCTTCTCCTCATGCTTGAAATTCTCTCCCTTCTCATTTCCACTTCCTTGCTCCTCATTCCCATTCCTCTCAACCCAATTACCCAAAAAACTCAGGTATACAGTTCTTCACCCCTTCTATTATGCTCTATTAAGAATGTTTGCTTCATAAGCAACAACTATCGTTCATCTTAAATGTTTCCATTTCCCATTCTTTTCATCTTAAGGTTCTACTGAGATCTGTCAGCTTCCTCCTGCTCCCCTAATAATTTAGCCTCCCAACTCATCCTTTTAAATTCTTAAAGCAATTTCTCTCATTCCCTCTCATCTCACTAGTTTAGATGAGAGGGAGGGTGGTATTTCTTGCTACTCATTGGCACGTCTGGGTTCTTCCACTATTACTATTACTCCATACCATTTGTTCCTTTGAGGTCCACATAAATCACATCTTCCATCCAATCAAAATCTTGAATCTGTCATTTACAGATTTTCAGAACATTTCTCTTCCTTCCCATATTCACACACACACACACACACACACACACACACACACACACACACAACAGAGTTAGAATGAAACATTATTCCAGCATAAGGCAACTTAGCAAGTTAAAAAAAAAGGGGTCTATGACATCAAAGTGGGAGTTTGTTTGGAGCACAACAGCAGCACCAGCAGCAAACCTTGGAGGCAGTTGCAAGAACTACAGCAGCAGCAGCTTCAGAGCTCTCAGCCCAGAGACAGTAAGGGGCTTCAATGACTACTCAGAAAGAGGTTGTAGGGGATCCTTTGTTGTCAATAGATATAGTTGAATACAGCTACAAGCAAAGTCTCAAAGAAAAATACTAATTGGACCCAAGTCCAAGAAGATTTTGTGGAAGTTAAAGAAAGAGATGAGTGATGGAAGAAAAATGGGGAAAATAAATGAGAATGGTACAAAAAAATTATGAAAACATAATTAATAGTTTGGTAAAAAGATACACAAAAAGTACTGAGAAAATAATAGCTTAAAAATAGAATTGACCTAATGATGAGTGAGTCACAAAAATCTACTGACAAAAAGAACTCCTTAAAAAAAGCAGAATTAACCAAATGGAAAAAGAGATATAAAAACTCACTGAAGAAAATAATACTTAAAAACTGGGCAAGTGGAAACTAATAATTCCATAAAACATCAAGAAACAACAATACAAATCAAAAGAACAAAAAAAAAGAGAAAATATTTCATCTGGAAAAATAACTAACATGGAAAATAAATCAAGAAGAGATCATTTAAGAATGATTGGCTATCTGAAATCCATGATCAAAATAAGAACCTAGATATCATATTTCTTTTTAAAAATTTCAATAGTATTTTATTTTTCAAATTACATGTAAAGTTAGTGTTCAATATTCATTTTTGTAAGATTTTGATTTCCAAATTTTTTTCTTCTTCTCTCTTAGCTCTCTTTTCCCCAAAACAACAAGCAATCTGACATAAATTATACATGTACAGTTATTTTAAACATATTTGCATATTTGTCATGTTGTGAAAAAAAATCAGAACAAAAAGGAAAAACCACATGGTTAAAACCAAACAAAAAGGTGAAAATAGTATGTTTCAATCTGTCCTCTGTCTCCATAGTTCTTTCTGGTTGTGGATGGTATTTTCTATCCCAAGTCCATTAGAATTATCTTGGATTACTTTACTGCTGAGAAGACCCAAGTCTAATATAGCTGATCATTACATAATCATGTTATTGTAACATGATTCCTGGTTCTGTCATTTTACTTAGCATCAGCTCATGTATGTCTTTCCAAGTTTTTCTGAAATCAGCTAGCTCATCATTTCTTTTTTTTGCAGCTCATCATTTCTTAAAGAACAATAACTAGATATGATATTTCAAGAAATTATAAAGGGAAATTGTTTCAATGTCTTAGATTCAAAGGGCAAAGTAGAAACTGAAAGAATTTCTCAACTGTTTCTTAAAAGAGATGACAAAAGGAAAATTTCTAGAATTATAGCCAAATTCCAAAGTTCCAAGGTCAAGGAAAGGATATTGCAAGCAACCAGAAACAAAACAACTGATGTATCATAGAGCCACAATAAGTACCACACAAGACTTAGCAGTTTCCATATTAAAGAATCAGAGGGTTTGGGATATAATATTTCTTTTTTCCTCCAAGTCAAGACGCAAAGTTTATTATAATTGTAATGCCAATTGAAGTAAGATAAGCTCCAAAAGAATTTAGAAAAGAACTAGGAACAAAAAGATAAATTTATAGGAAAAAGCTAGAAAGATCGGGTGCTTCATGTCACTTATATGCTAATTTTATGACTGAGAGGTAGAATTGAGGAGTAGTCTTAGAAGTGGAATTGAAAAGTATTGAATTCTATGACTCAGAAACTTTGTAATTACTAACCAACAGATTGTTATCTGAACTTGTTTGTGGAACTATAGCACTCCCAAAGTCAGGTCGGCTTAGGGTTAAGGTCAGGTAGCCTTAGGGTTACTGCTACATCTTCTTTAGGAGCTACACTACATCATTCCCCCTTCAACAACTGGAACCCAAATTCATTTGGGACAAAGGAAAGAAGGTCTCACCTTCTGGAGCTGCTTCAGGCTGATAAGGGATGTAGAGCTGGCCCTGCCTAGTGGAGTCCAGACTGAGAAGGAGGGACACATGACTTGAAGATGGTGGCAGCAGTATCCAGGAGGAGCTGAGTCTTAGAAATAGATAGCTGGTGGTGAAATATAATATTTCAAAATGCAAAAGAGCTAGGATTACAATCAAGCATAACCTATCCAGAAATATATAAACCTTCTGGGAGGAAATCAGACATTTAATGAAATGAGAAGTTTCAAGCATTCCTGACAAGAGACCATAGTGGAATAGAAAATTTGACTTTCAAACACAAGAGAACCATAAAACAGTAAACATAAAAAGATGACTCAATAAAGGTAAACTGTTTACATTCTTTCATGGGAAGATGATAAGTATAACTGCTAAGAATTATATCATTATTAGGAGAGTTAGATAACATCTATATATACATGAGGCATGGATGTGAGTCAATTGTGATGATGTGATCTCAAGAAAAAATGAAGGTATTGAGAAAAAGCAATATATTGAGAGAAAGGGAAATGAAGAAATAGTATGATAAAATTTTTCTCACATAAAAGAGGCATATAAGGAAGAGCTTTTATTAAAGCACAAGAAAGAGGATTTTTAAAAGAATTCTTTGGAATTCTGTATCCCACCCTTGCACTTTTATACCTGGAATGTTCTTATTCCAAAGTAGAATGAATGTTTTTACTCCTTACCTCTATCTTTTAGAATGCTTAGCTTCTTTTAAGGTTTATCTCAAGCAACACCTCATAGAGGAAGTCTAAATGACCTCTCTCATTATTATTGTTCATTCCCTCCTCAAATTATTTTGTACCTATTTGTCCGTGTAAATACTCAATCCCAACAAATCTTAAATTGCTTGGACAAGGACTGCTTTTTAAAAAAATTCTTATGTTCGTATCCCCATTACTTAGCACAATACAAATGAGATAATATTTGCAAAGTGCTTACCATATCAGTTTCCTCATTGCAAAATGAGGGGATTACACTAGATGCCCTTTGAAATACCCTCCAAATTTGTCTGTAATATTATGAATTTTCATTTTAAGGAGGGGAAGGAAACCAAGCTTGTGATTTCCCTGAATGCCCTGAATAATAGGGAATATCCATGTGGAAACTTCCTCTACAAATGCAGGTAGACTAGAAGATTGTGATTTGCCAATAGTCATACAGCCAATGTGTCAGAGGCAGGATTTGATCTCAGGTCTTTCAGACTTGGAGATCAGGTATCTATTCTCTCTGCCATGTTTCCTCTCTTCATGTTTCACCCTTTCAGTGGAATACTTATTACTAGTCAAAAGATCCTTGACTTAGAGTTAAAAATTATGTGAGAAGGCACCTTAACCTCATCAATGTATACACATTATACACATGGTCCATAAAAGAACATTATTAAGACAGTTAAGCATGTTTCCAGAGGTCATGGAGGCAGCAAGTCACAAAGCAAGTTTTTTTTTTAATTATATAGCTTTTAATTTACAAAATATATGCATGGGTAATTTTTCAGCATTGAGAGCTGCAAAATCTTTTGTTCCAACTTTTCCCCTCCTTCTCCCTCCCCCCTCCCCCAGATGGCAGGTTGACCAATACATGTTAAATATGTTGAAGTATAAGTCAAATACAATATATGTATACATGTCCATACAGTTATTTTGCTGTACAAAAAGAATCAAACTTTGAAATAGTGTACAATTAGCCTATGAAGGAAATCAAAAATGCAGGCGGACAAAAAGAGGGATTGGGAATTTTATGCAGTGGTTCATAGTCATCTCCCAGAGTTCTTTTGCTGGGTGAAGCTGGTTCAATTCATTACTGCTCTATTGGAACTGATTTGGTTCATCTCATTATTGAAGAGGGCCATATCCATCAGAATTGATCATCATATACTATTGTTGTTGAAGTATATAATGATCTCCTGGTCCTGCTCATTTCACTCAGCATCAGTTTATGTAAGTCATTCCAGGCCTTTCTGAAATCATCCTGCTGGTCATTTCTTACAGAACAGTAATATTCCATAATATTCATATACCACAATTTATTCAACCATTCTCCAATTGATGGGCATCCACTCAGTTTCCAGTTTCTGGCCAGTACAAAGAGGGCTGCCACAAACATTCTTGCACATACAAATCCCTTTCCCTTCTTTAAAATTTCTTTGGGATATAAGCCCCGTAGTAACACTGCTGGATCAAAGGGTATGCACAGTTTGATAATTTTTTGAGCATAGTTGCCCATTGCTCTCCAGAATGGCTGGATGTATTCACAATTCCACCAACAATGTATCAGTGTCCCAGTTTTCCTACATCCCCTCCAACATTGCACATTATCTTTCCCTGTCATTCTAGACAATCTGACAGGTGTGTAGTGGTATCTCAGAGTTGTCTTAATTTGCATTTCCCTGATTAATAATGACTCAGAGCATTTTTTCATATGTCTAGAAATAGTTTCAATTTCTTCATCTGAGAATTGTCTGTTCATATCCTTTAACCATTAATTAATTGAATAATGGCTTGATTTCTTATAAATTAGAGTCCATTCTCTATATATTTTGGAAATGAGGCCTTTATCAGAACCTTTGACTGTGAAAATGTTTTCCCAGTTTATTGCATCCCTTCTAATCTTGTCTGCATTAGTTTTGTTTGTACAAAAACTTTTCAATTTGAGATAATCGAAATTTTAAAGCCATCTCTAGTCATATGAAAAGATGCTCTTACTCACTATTGATTAGGGAAATGTCAATTAAAAAAACTTTGATGTACCACCCCACACCATAAGATTGGCTAATATAAAAAGAAAATGAAAAATGTTGCAGGTGATATAGGAAAATTGGAATACTGATGCATTATTAGTGGAGTTGTAATACCATTCTGGTGAGAAATTTGGAAGTATGACCAAAAAGCTATGAAACTATGCAAATCCTTTTATCCAGCAGTACCAATACTGGGTTTGTATCCAAAAGAGATCATTAAAAAAGGAAAAGCCTCTACATCTACAAATATGTTTACAGCAGCTCTCTTTGGGGTGGCAAAGAAACAGAAGTTGAAGGAATGCCCATCAGTTAGGGAATGGCTAAATAAATTGTGATATATGAATGCTATTGATATGGATGCTATTGTTTTATAAGAAATGACAAGCAGGCAAATTTCAGAAAAACAAGGAAAGTATATATGAACTGATGCTGAGTAAAGTGAGCAGAACCAGAACATTGTACACAGTAATAGTGACATTAAGATAATTAATTTTGATAGATTTAGCATTTCTGGCAATATAATAATCTAAGACAATTCCAAAAGACTAATGATGAAAAATGCTATCTATATCCAAAAAAAGAAAACAATCTAAATGCAGATTAAAGCATACTATTTTCACTTTTTTTGTTTTTTTTTCCTTTCTCCTGGTTTTTCCCTTTTGTTCTAACTCATCTTTCACAACACAAGTAATGTAAAAATGTTTAATGTGGTTATACATGTATAACCTATTTTAGATTGCTTGCCATCTTGGGGAGGGGAGAAGAGAGGAAGAAAAGAAAGGGAGAATGGAAATCAAAATCTTGTACCAGTAAATGTTAAAAACTAAAAAATAAATAAATTGAATTTAAAAGAATATGCAGATAAGCATCTTATATATACATTGTTCACCGAGTGTTATTTAGGACACTGGGACATTATTATTCATCCTTCATTTAGAATAGAATGGATTTCAATGAAATATAGTTGCACAAAGTCATCAACCTCACTCTCTTCCAGAATCATTGAAGCCCAGAAGCAAGAAAAGTCAAAATTACTGGAGATGCCCTAGGATGCATTGGATGACCTTGACATTTCTGAATGTCTGACCAAGCTTTAAACATTCCACATCACCTCTTTAAACTGGCTTGATGGCTGTTGGAACAAATTGTTCTCATCATGGTCCATTCTAGTGGGGGAAATCTTCACATGCTTGGAGTAGACATTCTCTTAAATCACCCATGGGTCTATTGGTTACCCTCAACCTGGTTTAGCCTATCTGCCAAGAAAATGTTACCAAAATGTGGCCACAGGTGAGAATTGAATGAATGATAAGGCATTCAGGAAGGACTACTACCTCTATTGTGAGAGCTTACCAATCCCTTTTCAGAACTGCTCATCCATTTTTGGTGTCCAATAGGACATTATATAGCTTATTTATAATTACATAAGCATGACTTGGACATAGGTTTTCTGATTCCTAGATTGGGTTCTATGAACAATACCATATTGCCTTCATTTATACAATTTATATATGTCATTAGGGAAAAAAAGTGTGGGGGGGGGGGTAAGAGAGAAAGACAGAAAGATAGAGAGGCAGAAACAGAGAGAATGACAGAAACAGACACAGACTCAGAGGGAGCTAGAGATAAAGACAGAACCAAAGAAACAGAGAGAGAGGAAAGGAAGGAGGGAGGAAGACAGACACAAAGAGAGAGATAGAGAAGGAAAAAGGAGGAGGTAGAGATAGAGATAGATAGACAAAAAGAGAAGGAAAAGAGAGAGAAAAGGGGGGAGAGGAAGAGAGAGAGAGCTGAGTGGTAGGTAAATAGAGCATAAACAGAACATAATGGTCAGTGTCAAAATCAGATTAATAGAAGGAAGGGCAAAACAAGACTTTATACTGATGTTAGTTCCTTTTACTCCAGCTTCTGATTGGATCATTCCACCGGACCCACTCTCTCCAAAGTCACCAAAGATTTCTTAGTTGCCTAATCCATTACCACAGCACATTTCCTAGCAGGCAGGTCAGAAACTCAGCAGAGAGATTAAGGCAAGATAGATATATTTAAGAATCATCAGCATAAAGATAGCAATTAAATACAGGGGTGCTGGTGAGATTTCCACCTGAAATAGTACAGAGGAAGAAGAAAAGAGGGCCCAGGAAAGAATCTATAAATTTTAGGGCATGATCTAAATGAAAATCTAACAAAGGAGACTGAAAAAGAGTGATCTGATGGAGAGGAGCAGAACCAGAAGAAGTATTAAAGAATTAAAGTCTGAAGAGAGGTTAAGAAGAATGAACCAGCAGAAATGATAGGGGTGAAGAAGGAAGCAATCTGTGGCACAAGACAAGATGGAATGAGATCTTGTGCGGAGGGTGGGGGGGTGGGGGAAGTTGCCTTGATAAGGTGTAGGGCCATTTTTTCTATGTGATGTAGGAGTCAAGGAGAAAATAATGATAGAAGGCATCTTAATGCATACAGTCGATGCTTAATAAATGTTTATTGACTAACTGTACCTAAAAGCAAAATCCCTCCCTAAGGCCAAGTTATGTCAACAAAGTCTGCCATGAAGCACAAATTTTAAACAAAGCAACTTAGAATCTCCTTGATAAGTCTCATGGGGGCAGAGGGCAATCTATCTTAGATTTAAAGACATCTATCCTCTGAAGAGTTTGGGGCTCCACTGGTGCTATATATTTGACTCCCTTTCTCCAGAGGTGGTTGTCATAAGAATGAATGGAGAGTCTTCCAGATTCCAGGACCATGATATACTTCTTCATTTCCTCAAATCCTCCTCATTATGACTTTAATATTTCTGCTGTTCCTCATCCAGTAGAGGACCTTTACTAGGTTGGGAACTTGAGGTCTGACAAGCAATTACTTCTGAAGCAATGCTAATAATTTGAATGAGAGTCTGTTTAGACAAACAGTAGTTCAGGACAACCTTGTCTGGGAGGCCAGGAACATATGCAAAGATTATCACCAGTAGTAAGGATTATGGGCTCTGCCTTTGAAAGTTTACTTTTCTTTCCTTTTCTTTTTCTAGTCACAGTCAATTAAAGCTGACCTGTCTAGGGATCAGAATGTCTTAAGAGAATTGGAACTATTAGTGACATCATCTCTTCTACTGTAAAAAGAATTGATGTGTTATGGGCTGGCAACCAGACCAAATTGAGATACCAGTAATAACCTCTCGCAAATACAGTTTTAGGATTGTGAGCAACCAAATTGGATTTGACCATTAGCCCACCTAACTGGGTTATCTGGGTGACTTACTTTCATCTTTGTACTTCCTCACTCAGTATGCTATAGTAAATACTAATGACTACTTTTCCTAGTAAATGGTTTTATGTGCTAATCTCCTTTGCCAGGCAAGTAGCAATGGCTATGCAAAGATGAACATTCTCTTTTCCAAGCTTGAGTTGATGGGATAGTGATAAGCCCCACTGGAATTCCTGTCTGGGTGTTTGTTCTCAATGACCTGGGTGGCAGTAAGAGCCAGTGGAAATCACTCAACACTTAAATGTTCTTTGTCTACATCTCCCTCCCTCTGCTGTTTTCTTTTTTTCCCCCTTCAAATAGGTTGTGAAAGTATTAGGGAGGAAAAAAACTGGTAAAGCTACTTTTGAACTTTTTACCTTCCATTTGAAGCATTTTTTTTAAGCCATAAAAAAAAAAAAAAAAAAAAAAAAAAACCTAATTCTGATGATCTGGTGAGAAAATTGCTAGTTTGGATGTTTGAAAAGTTAGGCAGGGATATTGTTGAACTGGGAAACTTACTCTGCACTGTATGCTTGTGGATATTTTCTGAAAAATGTTCAAAACATAGAACTACTTGTCACTGGACTCAGGAAAATATAATCTATGATGATGAGACTGTTAGAAATGTTTATAAGCATTTCTTATTCAGAGCTGTTCAATTTGTATGAAAAGAATTGATATTTTAATAGCATATTCTAATCAGTGTGGCACTGAGTCACTCAAACACCTTTTTATGATTCTTTTACACTAGCTTAACTATACCAAATTATTTGAAAACTTTTAAAACTGATTACAGTGTTTCTGAAACTTGAGTTCCTTGTCTTGAGTTTCTTCCCTGAGGTAAGAAGAGCATCTTAAAGTGTTTAGGCCAAGGCATTCTATGGTCTGGAAGTCAGGAGAAATTAATTCTAGCACAGACTGAAGTAAAGTAAATTCTAGGGAAAATATCTTATTATATATGTGTCTGATTTTTTTCTCCTCTAAAATGGGTTAATGCAATAGAAGAAGAAATTTTCTATTCCCTGTTCTGTTGGCCTTGACATTTTATATTGTGTGTAATATTTTTCCAGTTAAGTTTTCCATTTGTTGGCATATACTTGGGCATAATTATTTCTGACAATTTCCTCTATTTCCTCTGCATTTATTTGAATCATTCCCATCTCATTTTAATTTTGAAACTTTAACTTAATTTTATTTTTATTCATCAATAGATCTTCTATTTTCTTGGTCTTTTCAAAAAAAAGATTAATCGGTTTTATTTATCATTGTAATGATTAGCTATCAATTTTCCTTATCTCATTTGATTTTCAGAATTTTTTTATACTTATTGGGGAATTGTTGATTTGTTCTATTTCTAATATTTTATTTTTATGTTCAGTTCATTGACCTTTACTTTCTCTTTCTCCTTCTGATATAACAACAAACAAGCATTTACTAGGTATTATTTGCCATACACTATACTTGAGGAAAGTGATTGATAGGTTGTTTTATTGTTATTGTTTTCTTTGACATAATTATTTATTATTTTATGATTTCTTTTTGAACTATTCATTCCATAGGATGATTTTTAAATTAGAACCTTTTCTTCATATTTTCTTTTTTGCTTACATAATAGCTTGTAAAGCATATGTTTAATATTTCTGTCTTTCTACATTTATGAGTTCTAAATATCTTATTACATAGTGAAGTTTCATAAAAGCTTCCTGCAATGCTTAAAATTATTTATGTTCTTTAAAATTTCCATTTAGTACAGCCAATGTTCTATCATATCTGATAGTCCATTCAGATCCTTAACATCTTTCTTTTTTATCTTTCTCTTACATAAAAACATATCTATCTTGATAAGGCTAAGTACTATGACAGAAGAAAAAGTATATATGAAAGCACTTAAGCCAAAAAAAAAAAAAAAAGAAAAGAAAGAAAGAAAGAAAGAAAAGAAAAGGAAAAAAAGAGGAAGAAGAAGAGGAAGAAAAGTGAGAGTAAAGAAACAGAGATTTTTGACAAGAGGAACTCTCTCAATTAAAAAGGACAGTAGCAAGCAATAATGATGTTACCATGGAGAAATTATTAATTCTTTAGTGTATTGCATCATTATATGATTCTGTTATAAATGCTAGAAAAAAATTTAAAGAACTTAAAAAAAAAACTGCCTCTAATAAGTGATTGCATTTAAAGTTTCCCATTATAAATGCATAGAAATATCTTATGTATGTGTGATCTGGAATCTCTCAGCCAAGTACTGGAGAATATCTTCAGTGATTAAGTGAAAATGGATCTCACCTAGGGACTGAAGGAAATAAGTACATTTGAGAATAACTTCAACATTTAACGTGCATGGGTTTGTGATGGAACTGTCTTAAAGTTGTAATCCTTTAAAAAGGTCTTAAATGAAGTAGATAACTAATTTGTCATGTAGAAAGCCTTCTCCCATTACAACCTTTGTGTTTTGCACAGGTCAGACCCTGCTTTGTTGTTCTACATGACCACAGCCATGTGACTGCAGCTGAATAACCTAAAATAGCCAGAGGTTAAAATGTGAGAATTTTATGTTTTTAGACAGTTTTTATGCCTGTTAGAAAGTTAATTAGGAAGTGAAACCATAAGTAGTTGACAGCACACATTGTTGGCCACTAGCACACTGTGACAAACACCACTGAAAGGCATGTCACTTTCTTTTGTAAACAGAAAGGTAAGGAATTCGCACAAAAATGTATTGGTGAAGATCTGCTTTTCATCAGGGCCAAACCGAATAGTAAACAACAGAAATAACTTGTTTTAATAAAGGGTGGTGTTGAAACATTTATCAGCAAGCTTTTTCTCGCGATTTCAAAAAATCTATTTGGGGAAGAAAAGCCCTTGCCTTGAAGGAACCCAATCTGAAATTTAGTTAGAATGTTTTCTTCAGGTCAAGGTCAAGAAACTTAAGGAAAATTTGACTTGAGGGCAGCAACTCCTTCTCAAAAGACTAATGCATGATGACCGAGCAATTTTAGATTATTTGTTTGAGGAATCTTAGCAAGATATTTCTGCTGGAATAATTTTACCTATTCTTTGTTTTTAAATGCCTTTAGGTAGAAATAATTTCAAAAGGGAATCTAATGCCAGGAGAAGTGATTTTCCCCACATAAATATGAGGTGTTTCAAAATTCACAAAAATAAGGATAGGACAGGACTGAGAAGCAGTAATGGACCTGAGCCAGGGAAAGGGGGGGGGGGAGGGGAAGGGAGAGGAGAGAGGAAGGAAAGGAAAAGGAGAGAAGCAGGTCAATTGAGTTCCACAAATTTTACAGATAAAAGAAAAGACCATAAGTATCAAAAAAAAAAAAAAAATAGGCAAGAAAAGCCAAGCAATTTTCAAAAAAATGAAAATTACCAACGATTCACACGATTGTGTGAGAGAAGGCTTCAAGTCACTAATAATAGACAAATGAAAATTTCTGTCAAGTTTAAATTTATTTATTTATTTTAATATACATCGCTTTATGAATCATATTGAGAGAAAAAATCAGGGAAAAGGGGGGGAAACATGAGAAAGGGGGGAAAAAAAAGAAAAAAGAAATAACTATAGCATATGTTGATTTACATTCAATCTCCATAGTTCTTTTTCTGAATACACATGACAATTTTTTTTCCATCTGAGAAAGCATTTATTAAGCATTTGTTATGTGCAAAGAATTTTGCTAAGTCCTGGGTAGAGAGAAAAAGGTAAGACAGTTCCTTGTCTCAAAGAATTCTTATTCTTATAGAGTATACAACATAAGAAGTCACTCAATCATTTATTAAGCACAGTTTATAGTATTTACCAGGTTTGTACTAGGTATTATTAGAGATGAAAACATAAAGAATGAAATAATCTCTAATTTCTTTTTTTGGATATTATATATACTTTTTTACTAAAACTTTTATTTTTCAAAATATAGGCATAGATAATCCTTGCAAAACCTTGTGTTCCAATTTTTCCTCCTTTCCCCCACCTCCTCCCCTAGATGGCAAGTAGTCCAATATATGTGAAACATGATAGAAATGAATGTTAAATCCAATATATGAATATATAGTTATACAATTATTTTGCTGCACAAGAAAAATAAAATCAGACAGGAAAAAAATGAGAAAGAAAATAAAATGCAAGAAAACAATAACAAAAAGAGTAAAAATACTATGTTGTGAACCACATTCAGTTCCCATAGTTCTGTCTCTGGATGCAAATGGTTCTCTTCATCATAAGATCATTGGAACTGCTCTAAATTATCTCATTGCAGAAGAGAACCACATCCATCAGAATTGATCATTGTTGTTGCTATTTACAATGATATCCTGGTTCTACTCATTTACTTAGCATTAGTTCATGTGAGTCTCTCTAAGCCTCTCTGAAATCATCCTGCTGATTGTTTGTTATAGAGTTATAATATTCCATAACATTCATATATCATAACTTATTCAGCCATTCTCCTACTGATGGGCATCCACTCAGTTTCCAGTTTCTGATCACTACAAAAGGGCTGCCACAAACATTTTTGCACATGTAGGTCCTTTTCCCTCTTTTAAGATCTCTTTGGGATATAAGCCCCAGTAGAAACACTGCTGGATCCAAGGGTATGAGAGTTTGATAACATTTTGAGCATAGTTCCAAATTGCTCTCCAGAATGATTGGATCCATTCACAGTTCCACCAACAATGTATCAGTGTCCCAGTTTTCCCACATCTCCTCCAACATGATAAATGCAGTTTAAAACAATTTTGAATTTGCATTTTTATTGACATTTCTAAACCACATTGCTTCCATTTTAATCATCTTCCTCATCCTCTTTACCCCCTTCTCACTGTAAACTCTCCCCCTAAAATTCAGGTAGGTGAGCTTTTGCCTTCTCTAGCTTGAAACTAGGCTTGAAACTTCCTAGATATTTTCAAATACCTATGCCATACACTTTTGGTGCCACTTTATATGTTGTCTTTCCTCATCAGAATGTAAACTCCTAGAGGATAGGGACGTTCATGGTTGCTTGTGTTGGTATCTCCAGCACTTACCATAGTGCCTGACTCATTGTAAGCACTTAATAAGCACATTTAACTTTAAAAAGAACAATGTGAGCAAGGTGAACACAATAGTTCCCACATGGTTTAGAAAACTTTTTTGTTGTTGTTTAGTCATTTTTCACTCTTCATGACTCTTTTTGGGGTTTCTTGGCAAAGATACTGGAGAAGTTTGCTATATCCTGCTTCAGGTCATTTGACAAATGAAGAAACTGAGGAAAACATTTCATTATTGTAAATTTTTATAATAGTTAATATCATATAATTATTATATTATTATAACAATACTTATAAATGATTATAAATAAATCATAATGATAATTATAATGAGCATTTATATAGCACTTTGAGGTTTGCAATGAGCTTTTACAAATATTACCTCACAATATCCTTGGGAGGTAAGAGCTATTATTATTTCCATTTTGTAGATGAGAAACCTTAGGAGAAGTTAAATAACTTAATCAGGATCACATAGTTTGTAAGTATTTGGGAATGATTTTGAACTCAGGTCTTCCTAACTCCAGGTCTATCATTCTATCCACAGTGCCATCTAGCTTCCTAAGGAGAAATATATAAGCAATATAAAGACCAGAAAGAACTAGCTGACCCTTATATGGAAACCTACACTGAATAACATAAAGCAGGCTGATAAAGAGGTAATTGTTAATTGTAAATATTCCATACCATGAAAACTTTTCTCAGTACTAATTGGTGTTAATTGTATGTCTAGTTGTATCCATGCAGGCTGGATTATTTGAGGGAGAGAGGGAGAAAGTAAGTGTGCTTGGGGAGAGAGAGAGAGAAAGAAAGAGACAGACAGACAGACAGAGACAAAGATAGAAATAGAGACAGAGACAAAGAGAGACAGAGAAACAGACAAAGTATGAGCATAAGAAGGAGAAATAGAGTCTAAAGTACCAGTAGGATCTCAGAAGGTGACTTGTGTTGTTTAGTTATTTTCAGTCATGTTCAGCTCTTCATGACTTCATTTAGGTTTTTTTAGAGGAAAGATACTGGAGTGGTTTGTCATTTCCTCCTCCAGCTTATTTTACAGATGAGGAAACTGATGCAAACAGAATTAAGTGATTTGCCCAGAGTCACATAACTAGCAGCTATCTTAGGTCAGATTTGAAATCATGAAATTAAGTCTTGCTAACTTTAGGCCTGGCACTCTTATCCACTAGGTCATCCAACTGCCTGCCTCAAACTCAGTTTGTCTAAAATAGAACCTGCCCCTCTTCTGAACTTCTATATTTCTTTCAAGGGCTCTACTATCCTTTTATACAACTAAGCCCATAACAATAGCCTTTATTCCTCATTCTCTTCTCTCTCTCTTCCCCGTTTATATATGAAATTTTAAAATCTCAGCATTTCTATCTCCATAAAATCTCTAATATCTGCCTCTTCCCCCTTCTCCCCACTCACATGGCGACTACCCTTATTCAGGCCCTTACTTCCTCTAACCTGAATTATTTTAGTTGCTTCCTAATTGATCTTCATGTTTCAAGTATCTTCTCACTCTTAGCCATTTTCCACATAGTTACTAAAAGGATTTCTCTAAGGTAAAGTCTCCAAGTCACTTGTTTATTCAATAAACTTTAATTATTCCCTATTACTGCTAGGATAAAATATAATTCTTTTAAGCCTTTAAAACCATTCACAACTTCACCCAAATTTACCTTTTCTATTCTGTTATACTTTACTTCTCCTTCTGCACTACCCCTTTCTCATATCCTGAGATCTAGTCAGATTTGATTTTTTGCTATTTCTTACACATGACAGTATATTTTTGATTTCTATACCTTACCCTGACCATCCTTCATGCTTGGATTTCATTCCTTTATTACCTCTGATAGATAATTAGAATTCCTTCTTCCTTTGAAAAATATAACCTTCTACATGAAGTGCTTTTTGATCTCTGTCCCCCCAATTAATTTATATTTGGTTTGCATATATTTTATATATTCATGTATAATAGAATATACATTCAAGTGATAATTTAATTTTTTATCTGTCTCTAGTATCTATTAACAGTTCCTGAGACATAATGGTAAGCACTGAATAAATGTTTTTCAATTGATTGAGATCCTTTCTAGACATCTTGAAAAGCATTATTTATCCCTATGTGAATCACTAAGAAAAAAAATTAGGTAGGTCTTGGAAAGTGTGATAAATTTTTATATAATTTCTGTCTTGTCCTGCTTATAGGATTCTGGAAAAATAACATATCTTGGAAAATAGCTGATCATATTCAAGTCTGTATATGGCCAATCAATATCTCTCCATAAACAATCACCCACCCCTACTTGTTTGTTCCTTTTTAGTTCAGCAAATGGTCTATTTTTCATTGCAAATCTCCTACCATTTGCCCTATGGAAAAGAGGATGCTGCTACTTCCTCTTTTGGACCAGAAGGTCCAAAGTTACTCTTTATAGACAGAACCTTCTTTTTGTTAGATGCACAGATCATGATCATCATGACTCATTTCAAATCTCCACTATTTGGAAATAAAATTTAATTCCTTGAAGTGAAAGCCAGAAGCAATGAAATTTGGATAGAAGCTAAAATAATCTGACCCCACAAGACACCAAAATAATTGGTTTGCTTAATTCTAAGAATTTAGAGTGAGGATATCAAAAGTGATCATGATAAGATAAGAGATCAGTTGTCCATAATTGTAGATCAGGAGATCTTAACTTTGTGTGTGTATTATGACAATACCTTTGGTAGTCTGGTGAAACCTATGAATCCTTTCTCAGAATATTTTTAAATGCATAAAATTAAATATGAAATTACTAAGGAAACCAATTACATTGAAATTTAATTATCAATTTAAAAAAACAATGGATCTTGGGTAAAGAACCTGTGATGTAAAGGGAAGAATACAACATAAAAGAAAACTTAAAAGATTTTAATATTGAAAAATATGCTCTTCTCTAGGCAACCTTTTTAAACTTATATTTCATAAACTAAGTTTCTGTTTAAGAGGCCAGAACTATGATGAAAGCTAAGAAAATATGAATATTGAAATAACTTATTTAATTCTAAGAATTTAGACTCAGAAACAAAAACACAATTTAGAGATTGAATCTAACTCAATAAACATTTTTAAGTACCTACTATATGCCAGGTACTGTGCTAAATACTAGAGATATAAATGAAAAAAAGAAAGGCAGTACCTGTCCTTGAGGAGCTTACAATATAATGGGGAAGACAACAATCAATCAATACAACACCTACTATAACAGTTTCTATAATAAAGTGTCAGGCACTATGCTACAAACAAAAGGTAAACAAACCAAAGGAAGCTAGAAAAGGGTGGGAAGGAGAGAGAGTTCTAAGTGAAGCTGAACTATTCATGGAAAAATAGAGATATCAAATTATAGTAGAATATAGAAAGTAGACTGTGTATCAGTCTTCATGATGTCCATGAAAAAAGAAGGATCATTTTTAGGCCTTCTACATGTTCTCCCAAATGAGTAAAAGGAATAGTGGAACTATATATGCTACTGACCCAAAGTCACACAAGAATAAACAACCACTTTCCAAATAGTTGACCTAAGTTCATTTGCCTGACAGCAAACCAATACAATGGGGGAAAGTAAGAGAATGATGAAGAAATTCTCAGAAATAAGAAGAATAATGAGACTATCTCAGGAGAATATAGAGAAAGAGTAATTAAGGAACCCAAGTGGGCTTCAAGATCACATTACACTGGGAGGAAGGGAATTGTAGAGAAGATAGAAGAATCATTCATCTTGAAAATGGTATAGGACAAAATAGAGAAAAGTTTGATCATCAGTGGCAAAGTTGTTGTCGTCAGCATTAAGTTATTTGGCATATGTGATTAATCATTGGTAAGGATCAATGACTTAAAGGCTACAATTTGTTAGTCCTATAGCTGCCTATATTATAGCCAGAAGCAAATAGATAAATTTCCTAAAAGCTAGAGGCATGTTATTTTGTATTTTCCATTAGTGATATCTTTATAAAACAAAACTTCCCTTCACTTGGTATAAAAACATACTATTAGTCAGAAAGGTACATGGTATTAACTCACAAATATGAAGTAGGTTCAGTGATCAATAGTACCAGAATGCCAGGCAAAAAACTATTAGGGACACTTTTCCTAATAGTTTCCTAAACTAATAATTAGGTTATTCTTAATTTCCATTTTCACACAACAGAGATGATCTGAAGAACCAAATTTTCTCCTCAATTTTTTTAAATACAAAATTTAGATATGTACATGTTGCATCAAGATGTATATTCCTTGAAAACAGAATTTTTTGTGTCGTTTTTTTGTTCTTTTTTTGTCTTCTATGCTTATGACAATAACTGGAAATATTATAGGCATTTAATAAATGTTTTTGGTTAATATACGTTTATGTTCATGAATTTTGTAAATAATGTCTAGGTTGTTAGGCAGTCCAGTGGATAGAGTGTTCACTTTGGAATCAGAAAGAATTGAATTCAAATCCAGACTCAGACACTTACTGGCTATATGATTCTGAAAAAGTAACCTTTGCTTGTCTCAGTTTCCTCAACTATAAAATGGGGATAATAATAGCACTCACTTTGCAGTATTGTCATAAGGATAAATGAGGTAATAGTTATTACAAAATTCTTAGCATTGTGTCTAGCACATGGTAAACACTAACAAATGTTTGCTTTCTCTCTCCCTAGAATTTCCCAAAGTTTCACCCTACTGATAGAACCAGATGTTTTCTTGACTTATTCAAATATAGCTATGCCAATTCTGTGTATAGAAAAGAGAGCTGCCTGCTACATTGAATATATCTTTGAGGTTTAGGCTGATGATAGGTCAGGAATTTTCTTCTGATACTTTTCACCAAATGAGCATGATCTTGATTCTTGAAGATCTACGAGATAAGCTTTAAGAATCCCAACTAAGTTGGAAAAATTCTGAATATAGGTCTATTATATCTATGATCAAAGAACAAATATAGCAAAGCTCAGAGGTTCATCATGGCCTCCAAGAGATAAGTGGGGAGGGGGGGGGGAGAAGGGGAGATGGTTGTTTTTTTAAGCTATGGTAAGCTACTTGAGGTCATGATGATTTCATGATTTTTTTTTGTATTCCCAAGGGTCACTAAATTTCCTGGACTATAATAAATATTTTATGATTAATTGATTGGACCCATCAATCAATCAATCAATCATAAAACATTTAATATATACCTACTATGTGTCACGTATACACACATACAAACACACAGGTAGGAGTATGGGGAAGGGTATGTGTGTGTGGAGATAACAGATATAGGAGACAGCCTATACAAAAAAGATGAAATATGCATAAAGAACAGAAAGCCTGACAGTTTGACTGGACTAAAAAGTTCATAAGGAGAAAAATGTAATATTGTAAATATAATCATAATATGATAATAAATATAAATGTAACAAATACAAGCATATATATATTCATATAAATTTTATTATGCAATTACTAGGTACCAGGCACTTTGGTTTATATATAATACAATTTTATTATATTTTGATTATTTATTTTGTATAAAGGTTTTATTTGTATATAAATATATTTGTATGTGTATTCATATGTGAATAAAATCAAATGTGTATGTGTATATATATTAAACCAAAGTGCATGGCATATAATAAGTGCATAATAAATGAGATATATTTCATATGTATACATTGCCAAAGAGTCTGGCACATAGTAGGTGCCTAATAAATGTTTTATGAATTTAAATATATATTGAACGTGTGTGTGTGTGTGTGTGTGTGTATACATATGTGTGTATACACATTTTTTTCTCAAAACATTCATAGTCTTATTGCATATATTTTCCCTTTAGGAACTTTTCAGTCCATCAAAACTAGCAGCCTTCCAGTTCCTTTTATTCCATTTCCTTCATAATAGCTCTCTCATATCTACTGCCTCCTCATCTCCACCTCCAATTTCCTTTGAAGCTCAGTTTAAAATGTTTTTTTCTACATGAGGCCTTTTTCCAACCCTCTAAATGATGCTGATTTCTTAATATGCTTATATCTGTACATTCTGTCCATAGGATTAAAGGACAATAGCTTTATAGTCAAAAAGGAGCCATAATTATTTTAAAAATTAGGAAACCACAATGCAGAGAGTTAAGGTGACTTGCCCACAAGTTACATAGCTACAAAGTGTTAGAGATAGGATTTGAACTCACATCTTCCTGTTCTCAAGTCCAGCATTCTATCCATGATACTCCACTGTGTTATATATTGTCTCCTTCTTGAGCTTCTTGAGATCAAAGACTGATTCATCTTTGTGTTCCCAGTGCCTATTAGTGTCTAACATACCATGAGTACCAATAAATATCTGTTGGGTGATTGATTTCTTCATGAAATGAGCATTGCTGGTAGAATTCTTTTAATCTGTAGACTAAATATCACATCAGTGATTTCTTTTTACATTATTCTTGTTTCCTTGTTCAATTTTCCAGGAACTGGTAAGGGGAAATGAGAGAAGAATTTTGATAGTTAAAAATTTGGTCTGAAACCACTGATAAGGCGTTAGGGTCTTTTAAATAATAATAGACCATCTCAGGAATTTAATGGTAAGCAAAGTCCAAGATATTTCTCATTGACTTCCCAACCTTTTCATCCCAGGCTCATTCAAAAAGTTGCCCTTATTGAGAGATTCAGTAAAATTTCCTACCTCTACACTCCTCTTAAGTAGCTTTTTAAAAATCCCATTACTTTCTCTGACAGATTTGACCTTTTTCTATTTTCAGATTGTTTCTAAATTTTCTACTGAACTCATGCTATGTTCCTGAGAAAAAAGGAATTGCAGGAAAAAATGTGTGGCTGCCTTGTGTATTTCTCTCCTTCCCAAGGAAGACCCAACCCAGTGCTCCCTGAAGCTGCAGGAGGCCAATGGTGAGGCTACAGTTTCAGCAGCTGCACATCAGCAAGGGACACTCTCCTGTCCACAGTAACTCACCTCACACCTTGGAATTATTCATGTAATGAAGCCTGACATAACAAGCTGTTACTGTTAAAGAATTGTATCCCAAGTTGAGGATTATGGTTTTGTTCCACTGTAAAAAATAATAATAATATGTTTATATGCATATGGACATAAACCGTGTATTTAACTGAGAGAAGATGATTTCACTGGGGACTAGATTTAGGTCTTGCTGAAGTTTATAAACACACATCTGGAGAGTAGGGAATGGAGGGGGAGGAAGAAGAGGGATAAGTCTTGGGGATAATGGATTCAATTCAAGGGATTGTTATTGCTCAGTCATTTTCAGTCATGTTCAACTCTTAATGGTGCCATTTAGGGTTTTTTGGCAAAGGAAAAAAATGGTTTGCCATTTCCTTCTCCAGTTCATTTTAGAGATGAGGAAATTGAGGCAAATAGGATTAAATTACTAATTCAGGTCACACAACCAATAAGTGTCTGAGGCTAGATTTGAACTCTGATTTTCTGTCTACTGAGCCATCTACCTGGATAAACAATTACAAAGCTAGTCATAATGCTATCTTGTAGGCAAATTGGATGTCTAGGGAATGAATATTCTTTGTTCTCTAGATTACCAGAAAATGGATGGTGATGATGATGATGATGATGATGATGATGATGATTTTGATATAGCTAACATTTATGTAGCACTTTAAGGTTTGCAAAAGTGGCCCAGCAAATAGAACACTGCATCTGGAATCAGGGACATATGAGTTCAAATCCAGTCACTGACATTTCCTAACTGTATGACTCTGGCCAAATTATTTCACTTCTATATGTATCAGTTTCTTCAACTATAAAACAGGGATCATAATAGCATCTATCTCCCTGGGCTGTTATGAGGATCAAAAGAAATAAATTTTGTGAAGTGCTTTATATATTGCCTTGCACATAATAGGTACTTAATAAAGGCTTGTTCCCTTCTCCTTTCCCCAATTGATCCCTTCAACAACCCTTTGAGTTGGGTGATGTTATTTCCCCCATTTTACAAATGATTTTACAGAAGTTCCTTTCTCATTCCTGCTGTCATATGGGAACATAGAATCAAAAGACTAGTGTTAAAAAGAATATTATCATCTCTTCCATTTTGCACCTGAAAATAGTGATGACCAGTCAGTCAACAAACATTCACTAAGTACGTACTTACTATGTGTTGAACATTTTTCTAAGCACTAGGTATACAAATACAATCCCGATTTCACTTAATTCTAAGGGAATTGACTAGTTAAGGGAAAGAGAAAGGACTGAAAGGGAAAGAGAAAGGACTGAAACACATCACCTACACACCTACCTCCTTTACTTATGTGCTATTCCTATTGACTTTTAAGAGATTTACAATTCGGATTGAAAAGACCTCAGGTTAACTAGTCCAACCCCAATTTGAAATAAGCATTCTTCATATGAGCCAGTGCAAAAATAGGATGCTCCAAAAAGTAAGGACCAGATTTTAACATATTTAGTAATAATTTAATGTAGCTTAGTAATACTTAGATCGATCTGCAACTTCATCTTTGAAAGTGCTCTCTCAGAAGGTAGAATTTTCAAGGTATACATACTTCTCCATCCTATTCCACTCATACCTTCCCACAAAATGTCCACAGGAATTCCACCTAAGCTACTAGGAGCTTTTTCTCTAGGTTTCCTGGTACTGTGAGTCTCCCAAAGGAGTACTCCTCCCTCTCAATCAATCTCCAGTTATTGGCTGCTTACTTCCAAGCACCCAACACTAGATACAAACTATAATATTATGTTAATCACAGATGCAACAGGTAGGTTTTATCAATCACCTCTCTCAGAGACAGTGCTTTATGCAAAAGGTCATGAAAAAGTATATAATGGGTATAGCTAGGCTACAGCAATATAGCCATAAGGAGTTACAGGGGGAAATATCAAAAAGGATGGCATTAGAATTAGAAAAACAGGTCCAGAAGAAAGGTTAAGTTTCTTATTTTTTTCATTAAAATTTTTTTCTGCTTAATAATATTTTTAAATTGCATGTAAACACAGTCTTCAACATTTTTTTAATTTTGAGTTCCAATGTTTTTTGCCCTTATTCCTTTCCCTATCCCCTCCCTAAGAGAGCAAACAATCTGATACAGTTTGTATCAAACAATCTGATATAGTTTGTACATGTACAATCATGTTAAACATATTTCCATACTATTCATGTTGTGAAAGAAAAAACAGAAGAAAAAGGAAAAAACTACATAAAAGGGAAAAAAATTGAAAATAGCATACTTTTGATCTGCATTCAGTCTCCATAGTTCTTTCTCTGGATGTGGATAGCATTTTCCATCCCAACTCTCTTGAAATTGGTCTTGGATCTTTATATTTCTGGGAAGAGTTATATCTCTCATAGTAGATCATCATATTATGTTGCTGTTAGTGTGGATAATGTTGTCCTGGTTCTGCTTACTCTACTCAGCGTCAATTCATATGGTTTTTTTCCAGATTTTTCTGAAATTTGCCTCTTGATCATTTCTTATAGAACAATAGTATTCCATTACAGTCATATACTACAACTTGTTCATCCATTTCCCAATTGATGGGTATCCAATTATTTTCTAGTTCCTTGCCACTACAAAAATAGCTGCTACAAACATTTTTGTATATGTGAGTCATTTTCCCTTTTTTATGATCTCTTTGGATTACGGACTTAGTAGTGAGATTGCTGAATCAAACGATATGAACAATTTTATAATCTTTTGGGCATAGTGCTAAAATAGCTCTTCAGAATGGTTGGATCAGCTCACGACTCTACCAACATTGTATTAGTATTCCAATTTTCTTCCATCATCTTCAACATTCATTTTCTTTTTCTGTCAGGTTTCTTCAGATTCAATGGTATGCTCAAGTAGGATTTGTGGAAAACCATACAGGAGAAATATTACATAGGATGGGCAGGCATGAATTGGATTAAAGTTTTGGCCATGGAGGGAATTTTCACAGTGAGACCATATATTCTTTGAAATCTTGAAGTTTGTTACATTCTGAATGAATTTCTTTTCCTTTTTGTTTTTTTAGCTTCTCTTCTACTTTTGAATTGGTGCAAATTGGACTAATAACAAGTAGCATTTATTTCATGCTTTAGAGTTTACAAACCATTTTATAAATATCACCGCAGTGTATCTTCACAATGACTCTGGAAGGTAAGAGGTAGATAAAAGATTGATTCAAGAGGCCTGTCTAAGGTCACAAAGACAGAAGCAATTATCAGTCATGATTCCAACTTAGATATTTTAGTTCCCAGATTAAGCATTTTTCCCTATTCCACAATTCTACAATTAAAAAAAAAAAACAATGTACATATTTACAGGGGTCCTCAAACTTTTTAAATAGGGGGCCAGTTTACTGTCCCTCAGACTGTTGGAGGGCCAGACTATAGTAAAAACAAAAACTTTGTTTTGTGGGCCTTAAAATAAAGAAACTTTATAGCCCTGGGTGCAGGGGATAATTGTCCTCAGCTGCCGCATCTGGCCCACGGGCCATAGTTTGAGGACCCTGATAGGAGAACTAGTACAATAAATGTTTCCAAATAAATTTTTTTTCAAATAAATTCAGTTGAGAAGGGATAGGGGCAGATTAGACAGGCACTCTGGAACACAATGAGTGCACAGCAGTTTGAGATGGGTAGAAATGTAATATCTGGCAGAGTCCTATTTTAAAGAACTATTAGCCTTGCTAACTAGATGCTCAGCTCCATTATTTCTTTGCTACTGAGGGAGGAATCCTTCAGTTGGGTCATTGCCCTACAAATTTCAGCACCTTGAGATAATACTTCAGTTGCCCCATCCAAGTTATGCTAAGGTTTTACTTGACAGAAAACTCATGCAAACATATGTGAGTATTATTTGGAAAGCTTTCCCATTAATTTATATTTCTTGCTTTTTTCTCCCCTTTGAGTTTCCCCCTCACATTTCAGGGTTGTTCATATGAACAAGGTTGAACTAAGTAATCTTTCTCATAGTTTCTACCTGACACTCCAAATAGCCCAGGTTCGTTCAGAATTTGGCTTAGGTTTCTTGAAACACAGCCGAAACTTGATCTTGGTTTGTGAACTTTGGCAAAACAGTCCTTGAGCCTGCTCCAAGCTCCCCCCAGCTGTCATACAGCATGTGTTCCCCTCTCTGGAGCCCCAGAAAATCCAGATGGCCTCTATGTTGTTGTTGGTGTTCACCCGTCTCCCTGCATCCAGATTGCTGTTTCTCCTTCTTGCAACCTTGTGTCCATCTACCTTTCCTTGGCATGGACCACCATACTCCTGAGAGAAAATGAGAATCCTGTGACCATATTGTAGTCTGAACAAGCATAGCCTTCATGCAAAGAAGCCAGGTTTTTTTTTCCTCCTTGGAACCACTCCCATTCCAGTCCCTATTGGATGAGTACAAATACTCCTACATTCTAGTCTGCCATCTCCCTGGTAAGAAAATCCTTCTAAGTTCCAATACAATTGGAATCATTATTTCTTTACCAAATCTCCTATTGTACTATGAGAGTAGTGGTACGTATCTATTATCTCAAATGTTATAATCTTTCAAATCCAAAATTATCTGAAGTCTCTCCTCCCCAAGGCATAATGGGAAGTCCCAATTGAAGAAAATGAGTTTCATACTGATTGACTTTTCCTTAGTAATTGAGTAAAATTGACACGGGGCTAAATTTTCACATGATCCACTGAACTGTATTTAGAACTATAATTTTTTCACCTAAAATAAGTACATAAAACAAACCACAACACTTGGAACAAAGCATTTTCTCTGTGGAGTTAGGGTGGAACAGGATGGTTTAGGGGATGAGTTGCCCTTAGCATGCCTTTGAGCAGCTTTCTTTTTCAACCGCTGAAATTATTTTTGCCAACTAAGTGATAAGCTCTGTTCTTTTAGTGGTTAAAGGACTACAAGTGCTTTCAATGCCTTTGAAATTTGTCACCCTGGGTCAAATGCCTGTTCATCTCAGCCCAGTTATAGCTTTGACTGCAGTTACATTCCTTCTAAACTTAAAGCCAAACAATATTGGACCTTCTAAAAATTGCCTTGTAAACTTCCTGAGTCTAACATTTCTGTTAATTGTACCACTATTTTCACAATTATTCCTGCTCAAAATCTAGAAATCATCTTTGACTCCTTTGTGTTTCTAATAAGAATAGCTAACATTTATATAGTACTTTGAGCTACCTAATGATGTACAGGCTATCCCCCAAATTTTAAGGCCGACCTAAGACTTTTGGTACAATTTACTGGCACAATGTACTGGTACAATGTACATGTATATATATGTATGCATATATATACAAATATGTATGAAGACATATACATATATGTATATGTTTATAATATCCAGAGCTCTTTGTGCTCAGTTTTCCCTTCTTAAAAAAATCAGTTACTCTACTTCCCTTGTTTTGCTTATAACAATATATATATATATATATATAATACTATATATGTAACACATATACATATATGTGTGTATGTATGTATATATATATATACATATATATTCCTTATTTTTAAAATGAGGAAATTAAAACATAGACACACAGATAATTGGTATCTGAGGCAGAATTTGAATTCGTCTTCCTTAATTCAAGTCCACTGTTCTACATATTATTCATATAATTCATTGCTAATTTTTATCGAGTCTAACAAATAATCTCTCTCCTATCTGTTAAATAATCCAACAAGCATTTTATTAATTGTCTACTCTGTGTTGAACATTGATATTAGATACTGGGAATAAGAAGACAAAAATAAAATGACCCTTTGCCTCAAGGAGAAGATATACTAAATGAAACAATAAGGGAAACAACGTAGAGACTTAATTAAGACAGATTACTTGGAGAAATTCAGTGGAAATTTGAATTTGATCTCTAATTTTGCAAGGACAGAAATTCCTAATAAGAAAACTCCTTTTGTCAATATTGATTGGAATCTGGTCTATTACTTGCACTCCTAGAGAGATGTGTGGGGCACTGACGAGTTGAGGTTACAGGCAATATGTAGCATAAACATAAATTTTCTTGATTACAAGTCCAGTTCTCTATACCTCACCATGTGGCCTCTTTTTTACAAAATTGGGGGTGGGATGAAGTGGGGAGTAGATCTGGAAAAGCCTCGAGTAGGAAGTAGTCAATAATCTATAGTCAATAAACATTTTGAAAGGCACTTAAGGTGCACCAGGCATTGTGCTAAATACTAGAAATACAAATTAAAAGTCTCTGTCCTCAAGGAGCTTACAATCTATTGGGCAAAGGCAATACACAAAAGGGAGTCGAATGAGGAGGGATACTTGATCTGTAATGGGATGGAGGCCAAGCAAAAGCACTGAAAAAATGGACAGTTATCTAGAAATATCGGAGACCTTTGTAAAAGAAGATTTTGGGTAGAGTTTATTGCTCTGTCCTTTAGCCCTCCAATTAGAGGGGAGGGATCTGAGAAGGCACTGAGTACCAAATTGAGTTAATCTATATGAAGATGAACTTTCAGGTGATGAGTTTATCCTGGGGGAGGCATGCTATTTTAGGAGTAGAAACCAAGCAAACTCTAAATAGGAAATGAAGCAAGAGATTCCCTCCATTCTTTTCTTATCCCTTCTGCTGTCACTATCCCAGTGTAGGATTTAATATCCTAGTCACAGAATCATAGAATGGAGTCAGTCAGTAATAAGCCTTTATTAAAAACATAATAAGAAATATAAGATCTAGAAGAGAACTTGGAAGTCATATGACATAATTTCCTTCATAATGTTTGAGAAGGTCTGAAGGAAAGTGTGGGAGAGGAGAGATATTAGACTACCAAACTGAAGGTCTATAGAACTATTGTGCTGATTTCATTGTTGTATGCCTGTGAAACCTGGACAACACACCAGAAACATGCCAGAAAACTGAATTGCTTCCATTTGTATTGTCTTTGGAAGATTCTGAAGATCACCTGGTAGGATAAGATACCAGACACTGAGGTCCTTTCTCAAACTAAACTGCTGAGCATTCCAACTCTATTACAGAGAACATGACTCCATTGGACTAACTATATTGTTTAAATGCTAAATGTATGCTTGCCAAAAAGATTATTTTATGGAGAACTCACACATGGCAAGCGCTCACAAGGTGGTCAAGAATAAAATGATACAAGTATATTTTCAAGGTTTCTATTAAGAATGTTAGAATTGATTGTATGATACATGAGACATTGGAGCAGGACTGCCCAGCATGGTGTGCCCTCATCAGAAAAAATGCTGCGATCTATGAACAAAGCAGAAATGAATTATCTCAGAGGAAACATAAGATGAACAAAGTTAGAGAAATCACTCCAAATGTTCATAGGGATTATTTGTATCCAACCTGTGGTAGGTCAGCCCAAACTCATGTTGGTCTGATCAGCCACAGTCAGACACATTGTAACTAGACTCTAACATATTGGCATCATTTTGGTCCTCTTTGAGAACAAAAGACAACAACCAAACAACAGATAAGTAAACTGAGACTCAATGAAGTTAAGTAATTTATTCATGGCCAATCAATTAGTTAGTAGAAAATCTATCACAAAAAACTAATTTTCTTCCCTTCTGACCCAGACTTCTTTCATAACACCTTAATTCATTTTTCCAAATTCATTAGCTATCAGGACCATACACAATGTATCTCTAAATTTTCCATTCTCTCATCTGAACTCTTATAACAGTATTCTACTTAGTCTCTGTGTTCATAATTTCTTACCTCTCTAGTCCAATGTTAAAGTCTAATACTACAGTAATCTTCCTAATCCACAACTCTGAACATATCCATGTAATGCTCAAAATTTTCCCATAACTCCTTATTTCATGTCAAAGAAAAGAAGACATTCAAGATCGTCCATGTCCTGCTCCTGAACTACACTATTCTCAAACCAAATTAGACTACCAACAACACCTCTCCCATCCCTTTCTGCCATATCTCTGTTTCTCTGCTCTAATGCCAAAATGAAGCAGAAATCTTCATTATCTAAGCTTAGATTGCACTTTCTATCCTCTCTGCCTATTGAAATCCTATCAATTTTTCAGAACCCAGCAGAAATGCAAAATTTCCCTTATTCTCCCAGACAGAAATGATCTCTTCCTCATTGGAATTTCTTTTAATTTGTTCTTTATTTATTTATTTATTTTTGATGAGGCAGTTGGGGTTAAGTGACTCACCCAGGATCACACAGCTAGGAAGTGTTATGTGTCTGAGACCAGATTTGAACTCAGGTCTTCTTGACTTCAGGGCTGGTGCTCTATCCACCTCACCACTTAGCTGCCCCTCTCATTGGAATTTCATAGCACTTTACTCATATTCTATTTTTCATAATAGCTATCTGTATATATGATAAACTTCTGATTTCTTGGATACAGGGACCAGATTCTACTTGTTTTTGTACTTCCTACAATCCCTGGCACAGGGTTTTATATACAGTAGATGCTTGTAAACACAAATATAAATGCTTGGTAAAATGCTTCTTTTTAACAATTATTAGGTGTTCTGAAAGTTACTTACAAAAGCTACATCAAGCTTAGCTTGTTAAAAAAAATGAAAGAAGTTTTATCTTAATATCTTTTTTAAATGATAGCTTTTGATTTTCAAAATGTATGCAAAGATAGTTTTCAACATTTATCTTTGCAAAATCTTGTGTTCCAAATTTTTTTCCCTCTCTTCTCTCCACCCCTTCCCCTAAACAGTAAGTAATCCAATATAGGTTAAACATAGGTAAAAATGTTTTCCCAGTTTGTTGCTTTCCTTCTAATCTTGTTTGCATTAGTTTTGTTTGTACAAAGGCTTTTTAATATGATATAATCAAAATTTTCTACTTTGTGATCAGTAATGATCTCTAGTTCATCTTTGGTCACAAATTTCTTCCTCCTCCATAAGTCTGAGAGGTAAACTATCCTATGTTCCTCTAATTTATTTATAATCTCAATCTCTTATTTAGGAATCATGGAACCATTTTGATCTTATCTTGGTATATGGTGTTAAGTGTGGGTCCATGCCTAATTTCTGCCATACTAATTTCCAGTTTTCCCAGCAGCTTTTGTCAAATAATGAATTCTTATCCCAAAAGTTAGGATCTTTGGGTTTATCAAACACTAGATTGCTGTAGTTGACTATTTTGTCTTGTGAACCTAACCTATTCCACTTAATCTCAGACTTCTTTAAGAGACACATAAGAAAAGATTAGCATGTTAATAATTCCACTATATACAAATCTAGACAGACTACATCTGGAGTACTACATTCATTTTTGATGCTATGTTTTATGAAAGGCATTGATAAATTAGAGAACATTTAAAGGAGAGGTAAACATTGTGAAATAACTTAAGTTTTGCCTCATGAGAAATGATTGCAAGAAATAGGTATATTTGGCCTGAAAAGAGAGATGGGTGTATGTGATCCTTATCTTCAAAGATTTGATACATTAAAGTATCATAAAGACAAAGAGTGATACTTGTTTTCTTTGCTCCAGGAGAGAATGTCAAGAACAACAGGTAAGAAATACAAAAGGTGAATTTAGAAGAGCTTCTTTTTTTTCCTTTTTTTTTAAAATTATAGCTTTTTATTGACAGAACATATGCATGGGTAATTTTTACAACATTGTCCCTTGCATTCACTTCTGTTCAACTTTTCCTTTCCCTCCCTCCATCCCCTCCCCTAGATGGCAAGCAGTCTCATACATATTAAATATGTTAAAGTATATCTTAGATACAATATATGTGTGCAGATCCGTACAGTTCTCTTGTTGTACAAGAAAAATTGGATTCAGAAGGTAAAAAATAACCTGGGAAGAAAAACAAAAATGCAAGTAGTCCACATTCATTTCCCAGTTTTCCTTCTCTGGATATAGCTGATTCTGTCCATCATTGATCAATTGGAACTGAATTGGATCTTCTCTTTGTCAAAGATATCCACTTCCATCAGAATACATTCTCATACAGTATTGTTGTTGAAGCATATAATGATCTCCTGGTTCTTCTCATTTCACTTAGCATCAGTTCATGTAAATCTCTCCAAGCCTTTCTGTATTCATTCTGCTGGTCATTTCTTACAGAAAAATAATATTCCATAACATTCATATATGAATTTACCCAATTTACCCAATCATTCTCCAATTTCTGGGCATCCATTCAATTTCCAGTTTCTAGCCACTATAAAAAGGGCTGCCACAAACATTTTGGCATATATAGGTCTCTTTCCCTTCTTTAAGATCGCTTTGGGATATAAGCCCAGTAGTAACACTGCTGGATCAAAGGGTATGCACAGTTTGCTAACTTTTTGAGCATAATTCCAAATTGCTCTCCAGAATGGTTGGATCCATTCACAACTCTACCAACAATGTATCAGTGTCCTACTTTTCCTGCATCCCCTTCAACATTCGTCATTATCTTTTCCTGTCATCATCTTAGCTAATCCGAGAAGTATATAGTGGTATCTCAGAGTTATCTTAATTTGCATTTCTCTAATCAATAGTGATTTGGAGCACCCTCTCATATGAGTAGAAATAGTTTCAATTTCATCATCTGAAAATTGTCTGTTCATATCCTTTGACCATTTATCAATTGGAGAATGGTTTGATTTCTTATAAATTAGTCAGTTTTCTATATATTTTGGAAATGAGGCCTTTATCAGAACCTTTAATTATAAAAATAGAAACAACTTTCTTAAGAGCTACAGCTGTCTAAAGGTAGGATAGCCTATCTTTTCCTAAATAAAAGTTGGATAACCATTTGTTGATTATTAATCAGTTTGTGAGTATTAAAGATTTACTATGTGGCAAGGCACTTACTATGTGTTGGAGATATGGACTAAAATATGAAATAGTCTATCCTTAAGGAATTTAAATTCTATCAAATGAGATAATACTTAGAGAGCATAGTGTCTTATACAATAAGCCCTGTAGAAATGCTTATTCCCTTGCCTTCCTCTCTCCTCCCCTTAAATATCTATATATTTCAGTGTAGCCTGGGTATGGAACATATTCCCCTTCCTCTGTAAACTCATTCTTTTTTGACCTACCCTCATGCTGGCAAGAATATGAGATCTTCCCACACTCCCCTAGGAAATCATGAACATAACCACACTGCTAGACTTGAATCATTTGAATCACTTCAGGGGTCTGGGGATAATCCTGTTGTGGAAGGATATAATCTCCCTGATCCTGTAGCTCCTAGGTCTTCACTGGTGTAATTCCTATTTATTCAAAATCCATCAAAGTAACACTACTGACTTCAAAACATGAAATATTTATTAAACAAGAAAGCAAAAGCAATAATAATCAAAGTTATTATAAAGGCAGGAACAATAATAGAACTTAATTCAATAAAGTGCTGAAGCAGAAATAATTAAAATATTTCAAGTACACCTCTATGAAAGTTTAGAAGTAAGGTATATAAACGGGGAAATCTATTTAAGTCAACTCATGTCTCTAGGCTGTTAGTTTTAAAGTCTTTTATCTCTTTAGGGAATAGCTTGTATTATATATCAATTTCTGGTCAAAATACTTCTAAGCTAGCAGTTCTACTTCAGTTCTTTATAGATCTCTTGCAATATAAAACTGATACTCTGCTACTCTTGGGCAGCCAAAGTTATAAGCCTCATTTAGCACATAGCCACCCTTGGCAGGGCACTGATGTAGTGTCAAGTTATTTCAGTGTCAAACAATTCTTTTTAATCTGGAGAACTATTAAGCTTCACAAATTTACTCTGGGGTTTTGATGAGTTTTTCCTCTTTCATTTTATAGATAGTTGTAGGGTCTTACAGTCCTCCTCTAGCCAGTTCTTCAAATAGCAGGAGATTCTTTGTTTTTTTTTTTGTTTTTTTTTTTTTCTTAATCAGCTTTGAACAAAACTACTCTTCTATTGTAATTGACACTGCTCATAGAAAGAAAACTATAGAAAGGCATATTCAAAATCTGGTACCACCCTCAGTTTTTTGTCTAAATCTATCTTTGTCTAAATCAAGCAGTAAAGAAATAAAGGGAAGCACAGGCAAATCCCAAAGACATTTTCCTCTCCCAGACCATACGTAGTGTTAGAGTACAATATTGCCTTTCTCCAGACAATCACCTCTCAGCAAAGCAATGCTTCTCATCTAATTCTCATGGCTCCTAGTAAAACATCTGCAAAGCTGTTCAGTACCTGTCAGTTTCTATTTTCCTGATTGTCTCCCATACTTCTCTCTTACTTCCAATACTTCATACAAGGGCCTCTTATAAGCAATGATCCATCCCTAATTTACGATGTGATTGTCAAAATGTGACACCTTTCTGTCAGGTCTGAACTGAACAGTCCTTTCATAATCATCCCACATTCTCCCTCAAACTGTTACTTTCTTTATAGATTATCAACTCTATATTTCAAAACTCTAAAAACAGTCATATATAATTAAGCTGATGAATCACAATTCACAACAGATAATATTCTGCCTTCAAACAGATCATCTCAGTACATTTATCTGAGGAGTAGTTTTTCTTCAAGTCTCAGGTTTGTGCTTCTCCCTAAGCATTTTTATCAATACAGAGAACACAAGGCAAAACACACAGATTTAAATGGAGATAATATGCCAAACACAACTATGTGAAAGCAATTAAATGATTAAAAAAAATTTTCAGAATGTTTCAGCTAAGCAACTCCCCAAAGCAAAAATAATATTTCCAAGAAGATATATTAACAAAATAGGAAAAGAAAAGAATGGTGAAATAAATAAAACAATATTTAAATAATCAAATAAAGCCAAAATAGTTACAAAAGATGTGAAAAGAATGAGGTAGGAAAAAAATCAAATAAAGTGGTATAAAATTAACGTGAAGTCACAGGAAAAATTTTAAAAATTTAAAAGAATTATTGGAATCTACTCTGTGCAATTCTATGCTGATAAAATCAAGAATCTAAGGAATTATCTATAAAATACTTCAATTATTAGAACATGAATTAGAAATATTAAGCAATTCAACTTCAAACAAATAAAATTCAACAAATTATAAAAGATTTATTAAAAGAATCTTATCCAAATAAATTAGCAAAATTAATTTAATTTAAAATGTTTAAGGGACGTAAAGTAGTCTAAACAACTTGAAAAAGAAAACTAATGAAATTATTTTATGAAACAAATATAAGATTAATGCTCAATCCAAGGAAACAATTAAATAAAGAGAAGTACAAATACCTAATGAATATTGGTGAAAGGATTTTAAGGAAAATCCCAACAAAATGAATTAAGCAACATATTCTTTCCCATCCCCTCCAAAAAATCAGTCTGACCAAAATTTATAGCAAGAATACATGAATGGTTCAACATTAGAACAACTAATGTAACTAAAGGAAAAAAAAACCTGAAAGCACTTGGTATTGATAGATGCAGCTTTTGACAAAGCACAACATTCATTTATGCAAAAATCTTCAAAATTATACTGATCACTGTAATGTAATAAAAATGTATATCTATAAAACAAAATCCGGCATTATTTTCCAGGAAAAACTTTAGATGTTTTCTCAACAATTATAGAAGTAGAAAAGGAACTCCAATTTACTATTTTTGACAGTTTTGGGAATCTTAGCAGGTAGCAATAAGACATGAGAAAAAATTTAAAGGTATAAAAAAAGGACAGAAAATTTTATAAATAGACACCAAACCTCTATTTGTACAAGGAATGATTCACTTAGAAAAGCCCAGCCAATAAAACAAAAAACAAAGACCAAAAATCATTAAAGTAGAAAACAAAATAAATCCCCAAAACTCTTTAACATTTTTATATAAAATAAGTAAACTAGTGAAGTCCCATTCAAAATAGCTACAAAAATGTATAAAATATTTGGGATTCAATCTACCCTAATATAGTGAAGACAACTAAAAAAACAAAAAAAACAAAAAACCTCCCTAAAGAATGACCTAAGAAATTTGTAGCCAAAGAAGAACTGGAGAACAATATGAAATGCAAAATGAATAATTCTGATTAGATTAAAAAGGTTTTATGCAAAGCAAATGAAGACAAGATTAGAAGGGAAACAATAAACTGGGAAAAATTTTTTACATCTAAGGTTTCTGATAAAAAGTTCATTTCTAAAATATATAGAGAATTGACTAAAATTATATGAATATAAGCCATTCTCCAATTGATAAATGGTCAAAGGATATAAACAGACAATTTTCAGATGAAGAAATTAAAGCTATTTCTAGTCATATGAAAAAGTACTCTAAATCAGTATTGATTAGAGAAATGCAAATTAAGACAACTCTTAGGTACCTCTTCACACATCTCAGATTGGCAAAGATGACAGAAAAAGATACTGACAAATGTTAGAAGGGATATGTTGGAAGGGACAAATTGTTGATGGAGTTGTGAACTGATCTAATCATTCTGGAGAGCAATTTGGAAGTATGACCAAATAGTTATCAAACTCTGAATACCTTTTGACACAGAAGTGTTTCTACTGGGCTTATATCCCAAAGAGATCTTAAAGGAGGGAAAGGGACCAACATGTGCAAAAATGTTTGTAGCAGCCATTTTTGTAGTGGGAAGAAATTGGAAACTGGGTGGATGTCCATCAGTTGGGGAATAATTAAATAATTTATGTTATATGAATATTATGGAATATTATCGTTCCATATGAAATGATGGGTAGGTGGATTTCAAAGAGGCCTGGAGAGACATGAACCGATGCTAAATAAAGTGAATACAACCAAAGGAACAGTATACACAGCAATGTGAAGATCAATTTTGATGCACTTGACTCTTCAACAATGAGGTGATTCAGACCAATTCCAATAGAGTTGTGATAGAGAGAGCCATCTGTACCTAGAGAAAAGACTGTGGGGACAGAATGTAGATCACAACATGGTATTTTTCACCTTTTTGTTGTTATTGTTGTTTGCTTATTTGATATTTTTTCTTTTTCATTTTTTTTCTCTTTTGATCTGATTTTTCTTGTGTGGTAAGATAAATGTGGAAATGTTTAGATGTTTAGAAGAAGTGCATGTGTTTAACCTATATTGGATTACTTGCTGTTTAGGGGGCATGGGAAAGGGAGGGAGAAAAATTTGGAAAATAAGGTTTTGCAAGGATGAGTGCTGAAAATTTTATCTTTGCATGTATTTTGAAAAATAAAAGATAGTATTTTTAAATGATCTAAGTATTTGGAAGGATAGACATAGTAGGGATATGTCAGTAGAATGAAAATTATCATAGTCTTAGAGTTAAAAGGCATCAAGTCCAAATCCTTCATTTTTACAAATGAGAAAACTGAGATCTAGGATGTCATAGTAAGTGTCTGAAGCAAGATTTAAACTCATTTTATTGACTCCAAGTCCAGTGCTCTATCCAAGTACTCACAACATTAAGAGTTTCTAAATTTATTTACACAGTCAATGTTAAGCCTATCAAACTACCAAAAGTATACTTTATAGGAAAAGATAAAAATAGTGATACTTTTCTTTTGAAAGACCAAATCATTTAGAATCTCAACTGAAATCATGAAAAAAGTAGAATTCAAGGAGGAATAGTGCCTCCAAACTTCAAGTAAAGCCATAATCACTGATTAATGAATGATTAAACAAATCGAGGGTCATGAATAAAATAGAATTTTAATGTTCCATAAGAAATTTCCTGGGTCTTAGATTTCTTATCTGTCAATAAAGATGGTGTCTAAGAGAACATCTCCCATCTCAGAAACTAGATTATCTCAGAAATCTCTTTCAGTTCCAGATTTTATGAGCCTAGATGATAAAGAATGAGAAGTGTAGAAAGAACTATACATGAACTGATTCAGTGTAGCAAGCAGAATCAGGAAAATAATATTCATAAGGATTATAACAATATACACAGAAAAATTAAACAAAGAAAAAAGGAAAGAACAGAAAGAGGAAGGAAAAAGGATGAAATGACATTCTAAGTTATAAGATGTTTTTTAGATATAAATAGAAATAACTGACTGCCAAAGCCCTTTCCAATTCTAAAATTTGATGATTAATGGAACAAGGTACCTGAAAAGACAGAAGGATTCAGAAGAGATCATGTGTGCTGGCTGAATTAGCCCTAGAGCTGACAAAGTTCTTTTTTTTTTTTTAACTGAACATGGCAATTTTTATTTTTAAACCATTTCTTCAAGATATTAGTTAACATCCATCTGGATATTTCATGATAATTTATTTTTCTGTATCACATGGTATCTGTGGACAGATACCAAGATACCAGCTTCTATATTCAATTTTGTTCTTAACTAGTTTTTGACTTTGAGCAAATTAGATAATCTTTTGAGGCCTTAATTTCCTTATCTCTGTGGTAGAAAGGTTAGACTATATGATTTCTATGGTCTGTTTAGTTCTATCATTTGGTGATTCTGTGTTTATTCTTGTGAAGTGGTCCAAGCCAAGATAGTCTGCCTGTTCCTTCTAACCTCTCTTCACAACCTCTTCTATCACAAGTAACAGAAAACTGTCAAATAAGACTATATGAACATCTCTTTAGCCAATTGTTGACCTCAAAAAAGGTGTTTTGATATAAAACAGATCTTCTCGATATTTTGATATTATATGTCATACAGCATCCACTGCATTAAATGGCATAATCTTACTCAAGTCATTATATGTGTGTGTGTTTCTGTGTATATATGCATTTATGTCTATGTTTATATATATGTATGTGTGTATATATGTTTATATATGTATATATATACTTTTTGTTGTTTATTGTTCAATCATTTTTAAGTTGTGTCCAACTCTTTGTGAACCCATTTCAGGGCTTTCTTGGCAAAGACATTGAGGTATATTTGCCATTTTCTTCTTCACATAAATTTTACAAGTGAGGAAATTAATTACATCAAGCAATTTGCTCAGGGTCCCCAGATCATAAGTATTTGAGGCCAATTTTGATCTTCTTGACTCCAAGGATAGTACTCTATATATTATATAGTAGAATGTGTGTGTATGTATATAAACATCCATATCTACATACACATGTGGATATATTCATACATATATATGAGTGTACACATATGCATATATAGAAATGTGAACATATACGTATACAAACAAATGTGCATATACACACTTATATTATATCAGTTTCTTTTTCTAGGTGGCACAGCAGATAGAGTGCCAGACCTGGGTTCAGGAAGACCTGAGTTCAAATATGGCCTCAGATACTTACTAGTGTGACTCTAAATAAGTCACTTAATTTATATCTGCTTCATTTCCCTCATCTGTAAAATGGGGATAATAATAGCATCTCTCCCTCAAGTTTATTGTAAGATTAAACAGAGATAATATTTGTGAAATGCTGACCACAGTGCTATGTATGTGTATGACCACAGTCATACAGTAAGCACTAAATGAATAAAATGCTTGACCCTTTCCTTCCTCTGAAGTAAGTCACTGTTTACTGACACTGACACTGTTAGTTAAAGAAATTTGATTAACCAAGCAGAATATAGTCTTCATGAATGTATATTAGTATGTTAAATTGCATCACTTATCCTTCTAAGTCACTGGCATTGAGAAATTCTTGAATGACATCTCAGGATGAAAACAGCCTTTGAGTTCATAAAAATTCAAATAAGAGCAGATATTCATTCTGAAGTTGACTTCCAAGTGCTGGATCCCAAATTTTATTTTTCCCATTCTTGCATAAAACAAAAGACTCATCTTATAATCACTTGCTTCACTCCATTGGCAACTATAGAATAAACCCTCAAAGAGAAGAGACTATGTCATATATTTTCTACATCCTTTGAAGAACTCAGTCTACCACTGACCCCATAGTAGCCGCTCAATAAATACTTGTTGATTGATCAGAATGAAGGCACTAAGGAATTTTATTAAAATTCCATCAATTCGAACATATTCCACATCATCATGGAGAAGTTTCTAGGTTTTGGCTAATTCCTCAAGATTGCTCAACCTACTTAGAGAAGGAATTGTTAAAGTCCAGGTCCATAGATAGTAAACACATTGCTTTTTTTTTTTTTTTTTTTTTTTGGTTGTTGTTATCTTGTGTTTATATCCACCAGTAGCTAACATGATGCCTTGCTCATAGTAGGTATTTAATAAATGTTCAAAGTGAATTAATCCCCATTTCTTGCATCTCAGACACTGTAGACAAGCTGTTGGCAGTACCGCTGCCATCTCAAGTTTTAATTCAGTCTCCAAGGTACTAGCCAACTCATCCATCTGCAAATTTAATGAGCATACACTATTCCATCATATTAGTCATGAATAAAAATACTGGAATGTGCTGTGCTAGTCCAGGGCCAAATGGAACTACTTGCAAAATCTTAAAATTGGAAAGAATCTTAGGGCTCATCTTACCCAACCCAAGCCTGAATCAGATTCCTCTCTTCAGCATACCTGACAAGTGGCTATTCAGCCTTTACTTCAAGGCTTCCAGTGACATAAACTAGGTTCTGAGGCAGTCCAGTCTTATATCAAGTCTATATTTGCTTCTTTATAACTTGTACACATTGCTCCTAGTTCTTCCCTCTAGGGCCAAGCAGAATTAGGCCAAATCTTTTATATGACAGCTCTTCAAATATTTGAAGGCAGCTAGCATGACTCCAACTCAAGCTCAACCTCTCTCCCTAACACTGATCCTTCAATAACTCATTAGTAATAACTCTTTATCATACTCTTCCCATCTGCCAGTTGCTTAATCTAAATCAGACTTTCCTAATTTCCTGAAGTATATCTCAGAAAATCCTAGATCACATTCAAACTCTGTGAGTCCAAATTATTGGGCCACAGTCCTTTGGATTCCCCTAGCTTCTATTTTCACATCTTTCTGCCATGGGTTGCAATCATACTAAGCCCTGAAATGATGATAAATAAAAATATTGTGTTTCCTATCTGTATTTTATGTATTTGTATCCTAATTGTTCTTTGCTTATGGTAGTTAGAATTGGTTTAATCCATAATAGGAATCATTCAGTTTAGATATTCATTTATTCATTCACTGACTAATCATTTATTAAGCACCAAGTGAGGTTCTGAAACCCTAGAAAGAGTTACCAAGAATTGTTTTTGCTCTCACTTCAGGTCTTATTTTTAAGTGAATGACAATATTTTTATTAAAGTTTTTTATTTATAAAACATATGCATGGACAATATTTCGACATTGACCCTTGTAAAAGCCTTCTGTTCTAAATTATCCCCTCTCTTTCCCTATCCCCTCCCCTAGATGGCAGCTAGTCCAATACATGTTAAATATGTTAAAATATATATTAAATCCAATATATGTATACATATTTATACAGTTATTTTGCTGCATAAGAAAAATTAGATCAAGGAAAAAAATTGGGAAAGAAAATAAAAATGCAAGCAAACAACAACAGAAAGAGTGAAAATCCTATGTTGTGGTCTACACTCAATTCCCATTGTCCTGTCTTTGGATATAGATGGCTCTCTTCATCACTGAACAATTGGAATTGGTTTGAACCATCTCACTGTTGAAGAGAGTCATGAAATGACAATAATTTAAAAGATGATATTTTATTTCAGTCATTCTAAATACTTTTAAAATATCAATAAAGCAAGTGAAAAGTAATACACTGTGCGGAGATAAAGAAACTATGGCATATTTTCTAAGAAATTGGTTTTAAGTTCAATGAATTCATAAGATCATGGTTCTATTGGTCATTTTTCCAACCTCATCACTTTACATATCAGGGAAAAAATATACAAAGAGGTTACCCTGAGGGAACTCAGAAAGGTCCCCAGAGAATATGTCCAAGGTCACCCAATGGAAAATAGCAAAGTCAAGATTTGAAACCTGATGCATTCTGTACAATAACCACATACTAAGAATAACAACAAAAATGATAACATTTATAGAATGCCTTGAAGCTTATAAAATACTTTATGAATACCTTATTTGAACCTCACTTCAACCCTGGGCGGTAGGTGCCATTATTATTCCCATTTTATAGATGAAAAAACTGAGACAATAAAGATTAGTTGATTTGTATTAGATCATAGAGATAGTGTCTGCAGAAGGTATTGTACCTATACAATATTTTTCACTTAGCAGAGTATATCACTTAGTATTTAATAAATGCTTGTTGACTTGCCTTTAACATATCGACTATGCATTATGTCACTGAGTCTCACAATACTTCTATGAAATAGGTACAACATTCTACATACAATAACCTATATTTGAGTTGGGTAGTATATTATTATACTCATTTTACAAATGAAGAAACTGTGGGTTGAAAAGATTAAATGAATTGCTCCTGGTCAAATAACATAGTGTCAGAGGAACATCTGGAATCAGGATGTCCCAACTTTAAGTCCACCTCTCCATACATTATACCTCTTTGAAATATTTTACTAGATAGAAATCAGGAGAACAAGTGTGAAACATAGCAGGCAGTCTTATTCCTGAATCACTTTAACTAATAGTTCACCATCCTATTCTTTTTAAAGCAATCAGGGTTAAGTGACTAGGGTCACACAACTAGTATCTGAGGTGAGATTTTAATTCAGGTGTACCTGATTTTAGAGCTGGTACTTTATCTAAAACATCACTTAGCTGCCCCTCTTTATTCTTAAAACTTCATAATCTTTGAAAACAAATTCTAGAATCTAAAAGTCCTGAGACTAAGACATGTCAGAAACAGAACTTAATCTTTTTCCCCACCAAACTCTCTACCCTCTTGTAAATTTTCCTTAAAATTATTAAGGGCACCACAATGCTCCCATCACTGTCTCAGTGTCAATCTCAAATCTTCACTCTTAGGTACCCATTTATCCATTCTGTTACTAAGTCTTGTGCTTTCCACTTTCACACTATTTCTCATATATACATCCCTTCCTCTCCTCTCACATAGCCATCAATCACCCTGGGGAAGCCACTCATCACCTCACACCTGTTCTATTCCAGGAGTCTGCTGTTCTGTCTGTCTGCCTCAAGTCTCTCCTCAGGCATGATCTTCTTACAAAATTCATAGATCTCACCATTCCACCCCGCAACTCAATAAAATCCAATGGTTCCCTTATTAACTGTAGAATCAAATATAAATTTCATTAATTTAGTTTCAAGCCCTCCAAGATTTGGTCTCTTCCCACCTTCCTAGGTTTGTTTTTTGTTTTTTTGTTTTTTTTTTTTTACTTCATGATCCACTGTATAACAAACAATCCAATGACTAGCCAATTTGCTGTTCCTTGCAGACAACACTACATTCCCTATGCCCTTTCCTTGATTACATCTGCCTTTTTATCTCCACTTCCTTATGACCTGACTTCCTTCAAGACTCAGCCCAAATCCTACCTTACAAGAGACCTTTCTGAGTCTCCTTTCACTCACTCTTCCTCTCTGCCACCCACACCCCCACTGCTAAAGCCTTTCCACTGAAATTGCCTCCAGCTTACACTGTATATGTCTTGTACATACATGGTTGTTATTGAAAATAAAAAAAAACTATTGAATTAATAAATAAAACTAAGAGTTGGTTTTATGAAAAAAACAACAAAATAGATAAACCTTTGGTAAATTTGATTAGAAAAAGGAAAGAGGAAAATCAAATTGTTAGTCTTAAAAATGAAAAGAGAGAACTTTCCACCAATGAAGAGGAAATTAGAGCAATAATTAGGAGTTACTTTGCCCAACTATATTCCAATATATTTGGTAACCTAAGTGAAATGGATGACTACCTTCAAAAATATAGGCTGCCCAGATTAACAGAGGAGGAAGTAAATTGCTTAAATAGTCCCATTTTAGAAAAAGAAATTGAACAAGCTATTAATCAACTCCCTAAAGAACATACATAGTTGTTTACATATCTCTCCCATTAGAATTTGAGCTACTTCAGATCTGAGATTATATTTTTGCCCTTTTTTAAAAATTCTGATTGATGGTGAAAATGATGACATACAATAATAACTGACATTTATGTAGAACTTTACAGTTTTCAATATAGCTTTTTATTTTTGTCTATTTATTTATTAATTTTGGTGAGGCAATCAGGGCTAAGTGACTTCCCAGGGTCAGATAGCTAGTAAGTGTCAAGTAACTGAGGTCATTTTTGAGCTCAGGTTCTCTGATTCCAGGATTGGTGCTCTATCTACTGTGACACCTAAATGCGTGCCTCAAAACACCTTACATTCATTTCATTAATCTTCAAAAGAATTATGTGGAAGGTACACTTTTATTATTCCTATTTTACAAATGAGGAAATTGATCTGGACAAAAGTAAAGTTCTGGTCTAAAGGTCACACAGCTAATTAGCCTCTAAAGTGAGATTAGAATTCACATCTTCTTAACTACAAGTCCTGTACTTTATTCACTAAGCCATATTGACTCTCATTGTGGGCTTCTCCCCACAGCTTGTGTTTCAGAATGATCGATGAATTAGTGAATACATGAATGTACATCTAACCTAAATCCCTTCTATTACAGATTGAGCCAATTCCACTGCTTTCCACCATCATGCTGTGCTTTCTCTAAATGCTAGTTTAATCCAGGCATAGTCATTTTATAGCCCCAAAAGGCCATGGAAAGAGGCTCTCTTCAAACCCCCAAATACACACACAAGCATTTCATCATAACTTTTTTTAAACCATTTCTGGTAGGACCACAGAGGGTGCTTTGCCTTTTCTGTCATAGTTAAAACCTCAGAGACAAATGCATTATGAATCCAAAATATCAGATTTTTTGAGTTAAACAGACTTAGAAGCAGCTGAGAACACACAAGTGGCTAGATTCCTACTGACAAAACACTTAAAAGAGGACATTGCTTCGGGTCTTGGAAATTTTCCAAACATGATGTAGGTTACACCCTCCTCCATGAGCCTTATTCTCCTGTAAAAATGTTGCTGTTCAAATAAACTTAAACTTTGCATTTTTCCCCAATATCATTTCATGTCCTGTTAGGTTTTGAGATGTGAGTTTAGGGCACTATTGTCCTGATCCCACCTTATCAGTAATCTGTCTTACTAATTGATACCAAAACATCTACCTTCTAACTAAAGGGAGTGAAGGAGGAATGGCAGCAGCCATCTTATGCACTATAGGTTAAAGATGTTTAATTTCAATGACTCAAAATGTATGGGGAGTGAAAAAGTGATATGTCTTCTTTAAAAAGTAATTTTCCTCAGAGTTCAAATATATCTCCTACCACCCCCCAAAAGCATTACCATTAAGAGTTGTTTCAAAGGAATGTCTATGGTTTCTGCTAACTTCTTATTACACAGCCATCCTTCTATAATGTAAACCAAGGACTGGGTGATAAAGTACACCAGTTGGAAATATAAACAGATGCATTATGGATAACTTAAGTAATGCTTTCTCTCCTGTGAATACAATTTATGTCACTTAAAAGCTGGAATCAAAGGAAGCTTACTTTTGGTGATACTTAGATCTGGGAGATGTACCAAGCTCTAGCAACATTAGCAAATTAAAGCAAATACCATCCATGCTCTATGTTAGTATTTTAGGGTTCGAGATGAAACGAGATGGAAAATGTGTATGATCCCTTGATAAGTGTAACTTGCCCCAATTTGGCAAACTGAAAGAAGTTAAAGGCCAAAAATAGCAAGTTTAGGTGTGCAACATTTTTTTTACAGTAACTTAATAGCTCTACACTCTGTCTTGTATTACTCATTTTGAAAAAGAAAGGGAAAAGATGTATACAAAAACTTAATTTTAATAAGCCATCCTATTGAAATTGAACCTAATATTCCACATGGTTTTGGGGGGTGTTCTAAGGTTCTAGATAGAGAAAGCTAGAAAATGTACATAAAAGTCTTTGATATTATGGAAAATAATTAATTGCTTATAACAAGTCATAAGGGAATAACTGCACCCCATACAGCAGAGCCCCTATTTAGTATTATAGGATTTTATTACCAGAAAAAAAATGAAAACTTTTTTAAAAAAAGAAATCTGAGATTGTTTTAAATTCCTGAAGTGCAGCTTAATTTCATTAACTCTTACACTCTTCCCTGCCGATGTTTAATATTGAGTTCAACTTAAGTTGTACAACCAAGGGACTTCAAGAACATTGTGGATAGATGCCAAGTATAGACCTAATTTCAGAAAGCTGAATGTCTTCGAGGTTTCTCTACACTCTAGGGAAAGCAGTTGCTTGAAAATATTTAGGTGGGAAGGCAGGTGACAGTATTTCCACTTGATCAATTTGTGTGGCTGCTTCATATTTGTAGCTGGATTCTCAGTTCTGCTCTATGGATTCAAATATGATTAAATCAGTGTGTACTGGCTTCTGTCCCTGCTGTTTATCCTCCTATAACTGCATACTGAACCCTAGTCACTAGTGTCTTGATGCAAAGAGAGATGTAATAAAGAGGCCTGACAGGATGAGTCCCCAGCAGCTTGAAATTTCTAAGGCATGAATTCTTAACTTTGGGTGTGTCACAGAACCTTTCAGCAGTCTAAGGAAAACCATAGACCTCTCATCAGAATTTTTTTTTTAATTATAATATAAGGAAATGCTAAATATTAGCTAGACGCTAGCAAAATACAGATATCATTTCCCCCATCTAAATGCATGGATTTTTGAAATCTATCCATGGACTTTTTAGTATATGGATCTCGGGTTAAGAGCCCCCTATTCTAGGGCCTCTTGACCTGAGGAATATTGACATGTGAGGACAGACTAGGGATTTAAGGGAACCAAAATGCATTATAATGCAACAGAGAATATGCTGGATTTGAACCAAAAGACCTAGATTCAAATTCCAGCTCAGCAACTAATTAGCTGCATGATTTCGGGCAAATTATTTAACCTCTGGGTTTTTGTTTCTTCATCTGTAAAATGAAGGGGTTGGACTACATGACTACTAAGGTCCTTTCCAATTCTCAATTTATGACACTGTGAGCTGGGAGGATTAGGAAGCAAGGAGTGTGGAACAAGGCCCAGAAGCCAGACAAAATCTAGGATCTACTTTGCAAATGGATTTATTTTCTTTCCTCTCCAAATGTCTGCAACAAAATCAATCTGGACACTACACATTTTTCTTCCTTTTCCTTCTTTCCTTCTCTTTTTTCCCCTTCTTTTCTTCCTTTCTCTTTTTCCTCCTTTTTCTCCTCCTCCCTGCCTTTTCTCTGCCTTCTCTTCCCTTTCTTTCCTTTCTTTTTTTCCCCCTTTCTTCCTTTCTTGTTTGGACCTGCTCTGTTTCTGATATGGATTGATTTGCTTCTCCTTAAGCAAGCTGAGGGCACCCAGAATCTCACTATATTTTAGGTTCAAACTTAATGAGGACAGCTTGGTCTACTAGAACGATCTTGCTCAAGAGATCCACTAGTCTCAGCATCTGAGAGTTACCCAATACCTTATTCTTAAAACTTTTCAAGGAAAGAGATTTCATAGTCCTTATAGCCATATTACTATCATTCAAGATCTACTTTTTAACCCGACAGTTAATTCCTAACCTCCATATCATAATAGCCTTGTCTCTTTTCAACTTTCTTTTCTCTGGTCTAAATTAATAGAATAAAGTCAAGCCCATCTCTTAACATACATACACACACATATGCACATTCCCAGGAAAAAATTTCTGCATATTCAGATACAGACTGCTCTTTATTAGCTTCCTTTCATACTTCCAAAGTGCTCTGATCAAGTGTTAGTCCTCACTACAATAAGATTATAGATTTAGAGCTGGAAGGAGACTTTAGAGGTAATTTAATGGAAACTCCTTATTTTACAAATGAGTATATATACATATTCTTGAGATATGACCCTGTATTTGCTTGTGAACTCACCAATGGTATATCTCTTTTGAAGGTTCCTTCCACCTCAAGCTCACTTCATACCTTCTTTCATTATATGTGATTGGGTAAGAAAAAAGGGACTGAAAAATACAAGTGGATTCCAAGTAACAGTGCTATCAATAGTATAAGCTCATCAAATTGCCATCATTATTAGCACAACTGAGAACCCAACTCTGACCTTCACAGCTACTTATATAAGCTTGGTCTCAAGGCTGTATATCCTCCCTAAGAAATAGTATATGGCACACGCTTTGAGTTGACATAAATGAGTGGTTAGAAACTTGTTTCTATTTTTTCTTCTTCCTCTCTTTTTTTACCTCTTTCCCGGACCTCTTCATATTCTTCCCTTTTATCTTCTCCCTATCTTCCTCCCATTCTTATTCTCCTTTCTTCACTTTCCCTTTTCCTCTTTTCTTTATATGTTGGCAGCTGAAGGGTGAGAGTTTAGGATACAGGTACTAAACCATAGGTTAGTTCTTGGTGAGCTATAATCATGGCAGGATGATTTCAGCACATTAATTTCTGGGTTATTCCTCCTCCTCCCATATATACATTTCATTTGCTTCTCCCATTTCTGCTTCCATCCTCAAATACCAACTTCTTTATGATGTCATTACTTTCCCTCATTCCCAACTACTAGTTGTAGCTAAGTGAAACATGAATAGAGCCCAAGACTTTGAGCCAGGAAAATGAGAATTTAAATCTGACCTTAGAAACTTACTAACTGCATTATATGAACAAGTCACAACTTCTTTTTGCCTCAGTTTTTTCAACCATGAAATGGAGATAATTACAGTATTTATTTCTCAGGCTTGTTTGAGAATAAAATGGGATAATTTTGTAAAGTAGAATGCCTGGTTCATAGTAAAGTGCTTAATTAATACTTTTTTTTTTTTTTAAATTTTTTTTAAATTATCTCCCTTCCTATCTTATATTTAATTCCATTATATATTTTGCATATGTTTATTGTGTCTAAATTAGATGGCAACTTGCTATGTGCTGGTAGACAGGTAGGCAAGATTGCTATTCATTCCCCACCCTACCCCAGCTACAATCCTTCATATTACTGACTGGTCTACCCTTTCCCTGTTATTATGACTCTATCAACTTCTTCCTCTCTTTCAATCTTTACAATGCTTTTCATTTCAAACTAGGTTGTCTCAAAGTCCAGCTAGTTAGCTGTTCAGCTATTGTTACTAACTTATTTACCCATAGAAATCCTTTATGAATATATTCCTGATCTGGGAAGTTGTAAAGTAAGTCAATATTTCTCTTTCATCTCCAAGCTCCTAGCTAGCAACCACAGTAATTTTAAATCTAACACTTTCCCTTCCCAGGCCAAGATTACCAATCTCCATTCACAATCCCAATGATTTTCAGCAACATAGGATCTATCTCGAATACCTCAAGCCTAATTGATACATGAAACTTTTGATCCAGCATTCTTGAATGCTCTCTTCTTTATGTCAACTCCTTCACCACTTCTACTTTGCCCCTTCCAAGGTTTTCCATTTTCTCATCTTTTTTCCATATGTTCCAAGTTGGAAGGGGTGAGTATATGATTCACAATCATCCTTACTACTAATCCCAAGGTCAGAGCAAAGTTATGGGGACAAGAAAAAGGAAGATCCATCTAGGATCCTGATCTCCTTTACGCCTTCTGGAGAAGACATAGTCAAGACAATACTATACTTATATATAGGCATGTATATGTGGTTCCCAACAAAATGTAAGCTTCAAAGCAAGAACTCTTCATTTTTTTCTTTATATCTCTAATACTTAGCATAGTAACTAACATATAGTAGGCATTTAAGAAATGTCTTTTGGCTCATTGATCATCTGTACTAATCAGTTGATTAATGTAATTAGAAGAGAAAGGCAGCAGGATTGACAGTAGCTGAGAAAAAGTGCATGAGCTATCATCATCCTGATTTTGCCCTTTAAGCCAATTCAAACACAGCCTAAAAAGAAGATATACAAAAAATAAATGCATGTCAAGTTTATTTGAGTAAAATGTTCTTTAGAAGTCAAAATCCATTTGTATACATCCATGATTAAATTACATTTTCCCTGAACTTGGAAATTAGCTGGAAAATAATAGAAAAGAGAATAAGGAAAGGCTCCTTGGAGAGGACAGGTAGGTTTAGTAATAACTAGGCAAAGGAGCCAGTAAAAGTAAAGCAGAAGAGTCAGTAGGAATAGGAAGTAAGAGATGCACACAAATAGAATAATAATGATAAGGAATAGAATTTATTAAGAAAAAAGAAGTAAGGTAGCAATCATTGATCTCAGACAAATTAAAGCCAAAATAGATTTAATCGAAAGAGAAAAATGGAAACCCAGATTATTTGTCAGCCATAGTAATCAATATTGTTTTAGGTTACTTAAAACAATTGGATAATAAAAGGTTGGAATATTGCAGTGGTGTACAAAATGATGAGTTGGTGGATTTAGAAAAATATAGAAAGACTTGAACTTATAAAGGATAATCTTATCAACCTTCAGAGAAATAGAGGACAAAAAAACATAGTATGATCTTTTGTAGATGTATATGTGTATGATTATAGATATCTATGTATATATACATATACATTTGTTTGTGTGTATTTATATATAAATATATCCATGTTAAATTGTAGCTTTTGGGGGGAGAAAAGAGGGGAAGTACAGGAGAAAAAAAAGAATAAAGTAAAAATTTCACAGAAGAAAACAAAAGAAAACCTACAATGAAGTAAAGATGGACAGCTCTGAACACAATGTACAATATTTATTATATAGATTTTCCTGAAATTAAAATTTGTCTCATGTTTTGAATTCTCTCATGTTCTGCTGTACACATAGCAATGTTTTTTTTCCTTTTTCTATTTTGTATTTAAGTTTTAAATAAATAATTCTTTTAAAATAACAGAAAATAATAGAGTAATCCATTTTGCTACGACTTTGATCATAAATTATGATAATGCTTTTCCTGTATTGTTTTCATCAAGCACTTATCTTTATGTCATTTTGTCTTTCTAAAGATCTCAGCTCTTACTACCCCCCCACCAAAGTAGTGGGTACTACCTCTATTTTCTAGTAAATAACAAAAATCTATGGTGGCAAATAATTGTCACACCTCCATGCAAATTGTTAAAGCAAAAAAGAAAAAAAAAAAAAAAACAGAAAGAAACAATACCCTGAAAGGTTAAGGAATAAGTGAATAATTGGATGTATTAATAGATGAAATGTATTGAGACAAGACCATATATATTCATACTAAATAGTGCCCTCTATGATTAAGTGAATCTAAAAGTGTTCTTTGCTGCTGAGTATCAGTCATTAATATAAACAAGAATACCCCTCATTTTCTATTAAGCTGGTCTTATAACTCTGCCCTAATGAAATCCTCAGTTGTAATGCTCTGATGAGTTTTCTGGAGGACCTCGGGACCAGCCTTGATCTTAGTGGAGCACAGGAGGCAGGAGAGCCACCAGAAGAATGGTCAAAGATGGAATGTCTCATTTCCAGTTTTCTCAGCGCTTAAATACCCTATTGTAATTACACCATTACAGCATACTATGTATGTGTGAACTAGAGAATCATTACATCACCATAATAAGCACTAAGTAAAAATGTGAACTAGAGAACCATTACCTCATCAATTCCCCTGAGTTAACACCTTTTTTCAAGTATACTTCTCCAGAGTTCCCCAACATATGCAGTTCTCTACACTCAGTCATTTTTCTCCTAGATTCACAGGTAATTCTGCTTCTTACACAACAGTACAGTGTGAGCCTAAATAAGTATTTTAACCTATCTATGCCTTAGGCAGCTTTCTAAGACCATAAATTGAAGAAAAGGTGCTGTTCTACATTTGCAAAAGGCATATCCTTTTTTGGAACTCCCCTACATCAAGATACAGTCCAAAGTAAAAATCAAAGAAAAAACAAGAAACAAACAAACCAAGGCAAAAACCATGAATAACATAACTTAAAAGTGGGAAAAAAGAAAAACAAAGAACTCCTGTATCCTGTTACCTAAACTTCTCTGCAAATTATGAAAATTCTAGAAACTCAGAAAGCAATCTATCAATAAATATGGATTAAGTTCTTACTATATGCCTGATCTCCTGACCATGAATCTAGTTTTCCCCCATTTTTACATCATACTAGGCCAAGAAAAAAATTTTTTATATGTTCTTATATATCATACAATATTTAAAGTCACTATTTTAGTGTAACAATATGCTTCAAGAAGATAATAATAAAGGACAGTGAAATATACACTCAGAAAAAACAGGAAGTGTTGAAATTCATAAATAATAATAACTTACAATAATAATATTATTGTACTTACTATATGGGAAGCACTGTGCTAAGTATTTTTGCAATTATTACCTCATTAGACCCTCACAATAACATTGCAAATTAGGGACTGTTACTATCCCCATTTTATAGTTAGGGAAACTGAGGCAAAATGTGGTTAAGTAACTTGCTAAATATCACACTGCTAAGAGGTGTCTAAGACCACATTTTTACTCGAGGCTCAGCACTCTATCCACTAAACTGTCTAGTTGCCTAACTTGTTTATTAGCACTGTTTATCATTCTCTCATAATCTATATGTTGATTTTTCATTTGTGTTATATAATGCAGGGTATTGCCTTTATTTCCATTTTTTTAAAGAGACATAGCATTCGTTTATCTTTTCACTCATTACTTCATTGTCTATTGATTTACTACAATGTATAAGAACCCGTTGGGTCAATAATCAGTCATGTTCAACTCTTTGAGACCCCATTTAGGGTTGTTTTTTTTTCTGCAAAGATAGTGGAGCGATTTGCCATTTTCCTTCTCCAGCTCATGTTACAGAAGTAACTAGCCCAAGGTGATACAACTAGTAAATGTCTGAGGATGAATTTGAAATCAGAAGGAAGAATCTTCCTGACTGGCTCAGTACTCTATTCACTGCACCATTGAGCTGCCCAGTTTGATAATAGTTATGTACATAGATAAGTGAGACAGAGACAGAAAGACAGAGGCAGACAGAGAGAGAGAAAAAAAAAAAAGGAAAGGATAGGGAAGGGGGTTTCAGAGAGAAATTCATCTACCAGATGAGGAAGTCATAGGGGTGTTGTGCTGCAAATGTGAGAAAGGTTCAGTAGGGGAAGGAGAAATATGGTTTAAGTAGTATGGGAAATCATGGGCTATGTATATACAAATGTTTACCTATGCACCTATATGCATATGATGTTTATGTATGTGTATGTGTGTGTGTAGACACTCATGTGCATATATATAGTATTATTTCCTTTTCTACAACAAGAACCATATCAATCTGCTATTTACTACCTGTAAGATCTTGTGCCAAAAATTTAATCTCTGTGAGTTTTCTCATTAATAAAATAAGAGTATGGGTGCTATCTAATACTAAGTTTACAATACTATTATTCCTATGGCTCACATCTCCCCTCTCTATACAATTTGCTCTTTATAATTTAGAAACCTCTTTCCTTATTACAACCACGTGAGATAGAGTTGTATACATGTGTACATGTGACTTTCTTCATTTTACATATATACATTTATTAAATGAGGAAACTGGAGTACATAAAGGCAAATTGATACATCTGTATCTTCAGACCCCAATCCAAGGCTTTTTCAACTATACTACCATGGCTCTAAATAAGTAATAAGATATCCTAAAATCAAATGAAGAATGATGGTTTTATCTTCTCTCCTTTCCAAGTCTCCTTATCATAAAGTCTCCCTCTTACAACATCAGCAACAACCCCAAGAGCTGGGGAAGGTAGTGATATCTTTGGCTAGTCTGGTTCAACCAGGAAAAGCCATTTAGAAGAGGGCCAACCTTAAAGGAAGGTCTTGATGGAAGAATGCCCACCCAGCCAGAATAGCCACCAGCCAGCACCTCTACAGTCCCCTTACCTAGTCCTGTAATAACAACTTCAACAGAGGAGTTAATCTCCTTAATGGGAAACAGATATGTTTCTTACTTAGACCTTTTCCAGCCCTAGCATTAAGCAATTCCAGTCTCCTGATAACACTACCTAGCAGTAGAGGTAAAAAGTTTGTTGAGCTTGGGAGTGGTGATGGTGGGATGGGAAGGGAATTGTTAGCATTTTAGCCAAATATAGCTGGGGTATTGGCTATTCAGAAATTACAGCTGCATAGAACTTAGGTCTTTTCTCCTCTTTCCTTTTTACTATGTTCTTAGATGCAAAAAATAGACCAGAGATAAGGAGATTTGGGAGGATGGGAGGAGAAAATGCTTTCTATGAGAATTCTTTCTTTCAACTCAACTCTATCGCTCAACTGTTCATTTTGGGTGCTGATTAATTGAGAATTCTTAGAGTTCTAGAATTGAAAGGAACCTTATAGTCATTGAATCCAAGGGTTCTTCATCTGTCATCTATGACCTTGGGTTTTTTCCCCTACTATTATTATAGTTAGACCATAATATAATTTTCTAATATTCTATGGGATGCATTTGTAAAAAGAATATTTATTTTCAAAGCTATAATCACAAATATACACATTTACCCTTTCCCCACCAACAAAATGGAAGATATAATTTACTTTCCCTTCTTCTCTCATATCTCAGTCCCTAGGGAGAGGAAGGGAATTAGGCTCATAGTTTAGCTAGGGTCCCACAGAGGACAGTTCATGGTGTCCATTCTGGATGTAGCAGTCAAATAAGAAAGGGCCCTTGAAAGAAGAAGGACCAATTTTAAAGACTCAAGCAACCAATTACATATGGGTGACTACCCCACATATGGGAACTCACCTAAGATGGGACTTTAGGCAAACTGGCCATACTCAAAATATACCTAGAAAAATCCATTTCCTCATCTATAAAGTGAGAATAATAAAAGCACTTACTTCACATGTTTATCATGAAGATACAAAGAAATAATGCAAGTAATTTGGCAAAACTTATCAGGAATACAGTATAAAAAATACTAATTTTGGAGTCAGAGATAGTGACCTACTCTGATGCTGACTCCCTGTGTGACTTGGACTTTGACTTGGACAAATCATTTCAATTTTTTGTGGCTCAGTTTCCTCATCTATAAAATAAAAAAAAGGTGGATTGGATGGACTCTGAGGTGTCTTTATTCCTATTGCTGTGCTATAAAGAATATTTTTGTCCAATTTATATGTTATCATTGTAAAAAAAAATCAGCACCTGGTAATTGATCAGCCCTTTCTAAATGATCCTCTATAAGCCTTCAGTCAATGATTCTAAATCATGCAGAGAATCTTGGGGAAAAAATTGAATGGATGCAAAGGAAAGGAAGCAAAACAATGAAACAATGTAAACAGAAAAAAAAAAGACAAAACAAATGAAATTCTATGCACCAGAATTATAAGGACAAATTCTACCCTTAAACATTTCCTCCCATCCCACTTCTTTGCAGAGTTAGGGGACTATAGAAATGAAACAGTGTATATCAGACTTTTTCAATATTTTTCATAGTTTTTCAAACTTTTTTTTTCTTTCTGTTTTTAATTCTTCATCATAAGGGATAACTTTCTGGAAAGATTGAGAGAAGGATTTAAGTAAGATACATAGGTGATATAAAAATAAAATTTAATGATGAAAATGTATTTTCTACCAGAGGAGAAAATTATTTATTTTTTTAATTGAAGTTTTTTATTTTCAAAATATATGCAGGATATATGCAAGGATAATTTTTCACCATTGACTCTTGCAAATCTTGTGTTCCAATTTCCCCTCTTCCCCTTATCCCCTCTCCTAGATGGCAAGTAATCCAATATATGTTAACAGGGTAAAAATATATGTAAATACAATATAGGCATATGTATTTATACAATTATCTTGCTGCACAAGAAGACTCAGATCAAAAAGGAAAAAAATGAGAAAGAAAATAAAATTCAAGCAAACAACAAAAGAAGTGAAAATGCTATGTTGTGATCCACACTCAGTTCCCACAGTCCTCTCTCTGGGTATAGATGGTTCTCATCATCACAAGATTATTGGAACTGTCCTGAATTGTCTCATTCTTGAGAAAAGCCACGTCCATCAGAATTGATCGTTGTATAATCTTGCCATTGCTGTGTACAATGATCTCCTGGTTCTGCTCATTTTACTTAGCATCACTTCATATAAGTCTCTTCAGGTCTTTCTAATCACCTTGCTGATTGTTTCTTATAGAACAATAATATTCCATAATATTCATATACCATAACATATTTGGCCATTTTCCAATTGATGAGCATCCACTCAGTTTCCAGTTTCGTGCCACTACAAAAAGGGTTGCCACAAATATTTTTGCATATGTGGGTCCCTTTCCCTCCTTTAAGATCTCTTTGGAATATAAGCCCAGTAGAAACATTGCTGGATCAAAGGAAAAGTGTAGTTTTTCATTGGAGCTATGGCTGTGTGGATGGCTTGTAGGTCACCTTAGGAAAGGCAAATGAATGGATGGGATTGGCTTCATTAAATGCAAATATGCTAAACTATTCTAAGTATCACAAAGCAGATTAAAATATAACTGAGAAATATTTAACAAAACAAATAAAAATACAATGCAATATAATGTTGCTTCATGGTTTCCTTTCTATTTGCACTTGACATCATTGGTAACAACTCATGAAAACACCTCATCCCAACTTGCTCAGCTAAAAAATGTCTCCGTTTCTCACCTGCCTCTACTTTGGGACTTCTCTAAGTTTTCCACTATACCCCTGCATCGTTGGGTACCATCTCCTCTCTCTCCTTTCAGCTTTCTTTTGTTTGTGGTCTTTCCCCTCTAGATTGTAAACTCCTTAAGGGCAGGGATTGTCTCATTGGTTGACATTATCTCAGACATCCCAAATAACAGAGTTCTCTTTTCTTTAATCATTTTCCTTTCGTCTCTTATAACTTGCTACCCTGAGTTCATTTTAGTCTTTAATTGAGCTGATACTCCCTGGTCTTACCTGAGTGCACCTCCCTCAAGACACACAAGGAGTTGCTCATACCCCACTGACACATACACTGACTCACAACAACAGTCCCTTAATTTCCTCACAGTTACATTAACTCATTATGTTTTCTGCTTTCATATATTCCATAAATTGTTTACTTAAAATCTATTCTCAGTAGACTCCATCATAGACAACAAGAGCAAGTTACACCTTGTCTACCATTTATTTGCTTCAGGAAAACAATCTGATGCTTTAATAGGAGTTGTAATGGTAGTATCAGTCAGTCAGTCAATAAGTATTTATTAAGCACCCACTACTCCTTAGTAATAGAAATAATTGGCATTTATATTGTATTTTTCCAATCATCAAGGAGCTTATTGAATGCCTATTATGGCACCTTGCTAGGTGCTGGAGATTAAGAAAATATGAAACAATCCATGCTATAAAAAGACCACATGTACATTTGTAAGAGCTAAGGGGTACATGTATATAAAATATATAAAGTAAATAATAGGTAATTTGTTTGGGGATGCAGTAACCAATAGTAGGGTCAGAAAAGGATCTGAGCTGAATTTTTAAGGAAACTAAAAATCTTAAGCATAAAAAGAGTACATTTCAGGCATAGGGGACAGCCTATGTAAATCATGGAGGCAGGATATGAAAGGTCAAATGTGAGAAAAAGCAAGAAGCTGGTTTGGCTAGACTGCAGAGAGTATGAAAGTGAGTAACAAAGAATAAAACTGGAAAGGAAAACTTAAAGTTAAGTTGTGAAATGTTTTTAACCCCAAATAGAAGGATTATATTTGATCCTAGAATCAAAAGCACTTTAGAGATATGTTCTCAATGCAGTTTCTGAAGCTTGGATACAACAAAGTATGGAGGCTGTTTGTGTTAATTTTGGCTTAGCAATTAGCACAAAGAGAACACAGGTGTTCCATCAGCCAGCACTAGATCATCTGCATGTGGAACTATCCATTACAACAAATGGTGAGAATCAAAGTACCACAGAATTCTGGGCTACAAAGGACTTCACAGATGATTTCCCTAAGAACATCTGAAGAGGGAAAGGGATCTTCCACCTCTCATTTCTAGAAGCAGCTTCACCAAGCCCTCATGTAATTATCGAGCATTTCCTATGGTTTGAGCTCTCATTGTCCAGTTCTTCCAATACAGTTACTAGAAGATTTTTTAAAAAAGATAACTTTGAATCACTTTTCTTTCTTTCTCCTCCATCCCTGCTGACCCTCAGGTACCTCATAGACTTATTGGAGAGAGAGATATGGACTCTTTCCATATCTTCTATTTCTGTTGGCCTGTAAATAAATCTTAGGTACATTTTTTTTAAACAAAGTGGGGTGGGCAGAGTCTGACCTTTTGTGCTATGAATAATTCCACCATAATTTTGTGGTGGGAGGAGGATTATAAAATGGGATAAGAATTTTGAGTTTTCTTCAAATGGGACATTCATGATCCTTCAAAGCCCTGAATGATAGAAGAAAAAACTCATGAAAACCCCTCCACAGCTTTTCTGGCCCTTTAAAACCTTTTATTTTTCTTCTCCTATAGTTTTAAAGCATTATTAAATCTAGCTGGATACTTGGGATTTGGAGGGGAAAGAAAAGAAACAACTGAAACATTGATTTTCCTCTCTTGGATATCATGTTTGTTTTGACATGTGGGTGTGGTGGGCCTTTCTGGTTCAACCTTACTGCCAATTCAACTTTGGGTGCCTACGGGACACAGTACAGCCATGTCTGTGTTACTTGGACAAGGAGTATCGTTTTTCACTTTGCAGGTCATTCCCACACAGCTGTAAGACTCAGGTGTCATAGATCCAAGTCCCTTTGCCCTCTCATTAAGATCTTAAGCTGCATACATATGTGGCACATAATAAAAGCAGGTTGCTTGCACATTTAATGTGGGTGTGATGGTGGGTTTTCAAGGGGTAGGCAGTGTTACAATGGACCATGGGGGAAAGTCCTTAAGTTTGAAATTAATGAGACTTTGGGCCAGGAATTACTCTTTCCTCATTAGGGTCCACTTCTGGAATGGTGACTGGATATTATCAATTTCTCCCACCCCCTTGTTTCTTTGCAAATTCTTTCTCTTTTCAATTTCAATGGAAAGGCTTTCATTTAGAAGTTTCTGATACAGTTTCTGACTGTATAAATACAGTTTCTCTATGCAGAGAAACATTGACTCTCTTCTGTCTCCTAAAGCTCAGCTTGACTGAATAGGATGCATGTTTACCATATTGGTCCTCTAAAATGAGATCTCTTTTAAAATGGGAAAAACATAAGTTTTCAATGACTCAAATGGATCTGTGAACATATGACTTGAAAAGTTCCTTCTAGCAATTCAGATCACACTTCAACTATTTTTGTCCATCCTGTCCCTATAAGAGACCTACTAAAATTATATTGGGGGTTTCATTTTTCTGTACATCATGAACAGATTCATAGAAAAGCTGTCACCCCTCAATATCACTATGTGAATCAACAGTTCAATAATTCTTTCAAATCCAACTGTCTATAGAAACTTTTTATCTGGCTCCTCCCAATGCTTAACAACTTTCCTCTGAGACTGCCTTCCATTTATTATATGTATATATGAATATATGTGTATGTGTGTATGTATATGTGTAATATACAAAGATCTATGTGTATGTATATATATATATATGTATATAGAGAGAGATTGCAACACTTTGTAAATGAATAATTTTGAAAGACTTAAAAATTTTGATCATGGCAATGACAAACCATAATTCCAAAGGACTTGTGATAAAGAATGAAATCCATTTCCTAACAAAAGGTCATGAACATATGCAGAATGGGACACATGTTTTTGGACCTGGTCAACATAGGGAAGTTTTTTACTTGACTATACATATGTTTATCATAGGTTTTTTTTTCTTTTTGCCCATTGGGAAGGGGTAGGAGGGAGTAAAATAAAATTTTAGTAATTGAAAAAATTAATTTTTTTTTAGAATTTAGAATCTAAATTTTAGAAAAAGAATGTATGTTACTTGAGGACAGGGACCATGTTTTTGCCTTTATTTGTATTTCTAATGCTTACAGGCACAGGGTTGGAAATAATAAATGTTTATCGGCTGACTGATTGACAGATAATAAGCAATTAATAAATTTTTTTCATTTATGCTTCTTTCTTTTGAGTTAAAAACTGCCTTCCTGTGCTTTCTACCCAAGGCTGTGCTGGAATCATATTGTACAGCCTGTAAATCTTAAAACTCAGCAAATGATACAAATTAAGGCTTGAATTGTTGTTTTTTTATTGTGTATTGTAAATTTAAGTAAAGGAGAAAACATTAATAATGTAAATTAAACTCAAAAGTGCATCATGTACTCTTTTTTTGAAAGCTAGTTGTAAAATATTTTTCAGAAAGGCACTTCTTTCATTGCTGGGGCACTAGTTCTATCCGCTGAGGATAAGCAAATAAATCTAATTCCTATTTCCCTGATAAGTCTTCAAATATATAAGAAAAAATCCCCGTCAATGCCAAGACTTTTACTGTTCAAAACAAACATGCTCATTTTCTTAAAATCATCCTTTTATGTAAAGTTTTCCATTGCCTTCATCATCCTGATGGTCCTTCTCTGAAAGTAGTATAGCTTGTCAATGAGCTGCTTCTGTCCTATAACAATTTTACTGTTTTTCATAATTTCTCATAACTGACTCACAGTGAGTCAGTGTTCAAATATCTTTTAGAATCTTAGAATCTTTCAGTATCTAGATAGGGTGACTTGAAATTATCAAGGACAGAGAGGAGCTTTTTTTTAAAAAAATCTTCCTACTTATTTTGTGTTTTGGTCCCCTGTGGTATTCTTGTTCTTTAAAATATGAGTTCTCTCTGGGAGAGAGGTTTCTTGGGGAGGTTTTCTGGAGGCAGCCTTAGTTTCAGCTAAGATCAATAATCACCCAAAACACAGCCAGGTGCTAAAAGTTCAGATCTTTTATTGTCTCCAATATAGCCCGGTTAGTTTTCTTAGAGGCCTATCTTTCTGCTTGGTTCTAAGAGCTCTTGCAGCTTTGTTCTTTGCTTCTGCCTCTGCTTTCTTCAGCCTCCAGCCAGCACCAAGGTGGAAGATGCAATGAATCTCTCTTGCCTCAGAAAGAGGGCTTATGGACTTCCTCCCAGAGTGCTCCTCTCCGACCCCAGTCAATGTTTCCAAGTAACTCCCTTGAAGCTCTAAGAGCTTCCTCTATATATATGATCTCCCAAAGGTTAACTCCTCCTCTGAGAGAATGGGATTATGGGTTTCTCCCAGAGTGCTCTCTGGCCCTGAGAGCTTCAAGGGAGGTGTGAATTCAGATATCTCATACTAAACCCTGAAATCTCCCAAAGTGTGAACTCCAATGAGTACTTAAATACTTCTTGCTTATAAAAGCTCCCTAAAGGTGTGAACACAAGCATTATTGTCTATCAGTATTAGCAACTTATCACTTTGTAAGGATTGCTCTAAACACTAGAATTCTGACATCTCCCTTGAGTTTTCACCTTGTTTCAAGTTGAGTTGACACTAGGATTCCAACAGTCCCCTATTAGCCAGTTTTATTCTGCTCTTAAAAATCCAAAAATTATCTTCTTTAGCAGAAAAAATAGAAGTCAGGCAAGATTACCTTGTCTCCATTCCATTAAGAAATGCACCAAGGAGGTAGATTTATCCCAACCTTTATGATCCTATTTTTCCAATTTATTTTTTAAAAACCATCTACTTGTTTTTCTTAGTTTTCTTTGACAGCCACTGCTCATTCTGAGATGAGTATTCTGAGACAATTCCTCTAGAGAAATGCATTTTATCCATCCTTCATCCATTCTCCATTTACCCTTGCTTTCTTCTCATGTCTTTTTTTTTAATATTTTTATTAGGTATTTCCCAATTACATGTAAAAAAAAGTCAACATTAATTTTAAAAAATTTGTGTTCCAAAATCTCTTTAGTGCTGTCAAATTATTCAGCATTAAAAGTTAAAATAGTTTTATCTAGGAGAAAACAGTTTCTTAAATGCAGCAAAAGTACATTTTCATCTTCCTTGATACTGCATCCTAAGGACCACAGGGCTTCTGTGTCTGACTTACAGCTGAAACCTCTTATGTTAGAATGTAAGCTCCTTTACAACAGGAACTGTCTTGATTCTTTTTTCTATTTGTACATCCAGTACTTAACACAATGTTTTGTACATGATACTTAATTAAATTTTTTACATTCATTTATTTATTAACTCATTCCAGGGGCCCAGAATAAAAGGGGAGATGAAACAACTGAGTTCTTGACATTAAACTTTTACAATCCCTATTCTGACCTCATCATTCCACTGAAATTGTTCTCTCCAAGATTACCAATGATCTCTGAATTGCCAAATCCACAGGCCTTTTCTCAATCCTCATTCTCCTTAACCTCAATGTAGTTTTTGGCTATGCTGATCACTCTCTCCTGATTTTCTTTTCTCTCAAGGCTTTTAGGATTCTACTCTCTCCTGGTTCTCCTCCTACCTATCAGACTGCTTTCTGTCTGCCTTCTTTGCTAGATTTCCTTCAAAATCAAATCCTCTAATCATAGGTGTCCCACAGCATTCTGTCCTGGACCACCTTCTCCATCTATGACCTCTCACTTGGTAATTTTATGGATTTAACTAACATCTCTATACTAACAATTCATGAATCTTTCTTGCTCTAACCTCTCTGCTGACCTCCAATCTCGCATTTTCACCTGCCTTTCAGAGATCTTGGACTGGGTGCCCAGTAGATATCTTCAACTCATCATATCCAAAACTGAATTCATTAAGTCTCCCCACAAATCCTCCCTCTTTCAGATCTAACGTTTTTCTATAGAGAATAACTCCATCCTCCCAGTCCCTCTTAATACTATCCTGAATTCTTCACTATTGCTGATTCTCCATAGCCTATCTGTTGTCAAGACCTGTCAAGTTCACCTCTGTAACATCTCTCCAATATGTCCCTTTCTCTTCTCTGATTCTGCCATTGCTCTGATCTAGATCTTCAACATCTCATGCTTGGACTAATTCTATAACCTGCTGGTGGGTTGCTCTACATTCCATCACTCCCCACTCCAATCCATCCTCCATTCAGACACTAAAGTGATTTTCCTAAAGCACATGTCTGATCATTACACACACATACTCCAATATCTCTTTATTGCCTCCAGGGTCAAATACAATATCCTCTGTCCAGCATTCAAAGCTGTTTATAATCCTCCCCCTTCTTACTTTTCCATCTCACACCTTACTCCATGGCACTTACTCTCTGATTCATTGATCCTGACCTCCTCACTGTTCCATGAACAAGATACTTCATTACTTAGATCCAGATATTTTCCCCAGTTGTCCCCCATCCCAGAAGAGTGACCACATGCTGGAATGTGCTAACTCCTCATCTCCACCTACTGCCATCCTTGGCTTCCTTTAAATCTCAAGGAAAATCTCATATTCTACCTTTCCCAACTCTCTTTAATTCTAGTCCCTCTTTTAATCATTTCCTATTTATCCTGTAAATAGTTTGTGGTTGTCACTCCATCATTTTTTCAGTTGTGTATGAGTTTGAGGCTATATTTGAACTCAGGAAGTTGAATTTTCCTGACTTGCATCCCAGTACTTTACCCACTGCAGCACTGAGGGTCCACAAACAAGTATTAATCAAATACAAAGGGACAGAATTAAGAGAAAGAGGCAACCAGCACTCTAACAGGATTTGAAAGTTGCCTGAGTGCTTTCCGCTTTTGGATAAGTACAATAAATGGAGATAAATTTTAAATGATAGTACCTTGTCTAATGGGTGCAGTCAAGAGCACCTGAATTCAAATCCAGCCTTAAACCCTTACTAGTTGTATGACCCTGGGCAAATCACTTAATCCTATTTCCCTCCATTTCCTCATCTGTAAAATGAGCTGGAAAAGGAATTGACTAACTACTCCAATATCTTAGCCAAGAAAACCCCAAATGGGGATAGAATCAAGACTGAAACATTGAACAATAACAATCACCTTATCTTTACCACAGGATCACTGAATAAGGTTTCCCATAGCACCTGTAGACAGCATCACAAAAAAAGAAGGGAAGCTTGCTATAGGCTAAAGCCAAATCCAAGCAGAATCATGTGTGTGAATAATAATAGATATCTAAACAGACTAAATAGCAACCAAACCTAAGAAAAATACAGCTTAAATTAGGCATATGTATATAAAGACAATTTTAAAAACACACAGAGAGATAGAGATGCAGCATACCAGGTTCTATAAGAAGAGACATTAGATATAATTTTAATAGAAATAAAATTGAATAGGAAAAGAGAATTCCCAAAATTCATCAAGGAAGCCAAGGAAGGCAGCAGGAAGAAATGAGGAGAGGGTACATTATAGGTAAGAGGGAGAACCAGAAAAAAAATATCTTGTTCATGGCATAATAAAGAGGCACAAAGGAAATGGGCACTGAAAGGAAAGATTTTTACTTAATACACAAAAGGAATATAAAAAAAACATAGGACCTGGATTAGAAAGGTGTTCCCCAATGTGACTGACCAACCAACCACAGTGGTTTTGATGTTTTACTATCATAATATGTTCACTCTGTTTTTGAACATTTCTAGATTATTTCAAAGTTTGCAAATTTCTTGTCCTTGAATTCATCCTGGGGTAAGTGATTTTACAAATGAAGAAACTGAGACTTAATATGTAACATGTTCACAGGTATGGAGTTAATTAAGTAGTAGAGTTTAAATTCAAATTTATTGTTTGGGACTCCAAATTCCCTTTTCTTTCCATTATATACCACTGCCTCATGACATCAATATTTCTGTGTTACAGAGAATAGAATATTCAGGCCTTACCATCACATGCATATATATAAAATACTATTTTAAAGAGTCACTTATTGTACTCATCCTACATCACACTTTAAATTGTAGTCTACATTCCCTATCCCTAGCTTCTGGATCTGGTTCTTATGAGAAAAGTATAAAGAAAATGTTGACTTTAGGGTCAAGACTCCTGATTTGAATTCCAGATCTGAAACTTTGAAGTCATGCAATCCTGGAAACTAAGTAAAAATCTCACCCTGTCGTATCCCCTTTGTACATTCAAAACTTCTCTTTTTTTATTCAGTTTCACTTCTTGTATTAAAATTACTTCTAATTTCTCTTCTTTCAATGATAGGCAACTATAAGTGTGAGTTTCTTCATAACCATAGATATGTTTCTCTGCCTCTTTCATCTTCACTTTTTTCATCTGTAAAATGGAGATAATAATATTTTCACAGCTGATCTCACAAGGCAGAGAATGGAAGTTGTCAGTAAACTCATACAACAAAACATTTCAATATCATCTATTATCATTTTTAAATATGGATCTATGAATTTAAATTTAAGATTAAATTTATGGTGGCCAGAACAACTGGAATTACATGGGAGCATTCTTTACATTAAATAGGACCCACATCCCCAAACACAAAAATTAAGGGGCATAGAAAGACTGTCTCTGTGGTTCCTTATTAGATGCTTCGTCCATAGACTCTGTCCTAAGGAAATACTTATCCAGTTTCAGAGAAGTGGAGGGTAAAGATGGAAAAGAGAACCCAATTACAGCCTATGCAGATGAAGTCACCCTGGCAATAACAAAACAAGAGGCCCAAGCACTAAAAAAGAAATAGTGTGCCAGAAATTCTGGAGCAAGAGTTAACAAAACAAAGTACAAAACCATAAACTGGGAGACTAAAGGAAATATAATGTCATTGCAAATGTAAAAGTAAATGTTGGGCCAGGGATCATTCTTGGTCTCCACCTTTAGGAGGAAAGAAGATGCAAAAGGGAAGTAGGAAATGACAGTAAAAGAAGAGGAAAAGAGAGCAAACAAGGGACATGGGAAAGTTGTAATTGCAAAAAAATGTGTGTGGTTGATATGGTATTATGGCAAGAGCCCTAGATCTGACATCAGGAAACCAAGCTTCAAATATTGCTATTTCACTTGTGCAGGGGCATCTCAGTCCCCTTGTCTGTAGAATGAAAGAATAATAGTGGGCAATTTCTAACACCTTTCCAATCAATTAATAAGCATTCACTGAGCATTTGGTAAGCACTATATACTTATTATTAATATTATTATGTTATATAATTATTCATTTTAATCCTATAACTAATATAAGAAAGGAGGTGCTAAAAAGTGTATGATCATAGGATTTAGAGCTAGAAATGCCCTTTTCTGAGATTACCTTCCATATATTATGCATGTCTTTCTGTGTGTGTGTATATACATATATGTGTGTGTGAATAATATGTTAATAATATCTAAAATCTTCCTCCTTTTCTCTTCTTATTGTCTTCCCTGGCTTCTTGTTTCAAGACTCAATTCAAATCCCATTTTCTTCTACAGAAAACTATTTTTTTCCTGGCCTCTTTCCTTCTCTTCTAACAATATCCCCTCACCCAGTGTTTTTTCTTTGAGACTGCCTTCTGCATGGGGTGTTTGGGGTATTCAGAAGGACCAATACCTCTGGTGTGAGGGTTTGCCAAGCCCTTTTCAGGATTCCTCATCCATCTTCGATGTCTACCTGGTTCACCAATTCTCACCTGACTTTTGTCCTGCCTCTTCACTTCAGTGACTCTGGAAGAGTGAGACTGATGACTTTGTGCAACTCTATCTCTCTTAAATCCAATTCATGCATGAGTCAAGATATCACTCTATAATGTCATTGTTCCTCTTCAAAAATGAAGGACAAACAACTATACATACTTACTTTCATTAAAATATGAGCTCCTTAAGGGCAGGAGCCGGATGTTTTTGCCTTTCTTCGCATCCCTAGCATTTGACACAGTTCTAAACACAATCCTCTGGAAGGATGGCTGATTGTTGAGTTGATCAGCATTTTTTCAGTCTTAAAAGGCTGCATGTCAAAAGGAGTAGTCTTGGTGGGGTCTACTTGATTTTTCCCAGAAAAAAATTCCAGACATGGAAAGAAAAAGACATTTAGCTTAAGGATAAATGGAGAGGAAACAACTTAAGGAAAATATATTTGAACCACAGAAGGGGAACAAACTAGATTAGGTATGAATGGAAAGTACCTTAGGGTAAATTGTGGAAAGTTTAATGACCATTGGTCTTATTGGTATGGGTTGCCTTTTCTGAGTCAGTGAAATTTACCAAGTAAATCTAGTGATGGAAGAAAATAATCTTTCCAGGACTCACATGTTTATTAACCTGGGACCAGGAAAGATCGACTGTTTTGGAAGAAAAAGAATAAATTTTTAAAATTCTTTCTTGATATCCTACTGGGCATAATGGAGACATGTGGAATGGATAATGGCTTATAGATTTATATTCCATGTCTTTTCAGTAGAATATAAGCTTTTTGAGGATAAGTATTATCTTTCTCCTAGGCCAGTGCTGCACACAACATAGAAACAAAGCAAATGTTGTTGGATTAAATATCTGGATAGTCAAAGACATCAACTTTCAAAGAACTTACAAGTGGAAGTAGCACTAGAATTTCTTGACTCTATCCTGTTCAACATTTTTTAAATCAATAACTTGAAAGCATAAATAGTATGTTTATAAAGTGTATGGATGACATAAAGTTGAAAAGAGCTAATATACTGATTGATGGAATGAGAATCCAAAAGAGAATGTGATCAATCAGAATAGAATCTTCTTTCAATTATTGAAGGACTTCATATTTGAAGAGGAATTTGACTGAGTTTGCTGATCCCTAGGATGAAAATTGGGAATAGAATGCTGGGCCTAGAGTCAGGAAGACTCATCTTCCTGAGTTCAAATGGGCCCTCAGACATTAACTAGCTGTGTAACTTAACCCTGTTTGCCTCAGTTTCCTCATCTATAAAATGAGCTGAAGAAGAAATGGCAAAATATTCCAGTATCTTTGCCAAGAAAACCCCAAATGGTGTCATGAAGAGTTGGAAATAACTCAACAATACATGAAATTTTCCCCTGCTTTCCCCTTTCAGCATTGTCTCCTTTCAAATTACTTTCTTTTTATTCTGTATATATCTTATGTTTAATTACTTACTCATTATTAAATCCATTAGAATGTATGCTTCCACAGTAGTTTCAGTTGAATGACAAAGCTGGGAGTCAGATTTTTAGGTTTAGAAGAGAGAGAAAAAGAAAGACAGAATAATAGACTGCTTTCTCAAGGATTTTACCCATGAAAAGGGAAATACACAGTGATAACTAGTGGGAATGGTTGGATGAAGTAATGACTTTTTTTAGGATGGGAAAAATGTATTTATAGATATCAGGGAAAGAGCCAGTGGATTGTAAGAGAAAGAAGTTAGAGAGAGATAGCAAGGATTATAACGGGGGCAAAAAAAAAAAAACCCAAAAATGATCTTTTCTAGGGGCAGGGCCTTTTTTTTGCCTTTTTTTGCCTTCCTAATTTATCAGAGTGCCTATCATATAATAAATGCTTAATAAGTGCTTGTTGATTCACTGACTCACTAGAATACTCTGTATTGTTGTACCTACTTACAAATCCCTCCAGTTATCTCTTTTATTTACTTTTTAATTCTATTTTACTGATAATGCATGTACCATCTCATACTTATGTTTTGCACTCTCTTCACTTGTATCACTAAGTACTAAAATCTCTAACCTTACTGGCCCCTTACTTTTCAGCCATGTTCTTGGTCAACAACAACAACAACAATTACAATAACATTTATATAATACCTACTATGTTTCAGGCACTATGCTAAATAATTTATAAATATTATCACATTTGATCCTCACAACTATATGGGAGAGAGAAATACTAATATCATTATTTCTCCATTTTACAGTTGAGGAAACTGAAGCAGACAGGATTAAGTGATTTGCCTCGAATCACAAAGCTAATAAGTTTCTAAGATCAGATTTGAATTAGGGTCTTCCCAATTCAAGCCCATCTAGAAGAAGACAGGTATACTTCCTGAGACTCAATATTCTCCTCTATATGATCGCGAGAACATTTGCTCTTCTACCTACCTCACTAGGCTATTATGAGGATCAAGGTATATCAAGCATCTATAATAATAAAACCAATGTAAATCTTGCTGGATATCATCATCACTAGCTGGTGCTCCTCATAATTTTTATAAGATTCAGATAGAAAGGACTCTAAGACAAGTTGCTCTCCCGCTATTATTCTTTTATATTTCATGTACTATGGATAAGATGGATAAGATACCTCCCTTTTATAAGTGAATAAAAATATTAAGGTCATCCTTTATATCAATGGATTGTCCAAGGATCAGCTGTCTGAAAGACAAGGCTGGGATGTACCTCATCCTGTTCCATTATTGTTTGATTTTCTCTATTAAGTATCTATATCTATATTCCATGTAGCTTAGAGATTATAAGATGTGGTAGAGTTGTCTCTACCAGAAAATAGTGTTTTCAAGTGTTTATGTGTCAAAATTAAGTCCAAGAAGTTGTGGTCAAATTTTGTCTGTGATGGTAGTCCAGTTTTAATATATTCTGGATGATTTCTCCAGAATATTTTGAAATCTATTATGGTAGTAAAGGGATTTGCGATCTGTCAGTCCATGAAAGAAAAAAGCTTCAGAAGTATAATTCTAGCCACTAGGTCATGTCTTGCTAGGAATTTGGTAGGTGCTAAATTTTTACAACCTGTAATGATGTTGCAATTTCCACCACCGACTACATTGATCACAAAGTCCTGGCTCCTTAAGGATAACTTTTCTGTAATTTCTGATGCCAAAGACCTAGTTCTGAACGCCATAATAATCCCTTCCATTTCCATAAACAAATCCACATGACTTAGACATTTATTTGATGTTTCTTTGTCGATATATAGTTGGCTAAATTCATATGAATGTTGCCCATGGAAGACCTTTTGATTACATTCTTGGATCTTAGCCATTTTGAGAGTAAATAATTTTGGTTACATTCAACAAATCCAGTGGTATGTATCTGCTATCAGCCTGGACTATTGCTCAAAGAAATGTTATCTGCTTTTTTCCCCCAGGGATAAATTTATACCTTTTTTTTTTTATCTGTTTATCATGTTTTCTAAGAACATCTATCCATCATTCTTCCTTCTTCCTTCTTCTTGACTAGGAAATAGTAACCATTCTATAGCTTCTTTCTAGGGTCATAAACCCTGTGTTTCCTTAATATTGCAAGGGTTTTTGTTAGAATATTTTCTAATTTTTCAGTCCATTTTGTAATTTCAAAATTTTGTACATCAAAACTGGCATAGTAATTATATTCATTGCTGTAAGTACATTCTTGCCATGTAGTTTTTATTTTAAGATGTCTCATCTATAAGCCTCATCATATTTGGTCAAAGACTTCTTGATATCTTTATATTTAATGTTTCTGGTTCAGAAAATATCAAGGTATTTATACATATGATCTTTATCCATTGGTTCAATGGTTCAATGGATAAATCCAATCTTTAAATCTTCAATCTCTATCTTTATTATGTTAAGAATTTTATGTTTATAAAATCCAAATTATTTTTTAGGAAAGATCTACAATATGAAGTAGCTGCTGAATATGTCTTTAATGGCGTCAGATAGCTTGAAATCATTCACTTACGTCAAGTGATTAATTAGATGGTTTGGGTTAACTTTCTCTTTAGTTTGGAAATCATGGCTAGTTCTATTTAAGAGAGAGTAATGGACTTAAGGCTATTAAGAACCATAATAAGTTTAAAATTGTCTGCCTGAAAAACACAATATTTTTAAATAATTCTTCTTGACAGTGTTTAGTTAGTGGAGCAATTTAAATAGAGAATAATTTTCCAGTTGGACATCGAATAGTCTAGTATTTTCACTATACTTGAATAAACCATGGTTGTCTAACTGAGTCAAAGATATAATCATCAATAAAGAAAACATAAACATCACAGTGATATTTAAGAAAGGTGGAATCTGTTAAGAAAGGTGGAATCAATCCGGCTTAAGCATTTATTTAACACTTATTATGTAACAGGAATTAATAGACAAAGAAAAGCAAAATTTCTCAAGGATCTCACATTCAAATATCCAAAAAATAATGTACCCTGTGGGAATGAGAGGAAGAGTTTTGATGGTGATCCCTTTCCTACAGAAAGTCTTAAGAATTCAGGATTGACAATAAAAAGTGTTTGAGCTGATAATTATAATTGTTATCTGGCTACATTGCTTTCCTGTTCTAGAGAAAAGAATAGATTAACAATCTGAAAACTTTATGTTTCTCATTTAATCTAACTTTGTTTTTCATTTGATCCAACTTCGTTTTTCATTGACTTGGATTTCTGAAGAACAAATAGAAGACCAGTTATTTTCCTCATAATAGCTAGTAATGTTTTAAGATCTTGAAGCCCTTTATACATTACCTCACTTAATTATCACACCACCAATTGTGAAATTGGTACTCTTCTCAATTTAGCTTTTAAGAATCATCAATTTTTTGTTCTTTGTTTTCTTTGACAGCCACAATTCATCCTAGAGATAAGTATTCCTGAGACAATTCTTCTAGAGAAATATAATTTATCCATCCTTTATGATTCGCTCTTATTTCTTCTCCTATATGTCTTTTTTAATGGATATATGTATATATAATTTTATTAAATACTTCTCAGTTATTTGTAAAAAAGTAAATATTCATTTAAAAAATTTTTGAGTTCCAAAATACTCCTTTGTCTTGCCCTTCCCCCATCTCTTAAGAAGGAAAGAAATATAATCTCAATTACTGTATGTCTTTTTAAAATCCAAGTTTGTCTTATTTCCTGTACATCTATATTATTCTCTTTAGACAACTCCCTTTTCTTCCTCACCAGAATTGATTTTGTTATGATCTTCAGTATATCATTCCTGAAAGTTATTCCATAAATTTTGGGTTAATTCTTTTATAGAATCTGAGACCATGGGATCCTACCTATACTTCTCTGAATGCTTTGAAAAGTACTTTACCTGCAATGCAGGGTACATGTCAGAAAGAACTTACAAGGAATATATATTTCTTGAAATGGAGTTCTGAAAAGCAGGCACTGATAAAGCCATTTAGATTCATATGGAGTTACTTGACTATGCCTTAAATCCAAATCTTGCTTTCACTGATTGGCCAATAATGGGCCCCTATTTTGATTAAAAGCCCTAAGGTCTCACCCTCAAGTAGGTAAAAGAGATTAGTTTTTTGGCTTTTTTTTTTTTTTTTTTTTTTTTTTTTTTTTTGCTGAGCATTTGGACTAAGTGACTTGCCCAGGGTCACACAGCTAGGAAGTGTTAAGTGTCTGAGGTCAAATTTGAACTCAGGTCTTCCTGAATTCAGAGGTGGTGCTCTATCTACTGCACCATCTAGCTCCTCCCTCTTTTGGCTTTTTTTCTTCCCAAACCTTAATCACTGAATGGGTGTTACCTCATACAAACTGAGACCTGGGAAAGACCTCAGCTTAAAAAGGCAAATCTATGTTCTCCTAATCTTGCCACTGGACTCAAATGAGTGGAGGAAAGAATGAGGTTGATGACTTTTTAAACCTATTTCACTTAAATCCAATTAAAGTAAGTACAAGTAAAGAATATTACTTATGAGTAAAGATATTACCTTCCTGATATCTTTGCTCCTCTTCAAGAATGAGGGACAAACAACAATACTTTTGGACAATATTTGAACCCTATCATGGATGGTACCTGAGTAATAATGGAAAAGGCCCAAGAAAATTCAATTGCTATCTTTACAAAGAAGTATAAACTCTACAAAGATGAACACACCCAAGGGTAACTCAAAATTGTCCAAGAAAACCGATGCCTTCTGCATAACACCCAATATGGATATCGGCCAAACTCTTAGGACAGCAGAAAGGATACATGGGTTTGGCCATCATTGTCATGGAGATTGTGACAAAACTGGCAGAGAGACATAGCTACCAAAATTGTCAAGTCATTGCAGAAAAACAAACAAAAATTCTAAAAAACAACTTTGTTCCAAGAATTATTTCCTTATTGACTGCTGAGTCAGGGTGTTAATGTCCAAGGATAGCATAGCCGTGCTTAGTTTTTCATTTAGGGCCATATTCAAGGGAGCTGGTTCTGCAAACACAATGGCCATGTGGTCATTCATAAGGTAGTCATGACAATTTCTAGAATTTTGCTTTTTGCTTTTTTAAAAATCAAAATTGTGTGGCCTTTAGTCTATTAAGACCATAGTTGGACAGTTAAAAAGAGCTGTAAGATTATCTAGATCAAATTTCATCATTTTTTTTAGATGGAGAATCTGAAGTCCAGCAAAGTTAATTCATAAATATATAATTTCTTACTCAGAAGCATCCAGATGAATTAAATACTTCATTTTCAAAAGCTTAATCATAAACTCTAGAGTTTCAGTGCTAAAAGGCTTTTTAAAATGAGCAAAAGTATTAGAGTAGTAATATCTTCCCTCCCTCAAAGATGGACGCAGAGTCCAGTGGAGAGCTCACTACATCTGGGGTCAGAAGACCTGGGTAAAAAGTCTACCTTTCATATTTTCTAGCATTGTGATTTTAGACAAAACGTTTCATTTTTCTGGACCTCAATGTCTTTATCTATAAAATGAGAGGATTCAACAAGAGAGTCTCCAGATTAATAATTGTACTGACTCTATGTTATTTCATCCATACAATGAAGGTTTGGGATTTAGATGGGTCTTTCAATAAGTATGTGAGGTTGGAATGAAATTTTGATCTACCTGACTCAAAGTCTAGCACTCTATCCACTGGACCTAGCTGCCTGCTCAAAAAAAAAAAAAATGGCTTTTAAAGTACCTTCCAGATCAAGATATCCAATTCTATTTGAGAATAATGGATGACCTTTTCAAGTTGAAGTATTTACCAACAGTGCAGTAACTGATTTTGATTCCATATTTGTCTTAGTTGAAGGCAAGTAATCTTTTTACTCGGGGATTAAACATTGGAAAGCACAGGGCAGGCTATGTAAATCCAGGCTTCTCTCTTCCATCAAGGATGGCTTGCCTATGCTTATAAATACATAGATCTATAACCCTCCACTAAAGTCCTCCTCAGGTACCACCCTACCCTAACTAATATGGAGGTGATCATGGGTTCCCAGAGGCAATTTCTTCACTGTGCATGTGAGTAGGAATACTGTTCCCTACCATCTATCTGCCATCTGGGGACCAACCTTATTAAGGGTCCAAGAGACTCATCATCAGAAGCTTGGACAGCAACAAAGAATTCTGAGGGCACAGCAGCTTGGGAAACTGTCTACAAATGGGTTATGAGCTGAATTATGAATTCCTCAAAGTCATTGATTGTCACTTTTCATCTCTGTATCACCTAGCATTTGGCATCATGTTTAATAAGTGCTTATTGAATTGAAATGAACTAAAATAAAATTAATTTTACTGAATTAAAGGAGTACTTATACAAATGAAATCACAGAACTTTCCCAATATTGAAGTAATATAGACAGCACTTATGCTCATACCCATGCATATGCAGAGTGCTGCTATATAGGAGAGAAATTAAGAACCTGGTTTAGTGAACCTGTGAATTTTCCATTACAAATATATAACAATTTGCCAGAAGGTTTGCTTTCCCATTCATTTGTTTTGAAATAAATAATGACTCCCCATTGTTTTCTCCCCAGTTTTTCTGGATGGGTCTACTTTCAGAAGATCATCCACAAGCCAACTTGTTATTGTAACCCAGTAGATACTTTGGTCATCTGTTGCTTTTCTTGAAAACCTAAGTACCATGAGCTGCTGGATCCTCAACTGTTAGAATCTGGGAAATATTAAAGCATGTTCCTGAGTCTCATCCAGGCTGATTTTACTGTAATTGAAACCACAGTACAAATGGGGTGGTTGCTCTTGCCAGGCTTAAACCTGTGCTTGTCCACGAATCGAGTGGAAAGGGTTCTTTCCTGCGACTCAAAATTCAGGAGTTGAGATCCCAACAAAAATGTCTTGTTTAAAAGAATTAACTTTAAAAAAAAAATGCATGAAGGAGAAAATTGTGTATTTTGTGATCTCCACCTACTGCTCATTTTTGTTTTGGCAAACAACATTTTTACCACAGGCATTAGGTTCTCCAAGATCAAACAGTATAAATTAAATATGACTTGGCCCAAAAAACTATATATTAACTATAAATTTATCATCTTAATTTCATTCCTAAATGGGGGTAGTAGAAGTTTTTCTCTTTTCAAATAAACATATACACCACCAAATAATATCTTCCATAGACGTAGAAATATCTTTTTCTTCAAATATTTAACCAAGAACAGCCAAAGAGTATGATCATACCAATCAAGAGAGGTAAATTAAACAAGCCTAAGACTTTCATTTAATTTTTTTTATTGCAACAAAGCCTTTTTCAAAAAAAAATGCTGCTTCCCAAAAAATCATGTACAAATTATGACTTCATTTTTGAAATTTGTCTTGGCAAAATTTGTGGAATAAGTTAATAAAATGCAATCTTCTGTAGGAAATTTGCTTCCGAAAAACAATTCTCCCCACTGAAAAACAGTCAGTGGAATGAGAAACGTACCCCTTTATAATACAAAGTGTACTCATAATCCTAGGGATTCAGCATGTTACACTAGATTAAATTTTAGAAATCATTCAACTCAGTCCCTTCATTTTCAGGCATGAGGAGATGAGGGAACCTCATCAAACAATGGGACTTGCCCAAAGACCTTGCTTGTATAATAAAATGACCTTAATTTACCAAACTATCTCTTGTCATTAACAAGCTCATTTAAGGGGCAAAAGATTCCATTATGCTTGGATTCAAAGCTAATTATAAAATTTTACCCAGATTCCAAGAATGAAGTATGCTGAAAAAAGAGAAGAGCAAACAATGGATCAAATTTCTATCAAATGTGATTCTATAGGACTACTCCTATAGTTTGACAGATATAGTCTAAGGCCCATTTTAGTATTGTAATACTAAATATATTCATTTTTAATATTCATTAAAATAAATTTTAAAAGGTATTTTGAAACCACTTAGGAAGAAATTTGGATTTTTTTTCCAAAACATAAGGCAAACAGGAGACAAAAAAATTACTTGTTCTCTATTGCTTAATTTTGAGGGAAATTTATAGAGTAAGCCCAATAGTTGTTTCCCTAAACAGCATGATTTGAAGAGTGCCAAATCTTCCTTAAGATCTGTCAATTGGTGCATAAAATTTTACCATAACATATCTATTTCTTAGACTAAAGCTTTTTCCCCTCCATTAAAATTCAAAATTTTTTTTAAAAATCGGGCATATTCAACTTTATATCATTTCAACATTGCTGTGGGTTTTGCATCATTTCCTGACATTAGGGTTTTAACAAAATAGAGTCAGAAAAAAATAGTGTGAGGAGCACAAAGATAATTGGATTATTGGTGGAGAATTAGTATACCAAGCTCAAAAAATTGTTTAAAAGTGATTTCATCAATGCATGAAGGAAAGCAAGGGAATAAAGATTTATGTAGTACCTACTGTGTTTTAGGCACTGTACTAAGTAAATTACAAATATTATCACATTTGACCCCCACCCTGCCATGTAGGTGCTATTATCATCCTTAGTTTATCATTAAGGAAAATAAACAAAGCAAGTAAGTGCTGAGGCCAGATTTGAACTCAAATCTTTTTAACTCCAGACCCAGCTGTGATACCCACTGCATATCAGTGTACATATTCTGTCAGTCTACGTGGTATGCAACTCAGTCATACCTTCTCATCTGTTCTTGTCCATGTTTTCCCATATATCCTCTATAAAGGTTCTGTCTAACATGCTGGAGTCCTTTTTCCAGTTCTTTTAACATTCCACGGTTATCAGGGCAGGCCCCAGGCTCTCCATCTGTTAACTCTCACTTTCATTACTTAAGTGCCTCCCCTGCCCCTTGTTCAATCATACATCTCCTGGCTGACATCTTCCACACTAATGGTTACTAATATTGGTCATGCTCACCTGATTCCACCAAGCAGGGGTTCTTAGTTTTCTTAAAGGTCATGGACCTCTTTGGCAGTCTGATGAAGCCTAGGGACCTCTTCTCAGAATCACATTTTTAAATGTATAAAATAAAACATATGGAGTTACAAAAGAAACCAAAGGTTAGTGAAAATAAAGAAGTAACTTTTTTTTTCCCATTCAAGTTCATGGACCCTCTGAAATCTAGGTAGATTGAACCCTGGGTAAGAATTCCTGACATGAAGAGTTCTCCAATTTTTAATAGAGAAAAATAAAAGGATAATAGAGTTGGAAATGCATGTGAAGTTCTGGATATTAACACATCAATTGGAGAAGCATGATTTTTCAGATCACATGAGAACAGCCAATATATCACTATTCACCTAGTGGCAATATATCCAATTTTAACAGTGGCTATGGGAAAATCAACAGCTTCAGTGAAAACTTTTCACAACTGATAGAAAACAAAATTAATACCAGAAGGTTATTACACATGTTTTGTCAGTACCTATAGTATACATTTATTGCCAATCCACCTAACATTCTTCCAGGCACACAGCAGTCACCCAAGAAATACTTGTTGATTGAAAACCAATTCAGCCTGTTTTACAATTTTACCTGGACTCATAGAACCATTAAACTTTACAAGTGCCAAGGATTTTAGAGGGTCAGATAGTGCACCCCTATTGGACAAATGACTCTCCTCTAAAGCCTCCCTGACAAAAACTGTGAACCCAGATTAGATGTTCTGTTTATAGAAGACCTTCTCCACTAGAATGTGAGCTCCCTTAGGGCAAGAACCATTTTGGTGTGTCTTTATATGCCCAGTTCCATGCTAACCTCTGGCATAAAATAACTGCTTACTTAATAAATATTTAATGAATTGGTTGGTCCAAAGAAGAGAACCAGGACCAGGTAAATGGAAGTTTCAGGTAAACTGATTTTGACTCATTAGCAGGGAAAAACATCAAATAACTAGAAATATCCAAAAATGGGATAGGCTATTTCTAATGGTAATAAGTTTTCCATGATTAGAATTATAATTATAAAAACTGTGAGGTCTACGGATATAGGTGATTCTGGGTACACATAGGAACAACTATACTAATCTTTACCCTTAAGTCTGCTACTGGAGCATCTTTTTTTTTTATTCTCTGTCTCTCTCTATCTCTGTTTCTCTGTCTCTCTGCCATTCTCTATCTCTCTGTGTGTATATCTCTGTCTCTGGCTCTATGTCTCTGTGTCTCTGTCTTTTCTCTGTCTCTTTCTCTCTGTCTTTCTGTCTCTGTGTGTCTCTGTCTGTTTCTCTGACTATCTCTTTATCTTTCTGTCTCTATATCTGTCTATCTCTGTCTCTGTGTATCTGTGTGTCTCTCTTTTATTCTCTATGTTTCTCTTTCTGGTTCTCTCTGTATGTCTCTCTGTCTATGTGTTTATGTGTATCACTCTCTTGTCTTTCTTCTCTCCCTCTTCCTCTCCCCTCCCCTCCCTCTCTCTCTTTCCTCTCCCACCCCAGTTCAAAGGCAACCTAATGAAAATGCAAAGAAACTACAAAAATTATAAAAATGCTCTAATTTGCCTGAAACCCTACTTCATAGTAACATGAGGAAATCTCTTCTCCCATGGATTTGCTTCCTCTCAAACTCAAGCCGCAAACTTATTGGCTTGTACAAAATCATTATGAATTATCATGTAATTTCTCAACATTATTGAACAAACATTGAAAGGAGGAATAAAAAGGGTCTGATGCACATGTATATGTGCATACATATATGTATGTATGATTATGTGTACATACACAAGAAATATATACGTGTATGTATATACACATATACATAGATATGTGTATGTGTGTCTGTCTGTCTGCCTATACATACATATAGGAGTGGGAATGATTGATATTTGTTCAAGTCACTCAGCCCCGCTGAAAATAAGTGATAAAATGCCCAATCCATCAATTTCAATCATACGACTTAGACTAAATGTGGAAAGTCTTTAAGAGTAATTTGATGAATAAAATGATGGAATGTAAGAAATTAAAAAAAAAAAAAGGGTCTGATGAGGCTCCCATGAGGCTCCCAGCCAGTCATTTCTTTTAACCCCTCCTCTCCCTTATCTAATTCATTCAGAGAACAATTTGCTGCAGAAAAGAATTGATCTCTAAACTCTAAGGGAAGTTTCCCCAGCACAGAAAACAGGAGGAAGTGGGGCAAGGCCAGGAGATAAAAGACCTGTTGAGTGGACTTTGCCCACCCCCACCACCATAATTTCCACAACTGACATTTTAGCCTGGTCTAAGCTCCAGTGACTCCTCTTATCATATTCCTGCCTTCTTCTCCCTCAATCTCTAATACATTAACTCAGTCACTTGTACTCATTTGATGGCAACTCTGGGAGGCTATTATATTTTACTGAGGATAGAGGCCAGTTAAGGTTAAGTGACTGATCAATGTCACACAATTAGTTTTAAGGCTGGGTTTGTACTTAGAACATCCTGACTCCAGGTGCAGCCCTCTATCCACTATACCACCTACCTTCCAATGCGACAAATGCCTGCAAGCATTCTAACATAAGGATTCTCTATCATTAACAAATGCAGATCAAAAAAGAAAAAATGAGAACGAAAACAAAAAGCAAGCAAACAACAACAAAAAAGTGAAATTATGTTGTGATACACACTCAGTCCCTATCATCCTCTCTCTGGGTGCAGATGGCTCTCCATCACAAGACCATTGGAACTGGCCTGAATCACCTTGCTGTTGAAAAGAGCCACATCCATCAGAATTGATCATTGTAAAATCTGGATGTTACTATGTACAATGATCTCCTGGTTCAAATCACTTTACTTAGCATCAATTCATGGAAGTCTGTCCAGACCTTTCTGAAATTATCCTGCTGATCATTTCTTATAGAACAATAATATTCAATAATATGCATATACCACAATTTAATCAGCCACTCCCCAAATGGTGGGCATTCACTCAGTTTCCAGTTCCTTGCCACTATGAAAAGGGCTGCCACAAACATTTTTGCACATGTGGGTCCCTTTCCCTCCCCTAAGATCTCTTTGGGATACAGGCCCAGTAGAAACACTGCTGAATCAAAGGGTATGCACAGTTTAATAGCCCTGTGGGCATAGTTCCAAACTGCTCTCCAGAATGGTTGGATCCATTCACAGTTCCACCAACAACGTATCAGTGTCCCAGTTTTCCCACATTCCCTCCAACATTTGTCATTATCTTTTCTTGTCATCTTAGCCGATCTGAGAGGTATGTAGTAGTATCTCAGAGTAGCTTAATTTGCATTTCTCTGACCAACAGTGATTTAGAGCATTTTCCGTATAATTAGAAGTGGTTTTAATTTCGTCATCTGAAAATTATCTGTTCATATCCTTTGACCATTTAACAATTGGAGAATGGCTTGAATTTTTATAAATTTGAGTCAGTTCTCTATATATTTTAGAAACGAGGCCTTTATGAGATCTCTTAGATGTTGTGATACAGGAGCCACCTGCCAATGGCTGCTGGAGGTCTAACTCAGACCTGTAGAATGGATCTCTACATGTGAAAGGATGATGCTGCTGCTGATGCTGCTGATGATGATACAAGGAAATTAAGAGGCAGTTGCTGTTCTCTGATCTCCCTACTGAGAAGCAGTTGTGTTGTCTAACCTCTCTCCTCTTCTCTCTTGCCTCCAATTTATTTCATTCCCAATCCACAAGGAACATGTGCATCAGCAAAAGCTGCTTTACAGCTCTTTCAGGTGTTATGATTCACAGCTGTGGAGTCTCTCAGAGAATTGATCTGCCCCTTCACCTAGGCATGGTCCTTAACATTAAATGTAAAATTCTTTCCCCAATTTATTGCTTCCTTAACGTATACATTGGTTTTGTTTGTACAAAAACTTTTTAACATGATATATTCAAAATTATCCATTTTTATTGGCAAATTCTTACTCCTCTGGCACAGAATACAAGAATTCATGTATATTTCTTCAAACTAGTCAAACTAACATTGTCCCTTCAAGGTGGTATGACAAATATGGGTTGCTTGGTCATAAAAGAATTTTAAATTGCCTTACTTTCATTGGATAAAATGTGGGATCTAGAACCAAAAAGACTTATCTTCATGAGTTCTAATTTAATCAGACTTACTAGCTGTGTGATTGTGAGCAAGTCATTCATCTGTTTATATCTTTGTCAAGAAAATCTCAAATAGTGTCACAAAGAGTCAAACACAAATGAAAACAACTCTCATTTAAGTGAATTCTGCATATTACTTACTTAAATTTCAGGGGAAACTTTGTTCAATGAAAAAAAAAAAAAAACAATGAATTTAGATTGTTTAAATCCCAGCTTTGTCACCTCTTATATCTTGAACAAGAAATTTATCAGTAAAATGATGAGGTTGAGTGTAATGACCTCTAAGGTGACTCATAATCCCTAAAATCACATCCAGCTCTAGAATTATGGTCCTAGAATCTCTTAACTTGTCTAGACATTGGCACTTCAACCTACCTGAGTATTTGGATTCACCTGGTGTGCCAAATCTGACATTAATCATTCAACCAGCAAGTACTCACTAAGTTCTTATTATATGTTAAGAATCATACTAGTTGAGAATGATCCAAATAGAAAGAATGAAACAATCCCTTCTCTCAAGAGGCTTTTATGTACTTGACTTTTGTGGATTACTGATGAATCTGAATACTAAATTTTTCCTCTCTTTGCTCTTAGCCCTGGACTTTAGTCCTTAATTTCTTGCTTTGATCATGCCTTGTTTTTCATAATAGCAACTGTGCCCTCTCAGATGCCACATGCAATTTCTTTGGACTGCTATTAACATTTGCCATTCTCCCCATCCTAGGTCCCAGATGTGACAATACTGTATGCATATCATCTGATCTGTTACATGTATGTAACAATTTGTTATTGTTCAGTTGTTTCAATTGTGTCCAATATTTTGTGATCCCATTTGGGCTTTTCTTGGCAAAGATACTGGAGTGGTTTGCTATTTCTTTCTCCAGTTCATTTTACAAATGAGGAAACTGAGGCAAACAAGGTTAAGTGACTTGCCCAGAGTTATATAGCTGGTAAGTATGGCATATATCTTATTTGTGCATAATTGTTTGCATGTTGTTTCCCCTTGAGCTCCTTGAGAAGAGGGACTGGATTTTTGTTTGGTTTGATTTGACTTAGTTTGGGTTATTTGCCTTTGTATCTTTAGAGCTTAGTAGTAGTATATACTTAAATGCTAGTTGACTGACTGATTTTGGATATCAATATTATTCCTATTTCCACCGGCTAGGAAAGTATAGTAATTAAGAAGATTGGTTGAGATTTGAGAAAATAATATATACCTAGGGAGTGGACTTGGAATATGTTCACCAGGAAGTATTGGCTCCAGCCTAAGATCTACAGTCTTCTAAGTCATAATCCCTACTCACCATTTAAATAGTATCCCATTAGAATTTCTGTGGCACATTGATTGGCAATAAGCCACAAGAGAAATCGATATATAGTGGCTTGAGTTTGCTAGCAAATCTTCTCCCAGACAATTTATTGAAAATGTAGGATGATTAACTAGTTCATAAGTGAGCCTATGCTGAAAAAAAAAAATTCACAATGAATTACAGTTCACTGAAAACTCTCCACACTGTATGCTTAACCTCTGGACTGCAAGGATGAAGTTTCTCATAGCACAGGTGGTGTTAATAGAGAGGTATTATTTCATCAGGCTTAGGCTAGTCGAGGTTTTTTTGGCAAAATGGAGCCTTCTCTTCCTTCAGATTCAAGTAACAAGGGTTACATAAATGCAGATTACCCAATTTCACAGCTGTATAACATCAACATTTTCAAACATATAAAAAAGTTAGACATGAAAAGGAAGGCAGCCGTCTTGTGGTTCACTGATATGTTGAAAACAATATGAGGCCAATTGAGATGATGGCAGCCTTTGGATTTGAACGATTATCTCATTAGTTCGTCTGGCAAAGAGGGATTTACCTTAATCGGTGGGGATTAGAAATGTTCTCAATCCATCAGCATTTTCTTAGGGTAACGATGTAATTGACACATACTAGTTTTGGTCAAACTGGAGTCCTGGGCCTCCAAAGACTCAGTCCATGTGTTAATCACCAATCATCTGTCTTTCTCCACTCAGATCCCAACTTCCATAAACACATTTTGACTTCGAGAAGGTGATCTTCTCAAGATAATCAGGGAAATTCCAGGGACTCAACTGCCTACCCTATGAGATAATAAAACAATTTCCTCCACATGACTCTAAATACTGAAGCTTATTAGCATTTTTGTTTCCTAATCCTTTGAGCTATGCTGAGTCTTCCTTTTGGAGTCAGCTCTCTTCCTTGATTAATGTGTCTACAACTAAATCAACCAGTCAGGTGATTTTCAGTTCATGCCCTAGAAGACTAGCTCACCATTTTCCCTTCCTTTTGTTCCTGGATATGCATCCTTAGTATACAGTCAGGTGGAAAGGAAGTAAAACTGGAATCAGGTATGAAGATGCCCCGAGTCATTGTAATAATTAGTTGGATTTTTCTGGTTTTTTCAGACTTAACACTCTGGTCCAAGGCTTTTTAAATTTTTTCCACTAACGACCCTTTTTTGCTGGAGAAATTTTTATGCAAACACCATATAAAAACCAGTATATATAACATTTACTGATAATAAATCATAAATAAATGTATTTTAAAACAATTTTTGGTATATATACAATTTTATCATTTATTAAAGATTAAAACAAATGTTCATACTGAGATAAATGTGGTTGTTTATTTCTACATAAAGAATTAAATCTTGTGATGAACAAGTTGGGCATAACTCTTACATAACAGCAGTTTGCAAACATATGCCCTTCTCCAATCATATCATGTAATGCTTAAACAGGTAGATAAGGCAGATTCCCAGTATAGTCAGCTTTATTCCCTTTAACTTTTGCTTACAAAATAAGCTGGCTAAAATGCATGCAATGTTAACTTTCCTGTCTAATTCACTAAAATGATTTTGAAAAAAATAATAATAAAGTATTCTATCTCCTATGCTTTTTGTAAATATTGCAATTATGGTGCTACCAAGAGTTTTGGCTTAATTAAAAAGAAAAATGCAGACCTCTTCCATGATTCATCTTTATCAGTTCCATTTATATGCTTATAACACTAGTGCCACTTATGTTATTTGATAATGCTTGGTATGATATTTGTATATTTGTTGGCAATCCAGTTTTGCTCAGTAATATGCTTATAAACTACATACCTGAAATAATGTAAGTACTAATTTTAAATAAAGAGTTAAATCTTGGTGGAATATTTGATACCTTTTACTGTTCCCAAATTTTTCATCTTTCACTTAACTCCATATAGGTAGGTTCACACAACTCCAATAGGAGTACACTTAAAACAAAATTATATATGTAAGCAGAATTCAGACATTAAGTAAACTTATCAAATGCTTATTAAGTGCCTATTTTGTATAACAAAATAAATGATTTCCAGTTAAAATATAATCAGTTTCTGTGTCTATCACTTTCCAGTTTTTCTCTCAAAGAAGGTAATTGTAAGGTACTGGCATAAGACTGTATTTTATGAATCATTGACATTGAAGTCATGGACTATCAAAATATAAGGTGATTTAATTTTAAGAATCTTATCAAGTTCTTCATAGAATTTTTCTACTTTTTTATCCTCTGTGACAGATGCTGGTATGTAAGGTACAATTATTTTCATGGTGATTATTTCTCAAACGTTTATCATGAGCAGTGCAATATGAGATTATCACATATTCTATGAAACGATATAACTGGTTTTATGAAGATATGACAAAACAAATTCATCCAACACCTTTCTTTACTTTTCCATATACCTTATTTTAATTAACTATAAATTTGGTTTCTGGTTTCCTATATAATGAGAATGTGAAGAGATGGATACAATTAGGTTCCTATTATAGCACATCCAATTGATCATTACACAAGGTTCTCACATAGTCAAATTAAGGTTTTGGACAATCTGAAATGTATGTCATTCAAAAGTATCACATTTCCTGTTTTCTACTGTTCTGTCATCATTACTATGGAAGTGCAAATGAATTAGAGAAGACTAAGAATCATATTTTTCCCTTGTTTATTCCATGGATTTCCATGGCCAAAGAATTTACCACCAAAAAGATGGTCTCTTGGTCTCTATGAGTTTAGTTAAGATAGTCTTCAAAAACAACATTCAATCCTATTGCAAGAATGATGTTTAAAGTTTTTATATGTATGATATAATCTTCCAGAACTTGTGTTCAATTGACATGGGATTTGAGATTGAAGAGTCATTCCTAAAACACTTCTTTACACAGTCAGACCACTCTTTTTAGAAGAATGATCAAAAAATAAATATAAAGCTAGAATAAAATGAGAAAAAATATGGCATGTAATTACAGGCTGACCCACTCAAACAAGATTATTAGCAATTCTAAAAATGGAATATTGAAAAAATAAAAATGGAATGTTGGTTAAAAAAAAAAGAAATAGACATCAATTACAATCATGTTATACAAAAGTTTAGGCAGAGTAAACCGATTGTTATTATGTACATGTCAAAGTCCAATACTTATAGTTGCTAAATTTAACTATGGTCACAATAAATTTTTCAAATGCCCAAAATAAGACCTTTAAATAAAAGTAAAGGAAATTTGAGTAGCACAAGATTGCTCCACAATCATAAGAAACTGAAGAAAGAAATGAAATAGTACATTCTGAAAGACAGAGGAGCTTCAGCTACAATCCCAAATGGTGTACCTTACGTAATTATGATGATTCAAAAAAGGGACATTGTTGGTATTTTTAATGAATAGACAGGTAGAATATTCAATTTGCATACTCAACAGAAACTTGAGAAAGGCAAATAAGTAAATCTATCAAATGAAATCCTTTACCCTATATTTAGATATTATTTAAAAGAGTAACAACTATGGGACAAAAAAAAACCCCAAAATACAAAAACCAGGAGAGATTAAGGGATAAAAAATTATAAAACAGGATAAAGATATAAATAAAATTTAAAGAAGCCAGAAAATTAAGTTTAAAATGGAAATAAAATATTCTGGAATCAATGAATTTTATGGGATGGAATTATGTAGCGCGCTGTAGAGAAAAGCAGCTGGGAGAACAGTAGAGTACTGGGCTAAGCCAAGAAGACCTAAATACAAATATGACTTCAGATGCTAGCAGTGTGACTCTGCCTTATTTTCCTTAACTGTAAAATGGGAATAATAATTGTATCCAATTTTAAGAGTTATTGTGAGTTTCCAAATATTATAATTTTTTTTAATTTATGGAATAACATAAGCATTTCTCTAACATAGTATAATAAAAAAGATTGCACATGCAATTGTAAACCTATTATATACAACTGGATATTCTTTTTAAATATTTATAAAGGTATAATATAATTTTTTTCTTTTTTTCCACCCATCCTAGAAGTGGCTACTAGTACACACAAATATGTATGTGTGTATATTTACGTATACATTTATATGTGAAATCATTCTCTAAATATTTTTATTTTATAAGTTGTTTCTCCATATTCAGATAGCATCTTCTTTCTTATATCCTTCGAAGGTAATTTGGGTATTTATAACAATCAAAATTACTTATTTGCTCTAAGTTATTCTTAAAACAATATTACTATAACTCTATATAATGTTCTCTTGATTATGCTCATTTTTCTCTTCATTATTTCATACAGATCTATCCCTATCATTATTTCATACAAACCATATCCATAATATAGTAGTATCACAATCATATATAGTTCAGCCATTCTTCAAATTATGGGCAACTGTCTTTCTCAGTATGGAAGCTTTCCTGGTCATTTCAGTTGCTAATGTTCTCCCTTTCAGACTACCTTGTATTTAACCAGTTCGTATGTGTTTATATTATTGGCTTTATATTTATGTAATATATATTTACATAAGCACTTGTTAAATTCTCACTAGAATATAAGATCTTTGTGAGAAAGAAAAGTTCTTTTAAACTTACATCCTCAGCATTTAGCTCAATGACTTATCCATGGTGGGTAATTATTAAATAATAGTGGATAAATTGATTTATAATTTTTGTTAATAAAATTGAAAGGCCTCAAACATAAATAAAACATATCAAATATTTCTGATAAGCATTTGCTATACAAAATTTATACAGGCGATTATAAGAAATATAAAAAATATGAACAAATAGTCCCAAAAATAATCATTGCTAACTATTACAACCATAAGAAAGAATGCCCCCAAATCATTGATAATAAGAGAAACGAATATTTTTAACCAAGTTTTCAACTCACATCCAGAAAACCAGTAAAGAGAATAAAAGATAAAAATGGTAAATGTTGATAAAGTTGTAAAAACTTCACACCAAAGCACTGTTGCATAGTTGTGTATTGATCTAACTATAATGGAAAATAACTTTGAATTATAGGAAGAAAGTCATGAATATGTTGATAACCTTTGACACAGAGATTACATTGCTAGACTTTATACTCTAAGGAAGTAAATGATAAAAATAAAGTCCCTATATATTACCAAAATATTTATAATAACACTTTTTATAGTAGAAAAGAACTGAAAAAATGCCCATTGATTAGAGAAATGAATAAACAAATTGTATTGCATAAAAGCAATTGAATATGATTGAGCTATGAGAAATTAGATAAGAGATGTCTTATTAGATTTAGATATTAGATATTTAGAAATTAAATAAGAGAAGGTATTTCTTCTCTTCTGCTAGGTGGGGGGGCTATAAATAAGGAACACTGCATATCATCCCATACTTTCACAGTGTTGGTTAGTTTTGTTGAACTGTTGGGGTTTTTTTCCTTTTTCTTTTTTACTCTTTTTAATAAGGGATGATTATCTGGACAAGGGAGAGTTGAGGGATACACATTGATAAATGTGATTAATATAAAAGCAAAAAATCAATAATTTTTTTAAGAAATAGTAGAATTTCTTTAAGTAAGACATGGCATGAAGGTACTGGGGTGCCATTTAATTCAGAGATTCTGTGGTTATGTAATAAAAAAGTTTGGAATTCATAAAAAATAAACATCATGATAAAATGTAACATAATAAAACTAATGACAAGTTCATATATTCTGCTCTTGTTGATGTAAAACAATGCTTTTTGTCTACTTTCTCTTCTTTAAAGACTTACATAAGATGAAGGTTGACCTATTATTATACTCTGGGATTCCTTAGAAAGAAAATATTCTAAAGGCAAATTTTACATTATTTTTATAACCATTTGTTCAAAACATAATCATTTGTTTAATAAATAATGGTTGAAGTTCTGATTAGCATACAATTCTTACATAAAGAAAAATGTATTTAATTAATTCCTTTATTTCCCTAAACTACAGGGTTACCCAACTCTAAGATTAGTATCAATTATGTATAATGACTTATAGTCTATATCATTTTTACATCGAGGTACAAGTTTTATCTTAATTGCTTCCTCTAGTCTAAAATTTGGGTGAAAAATCTCTCAGGTGACTTCCAAATCTGGATTTCATTAAATACTTTTTGGTTTGATTGAATCTGATTTGTAAACAAATGACTTTCTCAAAACATGAAGTCATGTAAAATCTCCAACTATCAATCCCTTGTTCTCCTCTGACACCATAAACAAACCTCATTTCCTCTGCAGGATCAGTAAGAAAAGTACCATTTTGAAAAATATCTCTCCAGGCAAAGATATTAGGTAATTGCTACCTGCCTGACTGTATTTGCTTCCATTTAACTTTCTAACGAAAAAAAGTAAACCATGTTTTAAGTCAAGCATTACTTGGAGCTCAGTATTACAAGCAAGTCTCTACTATCTTGGCATTTCTACAAGGTCTATTACATAATTTACAATGAAGCAGTCTGTGGTGAGTAGTCTAATCTCTTCTTATGCCATGTAAAATCAGCATTGCCTCGTTATGACATTTCAACCATTCTCTGTTGATTAATTCTGACAACATTTCAAGTTTCCTTCCTATCATTTTCCCCTGGCCACATTAAGAGGAACTAAGCATGGGCAGTATTAGAGCCTTACTTTCCACTAACTTGGTCATTGTGGGAACAGCGACTATTGTAGTTCCACCATGATTAGGTTCTTTGTGAGTCTGTGGATCATTAGGTTGCATGGGAAAAACTTTAAAGTGTTTTCCAAATCTAACATTTTAAAAATTTCTGACTCCATAATTATGGATGGGCTTCATAATAGCATAGACAAATTTCCTATGGGTGGGGTTTTTTAACTGGCAAAGAAAGCAATGGGCAGATTCATTCTTCACTGTTTTGCAGAATTGTTTTGAGAAAAGTGATTCCACACAGTATCATTATGAACTTACTTCAAGAGATCTATGCTCTGAATAATGTAAATACTTTTACTATTACAAAAATAAAATTCATCTTGGCCTTTTCATCGAAAAGATTTGGTCATGTCTTCCCACAAATTTATCAGAGAGAACATATTGAAGACCATAGTGTAATCCACAGGTACTTTTGTGGAACTATGATGGCACTTCATCTTACATAAGTCTTTAAATAAGACAAAGTAGACAAAAGTTTTGCATCAATATGGGATCCATTTGTTATCGCTTTACCTTTGTGACCAGCCAACTTTCTTTTCTGATCATATTAAGTTCTGATGTCATTTTAAAGTCATAGCTTATGCATGATGTTAATGTGTTCCAATCAACTTTATACTCATTAAGTATCTTTCCATTGTCTCTTGTTAACCTATAATTTCAATTTTTCAAAGAGTTATATCAATCTACAAGCATTGTTAAAGATTTGTTAAAGAAGATAAGACCAGTGTTAAAGAAGATAAAAACTTTATTGGAGTGAGTAACCTGGGATCATTAAAAGTATCATTTTCTAGATGGAATTCAGCCTATTTATTATCTTCTGCCTATTCAATTCTGGATCCAATTCACTTACTCTCTGCTTTGTCTGAGATAAATTTATCAGTGTTCTCACTTATTGGTCATTCAGCAGTATACTTTAATCTGGGCAATATTCATTTTTTACCTACTTTGTTTTTTGTAATATGGATAACTAAGTAGATTTCTTGTGAGTCACTCACCTTGCTTCTCTTGGGTAGCATTCTGAAGTCCTGCCACTAGAGATGTCATTCACAAACAAAAATATCTGAAGAAATTCTTCATGGATAAAGAATCTTTCGTCTATTTGGACTTTCACATAGAAAGGAAAAGAACAAGTATTTATTATATGTCTACTATGTACCAAGTTCTATCCCAAACACTTTGTAAATATTATCACAAGTAAGGCTTGGAAAGGCTTCAGATCATGGAGAAGGATGCTACTATAATTTTTGTCCAAAGCTTTATCCAATCTTACATGATTACTGTGCAGTTTATCAATGAGTTGATCCCCTAGAAAAATGACTGTTATAAGTCTGTTTTTCTTCTCTAAAAGAATCACATCTTGTGATTTTTTTGGTACCCAAGAAGAGAAGTCATCAGAATACTAAATCTGTGATAATAAAAAAATCTAGCTATGGCCTATGCTGTATATTTGTTGATATCAACAAACATTTATCAAATACTTACCATACGCCAGACAACTGTGCAAAGTCAAGAAACATTTTCAACTGCTGCGGATTAGGCACTATGCTAAGCATTGGAGATACAAAGAAAGGAAAAAAGAACTCTTATTCACAAAGAGCAGGAGTATACTAAAGGAGATAACATGTAAACTAGTGCAAACCATACAGGATAAATTGGAGATCATCAACAGAGAAAAAGCACTATTATGAAGGGGGATTTGGAAAGGCTTCTAGTAGAAGGTATGATTTTAGCCAGAACTTAAAGGCTAAATAATAAGGAAATGGTGATAAAGAATGTGAAAATATCAGACATAGGGAAATGATAATATACTAGGCACTATATTTAAATGCTGGGAATACAAAGAAAAGGCAAAAATCATCCTTGCTCACAAAAAGCATATATTCTAAAAAGGGAGGCAATATATATAAATAAAAAAAATGAGATAAATATAAAGAAGATAAAAATACATAGAAATTGAAACAGAAACAGAAGAAAGGAAACTTTAAATTTAGGCAAGCATTTTTAAAGTTCTTACTGTCTACCAGATGCTGTACAGAAAGTTGTTGGTCCTTCATTCTCAAAGAGGGTCAATGATATCCCTCCTGTAATATCCTGACTTTTAAGTGGATTTAAGTGAGACAGAGTTGAAAAAATCATCAGCTTTATTCTCTTCTCAAGTTATCAGAGTCCAGTGGCAAGACATATGTCAAAACAACTGTCAATAACCCTTGCTGGAAATACAAGGAAAGGAAAAGGAACTCTTATTCTAATGGGGAAGAAAAGATATAAATAACTATGGACGTGAATAATATAGGCAGTTAGGGGTGCAATGGATAAAATATTTGGGCCTGAAGTCAAAAAGACTCATTTCCTAGACACTTATTAGCTGTGTGACCCTGGACAGGGAAGTCACTTAACTCTTGTTTGCCTCAATTTTCTCATCTATAAAATCAGATGTAGAAGGAAATGGAAAACCAATTCAACATCTGCCAAGAAAACCCCAAATGCAGTCAGTGAGAATCAAATACAACTGAACATACACAAAATAGAGCAAGTAAACTGAAGGTCATCTCAGAGGAAAGGTGTTAGTACCTGAGTATAGTCAAGAAAGCTTTTTGAAGAAGGTAACCTTTGAAATGAACCTTAATATAAGTCAGAGAAGATAGAATGTTTTAAAAATGGAGACATAAAACATTTAAGGCATTGGAAACAGCCAATGAAAATGCAGAATCAGGAAATGGTGTGACATGTACAAGGAGCTATTGGATCATAAAATACATGGAGGAGAGTAAAAATCACAAGATGGAAGAGGAAAGAAGAGGCCCTGTTAGGAAGGGCTTCAAATATAACAAATGGAAGGACTTTATAAGTTGGTCCTAAAAGTAAAAGGAGCCACTGAGTAGGAAGGCAGAATGGTCAGATCCATGCTTTAAGAAAATCACTTTAGCAGCTGATTGACGTTGGGAGAGACTGGAAATAGGAAAGGTAAAAAGCTACTGCAAAAGTCTAGGTAAAAGATGATTTTGTGCATGGAAGAAAAGGGACATATTTAAGACAGTTTGCAAAGTTATATATGACAAGATTTGATAACAAATTGGATATTGGAGGTAAGTGAAAAGTTTAGGAAGGCATTAAGATTAAGGGCCTAGGTGACTGAGAGAATAGTGATTTCCTTGGAAATAATAGGGAAATTTAGAAGAGGGTAAGGTTTGCTGGATATATAGATCTGGGATGATCTACATAAAGGTGATAGTTGAACAATACCATTTGGAATTGTTTAGAGGAAGAAGAGGATCCAGGTTAGAGATTTGGAGGAACTCTGCAGCTAGTGTTTGTGGCTTAAAAAAGCAACTGTCAGAAAGGCAGGAGGAAAACCAGAAGAGAATTGTATTACAAAAATCCAGCTTTGTTAAAGACTACAAAGAAATCAAGAAGAAAGGGATTGGAGAAAAGACAATTAGATTTTTCAATTAAGAGATAACATTAATAACTTTGGAAAGTGAGATTTCAATTGTTCTTGCTATTGTTCATTGGTGTAAAGGAGTTTATTTGCTGAGGAAAAGGACCACTTCTTCATGTGAAATAGAAGTGAATGAGGAGATAATAAAATATATATCTGAGTTTGTGAGATGAAGGAGAAAGAAAGTACTCTATGCCCTCAAGGAATTAATATTTTGTTGAGAGGGACAACTCACACAAATCACAAAACATATGTTACACACAAAATAGAAAGAAGGGGATCTTGAAAAAATGTCATGCATAGCTAAAGGAACTAGGAAAGGACCCCTCAAGGTAATGGCATTTGAGCTGAGCTTAAGAGAGAAGATGCTAGGAAGATGGCAAAGTAGGCTAGAAAATTCCAAGTTCTCCAAATTTCCTCCACAAATAAGAAAAATAGCACCTCAGGATAAATATAGAGTGGTAAAAACCAAACTAGAATCGGGGCAGAACAGTGGTCTTCCTGGGACAATCATAGAAAATCCAAAAAAAGATACTAGGATGGAAGTGTGACCAATGTGATGGGTAAATACTTCCAGGATAATTCCACTGAAATAGCAATCGGGAAGCCCTAGAATAATCTGGGTTATGGAGTAACCTCAGACTCAACCACAGGAATTTTCACCTTCCAGACTGGGGAGAGGTGAGCATCTGAATCAGGGAAGATTGAGCGACCCTGTGCTAATAAAGGACACCAAACCCAGCTGTGCTGTCCAGGACCTTGGGTAATAAGGAACAAGCACACACCTGGTGAAGGAAGAAGTGGAGGGGGCAGAGATGCTGCTGGCTATGAACATTTATAGGAAACAAGAATTCTTGGTCTGGGGTTCCAAGCCAAAGGACTTGAGTCCAGAGGTACCACCTCCCATACCTCAGGTCAAGAAGTGATTATACCAAAAATCTGCTATTGAAAAAAAAAAAAAGAATAGGAAAAGTATAAAGCATCCAACCATAGAAAATTACTGTAGGAATAGAAAAGACCAGGGTTTATCTCCAGAGAAGAATACTGAAGTTAAAAAAAAAAGCCTCTCCTATCCCAAAGAGAAAAGTTAAATGGTCATCTGCCCAAAAAGAATTCATAAAAGAATTTTTAAAAGACTTTAAAATTCAAGTGAGAAGGGCCAGCTAAATGGTACAGTGGATAGACACCAGCCTGGAGTCAAGAGGACCTGAGTTCAAATTCTGCTGTGTGACCCCAGGCAAGTCATTTAACCCCAACTACCTTGCAAAAAATATCAAATGATAGGAATTGAGGAAAAACTTGAAAGAAGAAGAATCCAAGAAAAACAAGAAGATTATGAAAATAAAGTAAACTAACCAGAAAAGGACATTCAGAATCTTAAGAAAGAAAATGATTCCTTGAAAACTGGAATTGGGCAAAAGGAAGCCAGCAAAGTTATAAGAGACCAAGAAATAATATAACAAAATATAAAGAATGATAAAAATAAAAGAGAATGTAAATAATCTTACAAGAAAAACAACTGAACAGGAGAACAGATCAAGAAGAGAAAACATAACAATAACAGAACTACCTGAAAGCTGTGATAAAAAAAAGAAATCTTTATACAAGAAGACAAGAAATATTAAAGAAAATCATCATGAAATGTTAGAATAAGTCTGATTATTTTTGTACAGCAAAATAATGGTTTGGTCATGTATACTTATTGTGTATCTAATTTATATTTTAATATATTTAACATCTACTGGTCATCCTGCCATCGGGGGGAGGGGGTGGGAGGTAAGAGGGGAAAAATTGGAACAAGAGGTTTGGCAATTGTTAATGCTGTAAAGTTACCCATACATATAACCTGTAAATAAAAGGCTATTAAATAAAATTTAAAAAAAGAAATGTTAGAATAAGAAAGGAAAGTAAAAATAGAAAAAAATCCATCAATCACCACTTGAAAGATATCTTACAAAGAAAACCATAAACATTATAGCCAAATTCTGAAATCCCCAGTATTCAGAAAAAGAAGAAAATTTTCAAGAAGAAAATATTAACAATAACAAGAAAAAAGATAACTCAAATATAATGGAGTCACAATTAGAATCACACAAGATAGCATCAGTTACATTAAAAGATGACAGATCTTGAAACACTATATATTGAAGAACAAAAGAACTAGGAGTGAAGCCAAAAATATCATGCCCAGCAAAGTTAAGCATATACTGAATGAAAAAATTGGACATTTAATGAATTACCAGAATTTCAGAATTTTGTAGCAAAAAAGGCCTAAATAATGAAAATGTGGCAGATACAATCCAAGAAAAATATAAGCATCAAAGATTAATTTTAAAGGACTCAATAAAGAAAAAATGTTTTATATGTGAAAATGTAAACCACGTATTTAAAATTGTCATTAGTAATTGGGTAGTTCAAAATAAAGATTAGTCTAGAGCTAAATATGATATGATTCTAGAAAGCAAAACCATATAGAAAATGGTAAAAAGAGCAATTATGTAATATGAATGAAGTGTGGAAGGAAGAACTGACACAGAGAAATTAGATGGGGGAAGAGGGATGATAATTCTGGAATCCTACTCTCATTAAGAATGAGGTAATGTAAATTAAAGGCTATTAAATTAAAAAAAAAAAAAAAAAAAAAAAAAAAAAAAAGAATGAGGTAAAATATTTAACATGTATTAGACTACCTGCCATCTAGGGGAGGGGGAGAGGGAAGGAAGGGAAAAGTTGAAACAGAAGGTTTTACAAGGGTCAATGTCAAAAAATTACCCATGTGCATGTTTTGTATAAAAAAAGCTATAATAAAATAAAAAGGAATGAGGTATAAAGGGAACAATATATAGATATGAAGAAGAATATAAAAGTCTTCTAAATTTATGGAGAAATATTAGGAGTTGGGAATAGAATAAGGGCATTATGTAGATTAACAAGGATGAGATAAAATGTGTAGATTAACAGGAATAGGATAAAGAGAGTGGGAGAAGGGGGGAAGGAAAGAATACATGAAGGAGGAGTTAGGTAAAGCAAGGGAATAAAAGTTTTCTATATTCATAAGTAAGAAAATGAAGGAATGGGATGGGGGATATAGAAGACTATATAGATTAACAGGAATGGGATAAGGAGTACAGATTAATGAGAATAGGATAGGGGTGAGGGAGAGGATAAAAATCTGGGGTGAGGAAAGAGAGGTAGGTTAAGTAACAGGAGGCCAAGGTAGCAGGTAGAAGCTGAGAAGTCAGGAGAAATAGAAAAGAAGAAAAATACACAACTATAATAATAAAAGATTAGGTATAGAATTTATTAGGTAAAAAAAGTAGGGGTTACGATCATGATTTCAAAGTTAAAACTAAAATAGATTTAATGAAGAAAAATAGAGAAACTTATCAGCCACATTAATCAATATTGTCTTAAACTATTCAAAATAGAAGTATAAGATTGGAATTTGCTGCAGTGTAGGAAATGATGAGTTGGTGAATTTATAAAAATATGGAAATATTTGAATTTATTAAGGAAGATGTTACCCATTTTCAGAGAAAGAAGACAGTCTTACATAGATTTATGTGAATGTATATGCATATTCGTGTATATGATTATAGAATTCTAAATATATGTATGTATATTTATGTGCATATGTCTATGTATATAAATATCCCATAATTAATTGTAGCCTTGTTGGAGGGCAAGGGGATGGGGGCAAAAAAATAAATTAAAAAGTGTAAGAATAAAAAAAAAGAAAAGATAGATAGCCCTAAACACAATATGCAGTTTTCTTGAAATGAAATTTTATTGCTTTATATTTTGAATCCTCTCATGTTAAGCTGCACACATAGCAATGTTTTTTCCTTCTTTTGTATTTTAAATTTTTAATTAATTAATTTTTAAAGAGAAGCTATAGATTCTGAGTTTTAGAGGTTGGGAAGGGAAACATTCTAGACATGGGAAACAATCAGTACAAAAGTGTGGGAAGAAGAGATAGTATGCTATATGCAAGGAACAGCAACAGGACAATATAGCTGACTGATAGGGTACATATAGGTGGGAGTAAAATGTCAGATTGGGAAGATCAGAACTGACCAGGTTGTAAAGAGATTTAAATGCTAAATGGCTCTATCTGTGAAGACAAAATTTATTTCAGTCTCTCCAAGGCACAGGTTATCAACTTATCTGTAGACTTATGGGTGCCCTGGATAGATTTCAGGGGGTTCATGAACTAGGATGGAAAAAAATTACATTGTTAAAAGTCTATTTTTATTTTTTAAAGTTGTTTTAATATTTTTATTTTCCCCAGTTACATGTAAAACAATTTTTTACATTTCTTTTTGAAATTTTGAATTCCAGATTATCTCCCTTCCTTCCCCTCAACCATTGAGCAGACACATGTAAAGTTGTGCAAAACATTTTCATAAAAGTCATGTAGCAAAAGGAAATATAGCTCTTCCCCCTTCTCCCTCAAAAGAAAAAAAAAACCTCAAGGAAAAAAAAGGAAGTAAAAAAATGTATGCTTTAATCTGTATTCAGACACAATGAGTTCTTTCTCTGGGTATGGGCAGCATTTTTCATCATAAGTCCTTCAGAGTAACCTTGGATCATTGTATTGCAGAGAACAACAAAGTCATTCACAGCTGCTCATCCTACAATATTGCTATTACTTTGTACACAGTACATTTCAACTTTGCTTGAGCTCATGGAGAACTCTACAGGTTTATTGGTAGCATCCTGCTCATTCTTTTTTATAGAACAATATTCCATCACAATCACATGCCATAATTTATTCAGTCATTCCACAGTTGATGGACATCCTCTCAATTTTTGAGAGATCTGCTCTAAATATTTTTATACATATAGGTTCTTTTCCTTTTTTATTCATCTCTTTTGGGATTCATACCTAGTAGTGGTATTGTTAGGTCAACAAGTCTATTTCAATATAATTGATTTCCTTTGTAATGCTATACATTTTATTTTACAAATTTAAAAACATTCCAAGAAGGGTCCTTGGGCTTTCCCAAACTGCCAGAGGGGTCCATGACACACACACAAAAAAGTTTAAGAATAACCCTCACTCTAAGGCCAAATTTTAAAAACCCAAAGGGCTACCTAGTTGCCTCATTTAAAATAGGGATGATTAACCTATTCCTCAAATGAGGTAATGGATGTGAACACACCAGAAAACCATAAAGTTTTATGGATATGACTTGTTATTGCGGCTGTTATCATCACGGTTACATCAGTTAGGGTCCCTTAGGGCTTTTGACATTAAGGTAAGAGTGAGACTGTCCTTTAGTGCCCCTTTCAGGATATATGTGTTGATGGAAGGTGCCAGACACAGAATTTGGAGACTGGAATTTTAAATCTACAGGTTTTTTTGTGGATCAGTCATTTTTAAGTTGTGTCTGACTGTTCATGATCCTATTTGGGTTTTTCTTGGCAAAGATACTACAGTGGTTTGCCATGTCCTCCAGTTCATTTTATAGATGAGGAAACTGAGGCAAACAGTGACTTGCCCAGCTTTACACTATTAGTGCCTAACATCAGATTTGAACTAGAAGGATGTTTCCTATTTCAAGCCCGGTGCTCCATCCACTGTACAACCTAATCACCTATACTATACTCATACTATAAGCTCACCTTCTCAGAAAAGTTTCTTTCTGAGTATTTCAGTTCTTCAGTCAGGTGTTAAAATGGTTAAAGTGCTAAGTCTGGAGTTCATATCCATCCTCAGACACTAGTTGGCTTACCCTCTACAAGTTACTGACTCAGTCTTCTCATATGTAAAATGGAGATTTAAAATAATATTTGCCTTCCAGGATTTTTGTGAAGACCAAATAAGATAGTATTTTAAAGCACTTAACATAGTTCCAAGTCCATAGTAGGTGCTTAATATATGCTTCTTTCCTTCCTTATTTATAAAAATGATAGAGATGAATTAAGTGATCTCAAAAGTGTCTCACAGAACAGACATTGTCTATAAATCTCTCAAAGAAAGAAACTGTTTAGTTATACCTATGTTTCTTCAGCATCTAGCACAGGGATTAGAACATAGTAAATGTTTAATAAAAGCTTTTTGAATTGATGAAATGATTATCTAGAACATACTAATAAATTACTTCCAAACTAAGCTTTTCATATTCCCTAAAATCAGATGGTTCTTCAACCATTGGCAAAAAAAAAAGTATCCAAGGGGAAGTTGAGGAAGAAAAGAGAAAGTTGACCATGTTTGTAGATATAGAATTCTCTGTCCATTCAGAAGTATTTTCAATATTCAAGTGCAATAATTGGAATAAATTTTTTATTTCCCCTAATACCAGTATAGAACTGTGTACACAAGTGTTTAATAATAATTGATGTTTAATCCTTGATCAAGAAATACTATTACTAATTCTATAACCCAGAGATAAAAAAAAAAGAGAAAGTGTTCATATAGAGAAAAATGGTTATAGCAGTTCTTTTTGTGATAGCAAAGAATTGTAAATTGAAAGAGTTGCCCATAGATTGGACATTAGTTAAATAAGTTATGGTATCTAAATGTGGTGGAATTCTATTGAAATTTCATTAAAAATGATGAAAGAAATGATTTCAGAAAAACCTGGGAAGACTTTTATGAACTGATGGAAAGTGAAGTGAGCAAAATAAAACAATTGATAAAATAATAACATTGTAATGATAAACAACTTTGAAAGACTTGGGAACTGGTGAATACAATAATGATAATTCCAAAGGATTTGTAATGAAATATGCCATCTATCTCCAGAAAGGGAGCTGATGAATTCACTGTGCATGTTAAATCATGTTTTCTTTTCTTTCTTTTTTTTCTAGACATAGCTAATAGGAGAAAATTGTTTTGGTTGGCTATATATATATGTTTGTAGTGAGTTTTGTTTTTCTTGCCTTTTCATTAGGTAAGGTAGTAGGGATAGGAAGAAGAAAATTCAGAACCAAAAATAAAATAAAATTTAATTTTTTAAATGATTGATGGTTGAATGAAACATCCCTTCCAAATAATTTAATCATCATGAGCAGGGAGCTCAAGGTCACAATATAATTTGGAAATTAGGCACCATGGAGAATAAAATAAAGAGCTTTGACATCACTATAAAACCCTTGCAATCTTCCTTGATCTTTTGTTGTCAGGGTCCATTTAATCTGTCACAACTTCAGTAAATAAGACCTTTTGGATTCATTACTCCCCTAAAGCTTTTTATGTTGAAATGACTGAATAACACAAAACTATCAATAGAAGAATCTGTATCAAAGAAGAACAAATTAGGATATGTTCAAACATAAAAGAAAGTAGATCCTTTAACATTTTTTCATGAGTTCCTTTGATATCAACATTCTGTTCTTCCAAAAAAAATTTTTTTTAATTCAATGAAGTAATTTTTGGTAATTTAATTGGGATAACATGATGAAAAAGAATATCATGCTGTACATAATAATATTGCAGTTTCATGTGCAATCATCTTTTTTATTCTAAAATATTATAGAAATACTTGTTTTATAAATTAAAAATAAGATAAACAAGATTTTAAAGAAAGTAAAATGGGAAAAATAGAAAATAGTAACTCTAAGAAGAAAATTCTATAATGAAATAAGCATTTATTTTGTGACTACTATGTGCAAGCATCATACCAGGCATTGGACATATAAAAACAAAAATGTAATGAACCTTTTCCCCCAAGAAAATTATATTCTACATGAAATTTTCTTTGAATTAGAACCATGTGGACACAAAATAGAGACAATCCCTAACTAAATTTCCCCTCAAGTCTATTATTGAAATATGAGTTTCTTTTTTGGCCTTCATTTAAAGTTTTATAGAAATACTTTAAGGGACTGCACTAGAGAAGAAGTGAACATCGGTGTTTCTCAGGAATCTCATCATCTGTTCATCAGAGTCAGTCTCTCCAGGACTCCTCCAGTGCATAGCTTTGCTCTGCTTTAGTTTCATAGGCCAGCTTCAGGAAAGAAGTAACACCCTTGGTCCCTTCCCAACATTGCCTTCATTCACCAGTTGAATGAGCCCAGCAACTTATCTCTATGCCATTTAAATATTTGCCATTACAACATTTTATTATAATGAAGTCTTTCTGGACTGCATTTTTAACCTCCTCTGTATTCTGATGTAAGCAATCTTAGTCAATTTATTCTGACTTCTTTCAAAAAGCTTCTAACCTAAGTGGTGCAAATTGAGTAATTCATCTGATCTCATAGTGCCATGGGCCTGGGTAATGCCATGTCAACTTCAGTTCGATTAACACTGAATGGAGGAGAGCGTTCTGCTGTGGATACTTGGCAATGTAACCATAAACAGAGGAGCTAATCTTTCAATAATGCAAGTTTAAGAAAACAAGAGGTGACTGGTACTCTGTTGTAATGAAATTATGCGTGCACAGCAGTTTCAAGGGGATTTTTCCCCCCCTTGGAGATCTGAGAGACCCAGACTGCCTCTGCCCAATGAAAGTAATTGAGTGGATGATTTCACTTGTTTCTTCTTGGATCTGGATTAGGTCGTTGCCATCTGCTTAGTGTACTGAATACCTCAGAGGGAAGAGGACTGTTTTCTCATGTCATTTATGTCATGGCTACGTTGTCACTTGCCACCTTCAAGTAAAATCACTAAGTCACAGGACTCAAAGGACTCAGCCTCAGTCTGGCCAGAGTTTCCAAAGTACAAGTGAAATCAGAAGGTCAGGAGGAACAAAGCCAGCCAAGTACTTTCCTCCAAATTACTCAGACACTTTAGACAAAATTTATAATTGACTAAACCCTACCAGCTATGGACACCTGCCCTCAGCACACTTTGGAAAACTGAAACAAAAGAAGAGAAACAAGAGAAAAGTCTCTGAGTAAACCCTCTGGGATGTAGAATGGTTCTCAAGGAAGAAAAAATTTGACTCATAGTTTTACCACTTTTGAATTTGAATACCATTACCATCTCATTTTTCTTCCTAATCTAAATGATAAAACTCAAAAAGAAACATCCAAAATTGTTTCAAGGAGTTACTTTAGTGCTTCTGAAGAGCATGTTGTCAAGCCAAGTCAACAGTCATAAGGGAAATTAAGTTATCTTGAGATATTTTTTCATGAATTGAGTAGGGACAATCACTAAGAATACATTGCCTTGCAAATAGAGTTGAAACAAGAAGTACTATCCATACCTGTCTTTTCATCATTTTTATCTTGGGATCTATCTTTCATACACTAAATAGAAAATAATTATGTATATACTCAGGAGCTCCTGGGATTCCTCAAAAAGACAAAGTGTTATCCCACTCTATTACTTTGCTCTGGTTGTTCCACATACTGAAATGCAGTCTTGCTACCTCTGATTCTTGGAATCCATCCTTAGTTTCTTCTAAGGCTCAACTCAAATGCCATTCCCTACAGGAAGCCTCTCCTAAACCCATTATTGTTAATGCTTATTCCTTCCTCCTCAAGTTGCCATCTTTATACATATCTCTTTACAAGTTGCCTTTCCCCCTTTAAAAAAATTGCTACTTATAAGATTTGTTTCATGTATTTTACCTAGTATCTATCACAATGCCTGAGAGATGATGCTTAATAAATACTTCTTGAGTGATTTCATTTACTTTGCATCCCCAGCACATAACAGGTGCTTAATAAATGCTAGTTGAATTTGGACTAGATTGGAATAAAACCCCTGAGACAGATGCTAGGTATAGTGTCAGGGATGGATAGGACTGGAAATAAAGCTAGAATACATACCAAATGCTAGTAAAAAAGTTAAGAAATCTAAATTCTAATTTTAGCTTTAAACTTTTACAACTAGTTTTCTGATCTTTGATAAATCACTTAATCTACACTTTCCCTCTCACCCACTCCTATATGGAAAGCTAGTCTTCTCAAGCTATACTAGAAATTTTTCCAGCTTTGTTAGACCTAACAGAATTCACTACCACAATATATCTTGCTAGAGTCCAGGGTCATATGTACTTCCAAATGAAGTGTCATGTAAAAGTCTAGTAAGGGAGAAGGGAACAGGTAAATGACCAGTCAAGAAATTATTATAGCACTTAATTTTACATGCTTCCTTGCCTTCAACAGGAAAAATCAAATGGTCTCTAGAGAACAAAGTATGCATTCATTTATTTATTCACTCAACAACATTTATAAAGTACTTCTTATTTGTATACTATGCGAAGGCATTGGTGATATAAAGATAATTAAAACATAATTATTCCCCTAAGGAGCTTACAACTCATTAGAGAAGTTTTTAACCTGTGTCCCCTCCCTACACATACATAGACACACATACACTCCATGGATAAATTTCAAGAAATCCACAAACCTGGATGAGAAAAAAAATTTACAACTTGATTTTAATTAATCTTCTTTTCCTTTAGAAATTCCATGTATTTTATATATCTAAAAACATTCTGAGGATTCCATAGGTTCTACCAAATAGACCTCTGGAGAAAAAAAAAGGCAAAAACTCCAGTATTAGAATAAGATATGTATATAAATATGTAAGGTTTTGGTGTGTGTATAATCCACATAGATTATGTATGTTGACTTGGATTGTCTAAATGTGGTTCAAACAAAAGGTGATTCTCTCTATATATAGATATATCTATAGATATATCTATATATCTATATATATATAGATATATAGATATATATAGATATCATATTTGGCCTAACCCTCTTCATCATAAACAGATTCATGGCTAGAGAGGTTACTCACTCAGCTATTCTCAGAGAGGGGTTACGGAACTAAAATTAAATCTACTCCTTTAAATATTACTAGTTTGGCAGAAATTATTTTTAGTCTCAAGCCGATTTCCTGGTTGCTGTCCATTAAGTGAGAAATTCATATTTCAGTGATGTCCATCTGTCTGTGAACCCATTTGGAGTTTTCTTGAAGATACTACAATGGTTTGCCAGTTAAGGAACAAGTACCTTAAGTTTTACTTCCTAAAGATGGCATTCCCCATCAAATGCATAGAAGATGATCACAAATAATTAATTCTGAATAAACTCATTTATCCAAGCAGACAGAAAATCAAAATCAGATATATTATATGTATTGGGATACATCAGAAAAGATACAGAATGAAATTATTTCTCCCACTAAAAGTGAGACAAAAGTTTAAATAATAATTCCTAACCCCGTCAAAGGGGAAATTCCCTAAAATATTTAAAGAGGAAACCTATATAAATCAGAGAAACTGGCCTGGGAGATGAGAAGGGGGAGCTTTCTTTATAACTTTGTCTTCCAAATCTACTCTCTTTTACTCTGCATTTCTTTCCAAAAAGGGTCCACATGTATGCTCTCTCAAACAAATAAAAAATCTTCTCCTAAAAAATTCATGCCTCATATAGGCATACTGGTTATCATCATCTTCTCTATCAATTAAAAGAGCTATGCAAATAAGACAGCTTGAGCCTTAGTTTACAAATATATATATATATATATATATATTTATCAATTGAGGCATATTTTGAAAATTCCCAAGAATCAACATAGATCTTAAAATGCTTTAATAATTCTAGAAATAAAAATTATAATAGTAGCTGGGACTTAATAATAGCAATAATATTCACAGATAGATGGTACAGTGGATACACATACAATTTGAATTCAAGAAGAATTCAAATCCTACCTTAGACACTAGCCACTGTAATACCTGATGCCAAGAGACTAATGCTGGTGGATTGTTTAAGTTTGGGAGTTCTGAGCTGTAGTAAAAATAAATTTGGTCAAGAATTTATCAGTCTTGGACTTAGTTCCCAAAGAGATCTTAAAGAAGGGAAAGGGACCTGTTGCAAAAATGTTTCTGCCAGCCTTTTTTGTAGTGGCTAGAAACTGGAAATTGAAAGGATGTCCATCAATTGGAGAATGGCCGAATAAATTATGGTATATGAATGTTATGGAATATTATTGTTCTGTAAGAAATGACCAGCAGGATAATTTCAGAGAGGCTTGGAGAGACTTACATGAACTGATGCTGAGTGAAATGAGCAGGACCAGGAGATCATTATATACTTCAACAACAATATTATCTGATGATCAATTCTGATAGACATGGCTCTCTTCAACAGTGAGATGAACCAAATCAGTTCCATTTGTTCAATAACGAATAGAACCAGCTACACCTAGCAAAAGAACTCTGGGAAATAAGTGTGAACCACAACATAGCATTTCCACTCCCTCTGTTTTTGTCTGCTTGTATTTTTGATTTCCTTCTCAGGTTAAATTTACCTTATTTCTAAGTTCTATTTTTCTTGTGCAGCAAAATAACTGTATGGATATATATTGTTTACTTTAACATAAAAAAAAAGAATTTATCAGTTTGGCCGCAATATGGTAAGCCTGTAGCCGATGTTGGAGGAGGGGGTGTTACCAATCTGACAAAAGATGGATAAAGAGTCTAGGTTGAAAAAATGAAACAGAATAAAGTTTCCATACTGATTAATATTGAAATTGAGTTTCCAAATGGCTGCTGTAATTCCAGCTTAGTCAAGATAGAGGAAAATAAGGAGACCTAGGAAAAATGGAAAGAAGGAGACTTGTCAGGATCTTATTGGGAAAGGGAGAGGAAAAAACCAATCAAGAAGAGAGAGAAAACATAGAAAAAAAGAGGAAAAGAAAGAAAATATAATCTCTTCCCACTGGAAATAACAGCTAAGGGAAGCCAAAGGAGTAACTATCCAAAAGCCTCTCTTCTTATCACTAAAATGAGATTTATAGTACGTCCCTCTCTGCTAAAGTTCTGATTCGATGTTTCAATGTGAACATGGAAGTGGCCCTGGCTCCTTGAAAGAAATGCAAAGAAAGCATAGCTGATCCTATCAAGTTGGATTCCATACATATTGTCCAAGTAAGACTTGAGAGACATCCAAATTTAGCCATGAAATGTTCATTTATTTTGGTCACAGAAAATCGGGTAGACATCTGCTAAGGCCTGGAGTCTGTCTGTGTTTAATCCACACAAGGAAAATTAGGGAATCTTCTCTTTTTGAGACAGTTCTGAGCACAATGTAGTGGCTTTCATTTGGTGTCTTAAGGTTTGTAAATACTTCACACATGTTTTTCTTTTATCTGCACAAGAATATTGGTATGTAGGCTATTATTATTATTCCCATTTTACATATGAAGAAATTGAGGCACAAAACTATGAAATGACCTGCCCAGATTCACCCAGCTAGTAAGTGTTTACCTGAAACAGGATTGGAATGTAGGCCTTCTGATTACAAGTCCAGTGCTCTATCCACTGAGGTAGCAATTATCTTATTAATAACATCAGCAAAATAGAGTTCTATGGGAATAAATTCTCCCTACTCTCCATATCTTATAATTTTATTATATCACTCTCTTCTTAAGGATAGGAATTGTATCATTATTTCAACCTTGAATCCCAAGCACCTAGAACACTGCCTTAAAATATTAGCCAGGTACAGAGTGAGTCTAATGAAAAAGAAACCTTGACACTTGTGCAGTGAATTTGTGAGAATTTTTTTGAAGAATATTAAAAATAACATAAATTAAATAATTTAATCATTCACTCATTTATCCATTCAAGAATCTTTCTTTTGAGTTCTTATTTTATAGGCATTGTTCTAGGTTCTGGGAAAGGAAGAAAGATAATAATCCACTAGAATGGGAATCTCTCATATCAACTGCATGAAAAAAATTTTTTTAAACAAATCACCAAACAGCAATAGAATCAAGTTTCCCAGAGCTTTTCCCTGAAATGAAGTCTTTCTTTTCTATAAAAATATTTGTCTTTTGTTATGATTTGGCTGAGATTAGAGCAAGAAGAGAAGGAAATACACATTTATTTAAAAACCTACTATGTATCAGGGACTGTGCTTAGCACTATACAGATATTATTAGTTGATCTTCATATTATGATCCCCATTTGATACTTTAGGACACTGAGGCAATTATGTGATTTATTCATAGTCATACAGCTAAGAAGTATCTGAAACTGGAATAGAACTCAGGTATTTCCTCATTTCAGACCCAGTGCTCTAACTACTGTCCTACCTAGATCCCAAAGAATCATAGTAATTGAAAAGTTGATAACTGATAAACTAAAGAGAAATGGAGAGACACATGGTGAATAGATATTCAGTACATTATCGATGAAGAATTTGCATTGATGTGTTTTCAGGCTACAAGTATCTACTCATATAGCAAGAGTAAGAAAGAACCAATAGACAGAACACCTGCTCCAGTGATATCCAATGTCAAGAGATAAGGTGACCAAGATAAGGTCAAAATAGGTTCATGACCTAGGCATAAAGAATGAGATTATAAATAAATTAGAGGAACACAGGATAGTTTACCTCTCAGACCTGTGGAAGAGGAAGGAATTTATAACCAAAGAAGAACTAGAGATCATTACTGATCACAAAATAGAAAATTTCGACTATATCAAACTGAAAAATTTTTGTACAAACAAAATTAATGCAGACAAGATTAGAAGGGAAGCAATAAATTGAGAAAATATTTTTGCAGTCAAAGGTTCTGATAAAGGCCTCATTTCCAAAATATATAGAGAATTGACTCTAATTTATAAAAAAATCAAGCCATTCTCCAGTTGATAAATGGTCAAAGGATATGAACAGACAATTCTCAGATGAAGAAATTGAAACTATTTCTAGCCATATGAAAAGATGCTCCAAGTCATTATTAATCAGAGAAATGCAAATTAAGACAACTCCGAGATACCACTACACACCTGTCAGACTGGCTAGAATGACAGGAAAAGATAATGAGGAATGTTGGAAGGGGTGTGGGAAAACAGGGACACTAATACATTGTTGGGTGGAATTGTGAATACATCCAACTATTCTGAAGAGCAATTTGGAACTGTGTTCAAAAAGTTATCAAACTGTGCATACTCTTTGATCCAGCAGTGTTACTACTGGGCTTATATCGCCAAGAGATCATAAAGAAGGGAAAGGGACCTGTATGTGCACGAATGTTTGTGGCAGCCCTCTTTCTAGTGGCTAGAAACTGGAAACTGAGTGGATGTCCATCAGTTGGAGAATGGCTGAATAAATTATGGTATATGGATATTATGGAATATTATTGTTCTGTAAGAAATGACCAACAGGATAATTTCAGAAAGACCTGGAGAGATTTACACGAACCAATGCTGAGTGAAATGAGCAGGACCAGGAGATCATTATATACTTCAACAACAATACTATATGATGACCAATTCTGATGGACTTGGCCATCCTCAGCAATGAGATCAACCAAATCATTTCCAATGGAGCAGTAATGAACTGAACCAGCTACGCCCAGTAAAAGAACTCTGGGAGATGACTAAAAACCAATACATTGAATTCCCAACCCCTATATTTTTGCCCACCTGCATTTTGGATTTCCTTCACAGGCTAATTGTACAATATTTCAGAGTCTGATTCTTTTTGTACAGCAAAATAACGGTTTGGTCATGTATACTTATTGTGTATCTAATTTATATTTTAATATATTTAACATCTACTGGTCATCCTGCCATCTGGGGGAGGGGGTGGGGAGAAGGAGAGGAAAAATCGGAACAAAAGGTTTGGCAATTGTCAATGCTGTAAAGTTACCCATACATATAACCTGTAAATAAAAGGCTATTAAATAAAAAATAAATAAATAATTTTTTTTAAAAATCAAAAAAAAAAAAAAAAAAAAAAAAAAGATAAGGTGGAAGGCTTTAATGTATTGGAGTTGCTCTCCATAGCAGATTTCCAGTAAGATATTTACAAGAGTAGAACAGAACCTAAGTGGGGAATGGATTACAATCTGTACCAGTTGGAGGCAGTTTTCACATCAATGTGATCACAGGTCTATTGTAGTATTCCAGAATAACTCAGCAATAAGATAAATATTTGTTTCCAATATCTTGCCTGTAAAGACCATGAAATAAGAGGCTTAGAAGAAGGGGTAAAAGTATGTGAAGAGAGAGAAAAGAAGGAATCTGGTTCACATAGGAACATGGTCTTTCGTCTTACCTAAACCACTGATTTGTGGGAACAAAAGTACTTTCTCCATGAAAACTCAACTCCCCACCATTGTAAGAAGTATGCATTTCCCCAATTTTACCTGTCAATACCAATCCCTTGCCCAGCAGGGATTGACTTGTATGGACTCCATTTGGAATAGTAATGAAGTTCAAAAGGTTAATCAAGTTATTACCATTTTAAAAGAAGGGAAATTTTCTTTCCCAGATGGCTTAACAGGTGACTCCTATAAATTACACAGTACATTACAGCGGGCATCCGCTAGCCCTGTTAGAGTAGGGAGTCTGTCAACGTTTCCATTATAAAGCCCTATTTTCAGAGTTTATAACTCAGCCATAAAAACCTGCTCCAAGCGGGATCTTGGCTTTCTAGTCAAGTTCTCAGCTCAGCAGAAAACTTTTTTTTTTTTTGGGTGCAAATTTGAAAAATAATTTCTGTAGCCATTTCTGAGTTAAAGTCAGACTTTTACTTGCGGGAAACTTTCAATCACAACAAATTAAGCCCCAAATTATAAACTAAACACTCTAAATAACCAATGATTACTGACATTTTTGTTAACAAAATAAATCAAGAAATACTGTAAAGTGTTTCTTCTGTTTCCTGGGGAGGGTCTGAAATTAAATGACAGGAGATCAGGTCTTGTCTGGGGAACACCTTGCTTTGTTCCTGGCCATTTAATGCCCCCCACCCAGCCCCTAAAGTTGAAAGCCTTGACTCCTCTCTTACTTTATCTACTGATCCTGCAAGTTTTTAGAACATGCACCAATGAAGCACCTTCCAGATGGCTAATAGGAGTGGGTGTGTGAGCGCCTACGTGTGTTTATAGGCCACCGGAGTGGAGGAGAGACAAATACAAAAAATGAAGTGACAGAGAAGGTGTGCAAGAGTGACGGGCGGAGGACATCTGTTCCAAGTTTGGTCAGTCACAGCCTGAGGAGTTTTTATGACCCTGTTCAGGGCTGTGGCACAGACTAAACAAAGTTTCCTTTACTTTCACCATGACATCCTCAAAGACTAGGGCCAGAGGGTGGGGAAGCCTAGAGAAAGCAGCCAATTCTGCTCCAACCCAGAGTCAGTGGCAGTTCACTATGAAAGTTGTGTTGGAGCATCTGGGGGCTGTGGAGTTAATTCATTTCCTTCACCATCTGCCCCCAAGATTTGGGGATGTAACTCTATTGGAACCGCTCAACAAATGTCAGGGGGATGGAGAAGACTAGATCATAGTGCAACTGAGATGCTTTTCCCCCATGTGGCAGTCCAAGATGGGCTCATCATCTCCTTTCAGGAGACTGTAGCCTTTTCTCATCACAGAAGCACTGGAGTCCATCACAGAGTTTAATGTTTCTCCTGGTCCTGGTAGCATCCTTTGCTGTATCATCTAGGATGCAATGTGGTATATATAGTGGATAAGACTTAGAAACAAGACCAGAGTTAAAATCCTACTTTACTATAGCTGTGATTCTAGGTAGGTCATTTTAATATCTCATGTGTAAAATGAGGGAGTTGAATTCCATGGTCTCTAAGGTCCCTTCCAAATCTAAATCTATAATCTTCACTTGAATAGAACCAAGAAGAATGGAAAGAAAAAGGATAATCCATCTCCTCCTTTCAGCTATGAATGTACCTTCTGCACAGAAACCAAACTGGGGCTTTTGGATTTTTCAGGGGAAAAGATTTTGGCTTGAGAAATGTTCCAATTGAAGGTGCTAAGATTTATCTACTGAGCTCACCCTGGGCACATCTGTTGAAGAGCCTCACTCACACATCCCATGCTCCCGGTCAATTGACTTCTCATATGTTTTTCATATTTTTTTGTTAACATACTTGCTCATTAGCAAAGGTATTTGGATCAGAGTGAGACTGTGCCCCTTTACAACTCATCTTTTCCTCCTCCCAAGTCATGTAGAAAAGTCATAACATTTGAATTTGTGATATACATCACCATCATTTCCATAGCAATAGAAACAGTGGCCATGATGAAAACAGATTCAGACATCTAAATGAGTAGTTGTTGGAAAGAACATCAAGAGGTCAGTTCCATATAATAAAGAAAAGAGCTCACACCTACATAAGACTTTAAGGTTTACAAAGCATTAGACATGCAATATCTTAAATGACCCTACCACAAATAAGTAAATACCTTCAAAAGCCAAAACTAACAATATTGGCACCTGGGGAAAGCAACACATATAAGTATTTAATTCATTTTTTAAAAATTCAGTTGGAGGAGAATATACCCAGGGACATACTGGGGAGAGGAGGAATTCAGGGGGAGAAAAAAAGACAGATCAACACAAGGAAGAGTTTACCATGGGTGCAGTTCACCTAAAGTGGGGCTGCCCTACCATATAGTAGATTTCTGTTTGAACTAATCATTCTTAGCAACTAGGTGTTAAGCTCAATTATTGTTCAAAGAGTTTACTGTTGAAGGACCTGTTCCAAGATCTTCTAACTATTGACGCCCTGGAACAAAGTCCTAATCAGCCAGTCCTAGTTATGACTCTGAATAAGAAATGTAATTTTACATCTTATTAAAGACAGGACCAGATGGGATAATAGCCCACTCAAGTGTCCTGGAATTCTTTCTTAGAAAGAACTAACATTTTTCCTCACCCAATACATTTTGGAAGAGGAACAAATAACTAGTATCTTCCTGAAAATAATTATATTTTGGACAACTATTTTCACCACTGGGTTTTTTTTTTCTAAACTAATGCCAACAGAAGTTTTCATCTTTCCACTAATTTTTGAAGATCTTCTCTGGACTTTCTTCACATTCTTTAAATCTCTTTTAAAATTCAAGTTCAAATATAGAGCATCTTTTTAAAATAAATTTATTACATAATCTAAAAGTTGAAAGGTTTCCTCATTCCAAATGCATTACTTTTCACCATACTGTATTACTCTAGGGACTCAATTCCATGTTGATTGAATGTAAAATATATTTTATAAACCTAAAGATTTATTTTAGTATTTTATAAAAACAAATTATAATTATGGTTCCTGGTCTCAGATTCAGAAATCATATACAAGACAAGTAAAGCAAGTACTATAGCAGAATTTATTCATTAGAGTCCCTTCCACCTTTAAATCCTATGGATTCTTAATCTCACGTTCATTAGCAACAACTATACCATACTAATTTTACTTCTTTTATTATATATTTGTTATATCATGTATTAAAGCTCTCTTTGTATGTTAATCCCAATGTCACTATTACTATTAGACTATTTATCCCTTAAAGGTACTGGTCATTTCTTATTTCTCTTTACATGCTCCTCAACACAATGCAGACATTTAATAAATAAATATATATACATATATATGTGTGTGTGTATATATAGCAGGCATTCAATAAATGGGGAATAAATGAATAAATAAACTTCTAGTCTATGATTATGTTCAAGTCATTTTTGACCACATTCTTACTTGTTGGCTAATTTTATGTGTCTATAGCTTGATTTATATAATAGATATGTTTTAAGGAACCCATATATGTGTATGTGCATACATACATACACATGAACCATAAATATATATAAAACATATATATAACATATATAATAGATTTGTTCCTTAAAAGTGGTATTTTTACAGAAATTCTGCAAAAAAAAAAAAAAGCATAATTTAATTACACCAAGTGGCAGAGATATAAGGGGAAGAAGAGCTTACCACTTAAAGAAATCCAATAATTAATACTTTGTAACACAAATAATTTTTCTTTAGTTTATCTGTTTTAAGTAATGAAATTTTCTTATCTAGGGTTTTTTTAAAGCAAGGCACACTAGTAATTCATTTTGATATTTGTCTTTATTGAATTCATATCCTGTTTTTGATTAATCACCTCATACTCATTTCGTTCAGTTTATGAATGGTCTGCACCAGAGGTGTCACATTCAAAAAGAAACAGGAGCCACAAAACTATACATAAGGATCCCTGCAGGCCAGTGATTGACTTAGTTTTAAAATGCACTATTATCTTTATTTTATTTTTATTTATTTTGTTAAATATTTCCCAATTATAGTTTAATTTGGTTCAGGCTGCACTTGGGAGTACTGTAAGCTACCTGTTTGACACCTCTGGTCTACACAGTGCCAACTGCATAAATAAACTGCCCAAAATTTCCATTTTGAGTCTAAACCAGAAGTTCTCAGATATTTTGGAGTAAGATATACTCTTTGAAATTAAGGAGCACCAGCACCAATACCATCACTCCCCAAAGTATTTATTTATATGGATAATATTTATCAATTCTATACTTGAAATTGAAACATTTAGTATTATTATGAAAATAGTTTTGACCTTATGGACCCCTGAAAAGATTTTAAAGACCCCAAACATCCCCAAATACAGTTTGAAAATCTCTGGTCTAAACAGTAGGGCTTATATATCTGTATGATTAAATTACTTAACTTTTGTAGGTTTGGGCTTCCTTATTTGTAAAATCAGGGAGCTAGAGTAAATACCTCTAAAGGAATTAAGTAGATATCTCTAAAGTTCCTTCTCATTGAGGCTGTTCCTGACCCCCTAACTGCTACTGCCCTCCTTCTCATACTACTGTGTGTTTTCTTGTTATTTATTGACATTTAATCTTGATATATTTATGCTGTATATATACACATGTTGCATAGTGCCTGGAACATAGTAAACACTTTTTAAAAATTCCAGTCTCTTTATTTTATAGATTAAATAACTGAATTCCCTAAAATGTTATAGTTGTTCAAGGTCACACATCCTCTGGTTCCAAATCAAGCACTGAATCAAACAGCTTTTCTGTAAATTCTAATATTGACTATTAATATTTATGATTCTTTTTAGTTATCATTCATGTAAAGGCATCCAAAACATATGTGATTTTCCCAAAACTAACTTTAGGTCTATCATAATTGAGAATTGTCAACAAAGATTAAAAAATATATACTGTCACTTTAAATCAGACATTATTCAATTATGGAAGTTTTTTGAAGATTATATAATAAAATGTATGTTAAACACTGAAAAACCTTAAGTAACTACAAAAATGGATGCTATTATCATTGTTATTAATTCTGAAAATTCTGATCTCAGATTACATGACTCTATCTTGTGTTGTCTCTTGCTTAAGTTCTACTGAACTTTGATAATCTAATTTTGCCATTTGCCAAATTTATTCTTAGTACTCTTGAGTATGTTTGTCAGAAGATTATTATAGAAAGGCTTATTCACCCTTTAATATGTTCTTTTTCTAGCTTTTATTAGTTGCACACTCAATTCATTGATCTCTTTATTTTATTCATGTAACTGTTTAGAGACATAAAATTTCTCCTAAGAAATTGCTTTGGCTACATCTCATAGGTTTTGATATGTTGTTTCACAAATGTCATTCTCTTAGATGAAATTTTTTATTGTTTCTGTGATCTGTTGTTTGACCCATTCATTTAATTAGGGTTAAATTATTTAATTTTTAATTGATTTTAATTGGGTTTCCCTGGCCCTTTAATGAATATTTTTATTGCATCATGATCTGAAAAGAAAGCATTTACTAATTCTGCCTTTCTGCATTTGATTGTGAAGTTTTTATGCCCTTGTATATGGCCAATTTTTATGGAGGTGCCATGCACTGCTAAGAAAAAGCTGTGTTCCTTTTTGTCCCTATTTGATTTTATCCAGAAATCTATCATAGCTAGGTTTTCTAGGATTCTATTAATCTCCCTAGTTTTTTTCTTGTTTATTTTGTGGTTAGACTTATCTAATTCTGAAAGGGAAAGGTTGAGGTCCCCCACTAATATGGCTTTGCTGTCTATTTATTCCTGTAACTGGTTTAATATCTTCTCTAAGAATTTGCATGTTCTACCATTTGGTGCATATAAATTTAGTATTATTACTACTTCATTGTTTATGGTAACCTTACCTTGTTAGATCTATTCTTACTTGTGCTTTCTCTAACATCAAAATTGCTACCCCTGCTTCTTTTTCTTTTTTGCTTCAGCATTTTCCCTCACTCTGTATATAATCTCTCTGTTTCAAATATATTTCTTGTAAACAATATATTGTAGGATTGTTTTTTAATCTATTCTGCTATTTGCTTCTATTTTATGGGAGAGTTCATCCCATTTACATTCACAGTTATGATTATCAGCTCTGTATTTCCATCTATCCTATTTTCTCCCCTGTATATTCTTTTGTTCTCTCTTTCCATCCTGTCCCCGATTAGCTATGTTTTGTTTCTAATCCATCCCACTCTCTACCTGCCCTCCCTTCTATGCAGCATCTTCCTTTTTTCTTTCCCTTTTCTCCATCTACTTCTCTATAGGGTAAGATAAATTTCTATGCTCAACCAAGTAATTAAATTATTCCCTCTTTGAGCCAAAACTCATGAGCTTAATCTTCAGCCAATGCTCATCCCCCTTCCTTCTTTCCCTCCATTATAATAGGTCTTTTGTGCCTCTTCATAGGATCCAGTTTGTCCCATTATACCTCCCCTTTCCCCTTCTCCCAGTACAATCCTATTTCCCATGCATCCTATATATAGTTTGCTTTATATATGTTTAATTGTTGTCTTCCCCATTGGATTGTGAGTTCCCTGAGGGTAAGAACTGCTTTTTTGGATCTTTTTGCATTTTCAGTACTTAGCACAGTGCCTGGCACATAGTAACTGCTTAATAAATGTTTATTGATTGGATGATCAAATGGGACATGGAATTCTACCAGTGAGGAGACAGTCTCACACCTATGGGCATTCACTCTCTCCTTACCTCTATGTCTTAGAATCTTTAGTCTCCTTCAAAACTCAAACAAATTAGCTTTTCCTTCATAAGGACTTTACTTTGGACATATTTTGTGCCTACTTTTATGTGCACATGTTTTCACCAATGAAGCATAAGCTCCCTCAGGGCAAGGACCTTTTTGTCTTTGAATCCCCAGCTCAAGACATAAAAGGCATTTAATATTTTTTTATTGATTGGCTGACTCAAATGAGGAGAAAATGAAAAGCAGAAGAAAATAGTAATAACTGCCTCTGCCATATATTGCCCTAGAATAGAAATGAGGAGGAGAGGAAAGACTCTTTACACTATCTCCTTGACAAGTATTCTCCCAGTATTGAGGTCACTAGAGAATGACTTTCTCTTCAAATGCTGCCCTTGAGGGAAAGAAGATCTTCTGTAGCATGTTTCTCAAAGAAGGACAATCAGAAAATGTATCTGAGCACACCTCTTTTGCTTCCCTGTTTTGCTTTCAACCAACAATATGTCAATCATTGTATTAGGCTATAGAAATACAAAAGAAGAGCAAAAACAGACCCAGATCATGGTAAAGTAATAGTAAAGGACTTTAATACTCCTTTATCAGAGCTGTGACAAATCCAGAATAAAAAGTGTATTTATTCAATTTTTTTTTCCTGAGTGGATAAGATCCCTGACCTCATTGTTCTGGAAACTTTCTCTACGAATATAATCATCAACTAGTGTGTAATTTACATCTTTAAAAAGTTATCTGGAATACTGAGAAATGATAAATTTAATGTTGGAGATAGAAATTAAATGTGGTCTTCCTTCCTAATTCCAATATTTGTGCTCTATTATGCCATGCTCATTCTCATAAAAGATATGTAAAGAAATAAGCTGAAGTTATAAGTATATAGAAAAAACTAACTAAATAGAAGAAATGAAAGAATACACAGATCAGAATGATCAGAAAATTCAAAAAAATTATATGGGAAAATCCTGAAAAAATTCAAAAAGGTAGAAATATATATATATATATATATATATATATATATATATATAATGTTCTCAGAAGGTAATATTATTAAATGAGAACAAATAATAAGATCATGAATAAAAGGTACAAGACTAGAGAGACCCAAATCATTAAATAATTTAGATAGAAAAGAAAATGCAACCAAAATGGTCATCATAGAAAAAACATAATCTTAGCAAGAGAGGAAAAGAGGGGAAAATAATTTTCTGCAACTAAAGAAAATAGAAAATAAGACAAATTAAGAATCAAAAGCAGAAAGTAAAGATTAAAATAACAGGAAAAAAGAGAATTAGAAATGAAGTAATTTTATTAAAAACAAGAACTGGGTTTTCTAAAATGTCAATAATATCAACAAACCACTGACAAATATATTTTTAAAAGGAGAAAATTCATAACTTGCCAAATTTTTAAAAACACTTATTAATTACTTATTATGTACCAAGTACTTTACAAATATCATCTCATTCATAAAAAAGGGAAAAGGATACACAGGTACAAAAATGTTTGTAGCAGCCCTTTTTTGTAGTGACAAGGAACTAGAAACTGAGTGTATGTCCATCATTTGGGGAATGACTAAATAAATGATTGTATATAAATGTCATGGAATATTATTGTTCTAAAAGAATGATCAGCAAGATGATTTCAGAAAACCCTGGAGAAACTTACATGAACTGATGCTAAATGGAGTAAGGAGAACCAAGAGAACATTGTACATAGAAACAACAAAATTATGTGATGATCAGTTTTGATGCATGTGGCTCTTTTCAACAATGAGATGATTCAGGCCAGTTCCAATGGTTTTGTGATGTAGAGAGCCATTTGCACCCAGAGGGAGGACTGTGGGAACTGACTATGGATCACAACATAGCATTTTCCCTTTTTTATTGTTGTTTGCTTGATTTTTTTCTTTACTAACTTTTTTCCTTTTAGATCTGATTTTTCTTGTGCAGCACAATAAATGTGGAAATATGTATAGAAGAATTGTATATGTTTAACATATATTGGAGTGCTTGCTGTCTAGGGAAAAGGGAAGGGGGAAGGGAGAGAGAAAAATCTGGAACACAAGGTTTTGCGAGGGTGAATGTTGAAAATTATCTTTGTATATATTTTGATAGTAAAAAGCTATTATTTTAAATATGTATATATACCATATTATTTGATCTTTAAAACAAACTGGGACAGAGGTGCTATTATTCCTGTTTTACAGTTGAGAAAACTAAGACAAAGAATAAATAACTTGCCCAGTGTCACACAGCTAATAATGTCTGAGGCAAGATTTTAACTCAAGTTTCCAGACTCTAGAGCCAATACTCTCTCCATTGCACCATCTAGCTGTTTTTTTTTTCTTTTTTGGAAGAAAAATGGTGAGATCATGGCTAATGTAAAAAAAGTTTTAAATACAAAATATTACAAATAGTTAAATATGCCTTGTACATAAAAGGCATTTAATAAATGTTTCTGGAAGTAAAGTGGATCTGCATTTATAAAATTAGAAATAAAGCATTTAAACTGATCAAAAAGAAAAAAAATGAGACAGCAATGAATTTAACACCAACACTGTCAATATGTAGATATAGATATGTGGATCTGGGGATTATAAATAAAGCATATACACACACACACACACACACACACACACATATATATATATATATATATATATATATATATATACACACATACACAGAAACATATATTTGTATATTCACATACAAATAGACATAGGTAAATACTTTCAAATTTTATATGTGAATTTTTAAAAACTTTTGGAAGACAAATGATTTCCATATAGATTTTAAATATAGAATAAAATGTCTTACCCCCAATTCTTTTTATTCTAGAAATGGTTTTTAATTCTAAAATCTGGCAAGTACAACATTAAAAAATAAAACCAGAAACCAATTTCATGAGTTGATTTAGATATTAACATATAAATAAAATTTTAGCAAATTGTAAGATTTTAAAAATCATTCAAGATCAAGTAGGATGGACAACGAAAATATAAGAAGTATTCAATAATAGGAAAACATGCATTAATAAGAACATTTTAACTTATATTCATATGGTCATATCAACACAGTAAAAACAATCTCATCACCATAAGTGTTTATCTGAAACCCCATGCCAATAGAACTTGCATTGAGGAAATATTAGAGGCATTTCCACTAAAATGGATTCAAAACAAGGCTGCCCTCTCTTGACACTTATGAGTATTATTAATTATATTATGACAGGAAAGACAAATTAGAGGATTATATAATAAATACGAATTAAGACATCACCATTTAGAGATAATGATTGCCTAAAAATCCAAAGTATCAACAAAATCATTGAGACAATAAATTAGTTCAGCAAGATTTCAGAATACAAAATAAACACACAAAAATCATTTGAATTCTTATAGTCTACTAATAAAAACTGAGAAAACATTTTAAAATCTATTTATTACTATAAAATCATTTATATCTGTTAACTTATTTGTGTACATAAACACTATAAATGTACATTAATAATGTCATTTAAATGATTAGAAATGATTAGGAACATGGTTAAAAATACATTTTCATGTCATATCACATGATGAATTCCCATTAGATTTCATAATTGCAAGAAAATTGAATATTTAAAAAAATTTAAATATACCTCAATTATCAATGCAGACATTATTATCTATTATATAAATAGAATGAATCATTGATTATAAGAGATTACACAGAACAGTAAGGTCATAGTATACCTGAAAGAAATATTAAAAACTATCTAGTCCAATCTCCCTGTGTTTTAGATAAGTAAAAAGAGGTTAAGTGGTATGCCGAAAATCATCAACGTGGAAGCCAAATCTTCTGACTCCAAATCAAGTACTCTTTCCAACTATACTACTTCTATAAATAACAAAAATACAAATAAGATAAAAAGCAAAATGCTTTCCCCAATTATAGAAGAGATAAAAAATATCTTTATATTTAAAATTTTAAAGGAACTACAGTAAATATTTGAAGGCAACTCCTACTTCACATTGATAAAAGGTCAAATAATATGAATAAAAAAATGCAATGACTTGTACACACACACACACACACACACACATTCATTTAAAAAAATGTTTCCTCTTACTGTTAAGGACCATGGCTAGGTGAAGGGGCAGGTCAATTCTCTGAGAGCCTCCACAACTGTGAATCATAAACTTGAAGGAACAACCTTCACAGATGTTCCTTATGGATTGGGAATGAAATAAATTGGAGGCAAGAGGGAAGAGGAGAGGTCAAACAATGCAACTGCCTCTCAGTAGAGAGGTCAGAGAACAGCAACTGCCTCTCAATCTCCTTGTGTTATCATCATCCTCTCACATGAAGAGATCCATTCTACAGCTCTGAGTTAGACTTCCAACAGCAGTAGCAGGTGACTCCCGTATCACAACTAACAATCAAAGAAATGTAAATTAAAATCATGTTGAGGTTTCCCAGTTTGCAAATATTGGGGAAAATAACCAAAAGTAACAAAACTTAATGCTGGAAGGTTTATGGTCAAAAAGGAATATTCTTTCACTTTATAAACCACCAAAAAAATCATATCTTTGGTTCATATAACAGAGAGAAATTTTCTAAACATGTGCATCTATCATTCTACATATATATGCACATACACATATATAAAAAAATACATCAGCATTGATGCAATTATAAAAAAAGCATTCTAGAAATAAACTGTTAAGTTGTCAATGAATGGCTGCATTAAGCTATGAAATGAGCATATAATAAAACATTATTACTAAATTTAATTTTTAGATTAAAATTAGAAATTTTAGAGACATGAAAAATATAAAATAATATGAAGAAAAAAAGCTGAAGCTTTTAATGACTAAAAGGAAAAATAAATTCATTTCAACAAGCATTCATTAAGCATTTACTATTTGTAAAGCACTGTTTTCAGCAGTAGGAATAAAAAGTCAAAATAAAAAATCATCCTTGTCCTTAAGGCACTTACTGATATACACAACATAGTCAAATTGATGTTGTTTTGTTTTTCAGCTACATATAACTCTTTATGACTCCATTTGGAGTTTTCTTGGCAAAGATACTTTGATAGTTTGCCATTTCCTTCTCCAACTCATTTCAGAAATGAGGAAACAGAGGCAACAGAATTATATGACTTGCCCAGCCTTTACACATATAAGGTAGAAAATGGCTGAGGCAAGATTTGAACTTGAGGAGATGAGTCTTCCTATCTCCAGGTCATACATTTTGTCCATCACACTACTTACCTACCTGCTTCATAGACATAAATACAGATAGAGATAGAATTGATAGAGAAAGAACAAATTTGTGGACATATTGAATATAAAATGGAATATATTAATAGTTCTAAATGATTTTTATTTGGTTTTATCATTTAAGATCAGCACTAATAGCTATAGATATAGATATATACTAAAATGAAAACAGTTCTTGCTCTCAAAGGGCATGTGTTCCATCTTATACCTCTTTAGTAGTAAATTCAGATGTCAGCCTTCTTGATTTCCATTTTTATCAACTCTCTCCTATTTATTAGCACTTCTACACAAAAACACACACACCAGTGAACTATTAAACAAACTGAACTTCACTCCTTGGTCAAAAAAAGTGTGTGGTAGCCAAATACTAAAAGACTGATTCAAGTGATTAAACATCAGTTTACATTTCTCAATAAAGTTAGACTCCTGATTGACTGAAATTAGTTGATCATTTGCCCTTAGAAGAGCATATTGGATGCATATTTACTGATCATCTCAGTTACTTCTCCCTTTCCCCATTTTACAGATGAGAACAGGTTCACAGGAATGAAATTACTTGCCCAAAATCACATAAGTTATAAGTAACAGAGGTAGATTTGAATCTCAGTCATTTAATTCCCAATCTAGAGATTTTTCTACCATAGTAGAAACATAAAGACATTCTTTTTTTTTTTTTTTTACCAAGCCTCAAAAGAATGTTAGGGTGTGTGTTAGGGTGAATTTTGCAAAATTTTGTCATGTTTTTCTCCAATATTTTTATTATGAGAGTTTTGCTATTGTCAACCCAAGCATTTGTAAGCCACTTTTACCCAAGCATAGATAGCATTCAACTAGTCCTGTGAATCAGAGAGATAACATCCCCCTGGAAACCACCAGGTGGTGCTCTTTGAGACTATCTTTTTTTTTTTTCTCTCCCCAAAATTCTGAATACTTAGGTTTGATAAATGTGTCATTAATCCTGCAAAGAAAACCTTCAAGTAAATTATTGGAAGTCCCCATGAAATCTTAAATACTTAGGTTTTTCTAATGGCTTTTGTTGCTAATAAGTTGAAAACGTTATCTCTACACATCCCTCTCAACAAAAAACATGCTCAGGAAATACTAGTACATCTATTGATAGAGAATTCTTTACTTCTGGAATTAAAAAAAAATCCATATTGCTACAAGCCCTTATTCAGATAAGGAAAATGTGTCTTCAAAAATTAGAGCCTCACATTGTGGGTACCTATATCACAAAAATTTTAGATAGAAGCAAAAAGTAGCAATGCAAAGACCATTAGGATTTTAGCCCAAGATCATCCAGCTTAATCTCTTAATTTTCAGAGGAGGAAACTTGAGTCTCAGAGACTGAAGTGACTTTCTCAAAGTCAGACAGGTAGTTAAGGAAATATGCAAACTGTAATTTCTGACTTTTAGTCTATTGCTCTTTCTATTATAACTCACTGCCATTCCTCATTTTAATAAACTAACTATAATATACTAAAATTAAGTAGAGGATTAGAAAAATTTAACTGAAGACTATAATAAGGTAAGTATTACAAGCTTATATATTTGGGAAAAGGTGTTTCAAGTTCAAAATAAAAAAGACTTAGAATTCAATATTTCCAAAAAGAGGAAACAGTTTCTTTATATATAAAGATATATAGATCAAGAAGTAAATTACTGAAACAAGTGACCAGGAATAAATTTTTCCAGAAGAGGGGATGTGTTTGGTTCTTAGATTCTACCTAGCATACCACATAGCATACCATATAAGTCAGCATGACCTAGTAAAAAAGTTTTGATTAAATAAAAATATAACCTAGGAAAATGAGAAAAGAGGCAGTCCAAGGGAAGAGTGAAGTTTTATGCCCTGGAGGAAAAAAGTTCCTCATTTTCCATTATTTTTATTTCTCTTATGACTAGATTCTATTCCCAGTTCACTGTACATAGGGAGGAAAGCGTTTTGCTTGGTTATTTTATGTCGTCTCCTTTAAATGATCAAATGAATACTATTGTAGATAGTATTCATCTGTCAAATTGATTATTGTTTTATTTTTAAAGATTATTAAGGTAGAGAAATTTTATTTGACCTTCTAAACTTGTTGCATTTATATTTACCTATGCAACTTTAGTTCTTTCCAGTCACATCCATCACCATGCTTTTATTACTAGGTTAAGCAAACGTAAACATCTGTCTCAGGGTTATACCCATACAAAGAGAGGAATGTGGATACACTTTGGTAATCAGAATATATTCCCATGAAAGGATCTAGGAAAAAGCAAGAAACCATGAGAAAAAGTGAGAAAGTCACTATAAATAAGCAAGCTCTTGCTCAGCATTTCTCTCAGTAGCCAAACCTCCAATACAGTGAACAGTTAGTTTCATCATGAGAACTACAAAGAGAAATAATGGAAGACTGAGAATCATGCTTTCAGAAAGTATGGAGGATAAGAATTTTGTGATATTCTGAAGAGAGGGTACTATATTTGTTTTCTTCCCAGGACTAGTAATAGCAAGTCATTTCTCTTTTTTCAATCATTCTTTTTTCCCCCGATACATTTTTTTAAAAACTACCCTTTTTCTTGTTTTTAGTTTCCTTGGACAAAATTTCAGACCCTATTTTTCCAGGACAACATATATTATCTTTCTATTTCTTTTTCCTTGTTCCATCTTCTGCATATTTTTTTTAAAAATCTGTGTTGTTGACAAGTTTTCTTTCTGCAGTGGTCTTTTTAAACAAATCCCATTTTTCTCCTAAAATGGGATTTTTTTTTTTTTTTTACTATATGCCTTCAGAATTTCATTCTTGAGCATCTCTTATCTTTCCTTGGGTACCTCTGAACTCTGTGTGAGCTAAACTCCTCTATGACACAGCTAACCTATAGGAGACTGTCCATCTTTCTTGTGAATCCTTTTTAATATGTTTTCCCCAAATCAAAGTGTAGATAAAACAATGCTCAAATTCCTTCTCCATCAGTCACTACAAGGAAATTAAGAGTTCCTAAACTGCCTTAGCCAGGAAACAGATTATCTTCTTGACAAGAGAAGTAAAATAGCAGTTTAAGGCAATAAGAATTTAATATATAAAAATCATTTTTGAGACAATTTGGAGGAGGATGTTAGATTATGAAGAGAATTACATCATAAAGCAGTGAAAAGCTCTGGATGAGGAAGTCTACTAACCATCCTATAAGCATTCATATAGTAATTGGAGCTAGTAAAAAGAAAATAAATTGACAGAAAATTGAATAGCATATACATAATAATGTAATTTTAGTATCAAATGATAGTGGAACCACCATATTTGCACCTCAGGCTCCAAAGAACTATGCAATTTAAGAAAACAAAATTAGATGAAATAGTTGAACCATCCTGGCTCCTGCAATTTACTAAGGCCATGCCATTTACTACATACAGACACTACAGTGGTTTGAAAGTAAAACAGGGGATTTGGTGATCATTAATATGCCCAAAGTATTCCATTTCTGCTATGATTAAATCCAAAGACTACACTTTTTTTCTTCAGCCAAATTGTGTGATTCTGCCACCTTGAAGCAGCCAAATCCTTTATCATTTTTTCTGAATCTGGTTCCTTCCTAATTAACTATGATATTTTGAGTAAGTCATAATACAATTGCAAATAACTTAAAGAGCCCACCAAGAACCTATAGGAAACTGACTGCAGGGTAAGTGAAGCATTTATAAAGCATTTAATTCATTGACCCCTGGTTAGCCATATCCTGAGAGCAGCATTTTCTCATTCAAAGCTGTTTGCTTGCCCTTTCTCCTCCCAAGAATAAAGCCCTTCAAGGTAGATGATGAAATCTATTAAGTAAACTTGGCCTAAATCTATAGGAGAAAAAAAAGAAAACTACTCTACATATGTTGAGATCATATGTACTTGGGTAATTGAGACAGTGAGTGCCCATATCCAATGCACATGTGTGACAGCAAGACCAGCTGGCAACCACCCTTACCCATCTTTGTCATTATGACATTGGGAAATATGGAGAATGGCTAGAAGGTTTGAAAAAAGAAGCCAAAACCATCTGGAAGCACCTTTAAAATGTCACACCTAATACCATAAAATCAAAAGGAGGAGGGAAAAAGAACTGCTTTGAGATTAATAAACTTTAATGAGCTATAGTTGGATGAGGTCAACTTCAGAGAAGAAAAAAACCAAAGATTCATAGCTGGCTGTATAGTAGTTTTCTCCATAAGGAGAGAGTTGCTTAATTATGAGAAGAATGTCTCACTAGATTGTCATTTGATAGCACATATTGCATCTTATAAATATTGCATCTCAAAAATCTGGAACTTATCCAACAGTCTAGGTGGCTCAGATATTTGCAACTTTCAAGTTACAAACAAAGCCGAAATGCCAGAAGATTATAGAAGTCTATAAGAATTTTATTGAGGGGGCATATGACTGTCAGCTTCAGTAGACTTAAATTTATTAGGTAGGTAAACTGTGAGTCTGCACTTTGCTCAGTACTTATCATATTCTGTTACTATAGTGCCTACAATATTCATTTTAGTCAACTCAGGAAATCATACTGAGAAAATCTAAATAAGAATTGATGAACTAAAATAGGAAATCTATTACCTTGAAATGGAAGTCTGTGTTTCTGGGTGATTCTAATTCTAATTCTTCCCTACTGCAAACCCCACCCCACTCAATCCTCTTATCTATCTTATCCCTACTTGAACTCTGAATCCCATCATCTCCCAGTCCTTTGATGCTTGCTTACTCTTTATTTCTCCATTTTAAAATGTGAAAAATCTCATGCCCTTTGCCCATTCCATTGGACTGTGAAGAAGATCTACAAGGTAAAAACCATAGAGTAGTGTGTGCTGAAGACAGTTGCTCTTCAAATACCAAAAGTGATGCACAGATTTAGTTTTCATTCAAATAGATGCTGAATTATGTGCTTGGTCAAAGTGTTTCAATTTTTATCATGAATTCTTTGGCCCATGGAACTGGAAACTTGGCAAGATCATGTCTATAAAATATCTAAGAACTCCTGGCAAGACAGGTGCTTTATAAGAATCCATTCATTGGATACTTCAGTGCTTCCACTTTCAATCTTTAAGAAAACAAGGAATTAAAGAAGACTGTACTGATTTTTTTAAATCAGTAAATCTAGTCATTTATCCGGTGATCTAGTCTCTTATCATTTAATTCAATCTGACACAAATTGATTGTGCCAGGAACTAAAGATACAAAAACAAAAATACAATAGCCCCTATTCTCAAAAAGCTGACGTTTTACTGTGGGGAAAATAATTGCATGGATAAATAAATTTCAAAATATTTTGATTTAGATTTATGATGTCTTTGGTATAGGGAGGTCCTATTGATGAAATGGCCGTCTAACAGTTCAGACCAGCAACTGGCCTGTAGATGATAGTCAGAGAGAAATATATGGGTCAGAGAGAAATATATGGAGATAAACACATGGAGTATTGTCTGAAGATAATCCATCAACTCCAAATCTATCATATTGCTTACTGTGTGCTATTTCTCACACACAGCTCTGAACATATCACTTACAATTCAAAACCTTTAGTCACTTCCCAAATATTGTTCAAATACCTAAGACTTACTTTCAAGCATCTCCACAATCTGGCACCTCCCTACTTTTCCATATTTATCTCAAACTACTCATTTTTAGTCACTTTCATCTCCAGCCAAACTGAGCTAGTCCCAACTAACTGAACTCATCCCACACTTTTCTGCCTCCGTATCTTGGCTCATAAGTATTTGTACATCTCAGATCTTTTCCCCACCTCCACCTTGAAATCCTATAGTTTCTTCACCATCTCTTCCATGAACTTTTTCTGATATTCCCAGTCAGAAGTGCTCTCATTTTCTAGATTGTTCATAACGTCGAATGGTTGTCATAATCACTTCTCAACAAGAAATGTTGTGTAGGTTCTAGAAAGTCAGGAAGAACTACACTGTAGTCCTCTCTCTGTCATCATCAATTCACCTTAGGTAAGTAAGTAGAAAAATCATTCAACCTTCAATACCCCCAGAGCAGGTGCCATTCTGCATTTGTAAAGGGAGGTCCACAAAAACAATAATAAATCACTTTATTTTATTATTTAATTTTATATTATGCTTATTTGTTTAAAGTTCTTATCTCTGCTGCCAAATTATAAACTTCTGAAAACCAGAGGCATTATTGTTTTTGAGTTCCTTAGTACAGGATTTTTAGGTTTTATTTTTGTTTTACACAATGGTAAAATGGTATATGATGTCTTTTGATTCGTGCATAAATTGGATTTAAGTGAGGCACAGTTGCACAAAGTCGTTGGCCTTACTCTTTCTTCTAAAGCCATCACTGTCGGGTGGCAGGACAGAGTCAAGGACAAGATGCAGTAAATGATCTTGATGCCTTTGATGTTTAACTACACTTATTTCATCTGCCTTCATAGCTGTTGGCACCAGAGAAAGTCTTTACATCCCTGGAGTAGACACCCCCCCTAACTCACCATAGGGTTTAAGACCTTTTGATTACCCTTCACAGTATTTAACTGTTTGTTGATTGACCGCTACCACCCAAAATCACCCATACATAAGATTTCTAATAATAATCTTTAAATTAGCTAGAGATCTTCACAATGCAAACTTCTAAATAATAAATTTTTACTGATATACTTCACCCTATTTTCTTCAGTATTTCTCCCTTTTCTCTCCCAGAGAACTATCCTGTATAACAAATAGTTATAGTTTTTATAACTATAGTTTTCATAGTCATGGTTTTTTTAAGACAAAAATGAGAGTGGACACTAACAAAATAGTGAACATATTGAAAAAGTCTGAAAATATGTTCAACATATAATACCTATGGACCTCCTACCTCTGCAGAGATTCTCTCATATCTCTTCTTTCAAACCATCTTGTTATTTATAATTTTAAAAATTGTTTCATTTGTGCATATTCTTTTCTTAGTTCTACATTAGTTCATATAGAACCTTCTGTGCTTCTCTGTATTCATCACATTCTTCATTTTTAACAGTAAAGTAATATTCCATTACATTCATTTATCATGATTTATATAACCATTCCCCAATCTATAGTTGTCTATTTGGATTCCAATTCTTTGTTATCCAGTGATCTAGTTAAATTTATTTTAAAACGAAAGTTGCAACTATGAGTATTTTGATGTGTTTGGAGACTTACCTCTTTTTATAAGTAGCATTTTATTTAATTTTCCAATTACTACAAAGATATTTTACAATATTAATTTTTAAGATCTTGAGTTTCAAATTCCCCCCCTCCTTCTTTTTTCTCTCCCCTCCCTAAGTGGCAAGCAATCTGATATAGAGTATATATGTGCAATCATGTTAAATATATTTCCACATTATTCATATTGTGAAAGAAGAAAAAGAACAAAAGGGAAAAGCCACGAAAAAGTTTAAAAAGTATGCTTTGTTCTGCATTCAGACTCCAAAGTTTTTTCCTCTGGATGTGGATAACATTTTTCATAATGAATCTTTTAGAATTGTTTAGATAATTGTATTGCTGAGAATAGCTAAGTTAATCAAAACTGATCATTGCATAATGTTGCTTTTACTGTATACAGTGTTCTCCTGATCCTGTTCATTTCACTTAGCATCACTTCATGTAAGTCTTTCCAGTTTTTTTTTTCTGAAATACACCTGCTCATCATTTCTTATAGTACAATAGTATTGCATAAAATTCATATACCACAATTTATACAGCATTCCCCAATTGATAGATATTTCCTCAATTTCCAATTCTTTGCCACTACAAAAAGAACTACTCTAAATACTTTTGAACATAAAGGTCCTTTTTAACTCTTTTATCATCTCTTTGGTATAAACATCTAGCAATGGTATTGCTGAATCAAAGGGTAAGAATAATTTGATTGCCCTTTGGACACAATTCCAAATTGCTCTCTAGAATGGTTGGATCAGTTCATAATTCCACTAACAATACATTAGGGTGGATACTTTACTCTTATTGATGTCTTCCTTGAATTATAAGTCTAGTAATGGAATTTCTGGGTCAAAAGGAATGAATATTTTAGTTAAATTTTTTGCAAATCTTCAAATTGATTTCCAAAATTATTATACTGATTCGGGTCTACCAAGAAGGCACTAGAATATCTATTTTCCCTGGGCCCCTCCAATATGAACTACTCTTATTTTTATCATTTTTTCCAATTTGGCAGATATGAGATAAAACTTTATGTTCATTTTGCATTTTCATTCCTTTTATTATTAGTGATATGAGCATTCTTTCATGTGGTTGTTAATAGTTTTCATTTATCTTTTAAGAACTATTTTTCATATACTTTGACAATTTATCTATTGTGGGATGGCTTTGGCATATGTATGTAAATGTCTATATCATTTGGCAAAGATACTGGAGTGGTTTTCTGTTTTCTTTCTAGACACATGGGAAACTAAGGCAAACAGAGCCAAGTGACTTATCCAGCGTCACATAGCACTAGCTGTGATAATATTCAGCTTTTGAGGCTGAATTTGAATTCAGTGACATGAGTCTTTCTGACTTCAGGCCCAGTACTCTATTCACTATGTCAAGTAGCTGCCCTTGTTATATATAATAATGTATAATATATACACTTCTAATCATAACATAAATGTGTGTATGTGTAATTGTTTATATATTTTAGATGCCAAACTCCTATCAAAGAAATTAGATACCAATAATTCCCCCCATTCTACCACTTTTCTTCTTAACTCTGGAACATTAATTTCGCTTGTACAGAGATATATCAGTTTCTTATAATCATAGTTATCTATTTTATCTTTTATAATTGCCTTTATCCCTTGTTTGGTTAAAAATACATCTCCTGATTTCCAGGTCACATAAGCAACAAGATGAAGACTCCTCCATCCTCCATCCAAGACTTTCTCCAATCCTTACAACATATCAAACTTTCCCAAAACAAAAATGATGTGCCAAAAATAAAGCAGCTTCAGCTGTTTTGTGATTCTGGGCACAAGAAGTTTAAAAAACCAGGAACTGATGCTCATTGACCCTGAGTTTATTCAGTAGCTCTCCCCCACCTACCATGGTACCAGCAATGAGGTTGTACTAGCAGACAAAGGACATCACACAGATTGACATCAAAACCCACCATACACCATGGTTCCCCTTTTACTTTCTAGTACCATAGACGCTCCAGCTAGAGGCTATGGAAGTTTCTTTAGGCCTCAATAGCCACCTTGGCCACAGCCCTTCAGAAGCAAAAGCCTATTGGGAATTGCAAGTCAAAAACTTTCATTCTGCAAAGCTCTGAACTGCCAGTGGTTCTGAACTGCCAGTACCAGACCAAAGAAGTAAAGAACAGAAGGAATTAGGTCACTAGGACAGGATACTACATGCATATGTAAACTGAGCAAGACCCCATCAAAAACCGACGGAAGAACACAACATACAGATGGTTCCAGTTCTGATCACCCAAAATTAGATTAGAACAAAGATCTAGGCTACAGATCAGATCCCATATTGTTGAAGAAGGCTGAAACACTTTGAGATTTAATCCCCAAGGAAACCACTATTAGAGGAGAAGAAATCAGAAGGGAATAATAAGAAAAATAATGGGGGTGAGGAAGTGGAATGACTAAAAGTACCAAAGATTCCAGGAAGAGGAAATTTCAAAGACTTTGAAGATAAACAAATAAATCATCAGGAAAAATAGCAACAGAGGAAAATATGGCCTCTAGATCTAGTAAATGAGTTCATAGATCTATTAATAAATATTGCAAAACAAAGAAAAATTATCCAACATTTGGTGTAACAAAGGATTCTGTGGAAGCTGAGAACATGGAACCACAATATGCTATTCCTGTGTGGTTTAAAAGAGAAATAAGAATTATGAAAGCAGAATTTATGTCCTGTACAACAAAAACAATGAACAGAAGAGAAAAACTTGAAACTTCAATGGCAAGCCTCACCAAAGAAACAAAATAGAGAACAATAAATTAGGGATGCAAATACACAAAAGTGAAAAAAAATCAAAAAGAGAAGCAAACAAGGATATTAAAAGAAAAATAATATATATGGCTGCTGAAGATAGGATAGAGACAACCTAAAGAGCATTGGTCTTCCAGAAAATATGGCAAGACCAAAAAAAAAAAAAAAAAAAAAAAAAAAACTTCACTACTATAATGAAGAAAATAATGGAAGAGAATTGCCCAGAACTTCTGAACACAGAAAATTAAATTGCAACTGAAAGAATTCACAGATTGCCTCCAGAAAAAAAAAAAAAAATCCACGGCTGCAAACTCCAATTCACATAATAGTTAAATTTAACAATCTAATTCAGAAACAAGTTCCATAAACCATCAGGAAAAAGACCTTCAAATACACATGAGAAGACATTTGAGTAATGTAAGACAATTCCACATCCTCTAGAAAAAGAAATAGGAAATGAAGACTGCTGATGTTCCGAATGCTGTCCTGGGGAATTATCCTTCAAATCTGAGCCTAACCATACAAAACAAAGCTTGAATATTCAAAAATTTCTTAAAAGTCTGAAACATTTTCAGAGAAAAAAAACAGAAATGAAGAGATTATTTGCACCTTAAATATCCCAAACAACAGAAATTCAAAAATGAATAGACAACAATAGTAACAGAGGGACAATAGGAAGACCAAGAGACTTCTTTCAAATACACACACACACACACACACACATGCACACACACACACATAAACACACACACACACACAAAAAAAAAAAAACAGGGGTTAATGTAAAAATCTAGAAGAGGAAACAATGGACAGGAAGTATTATCGACAATACCCTTTCTACAATGAATGTTTCTTTACATTACAGTATGGAAGGATATATTAAGGAGGGAGGGGAAGCAAAGTGACAATTCCAAAGAACAACAAGGAGAGAGAAGATTTTCTTAAATGAGTAATACAAAGAAATAGAGCAAAGCAATAGACTGGGAAAGACAAACAATCTCTTCAAGAAAATTATACTTTTTGATGCTCCAAGTCATTATTAATCAGAGAAATGCAAATTAAGATAACTCTAAGATACCACTACACACCTGTCAGATTGGCTAAGATGACAGGAAAAAATAATGATGATTGTTGGAGGGGATGCGGGAAAACTGGGACATTGATGCATTGTTGGTGGAGTTGTGAAGGGGTCCAACCATTTTGGAGAGTAGTTTGGAACTATGCTCAAAAAGTTATCAAACTGTGCATACCCTTTGATCCAGCAGTGTTACTACTGGGATTATATCCCAAAGAGATTATAAAGAAGGGAAAGGGACCTGTATGTGCACGAATGTTTGCGGCAGCCCTTTTTGTAGTGGCTAGAAACTGGAAACTGAATGGATGTCCATCAGTTGGAGAATGGCTGAATAAATTGTGGTATATGAAAATTATGGAATATTACTGTTCTGTAAGAAATGACCAACAGGATGATTTCAGAAAGGCCTGGAGAGACTTACACGAACTGATGCTGAGTGAAATGAGCAGGACCAGGAGATCATTATATACTTCAACAACAATACTATGATGACCAGTTCTGATGGATCAGGCCATCCTCAGCAACGAGATCAACCAAATCATTTCTAATGGAGCAGTAATGAACTGAGCTAGCTATGCCCAGAAAAATAACTCTGGGAGATGACTAAAAAACATTACATTAAATCCCCAATCCCTATATTTATGCACACATGCATTTTTGATTTCCTTCACAAGCTAATTGTACAATAATTCAGAGTCTGATTCTTTTTGTACAGCAAAATAATGTTTTGGTCATGTATACTTATTGTGTATCTAAGTTATATTTTAATATATTTAACATCTACTGGTCATCCTGCCATCTAGGGGAGGGGGTGGGGGGGGGTAAGAGGTGAAAAATTGGAACAAGAGGTTTGGCAATTGTTAATGCTGTAAAGTTACCCATGTATAAATCCTGTAAATAAAAGGCTATTAAATAAAAAAAAAAGAAAGAAAGAAAGAAAATTATACTTTTTAAGAAAGTTTCAGGCAAAAATGGACGTGGTAAAAGATACCCCAAAATGGTAGGGTCGTAATAGAAGTAAGAGTGTTAAGAAGAAGCAGGAAGAATATACAGAAATATACAAGAAAGATCTTTACATCACTAATAACTACAATGGTATAGTTATTGATATAGAAGCCAGACATCCTGGAGAATTAAGTTAAAAAGATCTGAAGAAGCATTGCTAACAATAAGAATAGTGAAGGTGATGTTCTATTTAAAATACTTCCTTCTCCTTTTCTTTTTTGTGAGGCAATTAGAGTTAAATGATTTGCCCAGTCACACAGCTAGGAAGTTTAAATGCCTGAGGTCAAATTTGAACTCAGGTCCTTCCGCCTCCCAGGTAGGTGCCATATAGCTGCCCCAAACTATTTTAAATCCTAAAAGAAAATGCTGTGAAATTTCTAAACTCAATATGACAGTAAATTTGGAAAAGTCAACAGTTTACATCCCAATTTTTAAAAAGAGCAATGCCAAAAAATATTCAGATTATTAAAGAATTGTATTCATTTCACATGCCAACAGCATTGTAAATATTCTGCAAGACCGACTTCAACAATATGTGAATCAACAATTACCAGAAGTGCAGGCTTATTTTCAAAGAGGCAGAGAAACTAGAGATAAAATTGTCAACATGCACTAGGTTATGGAAAAAAGCAAGGGAACTCTTGAAAAACAAACATCTACTTCTGCTTTGCTGACTACACTAAAACCTTTGTATGTACCAGAACAAAATGTGACAAGTCCTCAAAAAGATGAAAGTGCCAGATTATGTTATTTGTCTCCTGAGGAATCTGTTTGCAGGTCAAGAAGCTACAATTTGAATCAAATATGGAACAAATAATTGGGTTTAATATTAGGGGAGGAATACAACAAGGATGTATATTATCACCTTATTTATTTAATTTATGTGCAGAGTGCATCATATAAAATATTAGCTGGATAAATCAAAAGTCAGAATTAAGGTTAACAAAGAGAAATATCAACAATCTCAGATATGCAAGAAATACCACTCTGATGGCAGAAAATGAAGAAAAATTAAGAGGCCTCTTGATGGGATGAAAGAAGAGAGTGTAAAAGTTGGTTTGAAGTTCAATATCTAAAAAGATCTTGACAACTAGTCCCAACACTTCCAGCAAAATAGGATAAGAGAAAATGGAAGCAATGTCAGACTTTATATTATTGTGCTCAAAGATGATGGTAGATGGCAACCGTAGCCATGAAATTAACAAATATTTACTCCTTGGAAAGAAGAACATAGCAAATCTGGATAGCATACTAAAAAGCAGAGACATCACCTTGCCAACAAAGATTTGTATAGTCAAAGCTATGGTTTTTCAAGTAGTAATATATGGCTGTAAGAACTGGACCATAATCAAACCTCAGTGCCAAAGAATTGATGCTTTCAAATTGTGGTGCTGGAGAACACTCTTAAGAGTCCCTTAGACAGCAAAGAGATCAAATCAGTCAATATTTAAAGAAATTATTTCACATTACTCATTGTAAGGAAAAATACCGAAGTTGAAGTATTTTGGCCACATAATGCAAAGATGGGACTGATTAGAAAGGGATAAACAAGGGAACTATTATGTTGACAGGTACCACAGACAACAAACTTATACATACCAAAAACCTTAGCACCCAAATTCCTACAGTTATATTATCTTGGCTTCAAGAAGATATATATAGTCACACAATAGTCACAGAAGATATCAATATGCCTCTCTGTGTTTTGAACAAATGTAACAGAAAATAAAAAGGGGAAATATGGAACTGAACAAATTTCCAGATAAACTAGAACTAAAAGACATACAGGGTCTTCCAACTGGGACAACTAAAGAATGTACATATTTCTCTGTACCATATGGAACTTTTAGAAAAATTGCAATGTACTAGAACATAGAGACATTTTTTTAATGTAAAAAGGCAAAAATAATCAATACATCTTTTATAGATCATAACATAATGAGAATAGAAATTGGCCCAGCGACTACAAACAAAAGAAACAAACCTAATGGGGACCTGACAATGAAATCTTAAATAATGAGCAGACTAAAGAATATACCATAGAAATAATTAATGAATATATAAAAGAAAATTACAATAATGAAACAACATGCTAAAAGTTCTAAGATACAACTAAAGCAATCCTTAGTGGGAAAATCTTACCCTTAGAATCATACGTTTAAAAATAGGAAGAGAGATAATTAACTGGATATGTATTTCAAAAATAGAGAAACAATAAATAAACAAATCTAAATTAAGCACAAAAGCAAAGTTATTAAACATGAGAGGGGAAATAAAATCAAAACAACAAAGGAAAGTAGTAATTATAACTAAAACCAAAAGCTTATTTTTAAAAAAACTAATAAAATGGATAAACCCTTAGCTAATCTGATTAAAAAGAAAATAGCAGAAATTAAATCAATAAAATACCAAACAGGCAAGATAAAATCACGGCAAAACCACAAGAAAAAGAGAATTAGAACATATTATACACAAAACACAAAATAGTGTAAAAACACAAAATAGAGGAATGCTTTCAAAACTATAAATATCAAATTGTACTGAAAAGAAGAGACATTAAAAGATATACAGTTCTCTACGCTTACCCTTTGGGGAAATGGGAGGTTCACAAGTTTTGCACATGGAACATATTTTAGACTTTCTCAATGTTCTAAATAATGTTGGCTTTTTTTTCTTCTCTAATAGAAAGCAGTATTTGTCATATAGGATGGCTCTTGAGAAGAGGCAGGAATATATGAGAATATATGAGATGCTATGATGATATAAGAAACAGAAACATCAATGTTTTTAAAAAGTCTTTTTTTTTTTTTTGGCTAAGACAATTGGGGTTAAATGACTAGCCCAGGGTCACACATCTAGGAAGTATTAAGTGTCTGAGGCCAGATTTGAGCTCCCGTCATCCTGATTCATTAAAAATATATATATCTTAAAGAATACATCTCTTACCCATATTTGTGAGATGTAATTTACCTGCTTCTCTTCTAAGTTTTTAATAGTAAAATCATTAATATTAAGATGCTATATATCTAGAATGTGTTATGGAATATGTTTTAAGGCAATTCTCTAAGACTAACTTCTGCCAAACTGCTTTCCAGTTTTCCCAGTACTTTTGTCAAATATGAAGTTCTTTCCTAACTAATTTATATTTTCTGGTTTATTGAACATAAAGTTATTGAGTTTTATAAAAAAGTCAAATTTTTCTGATTTCCCTTAAACACTTTCCTAGTCTGTTCTTTGATCTACCCCTCTATTTTTTAAGCAGTACAAAACAGTTTTAATGATTGCTACTTTATACTAGAGATAGGGATCTAAAAGTGCCATTCCTCTTCTAGCCCTACCTCATTATTTCCTTAATATTATAGATCTTTTATTTTTGTAAATGAGCTTTATTATTTTATTTAGTTCTGTAAAACTAGTCCTTTAATAATTTGATTTACATGATATTAAATGTATAAATTAACTTTGGTAGTATTGTCATTTTTTATTATATTGGCAAGGTCAGATCATGAGCAATAAATATTCTGCCAGCTATTTAAATTGTTCTTTATTTCTTTAAGGAGCACTTTGTAATTGGATCTATGCAAGTATTTTGTATGCTTTGGTAGTTCAATCCCCAGATATTTTGTGCATTCTGAAGTTATTTGGAATGGGAGTTTTCTTTCTATTATTACACATATTTACAAATTAAAAGTATTTCTTGGAATAAACATGATTCTAAAGAAGAAATATGAGAAGACCCCCAACTCCACCCCTTTTTCAGAGGTGGGAGGTCCACAAGTGTTTTACATTGCACATATTTTCAGACTTTATCCATGTATTCATAAATTATGCTGATTTTTTCCTCTTTTGTTTCTTTTTGTTGTCTTTTAAAAATATTAATTTCTAGGTACCTGAGGGAGAAGGATACCAGTAAAAATTTCCTTTCCTTTATGTCTTGAATATCCTTCTTACTCATCCTTACCTTAATATGATAAAACATGACAAACATTTATCAAGTAACTACTGCTTGCTAGGAACTATGCAAAGCCCTAGGGACATAAATAAGAAAAGGAAAGATGGAACCTACCCTGTAGAATTTTACAATATAATGGGGAAGACAATATACAGGAAACTAAGAAGATATGGAGAAGAGAAGATACTTGTGAAGAGTTCACTGGGCTTTTGAGTATTTTTTTTTTTTTTTGCTGAGGCAATTGGGGTTAAATGACTTGCCCAGGGTCACACAGCTGGGAAGTGTCTGAGGTCATATTTGAACTCAGGTCTTCCTGACTTCAGGGCTAGTGCTCTGTCCACTGCACCACCTAGCTGCCTCCTTGAATATTCTTTATATAGAAGCTTTAGGAGGTGGTTTTTGTGCTGTCCTCCAGCACTCCTTTCAGAGGAGCAGAGACTACTGAGGGTACTGTTGAGGTACAAATACCAAAACTGAAGCAATCTCTGGGAAAATGAGTTTCCTAGTGCTAAGCTTACCTAGGAGGTGAAGGGAAGGAGAGAAATGAAGGTAGTGGAGTGGAATCCAAAGAATATAATTGATAGAAAAATCCTTTTCTTTCTTTTCCATCAAACCCTCCCTGATACCCTTAGATGAGGGCCTGACACATAGTAGCTTTTTAATAAATGTTCATTGATTGACTTATTGATTCTTCATTTCTCTCAATAAAATTTTCTTCTAATATCTTAGGGTAAAAATACTTGGAAGAGAGAGGAGTTGATTTCAGTCTCCTAAGGTATCTATTGAAGAGATTTTTCCAACTTTTAGGTGAGAGTGTAGGGTGACTCAACCCAAAAGATACATAACAATTATAACAGGTCCCTTCACCCTTAATGCCCTCAACATTTCTGATGTGAGCCTTTCACATCCTAGCTTGGATCACAACATCCCATTGCACATATTAGGATCCAAGAATCACAATATGGCAGCTGGGAGCCGGATCTGATCAGGAGGCATCTCAAGCCTGATTTCTTCGTAGGAAGGGGCACCTTCTCCTGTCCTCACCTCAGTGTTAATTCTTAAAACTGACAACTCAACAGAAAGGACCAACAGGTTCCCAATATGGAAGCCCACTTTGTTCCCCTGGCCACATTTGTCCTAGCTTCTTTTTAGAATGGTGCTTCTTAACCTCCAGCTGACCTTTATATTTATAGGCCAAAGGGAGCAGTTATGTAACTGAGAACAGCTAGACTTAACCCAAAAATGCAACAGCAATTTAAAACAGCCCACAAAAAAGAGAAATGAAAGTCACAAAGCTCTATGTATAAACCTAATACCGACAGGGACCACCTGCTTTCTATTTCCCCTGCCTCCTCCAGCACACACACTACACAATACCTTCGTTAATGCTTTATTATTTCATTACCCAACATATTTTCAACAAAAGCAAAAATCTCCCCTCCAAATATCAGCTGAAAAAAAAGAATTTTCCTGTTTTTTTCCTTTCTTGTTTCATTTCTGTCATCACTTTAACACCTTGTTGGTTAATTATGTGGAACTTTTTTAAATGTTAAGACATGAAAAAGAGACTTTTCTCCCCTGAAATGCTAGACAATAAAACTGATGCAAAGTCCCAAAAGCAAGGCCTTGAATGGGACAAATGTGAATTTGCATATATTTCTTTATGTTCCACTCAAGTCAATATTCTGTGCAAAATAAACACATAAAATCAAAATACTGCGATGGCTTAAAAGCAACATGAAACCACAATCCACATTGCTCCACTTGCCATCTTCCTCCGGGACACACTGGAACTGCCTTTCAACCCATAGCGTTTGTTTTCTATTATATCTCAGTTCAAAAAAAGAAAGAAAAAGAAATGAAAGTGAACTTTTTTCTTTCTTTTTCATTTTTTAAAATAAAGAAAGTAAATGTGTACCTGCTAACAGAATAAGAGTGAGAACAGGGCTGAGGTTTGGATGCTGAAAAGTTCATACAGCTGACAGAGAAGAAGGAAAAAAACTCAGCATTACTGACTAGTTGAAGTTGACCTATAAATATGGCACAGAGCCTGAGGAGGAAAGTTGAGTAAAACTCTGCAGTTTGTTTTACTTTTCTGGTGAAATGACCATTTGTTTCCAAATAGTCCCAAAGCTCATGTCTTTAACGGCCATTACTCCACTGTATTGGCATGCTGTTAAGGGCTTTGCCTATTCCCTAATTATCAGAAAGGGCTGCTGGAATTCATTAAGAAATTATAACAATAACGTTACCAAGTGCCTTCAAAACCAAGTTTGGGGAATTACCTTAGAACTTTAAATCTTGAATAACCCACCTTCACTGCAGGAAAACAGAGCAGAAATCTACATAAAAATAATAAGTCACACTGGTAAGCACCTGAAAGGCCCATGATACATTTCTTCAGTGCAAAAGAGAATATAGAAAGTTTGTGTTCTGGAAATTATCTTGGCTACAGATGGAAAAAATATTCCTTAAGTGGAGACAAAAATAGTTTTTATTAGAGAATGCTTTCTTTAATAATCTGTTTTCACTGCTTTTGCTGTTCCTTCCACCAATACAGGCTACAATCTTTCTGTGATTTGGTAAATGGATTTTTGAGAACTGTTTTGACCAAAAGATTCAGTGCACCTAGATGACATAAGAGAGTAAAGCACTGGGCGTGGAGTCAGGAAGATTTTAGTACAAATTTTGCCTTCAAATACTTAATAGGAGATCCAGAGAAAATTGATTTCAGTTTCCTCATATGCAAAATGGGAAATTATAAGAGCACTTATCTCAGAAGGATGGTGTATAAAGAATTCTGGAAATATTAAGACTATAAATGTGAGAGTATTATTAATTATCTTCATCATCCTTATTAAAAATCCTTTGATTAACCTTGAAATGAGTTTCTCTGAAACTAGTTAGCTGGTCCTTAGATTATATAGAATATTGCTGGCCCCATACTTAAAACCTTTCCAACTTGGTAGGAACTTCTTGTTCTTCAGTCATTCAGGCATGTCTGATTCTACATGTCTGTGTACATAGCATACTAATACTGTCCATGGGGATTTCTTGGCAAAGATACTGCAGTACTTTGCCATTTCCTTCTCCAGTAACTTCACTCTAAAAGGGATATCTCATTTAACTTTACATACACACACACACACACACACAATTGAATGAGATGTTTCTTCCAACTCAGTTCTAGGATTCTGTGATTTTATTGAATCTCAAGGTCATTGATAGACCTTGAATCATTGGCAGTGAAGGGAGATCCAGAGGGGAGTGCAGAAGGAGAAATCACTTAGAAATTAAAGGGATAATGTGATCATTGTTTCACATTAATCTCACTCTATTTCAACAGAGATGTTGTTGATTGTTCTTTGTTTTCACAGAGGACCAATGACATCACAAGTGATATGCTGACTGCTGTGTGAATCAGATTTAAATGAGGCAGAGTTTCATACAGTCATCAGCCTTACTCTCTCTTCCTGAGTCATTGAGTCCAGTGGTTGGACAAAAGTCAAGAATTCAGAGGATGACCTTTACATGCAGAATGTTTAATGTCTGAGCAAGCTCTGAACACTGAACAGCACCTGTTTCAGCTGCCTCCAAAAAATTGTTCTCATGGGCTCCTTCTGCCAGAAGTTTTCACATGCTTGAGGGAAGCACCCCACTACCTCATCAAGAGGTTTGAAATCTGTTGGTTACCTTCAAGCTTACTTAGTTTATCTGCTGAAATGGTTTTACCAGAATATGATCCCTACTCTTGCTACAGTTTCTTGGAGCCACAGGTGAGAGTTGAGTGCTAGGTAGATATCAAAAGTGAATGAAATGCCCTGAAAAGGGCTGGGCAAGCCCTCGTATCAGAGGTGCTACCCTTTCCTGAAAATCCCATAAATCCCACACAAAGATATAGACATAACCTTGCTCTTATCACTCCTTAAAAGTGTTCCAATTCCACAATCCAGATGTTTTTAAAACCTCTGATCATCATATTATACCTCTGTTATCATCATTTCTAAATCTATTATTTACTGTCCCTGAAACCTCTAAGATTACCATTCCTCCCTTTTCTTCCAGGTCACTATCCCTGGAACCCTCAAACTTGGAGCTAGTCTAAACAGGGCTCCCAGTGTTCCATGTCAAACCTTTTGACTTCTGATTCTATTCCTCATAGAATCTGCTCCAAAACTCTTTCTCTCTTCAAATACTCTTCAATTTCTCATCTCTCCCCCATCTGCAGAGAACTTCACCTTGAGATGATACATCATAAACTCCCATTTCTGCCCACTTCTGTATCTCAAGACCTTTTAATATCATCTTTCATTCTCTCTTCCTTTGCTCCAGGCTTGGAAGGAAAACAAATGATCCTTTTCCTTACCAACAGCAGTTCTTCTATTTGTAACCTTGATCCCATTTTCATTTTTTGGAAGATCATGCATAACCAAGAATTCTCCTAGGTCTTCTTTTCTTCTATCACTACACTTTCTTTTAGTGACCTGATCAATTTCCACAGAGAGATTATCTCTCTGTTGATGTGTTCATAAACTACAAATCCAACTCTTTCTCTAACTACAATGGCTAGCTTCCTGTTGAATGCTTTCACCTATCCCAGCTAACACTTCCCTCAAATATCACCTTCCATTCATTCTATAGATTGATAGATAGATAAATAATAGATAGATAGATAGATAGATGACTTGTCCAGGGTAACACAGCTAGTAAGTCTGAGGCTCAGTATGACCCTAGGAAGAAGAGTCTTCCGAACTCCAGGTCCAGCATTTTACCCACGAGGTGCCTCAGTGGCCCTACGATGTTCTCAAATGTATAACCTTCTTTCTCCTCCCATAGTCCCCACCCTAGTTTAGATCCTCACCACTTCTCTGTGAACTATTTTGGTCTCTCTACTTTCAATTTCTATATTCTCCATGTAGCTACAAAACTTATTTTCCTAAAACATAGCACTGATCATGTTAATATGTTAATCCCCTGCTTAAGAAGCTTCACTGACTCCCTCTGGCTTCCAAAATAAAATTCAAATTCCTGACAGGAAGATCAAACATTTCACAATTTGACTAAAATCAGTCCTTCTGGAATGATTTCACATTACTCTCCATCAAGTATTCTATGTTCCAGACAATGTGTTCAGTCATTTTATCTGTGCCTGACTTTATATACCCCATTTGGTATTTTTCTGGCAAAGGTACTGGAGTGGTTTGTCATTTCTCTCCCCAGCTCATTTTTTACAGTTGAAAAAAACTGAAGCAAACAGGGTTAAATGAATTATCCAGTGTCACACAGATAGTGTCTTAAACAAAATTTGAATTCAGATCTTTTTAACTCCAGACCCAGGACTCTATCCACTAATCCCTATTACTTCCTATACCTGAAATTTCTTCTCTCTTCTCTGTTCCTTTGAACATACTGTTCCCCAAATAGCACTTCCTCCTTAATTTTAAAATCTCTGGTACCCTTTCAAACTCATGTCAAGTGTCACCTCTTACATAAGGTCTTTCCTAATCTTTCTCTCACTCTTCTGCTTTATTAGTGGTATCTCTGCTGCCCTTGGCCAAAATTACTATGTTTGTGTTTCATATTCAATTATCTATATCCATATAGATAATAATAACTCTACCATCACCACCAAAAGTGAACTATAAAGTACATAAAGTCAGGTCTTTGTATCATAGCATTAAACATGGTGCATAGCACATAAAAGGTGTTTAATAAGTGCAGATTGAATTGAAACATATAAGAAATATAGGAAGACAAAATATTTATTGCTCTAATTCATAGGGATGTATCCCCCTGGGGCAGTGCCTGATTTCTGAAGGTCAGTTTTTTCATTATGCTTCTGAAACCAAATAGATCTGTTGTTCCTTGAAATGGAGTCAGAATTATCTCCATAAAAAATTATGTAAGACTACTAAAGTTAATGGATTAATATAGTATAAATTTTCAGATGACACTAGCTTCATATGTGATTAGTACCTAAGAGATTGCAAAGGAGAAATCCAGAAAAAAAAAACATAGCATAACTGGCTAGATATCAATATATCAAAATTTACAAGGATCATAGTTGACCCTAAATCTATCTTATTGCATCTTGTAATGCTCTTGTTTAAAAGCAAAATGTCAGTTATTTTATATATTAAAAATGAAATAATTGATTGAATAAAAGAGTAATCACAATATTATAAAAGATAATGAAATTTAATACTGATCCAGTTACTATATCCATTTCTCTAGTCCAGAAGGCCTTCTCCCTGCACTTATATCTGTCAAAATTCTGCCCATCTCTCAAGACCTATCTTTTCCACAGGGCCATCATCCACTAATCTAACTCAATTCAACTTGACAAGCATTTTTAAGCACTGATGATGTGCCATTCAATGTGTTTGGCACTGAGGATAAAACATCTCCTGACCACAAGAAGCTTCCTATTTACTGGAGGTAGATACCTGATAACCAGGAATTATGCCTGAATTATGTCTAGAAAATGTAGTCTAAAAATGATTCAAAGTTTTCTAGGAATATTGAAAGAAGGAAACAATACTTCCATCTAGGGGAATGAAGTAAAGTTTCCTAGCAGAAGTGGTGTCAAAACAGGAATCTGAGGGAGAAAGATTTCAACATGAACTCTCTTCTTTGAATGCCTCTTGTATTTATGGTCTAGCAACCATCACTTGGCACTTGCTTAAATTTAGTGTTGTGAGGCTTTCTAATTATTTCATGTGAGAGCTTAAGCTTCTTGAGACAAACCCACTTCTTCATTCATCTTTAGAGCCCTCACAATACCTAGTACAATGATGTGTTCATAGTATATTCATAATAGATATTTCCTAAATTACATAAAACAGAGAATAAGAACAAAATAATCCTCCTATTACACTTAGTTTTGATGACATCCATACTAGAATGTTTCTTGGAGTCTATTAATGAGTTACCCAACTTAATTGAATTAAGAAAAGATCCTAGTAGATGATTTTAGAAGTTTAAAAGTTAGATATATAATAAAATGCAAATTTAATTGGGGTTAAGTTAGTAATATTTAGTATTTTTCAGAGTTTAAAGTGAATTTTTTACATATAAATTTTTTTTACAAGAGATAAAAGATGTTAACTAAACATCATCACTGGAAAAAGTCTAATGTTGTAGAAAGAATTTTGGATTTAGCATCAAAGTCAAGATTTGAGTCTCAGCTATAACACCTGCTAGTCGGCACACCTTGAGCAAGTGATTTTTGTAAATGTCAGCTACCAGCTACTTTATCTGTTGTTGTTCAGTCATTGCAGTAGTATCTAACTTTTCATGACCCCATTTGATATTTTCTTAGCAAAGAAACTGGTGTGTTTTGCCATTTCTTTTTCTAGATCATTTTACAGATGAGGAAACTGCTCAGGGTTTAGTGACCTGCTCAGGGTCTTTCTTCATGTGTTAATGCAACTGCAAGTCTGGTCCAAAAATAGTAAAACTAACCCAGGATTATATTGACGAAAGAACTTTGTGAGGGGTGAATATTATCATAACTTAAGGAGTACATAGAAAATGACCATCAAAGGCCATCTTTCAGCAGATATTAGAGGTTTCCTTTCTATTAGTCACCCTTTTCAGTGCTGACTCCTGTGGGTACTTGGATTACCAGCAACATCCAAAGAATCATAGAAATGGAACAGTCATTCAAGATTATCTTGTTCACTCTTCTCATTTTGCAGATAAGGAAACTGAGGATACAGAAATAAATTCACTATGTCCTTGGCACATAATAGGTGCTTAAGAAATACTTGTTGACTTGACCCACCAATTGTAACAAAACTAGAACTGAACTCTGTTCCCCTAAATTTCAGCCTATCCACAAGAGCATGTGTTGGGAACACAATTTTTCCAAGAGTTTTTGTCCCTCTTTTTCATTTGTCACATTCCATCTCATTTTCATTTCTCTCTTTTGCTCTTAAGCTTCAATAAAGTCACTAAGCCAAGAAGAGATGAGAAAGATTTTTTAACCAAACTTAGGATGTGTTAAAAGTTACAAGGAGAGACAGAATCTTGGGCCAAGTTGAATCTGTATTCTTATGCCTGTGTCTGAGAAGATGGAAAGCATCCAAAAGTGCAGGAATGTGAATACCCCAAGTAAAATTCTATGGGGCTCAGAGAGACAGTTTTTTCAGAAGTAGAATCGTGTGGGCTAAGGAAGAATCTTAGTAGGGATGCTGGTGCAAGTAGCATTTACTATAGAAAACCTGCATCTGTCATCCATATTTTTCAATTTATCTATATTTTTCAGCCTGTGATATCCATCAAGGTCAGATCTGTCTTAAATTAGTCAAGCATTGTAAGCAGTTAGAGGAATTTTAGAAAAGCCATCCCAGAACAAAGACTGCCTCTTTAACTACTTTATCTTTACTGAAAAAACACATATTTAAACCTTTTACAACAAAGCTAAACCATAGGGAAATCTCCTGTGTCTCTCCTACTCCATTAAATACATTTGCTTCAAAGCCTTTTCAGTTTCCTTACACCTTATACCATCTTCCTACACCACCCCATTCACACACATAGTCTGCAACCCAGTGACACTGCATCCCTTTGGCTGTAACTCTCTCCTTGCTCATCTTTATCTTGAGTCAAAATACTCATTTTATAGTCTAAACTATATTTACTTGATCTAAACTTACTTGATCTGAGTTTGAATTCTATCTTTTTCACTTCCAATGTGACATTGGACAAGTCATTTAATGCTCGCTCGCTCTCTTTCTATCTCGATATATATAGATAGTAGATATATATAGATATAGATATAGATATATCTAGATAGATAGATAGATAGATAGATAATGAGTAGTAGACTAGATTACCCATAAGATCCCTTCTAAACTCCAATTCTATGATCTCCTTTATGAAGACTTTTGTAAGTCTTGGAGGCAGAGATGGTGTCTAAACTTTCCTACATAAACTTCATCAGTTAGATTAATATTAAAAAATAAAGATCAGAAGTCAGAAAGATATGCTAATATTAATAAATACACACAGTAAATGCTACCTTGTATTTCCAAGATATACAATTTTCAAAGTGTTTTTACATACTTTGGTTCCCATGATCTTTACAACAACCTTGAGAAGTATACAGGGCAGGTATTACGATTTTTATGCTAGAGATCAGAAAATATAGTAGATTGATTATGGAACTTAAGAATCAAACCTGGATTCAAATCCTGACTCAAATATTTATTAGTTGTGTGATTCTAGACAAGTCTCTGAGACAATCTGTGTCTCAGTTCATTCATTTGTAAAATGAGAATATCAGTAAATTGTCATTAAGGTTCATTTCTGCTCTCAATCCATGATCCTTTACACAGTGGAATATTGAAAATCAAATGTGCTATTGGCAACTAATAAAAAACACTTTTACTTAATAAAAAAGTAAAAGATAGCTATCATTATGATGATTATTACATGAGTAACTTTGCTAACTAAATTTCAATAATGACCCATTCATACAAATGCTTTGCCAGTTCCTTCTCCTCACTATGGCCAAATAAAATATAAAGTTTATCAGTACTTTCAACTTGTCCAATACCAAATGTTGTCATCACATATAAATAATAAAGAGAGTAACCATTTCTTGATCTAACTTAAGTTATAACGACTAAGCCAGAAGTCATTCAATAATCCAATTCAACAAATTTTTATTTAAGTTTGTGTGAAGATTTTCTGCTAGATGCCAGGGAGAAAGAGGAAGAAGGGGAATGGGATGGAGGAAAAAAATCAGATTTGAATAGTCCTGGTCCCTCTACTATAAAAACTTATAATCTACTAAGAAAATATAATATGTAGGGTGTTCAAAGAGGACTAGCACCCCGGCAAAACTCTTGGCAGACCTGCTAAACCAGGCTAAGAGTAACCAATGAGCCTCAAACCTCTTGGTGAGTTAGGAGAGTATCTACCCCAAGAATAGGAAGATTTCTCCCAGCAGAATGGGACTATGAGAAAAATGTGTTCCAAAAGCCATAAAGGTAATTAAAACAGGTGCTGTGGAACTCCTGAAGCAAGGTCATCCATTACACTTTGGTCTTACTATTGGACTTCAATGACTCTAGAAGAAAGAGTGAAGCTAATAACTTTGTGCAACTCTGTCTCACAAATCAAATTCACACAAGAGTCAAGATATCATTGATCCTCTTTGAAAATGAAAGACAAACAAGAACATATACTAAGCATATAAGAAGTGTATAAGAAAGTCACAAAGAGGTAAACAAGAAAAGGAAAATGATTTCTTAGTGATGTGTTGAGGACATTCAAGAATTAATTTGTTGACATGAAAAATCTCCCCCTCACAAAAAAAAAAAAAAACAACAAAAAACTAGGAAATCTCTTGTACCAATCACTCTACTGATGCTAACAGGAAAATAAATTTATCATTAGCCATGGACTTCCACGGAAGTTCAAAATGAAAGCAATATAGTTTCTTGAATATAGTTCCACTATCATGTTCTGAATGTTATAGATGCGTGTAAGAATAAGAAGATACATGGTGTAGTAATTAGAAGGCCTGTCTTGGATTCAGGAAGACCTGGTTCAAGTCTGGCTTCTAACCCATTTTTAAATATGTAGTCATGGACAAACCATACAACTTTTAAAATTATTAAGTTGTAGATAAATTATATCATTGGTAGATGGAGCTTCCATACTATAAATCCTAGGTCTGAACAATTCCTGTCCCCTTTATCCCACCCCCGCTCTCCCAAAAAATAGAATAAAACTGATCATGAATTTTTAATAATTTAAGCATGTTGAATTAGATCATTTTAGTGGCTTAATGATATGAACATTACGAATGATATGAACAATATGAACATTAATTTAGCCATGAAAGCATCAGTTTTTATATTTTAGGCCAAAAAGAAACTGAGTATAAGCTTTTTCTCTTTCCTATTCCCTTTCTGTAATATTTTCTTAGGAAGTTGAGTTTGGGAGGAAATGCGGCATAGGTTGGCTAGAGGAAGATATATCTGTGTTCTCTTAGCCTTGGGGAGCAGAAGGGAACCGTGGCCTCCCATCAGTCTTTAAAAAGTGGCAAATGTGTAGGATGCCAATTCACCCTCTAGCCAAAAGAACTTTTGCCTTACTAATTTCAAAAATCAATTTGTAAGGTTGGATTAGTATATTTTAGCAATTAGCTATGCATAGCATAAATGTTTAAATATTTCAAATAAAATAGGAAAGTACTGTGGTACAATGGAAAGAATACTAATTTTGGAGGTACAGGACTTGAACTCATATTGCATTCCCTTATACTCACAATCTATGTGACCTTAGACAATCATTTAATTCCTCTTGACCTCAGATTGATCACTAGATATTGGCTGAACTAACAACAGCATGAAATTTAAAATCCAAATAATATAAATTAATAGGAATATGAAGGGACAGTACCAAAAGCTATGGCTTTCAATGAAAAATATGAAATAAAATTATATAGCCCTTTCAGATCTTAATCTTGTGGGAGCATTATATAATGTGACTTTATATGCCATCCATTAGCCACCCATGTTTCTATCATAGAAACTTTGGTGCACGTTCTAAGTAAGCATACTATAGCATATTACTAACAACTGCTAACATTTATATAGTGCCTATGATGTGTCAGGGACTATGGCTAAGCACTTTACAAATATTATCTCATTTGATCTTCACAACAACTCTGTAAAATGGGTGCTTTTATTATTCCCATTTTATAGTTGAGAAAACTAATTGATTTGTTCAAGGTCACAGAACTAGTAAGTGTCTGAATCTGTATTTGAATTTTCAGGCCTTCTTATCTCCAGGCCCAGCACTCTACCCATCACATACCCAGCTGCTTTAATTGATAATTGTATTAACATAATGCTTTGTATACAAAGTTGATTTGCTTTTCTGTGCACAACCCCTATTACATGGCAAGACTAAGTAAAACACAGCGAGTTCTCTGAGAAAAAACATCTTGGTTTTGTCATTGTTGTTTTAAGATCATAGAATAATTGTAATTGCCATATTTGTTGATCTACCTCTGAAATGGAAGCCATTTAAACTCTCTACACTAAAAAATACTCCCAGAAGGGTATGATTGCAAAAGCTGTTGGACTGAACAACTTTAATGGTGCTCTGATGTCTACAAAATGTTGAAAACCTAGAATAAGACCTCTGATGCTCTGGGTGGATTCGCTTGAAAGATTTATTGGAAAAAACTGAAGAGAATGCAAAAGCCTGGGTAGAATGAATTTATCTTCCCTTAGAATGACAACAGACACTAATATGAGCCCTGAAGCAATAAAGTATCATTTTCTTACTAAGATTAGATATAAATTGTGAGAAAATAGAATACAAAAAACCTTAAGATGTTGCAAGTATTTCCATCATAATAGGACAAATAAAACCATGATCTATTTTGACATGTCTCTTTGTGATAAATATCTAATGAAAATCCATAATAAAATGACACGTCTAATTCAATCATTTAAGATGTTTGTTTTATTGGAGTTGAGGTAAACATTTAGTTGGATTGACTGAGCAATGAAATTTAATTTTCAAAGAAATAGGCTATGGTGACAATGATTTAAATACTTTAATGTTGGCCTTAAAGCAAGGATACTTTTTAAATATTGTAATAACCATTTCAATATAATAGATTTCTTTTCTAATCCTATATATTTTTATTTTATGAATTTAAAAGCATCATTCTGAGTAGTCCATAGGTGTCACCAGATTGTCAAAGGGATGCAAGGCACAAAAGAAAAGGTAAGTTTCTCTTACCCTTATTAAATAAAATTCTTCTTGAATCTATCCTTTCTGGGACAGGCATAAGAAAACACAAAGAACTGTCAGATATTTGAGACACAAAGATGAACTTCATATTAAACACATCTGATTCCCAAGCTATCCTTATACACATAAACGGAAACAATTAGCCTTTGGATGAAAAATCCTGACAGTACAAAGAAAGACCATGACCTAATATCAGAGCAAAGTTAAGAAATGTCATTAAGTGAGATGATTAGCTGATGATGGAAGGTCACACCCAGTTTACTTTTCACAGTTGATAGATCAAAGTTTTTCATTCATTTTAAGGGAAGAAAAAAAAAACTATATAGTTAGTTGCCTTTGGAAAATTCTTTCACAAAACATCATCTCTCTTCAGCCTGCTTTTTCTAAGACTTTTGGGAATTGTCTTACAGGAATTGTCAGGATAGATGTCAGTAAGCCAAAGCAGAATCCAAAAAAAAAATAATAATCAGCATTCATCATGACTTAAATGGTCTTCTTTGGTAGATTAAAATAATATAAGTTTTTAAAATTCTGCCTTGTAATGCACTGGTAGGTTTTACCTGTCCTTGCCACAGAACAGCATGATATTTGGGGCAAATCAACTTTTTAGTCCTCAATAAGAGTTCACCAAGTATGTCCAAATTATACAAATCCTTCTGTTCAGTTTTGAAAGAATGACACTCAAAATTAAATTTATTCCATTCTTGTAGTATGGATCAATACAAAGTCTTACACCTTCTCCATTGGAACATCATAGGGTAAGTATCTCCACAGGTTTGCAATCAAAGGAATTAAAAGCCCAAGGAGGGGAGAAAGAAGTGGGAGACCCATACAAACTACAGATAATGGAACAACTCTGATGTTTATCTTATTTAATCTAACTAGTGTTTCTTTCTTACCATTTTTTTTCTCATTTACAGATCATACTAAAATGAAAAAAAAAATTGCCAAACATTAGTCCCTATGAAATGTTTACTGTGGTAGGGATTATCTGATCCTAAATTGAGTTAAAAGGAACTTTAGAGACCATCAAGTCCAATACCTTCATTTGACATATGGGGAAACTGAGGCACTATAAGATTAAGTGATTTGCCCATACAACCAGTAAATGTCAAAGTCATGTCTTCCCAAGTCCAAGTTGAGATCCCAATTAAAATCAAAAAAAAAAAAAAAAAAAAACTTTCCCTTAGGATTAGGTCGACTTTTAAATTCATGGCTACAATGTTGTCATGTTCTCCTACATGGAAGGACAGATTTTTACATGAAGAAAAATAGCATAATTTTTGGTAATGAATTTAGTCAGTATTAAAGATTTTTAAGGACCAGAGAACTAAGTTATCAACTAGAAAACAGGGAAGACAGTCTTTATCCTGGGGTTGTTCAAATAATATCACATGGTCAAATAGCCAAAACACTGACTTTCAACCATGAGATGTTGGTCAAAAGAAATGAGAAGTTTCTCTCCCTATTTGAAAAGGAGGTGAATATGGGAAGTTTGGCTTCTTTTTTGTATTATCCAAAATATAAATATGAGACTTTGAAGAAACTCATACTTTTTTGGCTTCTTGGAGATTAATAATTTTGTTGTTTAGTTGTTCAGTCATATCTGACTCCTAGTGACTTCATGGATTTGTCCATGAGATTTTCTTGGCAAAATCATTTGCCAATTCCTTCATCAGTATATCCCCATTCTATAGTTGAATAGTTGAAGCATATAGGGATTAAGTGAACTCTCCAGGGTCACATATCTGGTAAGAGTCTGAGGACAGATTTGAATTCAGATCTTCTGCACCACTTAGTTGTTTCAACAAGAGCTTAATAAAAATACCTTTAGTGATCACAAATTATTTATTATAAATGATAATGGGTTAAACTAAAATCCACTTGCTAAAGATGAATATTAACTATTTACACTTTATAATTATCCTTAAAACTTGCCAGTAGTGACATGTACAGATAAAGAAGAAATAACACAAATCAAAGCCTACAATGTACCATTATATATTTCATTTGTCACCGAAAATGAAGGGAAGGTAAAGTGGGATAATGGAAAGAATGATCCACCAGGATTTAAATAGGAATATCCTAGAACCAGCTCAAACCAGCTTGTGAGACCTGATTGTTAAATTTCCCATTGTGAGCATTATCATATTGGAAATAAGCAAATACTACAAATCAAGGATTGATTTGTTGTATTGCTCATTGTCTAGACTTAAGAAAGTGATGGAGAAAATATTAATATTTCAAATTAAAGTTAAAAATGTGCCTTGCTTCAGATAGCCTGCTGCTAAATATTTGCCAGTATTCCTCTGGTTTAAATATTATCACAACACGCACCAGAGGCAGATCTTCCCCTCCCCTGCCCCAAACCTAACATCCTAGCTACCACCTGATATTACATACTCTTTCCTGCCTAAAAGTTTCCTCCTCTACTCTGACTCTGAAACTCATTTGCCCATTCTCCAAAAGCTGTAGGCCAGACTCTTCCAAGTTCAACCTGCCATTTATGACCCCAGAATATGACCATGTTCATACCTCTTGATTGAGCAATAGGTTGCCATCTACAATCCATTCAGGAAAAAGACCCCTTCTCAGAATAATGTTTTTAAAAGAACAAATACATAAGATTTCAAATGAAAATATTTAATATGTTAAATACATTTATCTATATTTTAAACACGTTTATGAATCCCAGGTTGAGAATCCTTATACTATATCCTAAGGATAACTGAATTTTGTCATCTTTCCTAGAGCTGAACCTTCCTGTACCTCCCATTTCCCCTTCTTAGAATGTTAGTCCCTTAAAAGCAGGGATTAGATCACTTTTGTAGGTATATCCCCAGTACTTAGAACAGAGTAAACAATGCATTTTCATTCATTCATTCATCTACTTCTAGCCATAGCGATTATGTGTCCATGAGTAAGTAATTTAATCTCTCTGATTCTCAGTTTCCTTCTCCAAAGGTATATAAAGTCATCAAGGACAGGGGCAGTTTTCATTTTTATCTTTGTATTCCCAATACAAAGGCAGAATATTAATAAATTTTTGATTAATTTATTTTTAAATGGGTATAACAATGCCTGTGGTTCTTACCTCACAGAGCTATTATAAGCATCAATAAGTTAATATGAGCATCAAATATATATTATATATATATTACATATTATATATTTTATACAATCATAAAATGCATGTATATATACTATTACAAAAATGTTTGGATTTTTCTATATAAATATACATATTTCCATATCAATATATACATAGATACATAGGTTATAGCTTTATTAAGTAAGTTCTTACTTAATAAAGGCTAGGTGGTAGGGATTTGAAATAGCCCCTGGCCTCCAGGAGCCTGTAGTCTCCTGATAGTATGTACAGATACATAGAGGGAAGACGGTAAGTAAGACAATGACTTTTACTCTGTTCCCTGTCACTTTAAAAGTAGCACAAAAAGCATGAGGCTTAGATTCCCACAAACACATATGAGAAGTAAATACAAAATAATTTGGGAAGGAAAGCACCAATTATTGTGAGGAATATTAATAATAATGATAATATATCACATTTACATAGTGTTTTGATAGTTGCAAAATGCTTTATATAGTTTTCTTTGTTTAATCAAAATGATCCTGTGAGATAGGTATTATTATTTATCCCTATTTTATAGAAGAAGAAACTAAGGTTGAGAAAGGTTAAATTATTTTCCCAGATTCACACAGATTGTAAATACTTGAGGCAGAATTTGCACTCAAGTCTTCCTGACTAGAGCTTTATACACTAAAGCAATGATGTCAAACTCAAATGAAGAAATCCCTGTAGGCTATGCAGTGACATAGAAAACCACCTACATTAAGATTATTTCTATTGCATGTTATTTTTATCTATTTGGTTAGATATTTTCCAGTTATAAGAAGTACCCTCCCAGTTACAAAAGAATATATAATTTATAAAGAGATAAAGACTGGATGTGTGATTTCCTCAGAATAGGCAATTCCCTTCCAGAGGAGGAAATGTCCTCTACAAATGTAGCTCGCACCCTCTCTACAGCCAATTGCCTTAGAGAGCTGTCTAGAGCACTGACTGGCTTAGTGTCTTATTCAAGGTCACACAGCAATATACGACAGAGATACCTAGGTTTTAAACCTGGGTTTTCTGAGTTTTGAAGCTGATCTACTGTCTCTCTAATTTGTGTCATTCCCACCAGAACTGTGAGAATAGATAAACTTATTATATACTCATTTT